>NW_023596225.1:25327432-25454457 GCF_011947565.3 Pollicipes pollicipes | reverse complement strand
CCCTGCCACTGGCTGGCTGCAGGCTGCAGCTTACAGCCTGCAGTCATGCACAGTTCCTGAAGCCCTTCGACCGTCCCGGGGACGTTCGAACATTTCGCCGGAGGCATTTGTGTGCGGACATTTAATTCATAACCCTTTTCTGGGCTTTTGCGTACCAAATGTGTCTATCCCTTTTCTGACAGCTTTCTTTCTAGAACTCGCGATCAATACCACGGCCATATGGCTGCTATGGGGCATTTGTTCCGATGACATCTGCAATGGAGCCACCAGCTGTACCCCCACCCCCCAACATCCGGCTCGTCCGGACTTACGATCAGGGGCCAGAAAGGTTATCTGGAGGTGGTAAGAAAAGGTCCAGCCCGCAGCGCCGGGGCCGCAAATTTCGGCCAGGGAGGCCTTTACGCCGATCGGGGGCCCCCCTGAATTGATGAGGGCATTCTTTGTCGGTTAGGCACCACCAGTACCAAACAGTCGGTACTTAACACCAGTACCGAAAAGTGTCCGTCTAGGCCCTGGGGACCCAAGCAGGGCCCGGCCTTGTCCCTGCTCTCCCAAGTAGTGACAAGGTCGTTGTCCAATATTTGCATTCGTCGGAGCCCCTGAAATAATCAGGGACACTTGTGTCGGCCAGGGGCCCAAAATACCAAAAGTGCCAAACAGGGAGTCTGTGTCTGTAAGGAGCCCAGGGTCAGACGAAGGAACATTTGCTGAGCAGGGACACAGACGGGGCCCTGAATGCCAGGGGGTCCCTCGCTGTGGCCAGGGTCCTGGACACCCAAAGGATGCATGCAAACTTATGACAGAGGTCGCAATGAGACAGTGGAAGGGCCCAGTGTCAGTCAGGGGCTCTCCATCCCATTTCAGCCAGTATCCCGTAAAGTCGGACAGGATTCCAAATGATTTGACTCCCTGAGGCGATACGGGACCGTTTTGCGTCAAAGAGGGCCCTGCATCCATCCGGGGGAAATTTCCTGGGTCAGAGAGTTTTCCGCTTCAAGAAATGGTCAGGTGAATCCTTATAAGGGCCTCCAGATGACCAGGTTGAGAGTGACTGACTGACTGACTGGGTGAGTGAGTGAGTGAGTGCGTGAGTGCGTGAGCGCGTGAGCGCGTGAGTGCGTGAGTGAGTGCGTGAGTGAGAGTGCGTGGAGTGCGTGAGTGAGTGAGTGAGTGAGTGAGAGAGAGAGAGAGAGAGAGAGAGAGAGAGAGAGAGAGAGAGAGAGAGAGAGAGAGAGAGAGAGAGAGAGAGAGAGAGAGAGAGAGAGAGAGAGAGAGACAGAGACAGAACAGAGACAGAGACAGACAGAGACAGAGACAAGACAGAGACAGAGACAGAGACGAGACAGAGACAGAGACAGAGACAGAGACAGAGACAGAGACAGAGACGAGACAGAGACATAGACAGAGACAGAGACAGAGACATCACAGAGACAGAGACAGAGACAGAGACAGAGACAGAAGAGACAGAGACAGAACATAGACAGAGACAGAGACGAGCAGAGACAGAGACGAGACAGAGACAGAGACAGAGACAGAGACAGAGACGAGACAGATACAGAGACAGAGACAGAGACAGAGACAGAGACAGATACAGACATAGACAGAACAGAGACAGAGACAGAGACAGAGACAGAGACAGAGACAGAGACAGAGACAGAGACAGAGACATACAGAGACAGAGACAGAACAGAGACAGAGACAGAGACAGATACAGAGACAGAGACAGAGACGAGAGACAATACAGAGACAGAGACAGAGACAGAGACCGAGACATAGACAGAGACAGAGACAGAGACAGAGACAGAGACAGAGACAGAGACAGAGACAGAGACAGAGACAGAGACAGAGACAGAGACAGAGACAGAAACAGAGACAAGAAGAGACAGAGACAGAGACAACAGAGACAGAGACAGAGACAGAGACAGAGACAGAGACAGAGACAGAGACGAGACAGAGACCAGAGACAGAGACAGAGACAGACAGAGACAGAGACAGAGACAGAGACAGAGACAGAGACAGAGACAGAGACAGACAGAGACAGAGACAGAGACAGAGACAGAGACAGAGACAGAGACGAGACAGACAGAGACAGAGACAAGACAGAGAGAGAGAAGAGAGAGAGAGAGAGAGAGAGAGAGAGAGAGAGAGAGAGAGAGAGAGAGAGAGAGAGAAGAGAGAGAGAGAGAGAGAGAGAGAGAGAGATAGAAGAGAGAGAGTGAGAGAGAGAGAGAGAGAGAGTGGTCAGAGAGTCTTCCCTTCCCGGAAGACTCCGGGGGGCGGCTCGCAACACCGCCCTCCCCGCGACCTCGGGCCGGCGCGCTGCACCACGCAGTCCGCCAGACTCAGCCGCGGGACGGAAGGCATCGGCTGGAGCGCTACACCAGCGGCCGCAACAGATCACGGCAAGGCCTCCGAGGACCGCGACAGTCCGGTAGGGTGGGGAGCTCAGGACGAGTTGACTTTAGCGAGGTCCTTGCGGAACATTTCTCCGTGTGCTGTCTTCCCACTTGTGCTGTCTTCCCACTTCCCACTGGAATGACGCCGTCAACACCGCACTGCAAATTCATCAACCGGTGGGCTAATAAAGCAACCTCAGTTGGGTTATGTGCATGAACGAAGCGTTTAAAGTATTAGATTGGGTGAGGCTGTGCATTTTGTCGCGTTTTCAACTATGACATTGATGAGAGAAAAGATTGTGTTACAAATCAAGGATCCGAAATTTTGTTCATTTCGCCCTCTCTAAACGTGTGGATTATTTGTTTCAAACGGCTTCATGCGTGATATTTAGGCGTCTGTGCCTTCTAGAAGCCATTCAGTTTGGCCAAATCTCGTGAGAGTGAAAAAAACGGTAAATCACTTACTTTGCTCGAAGTCCACCTTCATTCATGATGCCAGCGGCTTATGGTGCGCACTGGTCGGAAACATTTTTGGAGTGCGTTATGGTTTATGCCAGTGCAGAGTTGAGTGAACATGAGGTGAAACGTGATGATACACGGAATGTCGGCATTGGAGATTGTTGAACAACGCGCGCTGCGACTACATGGCATGGGATATCTGGTTTGCCACCAAACATTCTGGTAAACCGAAATCGTGCGCTTTTGTTCTTGAGTGTTGAGAGTTCCCTGAGCCCTTTTATTCTTGAGTTGCTCTTGAGTGTTCTTGGCTGTTCCCAAACATTCAAATGGTTAGTGATTGGGCTTCGGTCAAACAGAACGGAAATGCTTAACTTCTGAGTTGCCGGCTTCTGAATTTATGGCTTATCAGATGCACCAAGTGCATTCAACGCTGGTTTGAACACCTCCAGTCATTTGTTTACGACGAACAGAGTGTCTGACTGCATTGGACCGGGCAACCAGCACTGGCGTGGTGCGGATTGTGCGACCACATGCAAATTAAAAGTGTGCTGTATTTTTGTCACAAAATGTACCAATTTAGTGCGGGATACTTGGATCGTTGCGTTCCAGCTTCTCCTGACCATGAACCACTTTTAGATTATGATATAGTTCGGCTGGTACGGGGATCGGGAACGGATAGCTTGCGTAATATTTGCTGTGGTCCAAAATAAAACGCAAATGAATTGCCGGCTTACCTCGTACGCTGATGATTATTTCGGGCAAATGACGAGGTCCATGACAAACCACCTTGTGACCTGTCAGGGAGCTCAATTCAATTACTGGAATCGGCAAGTTCCTGCATAACAATGATTGGCTGCAAACAAACTCATTCAACTAACAGTTACTGGCAATTTATCTGTAGCTAAATCACTCATTATCTAACACACTTTCCACATACAATCAAGATCTGCCTATCTCCCGGACATACAGGACCGTCTACAGCATATCAACCGCCGCTAGGCGCTGCTGTGCAAGCACCGACAACTTACTATAAACAAACGCATTTACTTCGCCTCGCGGCCGAGTAGGGAATGGGCCCGTGTCATGATGTCATACGTAAGGAATGGACTCATCTCGGAGTAATTGGCTATGAAAAAAACAGCCTCTGCGCAAGCTAACTGTGGGCGGGCAAGCAACGGCGGGTCCAGGCACAGAGAAGGTACGTTTGATTGGGTACCGAAGTCGTATGAGAAGCCGCGCGCCTATGAGAAGCCTCCTCTGGATTGGACGGACCAGGACAAAGGACGGAGCGAAGTTGTATAACCCAGGACGCTGAGCCCTCAAAGTCAGGGCGGTACGCCCTGACAGTCGAGGCTGGGCCAGCGGCACGGGTCGCAAGGCGCAATATCTTGCCACAGGTCAAGTGTGACGGGTGGGACTCAACTGCTTTGATAATGACATCATTGACGTCAATGCCCAATGCCGGCGTCAGGAGGAGAAGACAAGCTTCAGACAGGATTGAAACGTCGAGCAGGGCGGACAGACGTCAGGTAAGCATGCTTCGGGCAGCCAAGACTAATATCAGGCGGGAATGACAGACGCCAGCCAGGAATGACAAAGATCAGGCAATGAATGATAAAGGTAAGGGAAGGAATGCCAGACGTCAGAAGGCAGACATGCCGGGAAGACATCATAGACGCCAGACGCCCGTTATGCAGGGATGGCGGGCGTTCGGCATACGTACATCAAGCAGGCGTCGCTGACTCCCGCTCCTGGACAACAGGTCAAGTGGAGATAAAAGTCGAGTGACAAAAATCAAACGAAACAATCGTGCGAAAATGGCGGAAGGTGATAAAAGTCGAATATGAAAAAGTCGGGAGGACAAACCGTCGACAGGGATAAAGAACGGGATACATAGTGGTAAGGATAAATCAGATAAGTTTAAGTTGTCGCGTATAAGTTTCTGCAGTAGAAGTAGGGTCGTATATAAGTAATGACTGCGTCTGTTTTTGCCGTAGAGGTAATGACGAGGATAAGTTCCTGCAGCACAAGTGTTGTCACGTACCCTAGTGTCGTGTTTAAGCAATGTCGTAGCACTCCTGCCGGAGCGAGCTCTTTTTTTAGCAAAACTATCGTGAAACCGCCCTCACATTTACTGGGCCTGGCCTGACCGGAAGGTCGCTGCTTGATCGGAGGGCACATCGACAAACTCTGGTAGCCTGGCATAGTTCGAATCATTCAGAACTAGGCTACCAATTGTTCCTTGACTCTATTGAAGGCCAACTCGCGTGACGCGTCTTCTCCACCATATTCACCACTGCCTGCCCTGCTGTAGGGAGGTTCTCGTGCCGGCATTGCCCAAGCACTGAATTCTGCTCGCGCCCGAGCATGAAGTTGGCGCCCGTATTTAGAAATGTTGCAACGCGAGGAATCGCTGCGTGCCATGACATGAATGTGGGAACATCATCATTGCTTTAAACGATCTGAACGGCGTCGTTTCCTGCCGCAGAGTTGGGCGGACCTCTCTCCGCCCCGCTCCGGTCCCTGATGGAGCCGACACGTGGCGCCCAGAAGGGCCGGCCGTCCGCGGAGCCAGCCGACGCGGCCCGGCCCGACGGCGGCGCCGAGCACGACACGGAGAGCTTCGAGGACCTCCTGCGACAGACGTGCGGCAGCGGCCGCTGGCAGACCGCGCTGCTGGCCTACATGTCGCTGAAGTGGCTCATCCTGCCGTTCTTCTCCATGTCGATGATGTTCATCGGCGCGACGCCGCCGTTCAAGTGCGCCGACGGCTTCGACGCGAACGCCACATACGCCTCGCTGCCGGCCGCCGCCCAGCGCTGCCACCCACCCAACGCGAGCGCCGCCTGCCGACGCTGGGTGTTCGACCGGTCCGTGTACGAGTCGACGGTGGTGACGGAGTGGGCGCTGGTGTGCGGTCGCAAGCCGCTGTTGTCGCTGCTGCAGTCGCTGCTGATGCTGGGCGGCCTGTTAGGCGCCGTGGCTGCCGGCCAGCTGGTGGACCGCTTCGGTCGGCGGCCCGTCTTCCTGCCGGCCATGCTGCTGATCGTGCTGATGGCCTTCACGTCGGCGCTGGCCACCAGCTACGCGCTGTTCGCCGCCTGCCGGCTGCTAAGCGGGCTGGCCATGGCTTTGATGATCGGCAGCCAGTACGTGCTGGTCACCGAGCTGGGCGGCATCGACCAGCGCGCACGCTACAGCGCGTTCACGCTCCTGCCGTTCCCGGTGGGCACGGCGCTGATGGCGGCGCTGTCCTATGCCGTGCGTAACCGCCGGCTCCTGCAGCTGGTCTACGCCGTGCCCTGTCTGGCGCTGCTGCCGAACATCTGGCTCATGCCCGAGTCGCCGCGCTGGCTGCTCATGCGCGGCCGGCCAACCGAGGCCTACGACGTGCTGGCGGCGGCGGCCCGCTGGAACGGCGCCGCCATGCCGCCGCGGGACGTCGTGCTGAAAATGATGACGCGGGTACAGTTTGGCAAGCCGGCGCCAGAGGCGGATACCGGCGGCCGCTGCAGCCGGCTCCTCAGCCAGCTGCTGCAGCTGATCAGGACGCCCCGTATGCGGCGCAATACACTGGTCAGCGCCTTCGTCTGGTTCGTCGTCGCCGGCGCGTACTTCGGCATCGCGTTCGACATGACGCAGCTGAGTCGGCAGCCGCACCTGGCCGGCGTGCTCCTCGGCCTGCTCAACCTGCCCTGCATCCTCTACTTCCCCATCATCGACCGGCTGGGCCGCCGCGGGCCCACGGCCGCCTGCTTGTTCCTCTCAGCCGCCGCCATGCTCGTCATCTTCGCCGTCAGTCATCCGCCGGTGCGGCTGGCGTTCGGCCTGGTCGGCCAGCTCAGCGTCAGCATGGCGTTCAACATACTGTTCGCTTACTCGCCCGAGTACATGCCAACGTGCGCGCGTGCTGTCGGGTTCGGCGTGTGCCAGGTGGCGCTGCGGCTGGGCGCCACCGTCTCGCCGTTCGTGGTGGACCTGGTGAGCGAGCTGCAGGCCAGCGCGCCGTCAGCCGTGTTTGGTGCCGCCACGCTATTGGCCGGTCTGGCCACGTTGCTGCTGCCGGAGACGCACGGCGCCGGTCTGCCCGACTCGGTGGCCGACGTGGAGGGAAGGGGCGGCGCGGCGTCGTCCGTCCGGCACGGCGTCGACGGCGGACCGGCCAGGCCGGTGCCATCCGTCGGGCACGGCGCCGACGGCGGACCGGCCAGGCCGCCCGCCAACGGAGGTGCGTGCGGACCGTGCGCCGCAGAGACAGCGGACGAGCTACCGTCGACGTGATCCAGTGGCCTGCAGCGCTGGGAGCTACGGAGTGTGGGCCTCTGTCGGACCAGTGGATTGGGCTCGGGACCTGACCAGCCCACGACCAGCAGGGGTGCGCCGCTCGGCGTCCGAAGCGACGCCTGTCACACTGGGCGCGAGGAGCTCGCACTGTTGCGCTCGACCAGCTCGAGCGCCCTGCGATATGACTCCAAATACGAATATGGTCGAAAGCATGGAATGCACCAACATGTGGGAAGGTGGCACTGTCTTCATGAGCGTTTGGATTTACAGCCAGGAAGCTAAGGCCCTTTCACATCTTGCTGACTGGCTACAGAGCCCTCTGCACATTATGCAGTCGTCAGCTGTTGCGCCCCAGAGGTGTCCCATTTAAGCCCGCACGCCCGTAAAGCGAGAATAAAAAGAGCTCGAAAGTGGTGCAGGCCTCTGCAAATGTAATGGTACCAAACTTGACAAACCGTATTTCCGGAACCATTAGCAACACCCTGGCACAGTGGCACAAGGCAATCCTATTTGATCTTGATCCACCTCCTATATTGTGACAAATATCTTCGCCTGTAAAGTTGTTTTCGAAACTTTAAGATAAAGTCTTAATTTCGGTTATTCATGCTGCCTCCGTCGGGGGAGGGGGGGGGGGGGCTGTTGCTCGTAACGATCCTGAGCGATAGTGCAGACACATTTACGGGGCGCGGTAAAAGCCAGAGGTGTGCACACATCCTTCAACAGTTCATCCGTCATATCACTGAAATAATCTTTCAACGGATTAACGATTTTGTTGACGCCAACGCCATTCACAAAATCGCTAACTTTCATGGAATTTTCGCCCTTTAAATGGAGTGTTCCACATTTGTTCGGGGTTTTGAATTGAATTGGCCACTTCGAAGATTATTCTATGCAGATCATAATCCTGCCCTTCTAAAGGCCTAAAGACTCCTAGTTTCTGAGGTACACGGCCGCGAAGATGTGTAAACTATTTCAAAGTCATTCAGGTATGCATACCACCATAGAAACGAAATTCGAATCCTGCAATTTCATAGGTCATTCCAATTCACCTGCCTCGGACAAGCGGGACGTCGCGAGGATTCAAGATATAGCGAGAGTAATGAAAAGATAATCCGGCCCGGATCTAGTTTGGAATACAGACCTTTCGATCACAAATTGCCATTTCAGAGCAGTGCGAAGAATAAAGAAAAATGATTGCCGGTGGGGCAAACTAGCATGCGTTTGAGGGAGGGAGCCAACCGCTAAGCTTTCACCCTCGCATGTGCGCTAAGTATCCGGCTGCGGCCCCCCTCCCACGGGACCTCTCGGCTCACTCGCAGCTAACGCATGGAGCCTACCCCAGACAATCAACACACCACGACGATACAAAGAAGATGGGAGATGAGGACGAATGCGACGGGGATCAAGTTTTATTCTACATAATATAAAAAGTTGGACATGATAGCCAGTTATTACGGAAACTAGACATATAATCGAATAACTCCAGAATGGCGTCATAATCGAGTATGTGAATACAAGTACACATCTTAAACTCACGAATAACTACGCAAGAACATCGCGAGAAAAGGCCAAAACACGAGCACACAACGGTATCTGGTTCAGCACACTTCCAGCACCTCCACCGCCACCTCTCGAGAGATTGGAATACTATAAGAGAGTGCTACGACGGCAATTTCGGACGGCTAGTTTGGCGGCACCTCGTCATACAAACGTTCCAGTACGCAGCCAAACAATGACGGTCTAGAGCAGTCATCTACAATTAGAGTATACCTAATAGGTATCAGGGAGCTTATTCCATATCTCATGTTTCCTTCAAAATCTTCAAATTTCGAACAGTTCCTTTCACTTAGACATCGTTTCGAACACTCCCTTTAACTTAGAGATCGTCAAGTTTTTCCGGCATATTTTCGATTGCGTATAGAGTGCTACACTTTGCATAAGCGGTAGGTGGGGTTCCTTCGCGTGGGGGATTCAAGGGCTTGAGCCTTGGGGCATGAGCTATGGGGAAAACGCTGGCTGGTGTTGAGTTTCATGGTGACACGCATGGTGGTGGGCTGGGCTCTGCATTCTGGTACCAGGGGCCAGGGGCGCTCCGCCTTCTAACTCCCCTCCGTCTAAATAGGAAACTACATCCTGTACGACTAGCTAAGCCGAGTATCCTATTATCTGGCAACTGTATTCATTACTCTCAACCGTCATTGTTTTAAGGAACGCACCTAACGTACCCGCACCACACGCACGCACGCACGCACGCACGCACGCACGCACACAAACACACACACACACACACACACACACACACACACACACACACACACACACACACACACACACACACACACACACACACACACAAACGCGCACACACACACATACGGACGTACACCGGCATTATGTGTTTTTATGAACACAATTGGTTACCAGAAGTGCTTACGGGTTCACTTCGCTACGCGACGGAGCTGACGCTGAGCACGCATAGAGAGATCTGCGGCGACCGGCCGAGCCTGCACCCACCTGCAGCTGGGCGTCACTGTCCAGCGTCAGCCGCTGGCAGCGGTGCAGCTCGGCCTCCTGCGCGCGCCGCGCCGTCTCCTGCTGGGCAGCGCGCGCCTCCACCGTCTCCAGGCTGTGGCGCAGCGCGCGTCGCTCCTCCTCCTGCTGGCTCTCCTGGCTGCGCAGCATGCCCAGCTTGTCCTGCGCGGGCCGCCAGCACCGGGTCACACGGGCAAGGGACGGAGGTGGGGTGGGGGGGGGGGGGGCGTCACTGGTCATGGCTCGGTGCTGCGCGCGGGCCACCGTCGTGACGCGCCGATGGAGGGTGGTGTGCTGCCTGCCTGATCATCTCCGCGGCGCCGGCACGCCAGCACCACAAAGAGACGGCCGGACCCGCAGCTCGGTGTGCAGCCAGCCTCGCAGGCTTCAACGAACAAGTCGGCCGGCGGACTGCAGTGAGTAGCGCCGCCCAGACACCAGTGCGCAGTCCGTCCAGCAGCCTCACCTCGAGCACCTCCTTCTCCAGCTGAAGCTTGGTGTTGGCCGTCTCGAGCCGCACCAGCCGTTCCTGCAGGGCCTTGGTCTCGCGCTCCCGCTTCTTGTTGGCCTCCTCCTGACATGTGGGGAAGAGAGAGAGAGAGCGGGGCTGGTCAGCGAGGCGCACAACCCATCGGCGGCGGGAGGACCGCCTGCCACCCGACCAGTGATCAGCCGGGACGATCAGCCGATGGACCGCCCAAGCCAGGCTCGGCGGCACCACATGGTCAAGCGGAAGCGCACATGGTTAAGCGGAACACGCAAACTGGCGAATGACCGCGCGCCATGTGAAACAGCTGACAGCAGGGGGACAATGCGAGTAACAAGGTGACGATACCTGGCACCGATACTGAGGCAATGCAATGACAAACGCACTCCAAATTTTTCGCACCTTTCGCTTGTACCAGAGCTTTTATATGCGAAGCACAGCTTGCTATGTGTGCTGCCAACCCCCAGTGATTGAAATTGCAGTTCGGAAAATAATTTTCCCCCAGCCTTCCCGCAAGCCCGGACTACGGACGGACTTTGGCGCCATGCAGTGCGGCAGCGTGACGGCTCCGTCCGGCGCCAGAACGGCCGGCGGCGCGGGCACACGGGCGGGCGGCGGGAGTGAGGAGAGAGTGAGGAGAGAGGGCGGCGCCGGGGAGTGACGCCAGCCCGACAGGGGACGCCAGCAACGGCCGCGCACCTGACTGCCGGCCTGGGCGCGGCCGGCGGCCAGCTGGGTCTCCAGGAGGCGGCGCTGTGCCTGCGCGGCGGCCAGCTCCTGCTGCGCCCGCTCCAGCCGCTGCTGCGCCTGCCGCTGTCCGGTACCGCGCTCCTCCAGCTCCGTCTCCAGGCTCTGGCAGCGCGCCGTCGCCTCGTCCTGGGCATGAAGCTGCGGTTAGCGATGGCGGCGGTGGCGGCCGCGCTGGGCTGTACACGCACGTGGTGGCACGACAGGGGAATGGACACGATGCCTCGCCAATGCCGAACACCACGGCCACGCGGGTCAACTGCATGCTCACCAAAAGATGCGCTTAGAGCTGTAAAACGCGACAGAAACTGAGCATGCACAATGACCGCGTGGCGGTAAACACACACACGGCCCCAGCTGAAGTCCTCAGCACGTTTTCTAGTTCAGACCACCGCACGGCTGCTCCCACCAGTCGCAAGTCATCTGGTCGGCGTGATGGCGGCGGCGTGGCGCCCCGGGCGCGGCCTCACCCGCTGCCGCTCCACACGCGCCACCTGCTGCATCAGATCCTTCAGGCCCTGGCGCACAAACTCCGGGTCGACGTCGACGGCGTTGGGCGGCGGGCCGGCCGGCGCCGCGTCCAGCAGGTCGGTTGACCCTGCCGCCGAGACGGATCGGGTCAGGTGACGACACACTGAGCCATGGAGCGTCTGATCTATTCCGCCGGCGTTCTCGTTAATTCGTCTGCATCATCTGTTTCGGTCTGACTCCCTGTTTTCTTTCTCCAGTAGAGCAGGGGCTCACAGCCATAAAGAGCGACATTTGAGCCTCTACTCAGCTTCGGGTCTCGTAGTAGATCGTGGATTACGACTCCTGGCTCTCCACTCGCAGCACCACCGATCCGTCCAAGTAGGGGGGGGGGGGGGCAGCCGGGAACACGCCCGGGGGTCACCACGGGGTCGGAGGTAGACGGAGCGGTACGTACCAGCGGAGGGAGTCGGGTCCGGCGGGGGACTGCTCTCTTCCATCGAGATAATCAGAGAGCAAAGCTCGTCTTGAGTGATGGACAGATTCGGGCTCTCTACGTCTAAAACCAAATATATACACATTCAACGTCTAAAACCAAATACACATACACATTCATCCATCACTAAAAAAAAACTCCAATGAAAACGGGCACAGACTGGCAGCGAAGTCATGCATGGCTGGAAGCAAATCGTGCGACAAAAAAGGCCACAAACATAAGTAAACAGACAGCACTTCCGCACACACACAGCTGTATCGCAAAATAACAAAACGTGAGCTATTAGCAACACTCGGCACGGTGGAGCCGCGCCCCTCTGCGTGTGGTGGTGCCCAGGCGACGGTCTGCCGGCCGGCAGTGCGTGCGGCGCCTGACCTGCGGTGGCGGGCGGAGCAGGGCGCCGCCAGACCGGGCCGCCGCCGTTGCCGCCGCCGTCCAGCCGCATGCCGACCACGCGCCGCAGCGACGAGTACAGGGCGGCCAGCTTGTGCTCCAGGTCACGGCGGGTGGCCTCCTGGCGGCCGGCCTGACCCTCCAGCGTCTCCGCCCGGCCCTCGGCCGACAGCAGCTTCAGCTGCGGCGCCACAGCCACAACAACGTCAACGGTCGGGAAACAGCCGCACCAGACAGCGCCAGCCAGCCAGCGGTGGACAAATCATGAACTAAACCTGCCTGACAGGCCTGGACTCCGGGAGCGCGGCGTTACAGTCGATGGCGACATGCACCCAGCCCATGCTACGACCGGCTGAGTTAAATTTTCTTAGCTTAGTCCAATCGTTGGTTATCGACAGGTCCTCCAAGCACACAACTCCACGCAAACACCGCATCACCTGCAGCGCAGTGGGACCGCCAGGCTAAAGTCAGCGGGCAACAACAGGCCACCAGGCGCACCTTGAGGTCGGTGGCCTCCTGGCTGGAGGCGCTCAGTCGGATCTCGAGGTTCTCCTTGTCCTCCTCGAGCCGGTGACCGGTGGCGCGGCACTCCTCCAGGGCGGCCGAGAGGTCCCGCTCCCGCCAGCGCGCCTTCTCCTGCAGCTCGGCCAGCCGCCGCTCGGCCTCGGCCAGCTGCTTCTGCAGGCCCTCTCGCACCGCCTCCAGGTCCCGCATCTGTGCAGAGCCGCACGGGCGACGGCAGCGTCACATCAGCTGGTGCGCTCCGAAAGCAGCGGTGAGGCCAGTGAACGCCATCAGTGACATCTGGGCTCGACCCCGCCTCACAAATGATTTCAGGCAGTCGTCACTTCCAGGAAGGCAAAAAGAGATGCCTTGGAGCAAATGTTACTCCTTAATCCGGCTCAGTGCGGACCGGACACTGGAGCACGGAGGCCGTCCACGTAGTGGTGCCTGCTCATCAGACCATAGTGAATGACCACGGAGGGCCCGGCAGACCCAGCGCCCGACAAACGGCCCATCACCCATCCGAGCCGCAGCAGCGACAGCCGCCCACCTGGACCTGCAGGTTGTGGATGTCGTTCTTGTGCGTGTCGTTGGCGTCCTGCTGGCGCGCCAGCTGCTGCCTGCTGTCAGTCAGCTCGGTCAGCCGCTGCTGGTTGAGCAGCTGCAGCTGCTTGGCCTGGTGGCGCAGCTCCTGCAGCTCGCGCGTCGACTCCAGCTGCGCCCGCTCCAGGTCGCGCAGCTGGGTGCGCAGCTCGTGGCTCTGTTTGGCCGAGCTCTCCTGCGCGCCGTCCAGAACTGCGCAGCGCGCCGGTGTCACGTGACGGGAGACAGCACGGCTGGCGTTCGCGGCACCGTGACGTCACTCGCAATCTATCACCGAGGCCGTATGCCGGCAGACCCGGGCCGGTTCAGGGCCCTGACGTGACGGACGCGTGCCGCGCGGTACGGCGGACGGACAGTCAGACTAGAGTCGGGACCTTCTCCGTGGGTTCGCACCGGGGTGGTGCCAGGAAGCTGGCTGACCGATAGAACCGGGTCACGAGCCCGTTTGTGGCCAACCCCACCGGTCTCCGGAGGCCACAGTCCCATGTGTGGACAAATGCGGAACACGTCCATGTCTGTCATGATGTAACATATAGGGATTACCGGCGGACTGCTATTCTCGGTAAGGGCTGGACCTGAGATCGCTGGTGTTGATTGCGGGATTACACATTATATTCCAGAAGCTGTGGCATTTTATACGCAGGCGTGATGCGTGAAAATTTACAGGTGATTGCAGCACAACGGCGGACATGTTTTTGAACCAGGTGATAAGCGATACAAGTCAAATACACTTCACATATTTGGGTTATTTTGAATCCAGCTTCCTCATATCAAGCAGAAGGTTACCTACTGAACCAAAAACCCACTCACTGCTTATTCTCTGGTTGGCCTCGTCCAGGACCCGCTTGAGTTCACCCTTCTCAGCCTCGAGCCGTTTAATCTTGTCGCGCAGCTCGCCGTTAATGCCATCTAGCGTTGCCAGCTCATGTTCAGCCTCTTGCAAAGCCCGCTTGGTGTCCGCCAAAGAGCGGTTGCAGTCAGCGTTTTGGGTCTCCACTGGAACGGAATACATACATGTGGAATAGAGGCACGAGGCTGAAAGTACCGAGCGCAAGTTAAGCAGAGCCACATTGTTGAATCAGCCGAAGACGAGTAGGTCCACTGGTGGATGATCATGTTTTAATGGCATTGCAATATCTTGCAGGCAGGGGCTCCCAAGCCCAGCGCATCTATAGGGCTCCTGCTTGCATCAAACCTAACATAAGATACCTTTCTAATGGATTATCAATGTGCCGTCACAGCGCACAGTGATGCGCCAGTGCACGATGCACTGATGCATTACGAGTGTCGTGCACTAGTTCACCACTGTAGCCGATCAGGATGAGCATACCACTGTACGCGCCGTCATCACTTTGATTTTCCCCCATCTCAGAATACCAATGCCCAATTTCAGCTCAGCCAAATGGATGTCCCCACAAAACATGACCTCACAAAGGAGAGCACTGTTTCCCCCGGGCCCGCTAAGCAAAGCATATGTGACCCCCGCAGGCACCTTCGCTCAGCTTGCGGTTGAGTTCGGTGAGGTCACGCTCCAGCCTATCGCGGTGCTCCTCCGTGACCTTGAGCTTGACCTTGACCTGGCCGTGCGCCGCGTCCGTCAAGTCACGCTGGCGCTGCGCGTCCAGGATCTGATGGGAGAGTGACGCCACCTCCTTCTCGTGGGTGATCCTGCCGGGGAGAGTACGGATATCGGCCTGCGAGGAACACTTAGCCCCACGGCAGCCGGGTACGCATACAAAACAGCGGCAGACCGCAGCAGAATACCGTCACATCTAGGGATCGCGTCACAAGACAGAGCCGCGGTGGCACATACCCATTCTTACTTGCCTCATTCGACGTCCACACACGAATCCACAACGCTGCCGGGCCTCAAGCAATCCACAACGCTGCAGCCCTCTCGCCGCTGTCCTGACATCGGCCTGTACAACATTCAAGATAGGCTCCAGCACAAGCTACGCGTTTCTGTCCGCATCTGATTACACCGCGCTATTCAGGAACCAAAGTCATCACCCCAAATGCCGGCCTGTCCGCGGGCCCAGTACGCCGCCCTCACGCCTTGTCCTCCATCTGCGTGCGGAGCCGGGAGATGTCCGTGTGTAGGGCGCCGACGCTGGAGCGAGACAGCTGGCCGTGCGAGGAGGCCTCGCCCCGCAGCCGTTCCAGCTCGGCTCGGTGCTCCTCCAGCTGCTGCTGCGCCTGCTGCAGCCGCTGATGCACCGCCTGCTGCTCCTGCTGCGCTGCATACGGACAGTCCAAAGGTCGTCAGCGGCGGCGGCGGCGGCAGCGGTACGAGAAGGTAGAGCACGAGGATAAACTGGGACGCAGCGGGAGGAGCAGAGCACTGGAGCACAGACCGGTGAACATATCAGTAATGTCATAGAACAGGGGTCCAAACTACAGGAATAATGCCACAGCACAGGAATGCCTCAGCGCCAAGAGGGCTAGAGCACGTGGAAGATCAGGGCACAAGGCGACAAAGTTCAGGCATGCACAGCGCAGGGGCTCCTGAACACATGGCATAAATCACCGATGATCCAAAACACAGAGCATCGGTCTGCACAGTCATTTCAACTGGCACCGCGACTGACGGGTGTGATAAGAGGACGAGAAGGACAAAGGTCACACACCGAGCGTCAGCGCCTGCTGCTTGCTCTCCTCGGCCGCCAGCAGCTGCGCCTCGCCGGCGCGCGCCTGCTGCGCCAGCTCGCGCTGGAGCGCCTGCACCTGCTGCTTCTTCTGGCCGAGCAGGTCGTCCTGCTCGCGGCTCCAGGCGTGTGCCGACTTCTGAAGCTGCGACTCCAGCGCACGCACCGCCTCCTCCTACCGCGGTGAGGGGTAAGGGGGGCGTCAGCGGCCACCGGCGCTCAGAGCTCGTCAGCGACGCCCCGGCGGAGCGGTCGCCACACCGAGGACCGGGACGTGGCGGTCGTCGGCGCGCAGCAGGACACACCGGCCAGACACGGTGCGAACAGCCTCCAGGGAGACCCTCAGACGTGGCTCCTCTGGCACGCGGGCGGATGAATGCTTCAGCGGACACCCAGCGTCTATCCTGTGCGCCCAAAAGCACGCGCGCGCGACGCGTTGCAGAAGAGAGGTACCCTATACATAAATAGGCCGAAGGAGCACAAGAGAAGGGCCGAGGAAAGAGAGAAGAAGTCACCTTCTCGCGCGTGAGCCGGGCCGCCTCCACATCGTGCTGGTGCTGCTGACTGGAGAGCAGACGGGCCTGCTCGGTGCGCGCCTCCTCCAGCCTGCGCTGCAGCTCGTCACACTTCTCACGCAGCTGCCCTGTGGCCAACAGGCGACGACCGCTCAGCTCGGACAGGCGGTCACAAGGCGGGCTGGCCACGGAACGTCTGCCCTCATTACAACACACACCTCCCGCAGCCCCGGTGCAAGGTGACCGCCGTGACCGCGGGCAGACCAATCACGCAGGATGGACAAGCGTTTGTATTCGTTCTCCTCCCAGACCCTCCTAGGTCGAGAATGTGAATGTTCTCAATTCAACGTCGGCTGCTACATCCGCCATACATTGCTTTACCGGCGCTCACAGTTTTAAAACACAGATGCCCATGTAGAATCAAAACACCTGAGACAGCACTCGGTATTTCTGTACTGTTGCCGGCAGCGCGCGCACCATTCGCACGACATCTCGACTCACCGCCCTCCTGGTCCATGTCCCGCCGGGCGAGGTTCAGCTGGTTCTGCACCTCCTCCCGCCGCAGGGTCAGCTGTTTGTTGTCCTTCTCCAGCTGCCGGCGCGCCGTCTCGGCTGCCTCCAGGGCGCAGCTCTTCTCGTAAAGTTGCATCTACCGACCCAGTTCACGTGTCATCCGGTATATTTGTCCATGATGAATAAAGCTTCTAATGACATTCCGGCTCGTACGCCTTCCCGTGAACGTTTTCTCCCGTACACCTCTGCTTGAGCAGATCACGCCGCCGTCTTGAGGAGCAAGATCACGGCTCATCACAGCATTCTAAGACATACATCCATTTGAGCGACGCCGACAACTTGCTCCACTCCTTCGAGCCCTCAGCGACCGGCACCGTGAAGAGCTCGGTGCGCCTGTCGGCCATCGCCAGCGCAGTCTGCCTGCGACTGGAGCCTTCGGCCTGCGCCGTGCCGCCGCGCTCGCCGGTACCTCAGCGTGCTGACTCTCAGCCCTCACGGCGGCCAGCACCTCGCGCAGACTGGCTTGCTCCTTCTGCAGGGCCGCGTGGCGAGCCTGTGGAGCGGGCGGCGGTCAGACCGAGGCGTGCGCCCACCCGACACGGCGGCCGAGCGCCGCCAGACCTCGGCGCGGCTCCCTCACGACCGCACGGAGACGTCACAGGACCACCGAGCTCTGACCATACAGCGCCGGTCAGTTGGCCACCGCACGACACAGTGAGTACACGTCACATCGCGCGTCCAATTCGCTGCGCCGTTCCCCTGTCTCCGAGGGACAGCGAGTTCAGAACCTCACGCCTCTCTACCACCCCTCCCCCCCCCCCCCGAGGCGCCTTCTGTCCCGTCCCTCTGAC
This sequence comes from Pollicipes pollicipes, assembly GCF_011947565.3. NCBI lineage: Eukaryota > Metazoa > Arthropoda > Thecostraca > Pollicipedomorpha > Pollicipedidae > Pollicipes > Pollicipes pollicipes. The sequence continues at coordinate 25,436,564 of NW_023596225.1, read as the reverse complement.
GGACCTGCAGTTCGCCGGAAGCGCGCGCCAGCGTCTCGCGCTCGCTGGCCGTCCGGTTCATCTCGGCCTTGGCGCGCTCGTAGTCGAGTCTGGTGCGCGACAGCTCCTCCTGCTGGGCGGCACGCTGCCGCTCCAGCGCCGCCAGCCGGCTCTCCAGCTCCGACTGGTCGGCCAGCAGCTCAGACACCTGGTCATCCAGCTGAGGACAGGAGGGGCCACGCAGCCGAGGTCACGCGGGGTCACGGAGCTGAGATCACACGGGGCCACGGGGCTGAGATCACACGGGGTCACGGAGCTGAGGTCACACGGGGTCACGGAGCTGAGATCACACGGGGTCACGGAGGTGAGGTCACACGGGGTCACGGAGCTGAGGTCACACGGGTCACGGAGCTGAGATCACACGGGGTCACGGAGCACAGATGTCACGGTCACACAGACGTTTGGCCATCGTCACGGTCGTCACGGGCCGTTTGGCCATCCCGTTGCTGGCACAGGTCATGTCAGGTCGGGCGAGGAGCTGAAGGATCACGAGCTCACACATCTGGTCAGGCGCTCGAAGACACCGGGTCGTGTCAGGTGACGGAGCTGAGGTCAAACGGTAGAAACCGTACATACACCACACTCACGGAGGCTGGAACCCCACACCATCAGCTCAGCTGAGGCAGCAAACGCGCACTTAAGTGTTGCAGCGGGCGCGGTTCGGACAAGCCTGGTGCGGCTCGGATGAGACTGACGCGGCTCGGACGAGCCTGACGCGGTTCGGACAAGCCTGGTGCGGCTAGGACGACCCTGGCGCGGTTCGGACGAGCCTGGCGCAGTACTGACCTTGTCCCGCTGCTGCTCGCTCTGCGTCAGACTGTCCTGCAGCGACAGTCGCTCGGCCTCCGCCAGCGTGCGTCCCTGCTCCGCCCGCAGCAGCGCCTCCTTCAGCGCGGCCAGCTCGGCGTCCAGCGAGGCGCGCTCCGAGCGTAGCGCCGCCGCCTCCGCTGCCATCTGCCGGACAGATGCGGAACTGACGGATCGGCCGCTGTCGCGGCAGAGCGGCGCGCGCGATCGGCCGAGTCAGCGGCCGTCCGGCGGCCGGCTGACTGGCACCAGGTCAGCGCGAGACACGGGGCACAGACACCACCGCGGGGCACGGACCCCACCCCCGGAAGCAGGGGACGGTCCCGCGCCACAGACGGCCCGGGCGCCAGATCTCTGCGTCACCCCTGGAGCGGCAGCGACGCGCGCGCCGCTCTGCCGTGGCCCCGACGCAGCATACCAGGATCGCCCGGCCCAGGCCGGTCAGCTGGCCGCTGGGAAGGAGAGCGCCGCACTGGCACCGGGAGGACGCGTTATGATGTCGCCAGGCGAAACGAACAAGCTTTGTTCCATTTGGCCAGCAGACTGAGGCAATACAAACTTGCCGTTTAGGCGGCATTTTTCCACGGGGGTGGCGGAGTCAGGGTCTTCGCAACCTGACGCTCCTAGCACAGACCACAACCCCAGGCACACCCACACAGCTTTTAATACCGTATGTCTGGAAGGCGATAACTGCGCCCGTACAGCGAGGCACCGCTCCCCACCTGCTCCACCATCTGACTCAGGTCCATCTTGTCCACGCCCAGGCCTTCGTTCAGGTTCTGGATCTTCAGCAGGGCGTCACGAAGAGCAGTCTCGTTCGCCTCCAAACGGGTCACCTGAGCCTCCAGGTCTCCTGGGGTCAGACGGGTCAGGGCGTGACCTGGGGTCAGGGCACATCGGCCCCCTACTAGCCCAGCCTGGGATCCGCAGATAATAATCGGCAAATGACGCTCAATCAGACCACCTATGGAACAGAGCAGCCAGCAAATGACTGTTACATGATCTGCCGTGCTCAAGATTGTTCTGGGGTAGCGCAAGAGTGAAAGCTTGTAAACAGTGACCTAAAAAGTGATCTCTACTGAACTGCATTCCACCTAGTCACTACAAGGCATTCAACTGAGCTTCGTGACTGACATTTCGCTAGCTGAAAAGCTAGCCGCAGAACCGAACCCATGCTCCCAGACACCCGGGCCACGCTGAGCGATGCGGCAGCCGCACAGCCGCACCCTTGTCAAGCTCCGTTTTCCCGAGTATGTCGTCCAGTTCGGCCTTCTCCTGTGCTAGCACGTCACGCTCCAGTCGCATGCTGTTGAGCTCCTCCTTCAGGGCCACGAGCGTCTCCCGGAGCTCTGCCGACCTGGCCGTCTTGTCCTCCAGCAGACGCTGGCTGCGGGCGTTAAACATGACACATCAGATGTGGTCACCAGTGGACAATGGCTGGGGAAATAAGACATCAGGCATGGACATCATTAGACACTGTCTGGGGCACCATGCATGGACATCAGTAGACATTGCTTGCCGTCATCACACATTAAACACGGCCACCAGCCGACAATGGCTGGGGTCATCACACATCACGCATCACTCCGTCGCCAGCAGGCACTTGTAGGGATCGTCGGACCTAAAAATTAAACGAGCTGCCTGCATACCTTGTGAGGTTCACTCTGGGACGCGGTCACATGGGATCACCCACAGCTTTTGTGTATATTATGGCCCCACTAGGTTCAGCCCCGTAGAGCGACTCCGGCTTAACGGAGAGTTTTTGCCCACAGATGTTACGATGTCATGCACTGGCAAAGACCAGGACCAACCCAGCCGGAAGCGCCGGGCCCTCCAATTATCGGCCTAGACATCCAGCCGGGAGCGCTGAGTCTTCACATTATCGGCCTGGGAGACACATAAACCGTTCTCTTATCAAAGTTCAAAACCACTACAAAGTTGCACTATTCTCTCCTGACGAAGCATCTAGAAGTTCATTAACACACAAACGCGTCATTTAGAGCGAACCAGACGGACCAACGTCCTGCCCCAGCTTAGTCCCCCCTCACCAGGATGACACCTAGTGGTCCAGGCCTGAGTAGTGCATGACACCTCAACATCCTTGGGCAGCAAAAACTGTCCCCTGCTGTGGCCGGCGAGACACGCGGACACACATGCAGGCAATCTTTCCAGCCCATATCAATGGTGGACCACACGGGACTTTGTCGGCATGACCGCACGCCGCGGAGGAAGGCGCTCCCTCACCAGTCCTCTAGTGCAGACTTCAGTCTCTCCACTTCGGAGCTGAGGTGGTGCTGTTCGTCCTCCAGAGCGTCCTTCTGCTTCCGCAGCTCCTGGACACTGGCCTGAGCACTGTCGGCCTCGCTGTTGAGGGTCTCCACCTGCAGCACCACGTCAGCTCGTTATCCCCTGCTAACAATCCAGGGGCAAAGACAAAAACGCATGCCAATTCGTGAATCAAAAAGAACGACCCCGACTCGATCGCCACGCTTGACATCTCGCTGGCTGTTTGCCGCCAGCCCGCCCCACAGATCACGTCTGACCACTGCACTGCCAGGTCAGTGGCCGCCGGCGGTTCTGGTCCGGCCCTGGCGGCACCCTGCTCTCCCCCACCCTGAGGGGAACGCACGCTCCCCGTGTGGTAGGCGACGGACACCAACTCAGCCTGCTGGGCCATCGGCGATCATGGACCGCCGCTGCACAGAAGCCGAGCGTTCATCTTACGGTCCCAATATCATGAGCCCCCCCCCCCTCCCCCCCCTCCCCCTCCAATGATCTTACCGGCCCCAGAGGCCACAACATGCCACGCCCGCACGTCGTTTCTTTTATAACACATGTGCCTTCGTGATGATAGAACAAGCATCTCTCGTGGTCTTTCCCTCTGCCTCTCAGACCTAGTCACCGAGGAGACGGAGAGCCCACGAACGAGGGCAGGGTCGCCGGGTCTGACCTGCTGCACGAGTCCGGCGCGCGCGCCCTCCAGCTGCTCGCGCTCGGCGGTCAGCGTCACCAGCTGCAGCTGGTCGCGCTCCGCCTGGCGGCGCGACTCGTCCCGCTCGCGCTCCGTGACCAGCTGCCGCTCCTGCGCCTCCAGCAGCTGCGCCTGCAGCCGCTGCTGCAGCTGGTCGGCCTCGGCGCAGCGGCGGCCTAGCTGCGCCAGCTGCTCCGCCGAGCTGTTCAGCTTCACCTGCCGGCCGGCAGGAGAGGGGGAGGGGAGGGGGTCACGGGCTGGTCTACAGGTACGACGCACACCGAGCCGCGGGTGCGCGCGCAGGCCGGCCACATCAACTCGTGAGGTCGCCAGAGGGAGTCACGTGCCCGGCAGTGACACGCAGGCAGCGACCGACAAACCGTGGGATGCTGCGCCGGCCTTCAGACCCCAGACTGACTGTCAGGCTCTTTGTTCCATATCGGCGTTACTCGGCTCTGGTGGCAGGCCGAAAGCCAGGGTAAAGCTTACAGCATCGATCAACTTCTGAAACGTGTTTCTGAACACATAGCTAGGGGTACGAATCCGGGGCCGACCCGTGACCAGAGGGCACGCCTCGGGGCGTATCCCCGGCCGCCGGCTCACCTGGAGCTCGTGGTTACGCAGCTGCTGCCTGTTCAGCACCGCCTGTACGGCCATGACGGTACTCTCAGCCAGCGTGACGGCCGGCACCGGCGAGCCGGCCGTCGCCGGACCGTAGGGCGTCCTGCCGGTCATGTCGGCATCACCTCACGACGACCGACGCAAGTCACGCAGACCGTGTCAGTGGCCGTAAAGCCGACCGTGTCAGCCGACCGTGTAAGCCGAGAGTGTCAGCGGCTGTACAGGTCATGTGCGGACTGCACAGATCCAGCCGATCACTCTTACATACGCAAAAGCGTATAGAAGCCGACCGTGTCAGAGGCTGTACAGATCATGCGCCAACTGCACAGATTCAGCCGATCACTGTTACACAGGCAGAAGCGACGTCAGGCACGTAGACGGACCGGCCGTGTCAGTCGCACAGACAAACAATGTTTATCAGCGGGACGGGGAGCTGTCCTCACCAGAAGACTGACCTGACCTGACCTGACCTGGCCTGACCTGACCCCACGGTGTCCTGACGTGGCCCGACCCGTGGACTGACCTGACCAGGGCGGTGGCCTGGACGAGCACCGGCAGCCGGTCGGCGCCCTCCCCCTCCTGCGGCTGCTGCTGCTGCTCGGACGGCTCGGCCTGTGCCGCCGCTAGCTGTGCCACCTCGCGGACGGCCCGCGCCAGCACCTCGCCGTCCTGCAGCAGCTGCTCGTGCGCCTCCAGGCGGCGTTGCTGCTCGGCCGAGCTCGACTCCTGCCGGCCAGCGACGGCTCGTCATCGCACGGGCGCTGCGCAGTCACTGGGTGGTTGGTCCCTGGACAGTCACCGGGTGGGTGTTCACTGAACAGTCACTTGGTGGGCGATCGCTGGACAGTCCCTTGGTGGGTGATCGCTGGACAGTCACTTGGTTGGTGATCGCTGGACAGTCACTTGGTTGGTGATCGCTGAACAGTCACTGGGTGGGTGGTCATTGAACAGTCACTGGGTGGGTGATCACTGAATGGTAACTGAGCCAGCACCGGACATGCCACCGATGTCAATAAAATGTGCGTGACCTAGCACTAGCTATCACTGGATAGGAGGAACATGCAGCCACGGGAAACAAACTCAGCACTCACCAGGTTGTGGATGATTTTCTTGAGGGATGTGATCTCCCTCTCTTTCTCCCTGTTTTCTTCCCGGCCAGTGGTGATCTACGCGGACAATAACGCCATGTTACCGAAGAAAGGTAAGACACGTTTCCGTTGCATTTGTATTGGGTGCTTTGGCAAATGCGTACTCTTTTTTGTAGCTGGAATCAAGAATTACATGAGGAATTGCATCGCCTGATGTCATGGGACATTAGGCGCCATAGCTTATTAAAAGTAATGCGAAACATTCCAGCGTACTTGGCTGTTGAGCTCCTTCAGCTTGCTCTCCAGCTCTCGCGTCTTGGAGCGGAAAGTCATCTCTTGCTTTTGCATCTCCTGCATCTTCTCCAGCACACTGATACTCGCCGCAGAAGCTGCCGCCTGCGCCCAAGAGCGATGCGTGTTTAGCCGACGGCAGTTTCATTACCGAATTAACTGGGAGGTAAGGATATAACCTTCGATTGTCCAAAGACAGGCTTTGCTTGCTCGGTCAAATCCATCCGCCAGATTTGTTCTGTATCTGGTGCAGAGAGGCAGCAACGTAAACACAGGTCAAAATAGATGGGCTTGTCCCGCAAAAGATGTTCCAGCCGTTCCCAGGCTACTGTTGCGAGGATCCACTACTGGTCTGGTCTCCTGGCTTTTAAACGTCGATTCTACCGTCGATCGTGCCCTACTAGCTGATGCTCCAAATGAGACCCAGTCTTAGAACTACGCTTGACACCAGCGTAGGGCTCGTCAGACAGCTCACTAGCGGTGTGATACACCGGCAGCAACCGGACGGGATCATTCACGGAGAAACGTGCCCATTGATGCCCTAAGGCTTCCTCGCCAGCCGTGAGCGCCACATTTCAAGAGTAGTAGCTGCTGATCACCAGGGCACACGCACGGAGACTCACCAGAAACAGAACATTGACTATGTAGCGGATCAACGAGAACATGAACTGAAAATGACGCTCAAAAGGCTGGCAGACAGCAGCGAGAATCAATCCTCCGAGCCCATCCTACACACCGCAAACATCGGCGTCCTCAGCCGCCCCTCCACCGCCTCCCCTGATGGTCGGGCCCGCCGCTGACCTGTGTGTTGCTCCCGTCCTCAGCCGCCCCTCCACCGCCTCCCCTGATGGTCGGGCCCGCCAGTGCGTTGTTCCCGTCCTCAGTCCCTCCACCGCCTCCCCTGATGGTCGGGCCCGCCAGTGCGTTGTTCCCGTCCTCAGCACCTCCACCGCCTCCCCTGATGGTCGAGCCCGCCGCTGACCTGTGCGTTATTCCCGTCCTCAGCCGCTTCACCACCGCCTCCCCTGATGGTCGGGCCCGCCGCTGACCTGTGCGTTGTTCCCGTTCTCAGCCGCTTCAGCACCGTCTCCCCTGATGGTCGGGCCCGCCGCTGACCTTGGCGTTGTTCCTGTCCTCAGCCGCTTCACCACCGCCTCCCCTGATGGTCGGGCCCGCCGCTGACCTGTGCGTTGTTCCCGTTCTCAGCCGCTTCACCACCGCCTCCCCTGATGGTCGGGCCCGCCGCTGACCTGTGCGTTGTTCCCGTTCTCAGCCGCTTCACCACCGCCTCCCCTGATGGTCGGGCCCGCCGCTGACCTGTGTGTTGCTCCCGTTCTCAGCCACCCCTCCACCGCCTCCCCTGATGGTCGGGCTCGCCGTTGACCTGTACGTTGTTCCCGTCCTCAGCCACCCCTCCACCGCCTCCCCTGATGGTCGGGCTCGCCGCTGACCTGTACGTTGTTCCCGTCCTCAGCCGCTTCACCACCACCTCCGCTGATGGTCGGGCCCGCCGCTGACCTGTACGTTGTTCCCGTCCTCAGCCGCTTCACCACCGCCTACCCTGATGGCCGGGCCCGCCGCTGATCTGTGCGTTGTTCCCGTCCTCAGCCACCCCTCCACCGCCTCCCCTGATGGTCGGGCTCGCCAGTGCGTTGTTCCCGTCCTCAGCCCCTCCACCAACGCCTCCCCTGATGGTCGGGCCCGCCGCTGACCTGAGCATTGTCGCCGCCGCCGGCGATGCCGTCGGCCGGCGGCCCGACCGGCAGCGCGGCGCACAGCTCGGCGGCGCGCCGGCCCAGACGCGCCAGTTCGCCGCCGGCTCGGCTCAGGTCGCGCTCCGTGGCCAGCCGCAGGTCGCCAAAGTCGCGCCGGAACGCCACCACCGTCTGCCACAGGCGCAGCGTGCGGGCGTGCTCGGCGCTGTAGTACTTGCTGTAGGCCTGAGGGAAGGAGGCTGGAGTTACGCACCTAGCAACCGCTGAGCTAGTGGAAGGTCCGGTGGAGGGAGGCCCGGTGTCAGGTATTGCTGCAGTAGTTACCAAAGGTCTGGAGACTGCGTGTTGTGTATCGTGGAAGTCGTAGTTGAAGGCCTGAGGGGGGGGGGGGACCCTGGTGTGCAGGACGCGACGGACCGGAATAAGAAACCTAAAAACAAACACACACCAGCAGATTGCACGCAGTTCCCGGTGCTCTGATAGCTGCTGAGGTCTGGAGACGAGGGGGACCGAGTGTTGGTAAGACACAGGCCTGATCGAGGCGCACAAAAACGACACACCACCGAGTGTTTTCGCCTCGGCGGCCTCGGCTGCGCCCTGCACTAACGCTCCGGTCTCCGTCCACACCGCGGCCCCTGCACGCACACGGGGCGCACTCGACGGCAGCAGATAGCCGCGCCGGTCACAATCTGCACACACGTGTTGATATCGGCGCGGTGAGTGGGCGGTGGGCGGCGGTGGAATGACTCTGAGTGGGCGGCGGGTCCCAGCCCAGGTCTGCCGGCGGCGGGTCCTCTGGAATGACTCTGAGTGGGCGGCGGGTCCCAGCCCAGGTCTGCCGGCGGGGCGGGTCTCAGCCCAGGCCTGCCGGCGGCGGGTCCCAGCCCAGGTCTGCCGGCGGCGGGTCCTCTGGAATGGCTTCCCATGTGTCTGGCGACCAGATGGCGATTTACTGACCGCAACGCATGGGCTCGCAGCGCACTGCATCGGCAGGGTAGGGCAGGGCTGGTGCAGTCCCCTCGTCCTGATCTCTGGAGGTTAAGTTACACCCCGGGCCAAGCCGTGGATGGCAGCGAAATTCGGACCAGCTGAGTCTGGCGACTTTAAGTAAGAATTCTGGGCTGTGATGATAATTGGAGTTTCAGGGCGTGCTGACTACTAAGGCCATTTTGCGCCCACAGAAAGATACATCTTGTGTACCATAGTGCTTCTTTTTGGCGATTTTCAATGCATACAGCCGCTGAACAATGAGCGTTGTTGCTGCCTGTGTTGTGACAATTCAAAACACCACTTGAGGTTACGGCGAACATGTCGTGAACCGAACTGAGCCTGCAGGGCGCTACTGCGTGCACAGCTGTCTATGAGCAAAGTAAGAATACATGAAACAATGACCTCTGATTTTGCATTATCCGTGCGAGGTAAGTGGGGCCCACTCCCAGTTGAGCCAGGTTGTGTCACACACATTACACAAGCTCCGAAGACTTCGCAACAGCGCATCAATGCCATTTGACCTGACCTGCGCTGTTACTCCAGAAACAGCACGTCGATGACAAACTTTTAACCTTCAACACCCTCCACGGAAAAATAAAATAAAACATCGGTATTTTTCGACACACGCCACGCACAGACGGACGAGTAAAACAATTAATCACTATCACAGCCCGGGAGCAGCATATCACTATGTTCTGGGCTGTATTTATTTGCAAGCCTCACGCATGGCATCAGCAGGCATTCGCACATATCGCAGCAACAAAGCCAGAAGTAATCCGCTGAACAGGAGACCTGCACAACATTTCGAAGGGTTTGACCTGCAAAGGTCAACCGTAATATGTGCGATTAATCACAACACGCGATTTCTAACGAACAGATTTTCACAAAACTGGTAGTATGCGTTGGGTACGAACACCTCAACGTTCCAAAGAAAACTGAATTGCTTCGGGTTAGAATGACTGTTTACATCCCCTTCGCCTTTTCAGCACTCCCGGTAGTCACCTAGGCGTTTTCGCGTATGCTTTGGCGTTCCAGCACAACGTGAACTATGGCCTGGCCAGGTGGCTGATGGCACCAACATCATCAATTGGCTTTTAAGTTGTCCCTTACACATGAGGATAACTCCCATGCCCATACATTGCAGCAGGTAGAAATACGATGCGTTGCCAGTTTTTCACAAAATAGAACTTAGGGTGACGAGTCAAACCGTTTATAAAAATGGACATTTGAAGACCGCAAGTCGCCAGAACACTGGGTGACGATGGCCGCGTTTCAGTTCGGACGTTCACCTCCTGCGATCAACGGCCGGAAACGGAAATTTCTCTCCCGACCAGAAATTTTCCATCATATCTTAAAAACGGGAGCAATATCGTCCATCACCTGTCCATCCTGCCATGCTGGGTTTGTGCTCTCGTCTTAAACCACAGTGTGCTCGTGAAGCTGGGGCAGAAACGGAAGCAATTCAGATTAGGTTCGTCCAGACAAAAAGGTAAACACAGAACACAAGCGGCATATGTAAAAAACGCCATCACTTGCCTGAATTCCACCAAGTGGATGCACTGGCCATGCCCCAGTCCAACATCGTGCTCGTTTCTGGGTCGTGCTGACAATTCAGAAGGTAGCACAATAATGACCCGATAATTGTTTGATGCGACCAAACTGCGGCACCTGAGCTCTGCGACTGGGCGGGTGGGCCTTTGATTTCGCATTTCAAGTCATGTGATTCGAAATAACACGAGACCAATTGTCTCACGGTGTGTCGAAACGCAGACTCGCTCATACAGTGAATGGTACGTTCTGTAGAACCCGAGCGAAATAGCTTCAACTACAGAAGATCCTACTCACTGCTTAATGTGCGCCTAAAGGTAAACTCACGGAAAAGCAGGCTTATGAAAAACACAGACCAGGCGCTTGAAGCTTTGTTTATCTTCAGATCTCGTCCTCATCGATATATGACAACGCAAAAGAGTATTTGCTTAGAGAGAAGGAGCAGCAAAACCGGGCGCCGACCATTCAGCCCCCTTTTTGTTGCACTTCACGCCCTACTCCCGAGTACGTACAAACAAATCCGACAAAACGGACCACCCCGCTAACACCAGACGTCCCCAGACACACAGCCCACCGGCTCTGGCTCCTACAGTTTCAGCACGCTCTCTCGCTCTTCCCGGCGTCACACCCGGTCATCACCTGCTCCTCCTCCCTCCAGGCGGCCTCCTTGGCCTGCAGGTCGGCGGAGAGCCGCTGCCAGTCGTCCGAGAGCTTCTCGACCTGACCGGTCAGCGCGTCGTTCGCCTCCTGCGCCGCGTCCAGCTGCTCCCGCAGCATGTCGTTCACCTCTGACAGGGTCACACACCTGGGGATATACTCTGACAGGGTCACACACCTGGGGATATACTCTGACAGGGTCACACACCTGGGGATATACTCTGACAGGGTCACACACCTGGGGATATACTCTGACAGGGTCACACACCTGAGGACACACTCTGACAGGGTCATACACCTGAGGACACACTCTGACAGGGTCACACACCTGAGGACACACTCTGACGGGGTCATACACCTGGGGATATACTCTGACAGGGTCACACACCTGGGGATATACTCTGACAGGGTCCACACACCTGAGGACACACTCCTGACGTGGTCACACACCTGGGGATATACTCTGACAGGGTCACACACCTGGGGATATACTCTGACAGGGTCACACACCTGAGGACACACTCTGACAGGGTCACACACCTGGGGATATACTCTGACAGGGTCACACACCTGGGGATATACTCTGACAGGGTCACACACCTGAGGACACACTCTGACAGGGTCATACACCTGAGGACACACTCTGACAGGGTCACACACCTGAGGACACACTCTGACAGGGTTACACACCTGGGGACACACTCTGACAGGGTCACACACCTGGGGACACACTCTGACAGGGTCACACACCTGGGGACACTCTGACAGGGTCACAGGCCTGGGGACACACTCTGACAGGGTCACACACCTGGGGACACACTCTGAGGGTCACACACCTGGGGACACACTCTGACAGGGTCACGCCCCTGGGGATATACTCTGACAGGGTCACATACGTGGGGAAGCACTCCGACAGGGTCACACACCTGGGGACACACTCTGACAGGGTCACACACCTGGAGACACACTCCGACAGGGTCGTACAACTGGGGACACACTCTGACAGGGTCACACACCTGGGGACATACTCTGACAGGGTCACACACCTGGGGACATACTCTGACAGGGTCACACACCTGTGGACACACTCTGACAGGGTCATACACCTGGGGACACACTCTGACAGGGTCACACACCTGGGAACACACTCTGACAGGGTCACACACCTGGAGACACGCTCCTAGGGTCACACACGTGGGGACACACTCTGACAGGGTCACACACCTGGGGACACACTCTGACAGGGTCACACACCTGGGGACACTCTGACAGGGTCACAGGCCTGGGGACACACTCTGACAGGGTCACGCACCTGGGGACACACTCTGAGGGTCACACAAGTGGGGACACACTCTGACAGGGTCATATATTTGGGGACAGACGTCTGACAGGGTCACACATCTGGGGACACATTCTGACAGGGTCACACACCTGGGGACATACTCTGACAGGGTCACACACCGGGGGACACACTCTGACAGGGTCACACACCTGGGGACACACTTCTGACAGGGTCACATACTTGGGGACAGACGTCTGACAGGGTCACATATCTGGGGACACATTCTGACAGGGTCACACACCTGGGGACACACGTCTGACAGGGTCACACACCTGGGGAAACATGTCTGACAGGGTCACACACCTGGGGGCACTGGAGATAAATGTTGAGGGTTCAATATTAACCATACTGCGTTCTGAATTCATCCCCCTCGCTAAAATAAGGACCAAGAAAAAGAGCGATCAGGATCATGAATGGAAATGACACCTAACCCAACAGCGATTCGGACAGTACCCACACCTTACCACAGACAAAGAAATTCCATAACACAAAAGAGTCGGCGGACACAGCGTTCCAAGCCACAATAGTCAAAAGATGTGGTCAGGCACAATGCATCTGCCCAGAAGGCCACCTGTTAACTTTGCTTCGTGCGGAGGAGCGATTAAGAAGAGAGGAGTGACAGAGCAGAGGAGAGGGGGTGTCCACGCCGGCCGTCTGACCTGCTGTCAGCCTCCTCCACCCGGAGGTGGGAATCAGGGGAGCGGGGGGAAGGGGCATCCGGGCCGACCATCTGACCTGCTGTCGGCCTCCTCCAGCCGGAGCAGGGCTGTCTGCAGGTCGGCCGGGTCAGGCCGGTCGGCGGAGTCGGGCGGCGGCGGCGGCCGGCCGCGCGGCGAGGCGTCCGCCTCCAGCCGGGAGCAGCGCAGCCGGTACTGCTCCACCTGCCGCCGAGTCGCACACAAAGTTACCCCCACACACAGGTCAGCGGGTCGGCCAGGCCTTCTCAGGCGTGAACACATCGTCCAGAGTCTTTTGGAAAACGGCTGAATTGTACTGCGAACTGCACCTGCTGGCAGGATCAGTGAAGGTGATAAAGACGGAGGGGCGTGCGGCCACCACAGGAATGCTGCCTGTTTGTATCTGAAGACGATGGCATGGTGTCAAGTTGGGGTCAAGTTGGGGTCGTTACGAAAAATCCGCTTCAACGATCTGGTCATCTATTCCTACACAGCGCTTCAAGGAGTGTCTCGAAGCATGCACGAAATTCGGACCAACGCATCATATCGCTAAACATAGACGCAACTCCCCTACCTTTAAACTAAAAAAGAAGCTAAATTTCCGTTCCACTTTCGCAATCGCTCCCTCGCATTCACGTCTTGTCTACACGTGGAATGACTCCAGGCCAAGCCAAGCCAAGCCAGCCCCCGCTCGGTTCATCTTCGAGGTGCCGCCCGCCTACTGCTCCCTCGGACATCGAGCATCCCCCTCCCCACCAACAGCGTCAGTCCGTGCTCCTCCCGTCTCCCGCGCCGTGTGTCGTGTCCTCCGGCTCTCCCGCGCCGTCCGCCGGTCTTGCCGCACCGGCGGCGGTGGCGACGGCGCGGAACGACCCAGCCGCCGCTCCCGCGAAGTCGGCTCACGAGCCGGCGGCGTGCCCGGCCGGCCGGCGGCCACACGGGCGCGTGACCGACGCTCGGCTCTGCCAAAGGTCGGCGCCGCATCACGCCCGTTGCACGCCCGCCCGGCTCTGCTGCGTCGGAAGGCCGCCCGATCGCTCGAGTCCATTCATTGGTGTCCAGTAGACTCTCCCCTAGCTGATCTGTCTCGGAATGCCAGCGTAAGACGGCGTGAGGAGAGGACATAAACGTAGCATTATAACTTGTTTCTAGTGTTGCGCCGTGCCGTCGTAAAACGGCGTGAGAAGAAGGCCTAAACGTTATATGACATTTTGTTTCTCGTGTTACGTCAATCTTTTTGCATACGACAGCGTCCGTGCTATCTGTTGGGAGGCGTGAACTGGCGCAAAAACATCCACTTGTAGCTGGCAACCACTCCTATACAAATAAACAACATCAACAAACGTGTAGGCTAAAAATGCATGCCTAGCTTCTGTTTAAATAGAAGGTTAGTATACCTAACACCTCAGACCCTGACTTAACTTTTTGCAAACAGGTTTACGAGATTGAGCGCCAGCTACGTAGTTTTCATGATTCTTACTTCTTGCTGGGAGATATGAACGCGATATGTTTGCTCTAAGCGACATCGACGAACACCGGCTGTCATTACAAACTCTATGCGTGATAGTACGTGCCTGACTGGACCGCATGCGCGGCGGTGACGTCCCTGTTTCTGAGGCGGAGCAGCAGTTGGCCCGGTGCCGCCACCCACCATCACGCCTCCGTTTAAGGGGCTCAAGTTTAATCAATCTAGTTTTGAGGTTTCCGTGTCACGCTCCGGCTGGTATAAGCACCAGGACGCTTTATGTCAAGGTGCGTTTCAGTTTGGTGACTGGCTGAAAAGGGTGAAATGTCGGCATTCAGTTCGCAGAAACAAGCCTCGGAAGTTTTTCTCCGGGTTTCTGAAAAGATGAGCGCAATATGAAGGGAGCAGCTTTTCCGTTCCCTGACCCCGGATATCGTACGGGGTGGGAGCTTCTTGTTCCTGATGACTGGCGATTGTGTAGGCCATTCCCAGTCGATAACGTGTGTGTATGTGTCACTGCTTCCTACCCGAACCAAAAAATGTGAGCAATGCCGCACTTCAGACTGGTCCACACGCTGGCCCTAAATTGCTCGGGGAAGTAATGGGTCCGGTAGTCTGCAGGAGTCGGTCGGTCCCGTTAGTGGTTGGCATCCGGCATGAATGACCGCTGGAAGCAGGCTCCTTTGCCGTCGGGGCGCTGCGTGCGACTGGGTTCGGCATTCCTGCATCAGTCTGCCATGCTGGGGAGGGAGTGCATCTGTGTGGTCGGGATTGGAGTGTATGTGCTGGACAACTAACACAGGACTGCCAGCTTGTGAATTCCCCGTCTTGCCTTAAAGGGAATGCTCCACATATGAAAATAATTAAGTGTCAGCTATGATGAAATAAGCTCCAACTATTGGTACCATTTTAAGTGGAAAAGGCTGCTCTAGACAACACAAGTTATGTGGAATTGGAAATTACTAACTAGCCCCTCAATGTGCCATTTTTTGATTATGTCATCGTACCTTGCGCAACATTGATTGGTAACAAATTGACGGTCATTTTATGTGGAAATCGTACTCACGAACGCCAGATATGAACGATTCGGCAATCATATTTTTCTTGGCCTTGATCACAGCATGGCCACTGAAATGGCAAAATTTGAATGACATCGTTATGGCGTCAAGGACGCCTGGGTGACCTTAAAATAGTCTCCTCGGAATAGTCTGCACATCTTCGCGGGCATGAAGCTCAAAAACTAGAAAGGTTTAGGTCTTAAGATGGGCAGGACTGTGAATATCACCAAATGATCTTCAAGATGGTTCTTTCATTTCCAAAACCCACAAAGATGCGGAACACTGCCTTTAAGCCAGCACCAAGCTCATGTGTCAGCTGTTTGACTCAATGCACGGTACTGCAGTAACGATATTGGCTGGGCTGCTCCGCGGCATCCCCAGTCATTGTTCGCACTGCGATGTTAGGTGCCGTCCTAAACAATGCCATAATGCTGCGACATTCACTCCTCAGACAAAGCATGGTCCCATGTATGTCATGTACCTTTTGTCCGCTAACGATGTAGCTTGGATGCTAGAAGGCATCGTCGGCGAAGTGCGTAGTCACGCTTACCAACAACGTCGTTGAAACACTGGTGAAATTCAAAATATCTAGACAGGATGAGTCCGGAAAGTTTGACGGGCATAGCAGAGAAAGGGGCTGAGAATGGCAGTGCCGATGAGGCATGGTGTGTTGTTGCTAAATGTCAAACAGTTGCTTTGCGTTGGGATGGGGTATATAGCCAACTGATCATGAAAGTTTTCGGTATCATCAAGGTCATGTTAGATAGATTCTTGTAACATATGCCCTTCCATACTCCAGCTCTGTGGAATGCGTGTGCAATCTTTGGAGGAGATAACTGTCCGATTCCCGCCGGAACCCATCTTTTCGAGCATATCACAGTCCAGCATCATCTAACCGTATCGTCAAGAACCATACCATTTTTTTACAGCTGGAGCACCCAAACAAATATTACACCCGCATAAAAAGCCGTTTCGCCGCGTAAACAGCTCTTCCAACCACCTTACAACAGCGTCTCAAGCTGCCCGCATCAGCACTGTCACGTGCTGCCCGCTGGCAACAGCCTGTCTGATCAGCTCGGTCCTCACCACGCTGGAAGGGTGTTCACTATTCGACATCGTCCGTAGCGGCGCACTGTTCGGCACTGTCCACTGTCCCCGAAGCCGCGCGGCCCGGCACTGTCGCACCGATCCCCAGCGACGCACTGTTCGGCACTGTCCACTGTCCGCGAAGCCGCGCCGTCTGGCTCTGTCGTACCGATCCCCGACGGCGCACTGTTTGGCACTGTCCACTGCCGCGAAGCCGCGCGGCTCGGCGCTGTCGTACCGATCCCCAGCGACGCACTGTTCGGCACTGTCCACTGTCCGCGAAGCCACGCCGCCCGGCACTGTCGTAACGATCCCCGACGACGAACAGCCCGGCACCTGCTTGCCGTCGTCTGGCCTCTCAAATCCTCACCAGAATAACGACAGGGCGATCCCCCACGCATGACCGCTCACCGGGTCATCACGGTGAGCTGTGTCACCACGCCAGCCCAGCAGTGAACAGCGGCCAGCCAGCTCAGGATACAGCAACCGCCTATGGTGTCGCCACACAGCAACCGTCCTTAGGGTCGCTACACAGCAAACGTCTATGGTGTGGCTACGCACGCTGGGATACGCGTGCACACGCCTGGGAAATGTCCCGTGTTAACGTTGCTAAGCCCGGTTCTGTAGTGTATGCACAGAGGCATTCTGTTCGGTCAAATATTGCGTCACTGGCTATGCAGATTACTTTGAGCTACACTCTAAACGAGCGACCTTTCCCAACCTTGAGAAATTTGCTTCTATGGGTGACGTGAAATTTAAGGATTGATTTCTTGTCGCTCATTTCAGCTGTAGGGAAGGAACAATATTAAGAAAGGCAATACAAATACATGATTAGAATTATCTAATTACATTTTAGTTACCTAAAAGCACATTCATCTGTTTCTTTGTTTAGTGCACAAAGTGCCAGAAGAAACGTACCACGTAATTCATTTGGTTTTGGTTTCCATGAGTGCGCTTAACTGTAAGAAATCCTTAGCAAAAGGATACGTTCATAAAAGCTAAATGGTTCGATCACCATATGTGCCTGAATGCGCCACCGTGCCCCCGTCAGGTTCAGCGGACCAACAATATCACCATATAGTCCCATGAGCTTACCAAACAAATCCATCGTGCAGATACCGATCTCAGCATATCCCGCATCAAGACCCGAAAAGTCCTGTTAACCTATGTCCACACCTTTGAATGTCACTGTAAGAAGAGAACGAAGATCGCGGGAGCGCGGCACTCCCACAGCGCACTGGTTCCGACAACTATTCAGTCTGACCTTTGGACGCCGCAGGCCCTAAACGAGCGCGGTATCGTAATCCGCGACGAGTGTCATGCCCTTCCCATCAGCTCTGCCACCCGTGCCACTTGACTTCGGCT
This sequence comes from Pollicipes pollicipes, assembly GCF_011947565.3. Taxonomy (NCBI): domain Eukaryota; kingdom Metazoa; phylum Arthropoda; class Thecostraca; order Pollicipedomorpha; family Pollicipedidae; genus Pollicipes; species Pollicipes pollicipes. Next base: position 25,418,844 of record NW_023596225.1, on the reverse strand, counting down.
GACACTGACTTCAGCTGACACTGACCCCGGCTGACAATGATCCCGCCTGACACTGACCCCACCTGACAGTGTCCCCGGCTGCCGCTGACCCAAGTCGACAGTAACACCGGCTGACACTGACCCTGGCTGACACTGTCCCAGCTGATACTGACCCCGAGTGACACTGACCCCGGTTGACACTGACACCGGCGCTGGCGCGGTTCGGCGCACCACGCCTCTCCAATCCCCGCCGCTGGGCCACAGCTCAGCGTCAGATCCGCCGACGGCCGACGGCCGGCGCCACAACCGCTACATGGTGGCAACACCTGGCGCGTGTGCCCACGCGCGGCGCGAGCGCAGGCTTGGGCAGCTGTACCCGTCTGCACCGATGCACGCGCGCAGTACGCACAAATACGCAGACACGTGCGTGCGTAGACGATGAACTACGTCGTTGCACCAACGCAAGCGGGTACACACGTGCCGAACTGTATCTGTACCAGCTCAGGCTAATGCAAAACCACGCACCTGCTCCACCCGACGAGTGTGATGCCGTTAACACAGACGCGGCGGGAGGCCGGGGAAACTCATCTGCACGCAGCACCACTTACCGTTTCCATTCGTGTAACGCTGGCTGGGTCTGGACTGGTGGCAAAACGCAAAGCGCCATTTATCTTGTGAACCATCCAGCATGGATTGTGCCGGTAAGGGTGCGACATATAACTGCGCGTCACAATAACTGTGCGAAGTGCCACGTGCGGAGAACTAGCTGAAATAAAAATACCTACGTGCGAAGAAATCTCTGTAACGGTAAACATATCGCCTACCTGAGAAGCTGGGTGGACCTTCGCCTCCTGATACACCCAGTATCAATAGAAGGTAACTGAGTCAACACGTCCGATACGCCGAACAGATCAAGGACTTAAACGGCCGTCAACAAAACCGCGTACATTGCGCAGCCCACACCGTCAGCGCTGTTGCAAACCGCCGGCAACACCGTCAAGTGCAACGGAGCAGTGCTTTCGTCCCAGGAAACGCGACGGCCGAGCAGAAGAGCCTATACGTGAAGATTGCATCCGCGCGATATTTGCGATGAGTCATGCGGCTCATGTGCACGATAAGCTCGCGTTACTTACCATTGACGATAAACAAGGCGGGTTACAATCGACAACACTTACAGTCACCATCAAGCATCGAGGTTCAACTCACAAACCAGAGGCGTAGTGGGATGCTGAAAAGCACATCAAGCAGGACAATTTTCTGCAAGAATACCTATCAGCTGAGTCCAGTTCTAGTCAGCTTAGCGTATGTTAGCCCGACAGACAGAGCGCGTCTCGCTGCGACGCTCGGGCCCGTGTGTCCCGTCCCCGGCGCGTGTTAGCCCGAGAGAAAGCACGCCCCCCTGCGGAACTCGGGCCCGGGTGTTCCGTCTCCCGGCGCCGGCCGACCCCCGGCGCGCGTTAGCCCGAGAGACAGCACGTCCCCCTGCAGCGCTCGGGCCCGTGTGTCCCGTCCCCGGCGCGTGTTAGCCGAGAGACAGCCCGTCCCCCTGCGGCGCTCGGCCCCGTGTGTCCCGTCTCCCGGCGCCGGCCGACCCCGGCGCCACCAGCGCCGCCGGTCGTCACAGCGGTGCTCACCGCAGCACCAGCTCGCGCCAGTCCACCGCGCCGCGCCGCGCCGCGTAACGCCACGTGCCAGGGTCGGACGCCGCCGGCGGAGGCTCACGAGCGGGGAGCAAGCCAGGCGGCCGGTCCGGACCGCAACAACTGCTCCACAGCCCCATCCGGCCTCACTGTTTGCGTTTGGAAGACCGATCGCGAACGAGAGCGGGACGGCGTGACTGATCCGGCCTGTCCGCGGCTGCCTCGGCGCCGCCCCGGCCCGGCGCCGCCGTCACCGGTCAACAGCTACCCAGCTCACGCTAGCCGTCGCCCTGACCGGGCCCACCAGCGTGGCCTCCAGCGGGGTGGACAGCTCGCTCCTCCCTGCTCACCGCTCGGCAACAGGGGCCCTGGTGAGCGACGGGGGGGGGGGGGCGACGGCCATCCCTGGCCTGCCCCCCGCGTTACCGACCTTGACCTGCAGTCTGCTGATGCCCCGCGTCGCTAACCTTGTCATGCAGGGTGGTGATGACCTGCGCCTGCTGCCGTTGGGCCTGCTGGTACGCCTCCACTCGGCGGCGCAGGGAGGTGTTCTCCAGCTCCAGCACACCGCCACCACCGGCCCCGGCCTGCCGCGGGCGACACGCGGCGTCACACGGCTGGACCGAACGGTCGGAGACGCGCCGCACACGCCACATTGTCACAGGGCGGCCGCGACCGTGCAGCCTGGTGTGTCTGCCTGAACCGCCCGTGTGTCTGCACGCCCGCGCAGACGCGTCACCGTACGGATCGGCATTCGATTCTGAAACTAATGAGATGCCAGATGGCGTGTCATGAAGATCAGCTAACGTGTGGTGCAGAGCGATTCCGGCTGAGAACACGCCCGACCCAACATATGAAACGAAGGCGAATCTTAAAGTTGGGATTCAAGAGGGTGTCAGAATTAAAAGCACCCGACTGAAATATTTTTTGCAGCCAATTTCAGCAGGTCAACGGCTGGCAGAAGACACACGCGGCAACAATTTGCACGCCCCCAAACCCGAACTGAGCTGTGCTCTGAAGTCAAACACGGCTCAACACTGCCGTAGATACAATATTGATACGCATTCCAGTGTAACGTGACAACAGCTGATAAGACATCATGCACTGCGAGGGACGAACGAGGAGGTGACAATTGCGGGGTTGTCAGCTATCATGTGGCCCGATTTTTTGTCAGTTACCATGCAGCCGAATAACGCCCAAAAATGAAATCATAAGGCCAGACGCCTTTCAAACCGATACCAATGACCTTGATCGTGGTGTTGTAAAGTATCACCCATGTGTGTTTATCAGACAAACGTTCACTAAACATGTCCAAGCTAAACATGTCTTCATGACATGGGACAAACCTGTCTGGTTTCGTTCCGGCCGGCTCCATCAGCTGCGCGTTGCTGCGTGAGCGCCGCGACACGTGCAATCGGCAATGGCCTTCACAGAAGTAAATGTTTTCCTTCAAACGGAATGTTTTTATACCCATGAAGTTCAAGGTAGCTGGCCTAAAACGTCATATTTAAGAGCAACGACAGCTTCAAGGTCATCGATACTCCGGGGAGCTGTATGTGTATTGCTAGCCACACCCAACTATGCAGTTCAATATTGCAGAACGACACTTGCGTTTTGGAACAACGTTGCAGGGGAAACGCAGCTTGACAAATATGGACACCATCTCTCTATAGATGAGAGCCACACAGTTCACATGGCATGCTACTGCCTGCTGTTGACGGGTTCGGAGGTCTGCCGCGGACGAGGGTGTCGGTGGCGCAGTGGTTAAGCGCGCCGCGTCTGCGCGTCTGGGAAACCGGAGGGACCGGGTTCGATTCCCGCGGTGCCCGCTCTTCCTGCCCCGGTGGGGGGCAGGCAACGCCATGTTGTCTCGGTTGCTGAGGCGTCGTAAAACCCCCAAGACTGATGAAGATTATAGACGCCTAATGATCTGACTTCGGTGTGAAGGATTAGTACGGCAGCTAAGATCAACTTAGCCGAAAAAACGTCAGTTGATGCGTGGTTTACTCGTCTGGCGCCCTAGTCGTCACAAGAGCCAATGACGTCACGTCGGCCCATTTCCCAACACCGCACGCTTAACCTGCGCCTGACCAGCCGACGATGGAGGTGATTTGAGGTTTTAGGGCACGAGTGGGCCCTAAATCCGTGTCCTTAAATCCTTCAAATGGAATCTTCCATGCCAGGTCAGGGCGCTCCTGAATTGGACATAATGCCACTGGATCGATCGCACCACAGTACGATTTCAAAAGTTATCCAAACGTAGACTGTCAATCAAGCTTTGTTGTTAACTGTATGCCAATAGTTGAGTCGAAAGACGTTATAATACATGAGATTCCTAGCATTTATCATCAGGAACGCGCGGGTCATAACACTTGTTGAGATGCTGCCGCAGCCCGGACAAATAATGCAACGAGTTCATTTCAGAACAGTTCAACATACAAATCGGGTTAGGTTACATTAGTCCGGCCCGTTGCTAGATTCAAAGATCAGATAGCTTGTAAGGATGAAAAAATGTCAGCGATGCGCTGTAGGTTTTCTACTGAAGCTTTCGTTCATCTGCTTTCCGACCGCACCGAGACAATATGGATACGGCAATCTCTCATGTTAGGTCAATCAGGGTCACTCGGACTCCAAGGAGCACACTTATTGCGTACTGACCACGGTACAGCCCTGATTACCTGCGATCTTCAGAAGCTGAAAAAGATCGCTGTTTCATTTGATTTGTGACGATGATATTCATGTCAAACAAGGTCAGCTGTTACACCACGAATAATGGCGTCCTGTTCAGGACAATGTTACGAATAAATGCCATATTTGACCTGACCTAAGGTACAGCTTGCAGGACAGTTAAACCTCCAAGGCATCTCTGACATGTTCTTGCCATTTCCAGCCAAACAAGTTTCACAGATATGATTTTTGTGAACAGCATACGAGAAAAAATGCAGAGATGGGCTGGCCTGAGGTCAGTACAATCACTTTCATAACACTTCCGGAAAGCAGCACTGTTGGTAACGCCGCTGTATGAGTTTCTCCTGACCTGTTGCAATTACGGGGGATGAAGGCGCTGAAGGCACCGAGGCACTAACTTCTCAGAGTATGATCCAGTTCGACCCGTCACAACTCAGAAGCATGGGTTGACCTGGGTTCAAAACCTTCCCCCACGTCATCTATAGTCTTCATGACGACATTGCTCGCTTTCCCCTTCATCAGCCCGCCCTACCGGCCCTGGCCCGGTCTGTCCAGCTCTCCCTTCCGTAACTGCGAACGACTGACCGCACCATCGAGCCCCTCTCCGTCCAGTGTGTGCTCGCTGCGCGTCTGACCCTGGGTGCAGAGGTCGCCGGAGCTGTCGCGTCTGCAGCGGGAGCCCGGGCTGTACCGGAGGGCGGCTGCCACGCCTGCCCGGAGCGCCAGCCGGCCCGCGCAAGCCAGGCACCGACGAGGTGTCGGGAGCCAGGGTCCACCGGCTATCAGCATTCCGCGGACATCGTGACCAGCCACCTCGATAGCGGCGTCTTCGGAAATGTCGGTAGCCCGTACACCGGTCAATCGTCGGCCCCTACTGCTGCGTCGAAAACGCTGCGTCACTCCCGCTGGGTCAGAAGTACGCGGAAAAGCTGAGTGTGTGTGTGTGTGTACACAGCGGTGAGTTTACCTCTCCACTGACAGCGTTGCGTGAGACGTACCGATTAGGCTCGCAGCCAGGCCGCTGCGGCAAAAGCCTGTGCGTCACGCTCAGGCCTGAATCACGGGAAAATCAGCACGCAGGGAATGTGTCATGCACGTCGGCCCTCGGTTTTCGCAGCTGATTTGAGAGCCTTGGTGTTCTCAGCCTCATGCACACCGCAGACATTTCAGGCGCGAACTGTGATGCAAAAGCCTGTCGCCTGCTGTTCGGCACTGCTGGCCTGTCCGGTTCAATGGCGCGTCCTCTCCAGTATGGCGGAATCGAAACCTTCTTTAGAGGACAGCCATTCTTGGAGAACATTCCGGCCGAGCAAGCGAAAGCCTTGCCCATGCTCTCCGCGCGGTCTTTACAGAACGGTTTCGTGAGCGCAGCTTGTCTGTCCTGCTGGCCCCCGAGTCGGTTGCGTCCCTAAACAGTTACCGGCCGGACGCCTCTGCATTGCCTAGCAACGCTGCATGAAAGCTGCCGATGGGTCGGGTCCGGCCGGGCCGGACCGCCTGTGCACGGCCATATGGCGTCCAACAGATGCGGCCAGTCTTCACGGCCGACAAACACAGCACACGAGACATGAGGCTCGTTTTCGCCTCTCCTATCATGTACTCGCGCTGTAAACACCGTTCGCAAAATTCGGTAAATAACCAAAAACATTCCGCACACATCTCAACGGCACCAAAAGTCTGAACCACAGAATCAGTTTCCGCCAAACTCTTGGCGAGTTCGATCTCAGACGACAGGCCGCGTCCCGCGACACGGCTTACTCCCGATGGAAACAAGACCGTGATGCGTAGGCGAGAGCGCTGATGGTGGCGAGACTCGGCACGGCTGAGCCACAACTGACGACCGCGACTGATGAGCACGGCCCGTACTGCCGAATCTCCTCCCTCTGGACCCCGGCAGAGCCACGAGAGGAACGACGGGGCGACTCTGACCCACCGGCTGTCCGCTGGCGAGGGCGCGGCCCAGCTGACCCCGCGGTGAGCCCAGGTCACGGGCGAGGCTCGGCGTGTAGCCCACCGAGGCGCCGTCGCCCGCAGCCTGCATCAGCTCGTCCAGCTGGAACACCACGAGCGACTGGTGAGACAGGCGAACTTGCTGCAATGAGCAGGGTGGCGGGGCAGGAAGCATTCTAGGTTTGGGCTTTTCTGCCTATACAACGCTGTAACATATTAGGATCCCACGGTAGAGTAGCGTCACATACGGCTCATGATGGCCATGGTCAGAAGCGTTGGTCCAGTCCTCAGACCCTCACCTTGGCGATGGCAGAGCGAAGTCACATAGGTGCGTGACGTAACGGTGGGGATCCGTGAACGAGGGGCGGCCGGAGACACCAAGGACAGGTAGCCCTTATACACGCCTGTACTTCACGCACCGGTCACATACTGCTGGGGAAACTCAACCGAAATCTTTGACCAACAGCAGCAAAAACGTTATCTCATTGTCGTTGTTTTCTAAAATGATCATGTCGACACCAGTAGACTTTGATCGTATGATAAAATCACACATGGTGAGCTCCTGCCCACGCCTCCCATCGCAGCTCATTCAGCATGGCAGCATTTGTGACGTAAGCTATATGTCAGGATTGCAGCCAAGCGCGCATGCAAGGCTCTTGTTTATCTAGAAGCACAAACACCCGTATGTGTGTGTGTTTTTTTTCTGACAAAGATTGTCAAAATGCGTTAAAGTAACTACGCTCTTCTTAAAGGAAGCCAGAACACGTACGTACATAACCACGACTTACGCATCTGTGATCGATGCCGCGTACTGCTCGGGCGTTTTCACGAGCACGTTCCCCTTGTGCCCACAACTTTAAGGCTCAATTATCCACACATTTGCGATGTCAGATAACTTTTTCAAAGAACGCAATGTTCGCACTTAAACCTGAGCTTGGAAAACACACGCATGAGTTTCTTTACCATGGAAGCATTTATAAAACTTACGGGGACACGTTTTGCTTCCCTTTCCCCCAAACACATGAAATGGATCGATCAGGCGATGTTATTTTGACGTTAAGTACGCCGGGACTGAACGGATTTCCCGATCCGTGTATCCATTCTTTTGCCGGCAGCCGGTCTGTTACGCCGCAATACTTAGCAATGTCTTGCCCTCAGTATGGACCCTACGGAGGCCAGCCTCACACACCCGGTTCGCAACTAGAGTACGGTAATGTAGTTGGCTGCATGCTAGTAATTCCGGCTAATAGCTGGTGCTCAAAGGCCGTTTGGCATCACAATTTTGTTCCTATCACAAAGTGCTTGTGACGGGCGTCAGTACAGACGGAACAATTGTTCTGGCTATTTTCCCCGTCAATGGTTTGGACTTGCACATGTCACGTTTTGGCCCGTCAGATTTTGCACCGCGATCACATGATAGTTGATTTTCCCTGAGACGAACCTGAGTTTCACGTCTGACTGCATGCTTGACGCTTAGCCAAGGACGCGTGGTGTACTCGAAGGTTTATGACAGAACCAAGCTTCCAACTATTCTTATGATTGGTAGCCGGATGCCCTTGCCATTAGACCATCGAAGTCGTTTGGTGTCATACTGGACTCCGTCGCTTGATTCCTGAGGATTCTCCTTTTTGTTCGCCTGCGCGGTTCCGTCACCACAAATTAAAAATGATGCACCTTTTTGGAAAGTCCCACCCTTACTAAGTGCGGAGATCAATTACAATGTTTTGGCAGTTGTTTTCCATGGTGAAATAACCTCGCTTATATCTATTGGTATCCTTTTAAGTGGAGAAGGCTGCTTTGGGCAACACAATTTCTTTGTCGAGTAAATATACTCTCCAACACGTCACTGTTGGATTACGTGATCGTACCTTGCACGACATTGATTGAGAACCAATTGACAGCCCTTATATCTGGAAATCGTAATCACGAACGTTGGACATGAACGACTCGACAATTATATTGTTATTGGCCTTGACCGCCGAATGGCTATCGTAATGGCGGAATGTTAATGGCGTTACTATGGCGCCACGGAAGTCTCGCTGACCTCAAAATAGTTTCCCCGAAAAATATGCACATCTTCGCGGGCGTGTGGCTCAGAAACTACATGGGTTTAGGCCTTTAGAATGACAGGGCTATAAACCGCACTGAATGATCTTCAAAATAGATATTTCAGTTCCAACCCCCCCCCCCCCCCTATACCAATGTGAAACACTCCCTTTAATAGTGTTACTAATACTAATCGTATCCTGTTTTGGTGTACATTGAAAGGTATACAAAGAAGTCCTGAAACAGCCTGAAACCCCTTAAGCCTAAGTTACGAGCCGTAAACGAAGTGAGAGGACCCACTATGCCTACATATACACGTGGCACCGGCTGTCGCTTCTCCGGGAGGTGAGCTATACATCAACATTCTTTATTGCCAGCATCCAATTTTAGACAGCTGTCCATTTGTTTGAGCAACGGATTGAGACACGTCTCGATACCAGCCAAAGGCGCAGGCCACGCGTGACAGAAGGACAATCACGGCCGACAGACGCAACAACACCGCAATCCATCACGGATCCTCGGAAACGGGCCCTGAGATAGGCCAGGCGGTGTTCGGCGCACCACAAACTCCCAGATAAGCCCCCGGCGGGCTGGCCGCGCCTCCGTGCACTTTACACAGACCGCCCGCCCAACCACACGCGGTGTGCGTACGGATTCATTAGTGTCCCGACAGCCAAGGACACCCAGATACAGCCGGTGACACGGCCGAAGGGCCCGTGACGCGGGCGCGCGGGAGCCGCTGACCGAGCCGCCGCCGTTTACATTAACACGCCGCGCACCAGATCGTGGCTCCTCTATCCGGACCGAAGTTCCCAGATAACACGGGCCTGAGCACACCGCGGCCCCGAGTGGCAGACCGCGCTCCATGTCGTGCTCTGGCTGTGTGGGCCAGCCTGCATCGTGCGGTGCGCTCAGTGGAGATGCCAGCTGACCCCCTGGCCGAACCGGGTCGAGCCGGGTCGCCGTGAGCCCTGGTGGCAGATCGCGCCCCGTGTCGTGCTCCAGCCGTGTGTTCCAGCCGACGACGTGCGGTGCGCTCAGTGGGGATGCCAGCTGACCCCCTGACCGGACCGAACCGGGCCGGATCGCCGCGGGCCGTGGCGACAGGTCGCGCCCTGCGTCGCGTTACGGCCGTGTGTGACCCAGCCTACATCGTGCGGCGCCCGGTCGCGATGTCAGCTGACCCACTGACCGGACTGGGCCGCCGCGGCCTGCCGTGCGTGTGAACTTTGGCGTGTGCGTGGGTGCAGGCGCCCTCAACTGCTGCGCACCAGAGACGCGTGTTCACGCACAGCGACTGCAGCCAAGCCTGGAAGGCGGCTCCAGGGCGCCTTTAAGGAACTTTGAGTGGTAGCAAAATTCTCCCGACATGGTGGGTCCGAACTATGGATTCCCTTCTCCGCCACCAAATCCAAACTTATCGGATTTAGAGCACTTTATGTTGGCTTTTAGCTGAAAAACAAATACGATTTCTACCAGACATTCACACATAACGTAATACATCCATATTTATTTCAAAAAATAGAATACCTTGACAGGGTAGGGATTCCCTGCGACTCGTGGTGAGCATTGTGTCGACAAACATTAAGCAAGGCACGGCTTATTTACAGCTTATACTGAATCATCATACACTGAAAAAACTTTACAAGAGCTCTGAGGGGCGATAAAGACCTCGTTAATGCCGGGGTATCTGGCAAAGACGGGGCATTTTCGCAACACATAAAATGCTCAAAAGACCCCCACGGTGGCCGACCTGTTGGGATGCGAGCCCAGCCGCACACCTCTGACGAAGCGGTCTGCGGCGGGGAGATACTGACGGCCTCGCGACCAGACGCCACCCGTTTGGAACATGATGGGCTGGCTAGATGACGCCATTCCACAGGACCGCGCAGCCCGCTCGCTCCGCTCGATGATGAAAGTTTATTTGCTGGTCCAGACCTTGCGGCGTCTTTGCACGCGTTGGTATGGGCGTCGCCATATGTCACGTGAGGACACCAATCCAGCCTTAAATCCTTGCTCCCATGTAGGAGTGAAATAGCCCCTGTTACGTGTTCTCAGTCGGATGTACCTGAACCAGGTCGCAGTCCCTGACTGATCACGGCTAGACACTAATCACAACACCATCCGGTTCAACCACCACCCTGACCACTATGTGGTCAACCAGTGCCTGGGTCACGTGTGCACGTCGCGTGACCCGCACAGGTCGCATGGCCCCCAGCAAACCGCCGGGCACGAAGGCCGCAGGTCACAGGGGTCAGGTCGTACTGGGAGATACGCTGGGATCATACCTAACACATCTATACCAAGGACGTGTTAATGCGCTTTCCGCACGACTTTTGTGCAATATATTTTGCGCTATCTAGGCCCGCTGAGACGAATTTCGTTCGTGGCCGTCACAAACTTTAATCCCCACATCCTAATCGCAGTCGCCAAATGAAGACCAACGCCAGAGCTGCCCTCACAAGCGCATTACCTCCGAGCGAGCCGTGGACTAAAGCCCGGCTATCTCCCGGCACTAGGGCACGGTGGCCGTTCAGGCTCTGTTCACGATAAAATCGTCCATTTACGGTCGTTTTTTTTCTATACAGAGCACTTCATGTCCGATGTTCGTCTCCTCCCACCACCTGCTACCCGGACTGCGTCCCGAGACATCCTGTACCCCCTCCCCCCGCGGACGCTCGCCCGGCAGCAGCCTCCGCCCCCCCCCCCCCCTCACCTGACCCGGGTGCCCTCCGCCCGGCGGCCGGCGCCTGCCCTTACCCGCTCGCTGACGGCGCTGTACTTGAGGCTCAGCTCGTCCCGGTCGGCCCTGGACGACGACAGCATGTCCTGCACCGATGACAGGTTGCTCTCCAGGGTCGCGTTGATCCGCTGCGGCCATGTCAGGTCAGATTAGAACGGTTCAGGTCAGGTCAGGGCGGTTCAGGTCAGGTCAGGGCGGATCACAGCAGGTCAAGTCGGGTCAGACGGCACGCACGCAAACAAACCACTACTGGTTAACGACGAACCCGCTGATGTCGAGTCAGGTCAGGTGACGTCAGGTCGGGTCAGGTCAGAGGGAGCGGCACGCCCAGCACACACATCGCCGCGGAGCAACAGCAATCCGCTGGATGGAGCCAGGTCCTTGTGAACCTCGCCTGGCCCAGGCCCTTGGTGAACCTGACCTGGCTCAATCAAGTCGCCGTCACACTGCACCCGAACACAGCTTAATGCTGTGACTCACTACACATCCTCGGCGGCACAGCCTCGGCGCGTGCGCACACTGTCCGTTACGGCGAGTGTCTCTGCGACTGCGGCTGGGGAACCGAGCATCAAGAGACACTATGCAGCTCAGGGCGCGTTTAACGGCGCAACGCGTCTCTCGGCAGCGCATCGCGACAGCTCTCGTGTGTTCTGCGCGGCGCAACATGAGAACACGCGCCCTTATCAAGGCCTTCCTCACGGAGTGGCTCACAGCGGCTGGACCGCTAAATGACGCGACGACAACAACACGCATCAATCAATTAACCACCGAGCACGGAAGCATCTCGAGTCCGCGGCATTGAAAGTGGACCATCTGCGCGGTTCGATGTTCGACTTTGCCTCCACGTGGCAAAAACTCGGCGCCATCGAGACCTCCAATACCGCCCCGGCCGGGCGGCAAACAACATTGACGGCCGACACAGCGCTGCGGCCGGCTGGCAACCGGGAGGCGCCGACCGGGGCTGGCCTGACGGAGGGGGCCCCGTAGCGGGACGCCTGCAACGGCGTGACCCTCACGGGCGCACAAGGTCACTGGCGTTTGCATGCTTGAGGCCAATCAGGGCATTTCGACGATGGTGATGAACGCGGCGAGCAAGCGTTTAGGAAAAGGTTACGCTGCCCATTGCGTAATGGTTGCCCATAAGTTTGTTAGAGACCACGATGACGTAGAGCCAGCCAATCCATGACAATGGAGCAACACCAGCATCGGCGCACAGAGAAGGCGTCCTGCCCACGCGGGATGAGATCGCTCGGTGAATTTCCTCGTCAGAGTCCTCGCTGGGAGGAAGCAGGAGGAGACTACACTGACCCAAGGCCACACACCATACGGTGACACATACATCTGGACTGAACACAGCGCCCGGAGGAAGCTCGATCCGCATCAGATGAAATCAGCCATTCTCACCCGAGGCCGAGGGAGAATGGTTCGAAGGACGTTTGAATAACACACTTGTCAGAGTTGCTCATAAGCCTGCTGACAAACAGGATGGTCGATAGTCCGATGTTTTCAAGGATTTGCTATTGTTCAGCTAGCAACAAGCCGTCCCAAGGACGACCAGAGAGACCAGGAGCACTAACTAGGCCGCGTGTATCTCCAGCTCTGCCGCTGTGCCGTGTGCGACGAGCCGAGACCACGCGCCGGGAACCGGAGCCACAATGAGTAACCAAGAGGGATGCTGCGAGGACGCGTCAGAAATTCACGAACATGCCGAACAGGTAACACAGGCATCCCCAGCCAGCTGGAGAGACCAGGTTTGTCGGCTGGCAACGCCATGTCTATTCATGCTGATTGCAAATGTCTACTGCTTCCTTTCACATTCTATTATAATTATATCATTGTGATTCACGTTAGCCGAATGTTCATGCTGTTTTTACATCCATAGTATGTGTTAACGTGTAATGTTGTACTTGAGATTAGCATGTTTATTCTGAAACTCCAACATTACATAGCTTTGTTTTGCATTATATCAACATAATCATCATATTTACGTGATCATATGCATCATCACATATGCATCACACCTCTTTCATCTTTGTCTACGACCTCCAAAAGGAAAACAGCTCAGAGCAAGCACACCGGAACAAGGCAAAACTGAGAAAGTATCCCAAGCGACCTCCCACCTGTCGCTGTCCCCGCCCCGCCCCTCCCCGCCCTGACTCATCCCGCCCCGCCCTGACCCATCCCGCCTTACCCTGACCCATCCCGCCTCACCCTGACCCATCCCGCCTTACCCAGACCCATCCCGCCTTATCCTGGCCCATCCCGCCTTACCCTGACCCATCCCGCCTCACCCTGACCCATCCCGCCTTACCCAGACCCATCCCGCCTTACCCTGGCCCATCCCGCCTACCCTGACCCATCCCGCCTCACCCTGACCCATCCCGCCTTACCCAGACCCATCCCGCCTTACCCTGGCCCATCCCGCCTCACCCTGACCCATCCCGCCTTACCCAGACCCATCCCGCCTTACCCTGGCCCATCCCGCGTTACCCTGACCCATTCCGCCTCACCCTGACCCATCCCGCCTTACCCAGCCCCATCCCGCCTTACCCTGGCCCATCCCGCCTTACCCTGACCCATCCCGCCTTACCCTGACCCATCCCGCCTTACCCAGACCCATCCCGCCTTACCCTGGCCCATCCCGCCTTACCCTGACCCATCCCGCCTCACCCTGCCCATCCGCCTTACCAGACCCATCCCGCCTTATCCTGGCCCATCCCGCCTTACCCTGACCCATCCCGCCTCACCCCTGACCCATCCCGCCTTACCCAGACCCATCCCGCCTTACCCTGGCCCATCCCGCCTCACCCTGACCCATCCCGCCTTACCCAGACCCATACCGCCTTACCCTGGCCCATCCCGCCTTACCCTGACCCATCCCGCCTCACCCTGACCCATCCCGCCTTACCAGACCCATCCCGCCTTACCCTGGCCCATCCCGCCTTACCCTGACCCATCCCGCCTCACCCTGACGCATCCCGCCTTACCCAGACCCATCCCGCCTTACCCTGGCCCATCCCGCCTTACCCTGACCCATCCCGCCTCACCCTGACCCATCCCGCCTTACCCAGACCCATCCCGCCTTACCCTGGCCCATCCCGCCTTACCCTGACCCATCCCGCCTTACCCTGACCCATCCCGCCTTACCCAGACCCATCCCGCCTTACCCTGACCCATCCCGCCTCACCCTGACCCATCCCGCCTTACCCAGACCCATCCCGCCTTACCCTGGCCCATCCCGCCTTACCCTGACCCATCCCGCCGCTGCCCCGCTGCCCACCTGCAGCCGGGCCAGGCGGTCGGCCGGCTCCATGTCGTCATCGGACAGCTGGCCGGCTTCGTCCGCCGACGAGCCGACCTCCTCCCCGGAGGCGGCCGACGGGCTGTCGTCGGGCGGCGCCGGCCGAGCCCCGCGCCGGCCCCGCCGCCAGGGGGCCGCCGCCGGCCGAGACTCGAGCGTGATGCGGCCGGCGGCCGGCTCACGCGCACCTGGCCGCGTCACACGGCACCGTCACGGCGGTCACGGCCGCTTCACGACAGCGTCACGACCGGTTCACGACAGGATCACTGAGAGTCACGGAAGGGTAACGCGAGAAGGTCACGGGAGGGCGACGAAAGGACCACAGGACTGTCGCCTGAACACTTTAAGTGTTGGGGAAGGCCCAAAGTAGGGTCAGCTGGCTCACGGAATGGACACCGGGGGCATCACGGGAGGGCCAAGTGAGGTTCATGACCTTGTTGCACGCGAGAACGCTCACCCAATAGTGATGCACGCGTCACATGTAAGTACATAGTGGCGCGACCAGACACACAAACAAAATACCGCGACAAACTGCTGCAACTTATTAAATTCCGTTTACACATGATTGGCAGTCCCTTCAAGGGGGGGGGGGGGGTGACCGTGTGGTGGTCATGACCTCTCACACGGAGGCGCCGGGTTCGTCTCCCTGTCGCGCCAGGACGCCTGGGTGCTAGTGTGGCTACCGTAGTCGCTGGCGCTCCGTAGACAGTATTTGCATCTCGGAATCATGGTTAAAGCAGGACATGTCCTTCGGTTTAGTTTAGATTAGATCAAACAGAACGGTAGTGACCGAGACTGAACTCTGGAGATAACCGGGACTGACTTCGAGTGGTGACCAGAACTGACCTCTAGCGGTAACCGGGACTGACCTCTGACGGTAACCGGAACTGAATTCCGGCGGTGACCTGACTAATCTCCG
Organism: Pollicipes pollicipes; assembly: GCF_011947565.3. Taxonomy (NCBI): domain Eukaryota; kingdom Metazoa; phylum Arthropoda; class Thecostraca; order Pollicipedomorpha; family Pollicipedidae; genus Pollicipes; species Pollicipes pollicipes. The sequence continues at coordinate 25,403,578 of NW_023596225.1, read as the reverse complement.
GTGGTAAACAGGACTAACCTCTGGTGGTGACCGGGACTGACCTCTAGTGATGACCGGGACAGACCTCTGACGGTGACCGAAAATGACCTCGCTGACGAGCACTGACCTCTGACGGCGGCCGGGCGCGGTTCGTCGGCCTCCCGCTGTCCCAGTCGCCGGTAGGGCGGCTCGTCGCCACCCACTCCCGCCTGGCTGGGCAGGCTAGGACTGCCGCACACCTGCCCCGTGTGCCGCTGGGTGCGCGGCTCGGGCGGCTCCCGCGGCTCCCCCGGCTCCGGCTCCGTCAGGTCGGGCTCGCCCAGCGGCCACTTCAGCTGCAATGACACAATGCCGTCTGAACACCAGATCACCGACCCGGGAACTGGGGGCGTCAGGGTCATGTGTCCAGCTAGGTCAGGTGGTGCCGTCTGAACACCAGGTCACCGACCCGGGGACTGGGGGCGTCAGGGTCACGTGTCCGGCTGGGTCAGGTGGTGCCGTCTGAACACCAGGTCACCGACCCGGGGACTGGGGGCGTCAGGGTCACGTGCCCGGCTGAGTCAGGTGGAGCCGTCTGTGGAAAAGGCAGCGGGCGATCTTATCCATAACGCTAAAGTGGCCGCGGCTAAGATCGCGGGGCATATAAGACCTGGAGGCAGGGTAAAATACAGCTAAACGGTACCGTGCATCAAAAGTGCGAAAAATGGAATCGTATCCGCAAGATACAGGCGTAGTCAACCAATCAGTCCCTTAACCTGACCTCGCGCCGACTGAGTGTCACAGACGAATGGTCCCAAACGAGTCACGTGAGCAGAGCCTAGGGGCGCCGCCCCCCGTGAATGTCAGCCAGTCACCGGTCGGCGTGTCTGACGCTGTACTAACAGCACTTCGAACATTACAGTAACGACACTACAGCACTACAGGAACGACACCCGCGCGCGCTCCGCCACAGTTCAAAGTCTTCAGATGCATCGACGTTTTTGACGAGTTTCTTCTCATACACCGGGTGTATGAAAAGGGTACGTCCTACAACGTACGCTGGCGCGGGAGGGCTTTTTCCGTCCACCCTGCGTGGAACCCTTTACTCTTGCGGGTCATGCAGCTATACAAGGAAAACGCACTGACACTGAAAACAGCTTGGGGCGACATACTTCTCTATGCTCCTGCTGTACGCGGTCACTTCTCGGTACAACTGCAAAGCGCCGGTTATAAACTGAACTACACCGTACATATTTCGAATTTGCAGCACGATAACGTCACCATCACCGACACTGAGCAGGTTCGGTGTGTCATCAGCCTCGGACTTGCCGCCTCGGGTGCCAGGTCGAAGTTCGCTGCGTCGGCATTGTTGGACGTGACCAAAATCCAGTGTTTGCACAGCACGAGAAATCTCTGTGGGCGAAGCTCCACGAGTACTCTGAGCAAAACGCCCCACGACCACGAGTGTTCGCGTCGTCACAATCAGACCGGGTACAGGCCAGGCCAAGAAGCCTGTGGAAGACGCTTAGACGTCAACTGAAGTCACCACGCTCCCCATTCTTGATAAAACTGGAAAACTTTTTGAAAAACCGTGTCTCTTTGAGAGACCACGTGCGATAGCAGGATATCGTGCGGGCCGGAATGCCCGCATGAAATTATACATTAAAAAACAGTAGTGACGGATGGAAACCGTCTTGCAAGAGATGCTCGGCGATTCACTTGATGGACAAACTTTGTTGTTTATTGATATTCTGTGGGTCTGTGGGTGACATGTTTCGTCGTCTCCCTCTGGCGGCCTGGCTGTCCAGGTCCCAGAGTCCACGGCGGGCCCTGCCCTACTAGTGCCCTGTGCTCCCGGATATTCAGGCCAAAGTGCAGCCCTTGGATGCGCCGCCCCAGACCCGTGCCGCCCCAATCACAGCGACACCGAACGTAGAAAGTAGAAACAACGTAGAAAGCCCGGAGGGCATCCTGCAGAATGAAGAAGAAGCTGTGCGTCGGCAGCCATCGCGCAGGTGGGAAGGAGGAAGACGCGGGGACGTGGTGCTGTCGGCGAGCGCAGAGTCCCCGCTGTCACAACCGGATACGAACGAGACAACACGCTGGAGCCTATGCTGTGTCTGGAGCCCGCTGCTGCATGCCACACACCCATCACGCATCACACGTCCCAGGCTCGGAGCGTCCCCCTCCCCGCCCCTGCCAACACCGTTCAGCTACCGCAGCGTCGGCGGCCCGACTGCGAGTCCCATAAAATCACCGGGGCAACGAGCGCCGCCGGGTGAGAGCGGCCGTCAGGGCGCGTGGCCGGGCGGCGTCCGGCGTGGTGACGCGGGTGATGCCGCCGGCCGGTCGGTTTCATCACACGGCACGTGCACGCCAGACTCCGGCAGGGGCGACCTTCGACCCCGAGCCCGCCTGGCGCCGCCAGCAGCGCTTGCCCAAGCTGCTGGACGCGTTGCGTCAGCCGGCAACCGGCAGATCATGGAGGGGAAGGGCACGGCGCCGATCTTTAGGAGGGAGAGAGCATGTGACCAGTCTATTGCACAGGGGGCACACGGAAACGGTCTTTTGAAAGGGGAGCACAGGGAAGAAAAGAAGCACACGGAACTAGTCCGTCAAAAGAAGCACACGGAACTAGTCCATCAAAAGAAGCACACGGAACTAGTCCATCAAAAGAAGCACACGGAACTAGTCCAGCAAAAGAAGCACACGGAACAAGTCCATCAAAAGAAGCATACGGAAACAGTCCATCAAAAGAAGCATACGGAACTAGTCCATCAAAAGAAATGCAAGCGGGACCGGTCTATTGAAAGGAATGTACACGGGACCGGTCGATGGAAAAGGGAGTGTACGGGACCGGTCCACTGGGCGGGGAGCGCAAGGGACCGGTTTACTGGGAAGGGAGCGCAAGGGACCGGTTTACTGGGAGGGGACCGCAAGGGATCGGTTTCCTGGGAAGGGAGCACAGGGTGCCGGTGCGTTGAAAGAGGACACGAGAAACTGATGTATGGGAGGAGACCAGGCGATAACCGTGAGCAGGAAAGGGGCAGGCGGGATTCAAAATGAAATGGAGCAGGCGAGTTCAATGTATGGGAACACTGGACTCGTGCACCAGGACTAGAACATGGAGTATATGCAGAATGGATCATGGTGCAACACATATGCACCAATACCAAAAAACGTCATTTGTTGTTTCAGCAGCCTATTCGAAGCGTTGCCCTAAGGATGCGGTGTGTGCCTACCATATGCAAGACAGCTCCCGCTGTGGCCACTACCCCGATCATGATCAGGCAAGCGACACGACCATCCTGAGGTTGGCAGCTGCCAGACTGCGCACGACAGCTCGTCAGCATGGCTGGCCCGCGACAGCTAAGCTGCTTCTGCAGAACTTACACAACTGGGGCGAGACAAATAATCAGAGACTTCAAGTTCGGCCTAGCACCAGGAGGTGAGCTGTTTATTTTGCCCGGGCGGTTTCAGTGACTCAGAGCAGAAGCGTGGCACTGGCACCATCTCACGATGCGGTCGAGACCATGCCATCACCAACGGCCCGCCATATCCGCTCAGTGGCCTTGTCGTGAGAGGCGAGACGAAGCCCGAGATCCAAGAAAAACTAAAAACATGGGAAAACTAAGGTCACCACTTCAGCAGCGATGACAGAACAAAAAACAACCTGAATGTGCTACTGGCCACGAAATCACCTGTTTCCAAGCCAGACCATGCGCTATTTAAGTGCCTGTTTGCGGAGCAACGTCAAGATAACCAGATAGCCACGGAGCAGCTGATGGCGAGAAGGCGGAGGAAGCAAGCGAGCAGACGCCGGTGGCAACTGACAGGGAAACAGGGCTTCCTGCCAGGACGGCAATTCAGCTGAAGATGATCAGGACGGACGCATACGGACTGCCGGTTAGAACATCGGATTGGGCGGGACCTTGGAGCGGACGGTCAGCGCTCGAGCTTGCTTTGACTCCGCATGCATCAGCAGGAAGAAACGTGGGAATTATTCAATCGCCGGGAGACTATTTTTGTAGGCATGCATGAAGACGGCGTAGGTGAAAGGTGCGTAATGACACACGTATGTGGAAACCACTGAAGAAGGGTGAAAATAAGAGACCATTGGCGGCTGCGAATATGTCAGGAGTGTTAATTTCTTTTTGGGAATTTGGAGGACGTAAAGAAATATAATTGTAAAATATAGCGCACACTACGGATTATGTAAGCATCTGTGTCAAGGCCGGAGCAAACTCCGCTTGTGTGGGGCAGTGTCGAGATAAGCAGACAGCCATGAAAAAACTGATTGGCAACGCCGGCGTGGGGAGGGCAAAGTTGAAAACGGTGTCTTGATCTTCGTACACTTACTGGATTCTGTTTCGTTTCAACTCAATGAGCATTCAAAAACACACTTCAGTAAACCGTTTCTTTTTCTTGGAGGTCCGAAAATGGGCCATTTTCTGCTCAACTTGGGCCATCTTCGGGGAGGATGACCCAGCTGGCCTCCCCCTGGATCCGCCCGCGACCAGAGTGCAGGTTCAGTTACCCAAGGGTGGATCCAGAGAGGGATTTTTGGAAGGCCTATTACAAGTAATACATTTACAACTCTAAACCCAGCATAAACGGAGGGAAACTCTGCTTCTACTTTCAGAGAAAATGGCTATGTTGGATCTCTGAATTTGGGGTCGCCTAGAATCATCACCCTGCCTCTTCTAGGCTCTTCCCCTTGAACGTCTTTTTGGTGTTGTACACTTTTTTGCCAATGCGTTCACCGCGGCCCAACGTTCTCGGCATCAGTCATCTTGCCGATGCGCTATCTCCTTCAGGAAAGCAGCGACATATATATATATATATATATATATATATATATGTTTATATATATAGATACATATATAACTATGCAAATTATAATTTACGGGGCTCAGCTTCTTTCAGTAGACGCTAAAGGCTATTCCCATAAGGACATAGTGCAGGAAACACCATCAGAGTCAATACCAAAATTTGTCGGAACAAATAATGCAGAGCTTATCCAATATCATAGGGGGAATGATTTACAGGGGTTTAAATATGTGCATCCTGCAAAGCGTCTCCAACCCCACATTATACCCCGCAAAACCTACCCCGGCCGGTCGTCTGACCCCGCCAGCCGATCGTCTGCCTCTCATGGGACGGTCCTCTGCCTCTCGCTGCCAGCCGTTCGACCCTCACCTGGTGGTCGCGCTCGGGCCGGTGAGGTACGGTGGGCGGCTGGTACGGCGGCGGCGGCCCGGCCAGCGGGTCTCGCTCGCGGTACGGCGGCGCCGGGCCGTACCCCGGCCCCGGCAGTGCGCTCGTGTCTCGCGTCGGCGCCGGGGATCGGTCCTCGCTGCGAGCGGGGTACAGCGTACGCGGCGACGGCGGCGTCTCCGGCGAGGTGCTGGCGCTGTCCGCCAGGCGGTACATGCCGGCGCTGCGGCGGAGAGCGTGCTCGTCCTCCGCCTCGCCGGCCGGCAGGTCCGGACTGCGCGGCGAGTCCGCAGCCGCGGTCATCGCGGCGGCGTCGTCAGTCCCGGGGAACAGGTCGTCACCGCCGGCGCCGGCCATCAGCCGCAGCACGCTGCCGCGACTCCTGGCCTCGTTGCCTCGGACGACGGGCGCGACTCTGCGAGCCGCGTCGCCGAGATCGTCAGGATTCCCGGGAGCGGCGCCTTCCAGGCGAGCCCCCGACGGCCCCTCCCGGCTGTCTTTCTCCGGCCGCTTCGCCTCGCACACAGCAGGAGCAGCGGGGACGCCGTTCGGGCCGGCCGTCGCCCGCTCGGCGGCCGGCCCGGCGAGCTCCAGGTGCTCGGTGCTGCGGCCGCTCGAGCGGTACCCCTCGTCGGGCGAGACGGGCGGGTCGCGTTCGGCCTGCAGCCGCGCCGTCGCCGACCCCGGCCCGACCGTCAGCGCGCCGCCCAGGAGCACGTCCAGCGAGCCGGCCGGCGGCGGCGGCAGCGGCGCCGGCGCCGGCGTCGGCGGCTCGGCCCCGCCGCCGCGCCACCACCGGCCGCTCCAGCGGAACGGCAGGCGACGGGACGTGCGCGCAGCCGGCGCTTGGCCGCCCACCGGCGTAACTGGCCCGTCCGGCGGCGGGATCGCCAGGTTCTCCGCTGAGACGGACGCGAGCTTGGTGAGTGCGTCGGCCGCTGTTGGCGGCCGCTGCTCCGGCGGCGGCGAGCCGGGCGCCCGGTACAGAGTCTCGCAGCTGGAGGCGCGCGGCAGCCGGCGGCGCCGCATGCTGAATCGATCGCTGCGTCGGCCCACGTCGTGCTTGACGTACGTCAGCCGCGGCTCCTGCGAGCCCGCCCGCTGGATGTCGGTGAAGCCGGGCGGCGCGGCGGCGTGCCCTCCGTCCGCCTTCTCCTTGTCCTTCCAGAACCGGGTCAGCTTCTTCATGGCTCGACGCGATGGCTGTCACACCGCAGAGCTCCGCACCACCCCGCGCTCCGCGTCACGCACCCGACGAGCCTCGCAGGGCGCCCACCTCTCTCCGACGTGCAGACCCGGCGCCCGCCGTCGGCCGCCGGCCGGCGGTCCACGACTGACCAGCGGCCCTCCTATTGACCCCGTCAGCAGGCAACATCGACCCCCGGCCACCTGTTAAAGCGGCGGCGGCTCCGGCCGGCGCCCTGGACACGCGACGGCTCCGGCCGCTCCGCTCTGCGGCGGTCGACCGACCAACAGGCGGCCGAGAGTGACGGCAGAGGCCGGCGTGCGACACGCAGCTCCGCACGCGCTGTGGTCCTCCGCTCAGGCTGACGGGCCTACAGGCGTCCTCTGCTCAGGCGGACGGACCCACAGGCGTCCTCCGCTCAGGCGGACGGACCCACAGGCGTCCTCCGCTCAGGCGGATGGAACCACAGACGTCCTCCGCTCAGGCTGACGGAACCACAGACGTCCGCCTCTCAGGGTGACGGACCCACAGGCGTCCTCCGCTCAGGCGGACGGACCCACAGGCGTCCTCCGCTCAGGCGGACGGACCCACAGGCGTCCTCCGCTCAGGCGGACGGAACCACAGACGTCCTCCGCTCAGGCTGACGGAACCACAGACGTCCTCCGCTCAGGCTGACGGACCCGCAGGCGTCCTCCGCTCAGGCTGACGGACACACAGGCGTCCTCCGCTCAGGCCGACAGACCCACAGGCGTCCTCCTCTCGGGCTGACAGACCCACAGGCGTCCTCCTCTCGGGCTGACAGGCCCACAGGCGTCCTCCTCTCAGGGTGACGAACCCACAGGCGTCCTCCTCTCAGGCTGACGGACCCACAGGCGTACTCCGCTCAGGCTGCAGGCCGGCGGGCGTCCGCAGCCGGCGCCGCAGTCTTCACGACGGCTGCGGACGCGGCACTGGTCGGCGGCCCCGGCGCCGTGGTGCCAGGCGCCGCACGTGTCCCCTCCGTACGCGCACCTGCCCTGCCCGTCTGTCTGTCTGTCTGTCCGTCTGTGCGTCCGTTCGGGCCAGTTGTATCGATACGGGCACGACGAGGGGAGACCGGTCGCACGTGGCGAGCGACATTGATTACACGCTCCCGGCCCGATAGGGGAGGAAAATGTCAATAACGGGCCGGAAGTACCTGGCAATTAAATCGCAGAGGTGGAACAAACCCACAGGTACCTCGGCAAACTATCTCTGTCCATTCACCGACGAAGCAGTCGCTCGTGTAAAGCATTTATTTCGACCGGGTCGCTGGTGATAACCGATTAGATAAATAAACAATTATGCAAATTTTCAACACACCAAGACGCTCTCAGTGCAAACAACTTATCAATCGATGAGTCATTCAAACACAATGAGTCAATTTTCGTGCTTGGCTGCGGTCATCATCAGCTCCTATTATCACCTGCTCCTGGCTATTTGCCCGCCCCCATCCAGAACTAAAAACAGATTAGATCACGATGTTCAAAGGAATTGTTGGTTCGAAATGTCGGTATTCTGAGTAATGCGTGCACATTTTACACTCTGATTTATTGACACATGGTTCCCGTGGCAATGACGTTGAAATGATAATCAAGCTCGACACATTTGTCATGCTACGCAAGGAACTGTTAAGGACGTTGAAATGGCAAACGTTGACGCAATGGCGTTGAAAAGACAAACGGGTTCGACACGTTTGCAATGCTAGGCAAGAAATTGTTGGTACGCAGTGCCGGTATTCTGGGTAACGCGTTTACATTTTACGCTACGATTTATCAGCATATAGTTGCCGTTGCAACGACGTTGAAATGGCAAACGGGTTCGACACGGTTGTAATGCCAGGCACATGGCAACAAGCTGACGAACGTCACCTTCGACATTTTATATGAGAGGAGCTGCACTCCATACTGGCTCTCGGGGCGGTATGACTACGGCCCACTCAGCCTCATTCTTACATCATGGCAGGTCAGAGCTGTCAGACGTACCGGTACTCCCACGTCGGTGTGTCGCAACAGCCCTGTGAGGCCTAAGCTGACCCGATCATTTATGAGATTAACAACGTCTGAGGGGCTCTGGCGTACAGGCAGCGTTTAAGGGACATCGTTGACACCTCCAGCCACGCACCCAGCATTTATACTGGCAAGACCTGACCATGCCAGCAAAGGGCGAACGGCTTCCCCAGATTCACCGTTGAACGCCAATGGCCGGGACACCTTGAACAGTCTCCGACTAGGCGGCCGGGGCCGTGCGTGAGGCCCCAGCGACAGCCCGTGCGCGGCGCGGCACCCGGCGCGGGCGCTGCGCCCGGCGCGGGCGCTCCGCCAGGCGCGGGTGTCCCCCGCCGCCCGGGAGCGGTGCGGGCGCGGGCCCTCCGCGAGCCCGCGAGACGGCCGGCGCACCGCACCAGTCTCTCCGCGAAGCTGTCGATATCCGCGCGGCACTTCAGTCAGCGGTGGACTTTGACCGGCGCTGTCCGTGGCAGCGGTCGCAGTCCAAACAGATCGCCGGTGACGGAGCGCGGCGCGAGCAGTGCTCCGGCCGGGCGGGCACGAGCCGCGCCCCGCGTTAACGACGGCAACGGGCCACGCAGCCGGCCAGGTGTCTGCATGCGGCGCTCCCGTCGACGCGGCGAACCTGGCGCAGCACGGGCGGAACCCACAGGACGTGCAGACCTTTTAGATTTTATTCGTTCGGCCGTGGCACCGGTAAAAGAAGCTCGAGTTGGATTCAGTTGTCGTTTTTTCGGCGTGGTAAAATGTTGCTTTGATCTTGCCCCCACAGAACGTCTGCAGCCAACAGTTGGTCAGGATCATCGACTGCGAGAAGATATCAAGATATGTGAGAAAGATAAGATATATAAGATATATGAGAAAGACAATAAGATATCAGAGTTGACAGTGATATGCAACTACAAACCGCAGGTACGGAAGAACCTACAGTCGTGTCTTGAACCCGACCAAGTGCCTTGGCGCTCGACGTGTAAAAACAAGATCCATAATATAGGTGCCGGCCAAGTTGCGATGTCTTGTGACCCTTAAGCCTAATTAAAAGGCATCCATAAGTTGAGTCAAAAATTACCATTTGCTTGTTCTTTTCCAGTCTAAGGCGCTACGGCCGGGGACAATCATCGGCAGAAAAAGCTCTGATGACCGACCCCCGGAAACGTTGGTACTCTGATGCAGACGATGTGGTGTGGGTAGCCGGCAGTCATTCAGGTCTGCCCACCGGCGTCCAGTCACGTGTGAGTGCGCACGCGACACGTGATTTGGGCGTGCCATCCGCTCCGAAGGCGCCAAACACACACTCCCACACACACCGATACACAAGCGGCGTCGACCGATGGTGTATTTACAAATGGGCGATGACCGCGGCCCTCCGAACCCCAACCCGCGGCCGGAGCTCTGACGTCATGGCCGAGCCAGCTGACGCCTCGAACCGGCCGCATTGCTCAGAGCGTCACGAGCGGGCAGCTGTTGCAGCAGCCACGCCCGGCCGCTGGGAGCGAGAGCATTGGCAGCTTGCACGCCATCACGTGACCGCCAAACGCCACGCAGAAGCGTTAAGCGTTGATGTAGCCATTCCCGATAAACTCTATAGGCTTATAGTGGCGATTACAGAGAGTATTGGTATGCGCACGGCGACTTATATGGGTACGCCGGCGGCGATGCGCATGGATAAGCAAACACGGTTCGGTCGCAGCCGGACCACATCACGGGCCGCAAAATATGACAAATAAACCTATACGCATGTGCTGACAAACGACCAAACCAGGTACGCACCGACAAACACACTCAAACGCGCACACCACGGTGCCGGCAGTAGGACGCAAACCCGAGCGTCCAGTCGCTCCTTCGCATTCTAGCCGTGCATATTAAATGAGATCTCTGGCAGACGGCCGTACCCGGCGAGGAGCACCGAGCACGACGCGCTCCGCGTGCCGGCCCCTGCCGCGGCTCGCCGGGCGGCCAGCGCGCAGCACCCCTCCCACCCAGCCCGCCGCCGAGCAGCGGCGGTCCAGCTCCGCGCGGCGTCCTTCGACCCGACGGACGTCCAGGCCGGTCCCAGCGACCCGCAGCGTTCGCACGGGCGTCCGCCGTGGGGCGAGCCGCAGCGAGCGTCGCCGGCCCGGCTCAGCGGACGTCCCCCGCCGGCCGCCCCCAGCCGTCGCCGGCCGGCTCGTCGTCGGCGTCGCCGACGCCGGCGAACCACTCGCCCGCCTCGCGGTGGTGGCCGGCCAGGAAGTCGAACTCGTCTGCCGTGCGGCCGGCGCCCAGAAGGCCAGTCACCAGCCGCCATGGCACCAGCACGTGGTTCCACAGGAGGAACGGCAGCGGGTCACAGAGCGAGAACACCACCTCGCGGCCGCGCAGCAGGAGCTTAACGCCCAGCGCCAGCCGCGCCAGCAGCGGCGCCGGCCGCAGCTGCAGCAGCGCCGCCAGCAGCATCAGCAGCTGGCCGTACAGGCTGTAGACGCAGAGCGGCCGGCTGGGCTCGCCGAACACGTCGGCCGGCGGCGGTGGCGGCTCGCTCGCCAGCATCGCCGTGAGCAGGCCCATGCGGCCGTCGACGAAGAGCAGCGAGAGGTCGGCGCACGGCTTGCAGTGCACGGGCAGGAACGTGGTGCGCCGGCCCTCCGGCACCGTCTTCAGGAAGCGGAAGGTGAAGGCGCCGGACACCTCGTAAGGCAGCCGGCGGAAGAACAGCAGCGCCCACTGCTCCATCTCGCGGCTGCGCACCATGTGCAGGGTGCTGCCCTCGCGGCACGCCACGCACGTCAGCACACGGTTCTTGCGCACGAGCACGGTCAGCAGGTACTGGTAGCCGGCCGTGAACTTGGCCACCACCCAGGGGCCGCTGGCGCCGGCGCCGATCACGCCGTCGTACTTGCGCCGCGCCTCGCCCAGGCTGCGCGGCATCGGCAGCCACTTGGACTCGTGCAGGCCGTTGGGTGCGGCCGTCTTGGCCATGAAGCGGCAGCCGTTGATGACGATGACGCCGCGCCGGTACAGGCCCGCGATGCGCTCCATGTCCCGCACCGTGTAGTACATCACCGTCTCCATGTTCACGCTCTCCACTAGCTCGTAGAAGCGGTCGAGACGCACGAAGTCGGCGACGCGCGGCAGCGGCACGCACAGGCTGGTGACGCCGAGCCGTGCCAGTGCGCCGGCCGCCGCCGCCTCGGCCTCCGCCTCTTTGGGCGCCGGCATCGGCAGGAAAAAGTCCACCTGGTAGTCGATGGCGATGCGCAGCAGCTCGCGCGCGTAGCGGTGCGGCTCGGCGCGCGGGCACGGCACCTGGATCAGCCGGTCGACGCATGTCGAGTAGAAGGCGAGCGTGGTAAGAAAGCAGCGCGGGCTCACCACCACCACCTGGAAGCCCTCCTTGCGCAGGGCGCGCGCCACGTGCAGACCCTGCGGCCGGTGGCCGCCGCTGACCAGCACGGTCCGCGTCAGTCTGCACTCACCGCGCACCAGGCAGCGCGTGTTCACCAGCAGAGCGTGCATCCACTTGAGCGGCACGGCGATCCACAGGCAGCCGACGCAGAACGCCGAGACGGGCCACCAGAGCCAGCCCAGAAGCGCCAGAAGCAGCAGCGTGCGGACCACGCGGCCCGCGCGCTGCTGCAGCGCGGCGGCGCGCGCCTCGTCCATCGCGACTCAGCGACGACACGCGGCGCTCATCGCGCACCGGCCCCGGCCTGATGGTGGCGCGCCCCGGTCAACACTGACCGACGCTGGCGCCGGGCGCGCGGGGTGCCCGGCCGGCCCGGCGCCAGCTGACCGGCACCGCAGCGCCGCCGCGTCGCTGCGGCCGGCGCCGGAACTAGCCGGTAGGCTCCTCAGCCGCGGAGACGGAGCTTCACACCACCGATCTCCGCGAGACGGCCGCGAGACGCAAGCACTATTCTCGGTCAAATAAGTGTTGTCAGCGAAACCAAAAAAACAAAAGTAGCAGATCGCTTGTCCGGGACGGGTCACTGAGAACCTTACATGCAGTCCGACCGTTTTCAACGTTATATCCCGAGAAAAGCCGGCGAGTGAACAGGGGCCTGCCAGCCATGCCCCTCATACTTTTGATACAGAACATGTAACTTATGCATGGATAAGACGGATATTTGCATGAGATACGAGCAAAACAAAATGTGGAGGTAAGACATATTCATTTTTGTAACCATCGTGACTTCATGCCCTAGGCCGTCAATGCGAAATTCAATCAAGAAGTGAATACACTCTGCTACAAATTTGGATGCTGCTAGCTTTGTTGTTGCAATATCTATTTACGCTAAACTTTTGGCCGGTTGCACGCGACACTGCTGTCCGCGCCGCCGCCTGGCAGCTCATGTTTGCGATGCAAACGCGACTACGAACAGCCAAGATAACGCTTAAGCACACCGAAAGTGCAAAACCTTAGACACTAAGATGTGCCGTTAACTGACAGATAACTACTCGTGCGCAGCATTCTATTCAAAGCTGTTGAGCATACTCCGACAGGTTTCTTGTTTCATTTTTCAAGCATGAACAAGGAAAAATTATTCTTAAAGACCTTTCCAGCCTCCACAAAACCCGAAAACCTGACGCAATGGTGATTTCGCCATGTCATCGGTTGCAGTACTATGAGCTAAGACGTAGCTTACTTGAAAGTAGCCAAGTAAATGCCTGTATTAAGGCCTGTGTAAACAAAAACCACACGGAACCGCTAAAGCCTTAACACAAAACCCCTGGTAAGCTAAGCACACCGCATGGCCAGGTGAGACGCAACTTCGTAAACATTTAAACCTAGCGATTTTTAGTGGGCATGATTCTTTTCAGGACGAGTTGCAAGCCGAGCGACTGGCCCCATTTCCTAGCTATCCTCGTGGGCTGCGGCAATTTTCTTCGTGGCAGATAGGCAGCAGCAGATCCACAGCCGATGGTAGCATTTTAACACAGTCGCGCCGTACCAGTGCGGGGTTTCTATACGTCCATTTGCGGGGTTTTTTGCGGTTTCTATACGTCCATTTACGTCCATTTCTATACGTCCATTTTCTATACGTCCGTTTCTACGCGCACTAGCCGTCACGGGGATATTGCAATTACAAAATTACCGCATGAACTATTTTGGATAGAACACAACGTCGTGGAATAGTCAGGAAGCCCGCAAAGTGTAGAGCGGCATTTTTCGTGGGCTGTCTTTTTCAACACAGACAACACTTGTCCGCCCGAAAACACTTCGTCACGGCAACAGCGATCTTCTCCGAAGATCCATGTTTGCTACGATGCAAAAATAAACTCGGTCCATTTTCGCGGAAAACCATATTGTGACATAGTTATCACCACCCATGTTTGTTTCTACGATGTTGGGTAGCTACGTAGTCATCAAACATTCTGACTGACTGTCGGTGAGCTTTTTGTGCCGCTCGGACAGTATGACTTCAGCTGTTACCAGGGCGACAGAGCAGACCCTGCGGAACCGAGCCCCAGCCATTAAAAACAACATATCATCGATCCCAGTTTTACTTGAAAGCCCATCTGGTGGCTGGGGCAGTCCAGGGCAACCAGGCGATCTACTGAGTGACATCGCTCAAACGGACAACAAAAAATCCCCCCCCCCCCCTTCCTCACAGTCCCGCCGCAGGCCACGTCAGCAAGCTCTGAAGGCCCGCCATCGATCAGCGTCAACAGAGGGCGGCAGCGCCCCGCTGCACTCAGCGCGTTCCCCGTGCAGCGGGGCAGCGGAGGACCAACTTTGTCCCGCCGGTCACGCGGGGCGCCCGCGACGAACCGGCGTCTTCAGCACCCCGCTTGCATCAGCCGATGTCTCGGCGCGCACCGGTGACGATCGCGGCACGCGTCAGCTTATGCGGAAACGTCGCGCGACAGCTACGGGACAGGCAATCGTACCGGCCTGCTTCAGCGGTATTATCACCCTTCCACGCTTCCATTCCTTTAATGTGCCATCAGGGCCTCGCCTCAGCTTTCGCCTGGCTAGGCTTGGCCACAGTCTTAAACAACAAAAAGGCGTTGATGTATCTGGTCCGTTGTCTCAAGCGGTTGCCAGTTCGCAAGTATACTAAGGCGATTTATTATGATATGACTGACCTAGAACGAAAATAATCGATAGTTGCCTCGTCCTAATGAAAATATGCGGTGAACAGAAGAGGGAGTGCGCCAACAACAAACCAACGCTGGTAAACAGGGATATCTTTCGGATAGCATCTCACACCCATGCCATCTCAGTCAGGTGACCGGCGTTATAACGACTGTCGAATCACCTCGCAGCAATGCGCCGCCGGTAACGCAACCCTCACCCGGCAGACACAATCCAGCCCACCGGCAGGTGCTCCGCCGGCTGGCAGCTCCTCGGGCGGATCTGCCGGCAGAGCCACCGGCCGGGCGTCACAGGGCGGTACTCACCGGCAGGTGGCGGACCGGTCGCCGGTAGGTGGCGGGCCGGTGGCCGGCAGGTGGCGGGCCGGTAGCCGGCAGGTGGCGGGCCGGTCGGCCGCGCGGAGCGGCACGGACGGGGCGCGGGCTGGCTGGAGGACCCTGCCGCCTGCGGGAGCGGCCAGCGCTCAGCTCGCCGGTTTGACAGCGATGTCAGGGGGACCGAACATCGGCCGTGGATGGGTGACTCTATCCAGATATCCTGCACACGTCGAGATTCTGGCGTGCGTCCACTCTCTGGCCGACCACTCACACACACCAGCAATGCTCATGAGCAATACCTCTTAACTGGTTGGCATGCTGCACAACATGCATGCAT
Source organism: Pollicipes pollicipes (assembly GCF_011947565.3). Taxonomy (NCBI): domain Eukaryota; kingdom Metazoa; phylum Arthropoda; class Thecostraca; order Pollicipedomorpha; family Pollicipedidae; genus Pollicipes; species Pollicipes pollicipes. The sequence continues at coordinate 25,388,457 of NW_023596225.1, read as the reverse complement.
GCAGTAATACCACCTTCTGTTGCAGATCCATGCGAGCAGAAGTTGGAGCCCTTGGTTTCTGGGTTTATGGATGGAAACACACTGGCTTGGGTATGCAGTCATATAAATATATTCAGTTACTGGCATCATATGATGCTGCAACAACACTGGAAAAATTATATCAACCTCTATGATTGCCAATGATTATTTTAAGCCTGTTGCATGAAGCCAGCTGTTGCATGAGGCTGCCCATTGCAACAGTGGATGGCAGACATGTAAGCAGAGATATCAGTGATTTATGAATATTAGGTAAATATTTGTCTGGGGAATCCATGCAACTAGATGTCCTCTAGGTGCTGATAGTGACAAATTTGAGTTACAATTGTGGTAGTAACAAAGATACTTGACAAAGCTATCTCAAATTGTGTTGTCATGAAAATCAAAGCACATCTGGTCTAATGGTTGTCAGGGCAGATGGTAAGATCATGTTATGTATCAGCAATGCCCATATAATACAAAATATCCTGTATTGAGGTCAGCTCAACGATCATGTCAGCAAGGCAGGCAGTTAAAAGTTTATATCCAGCACAATTCACACTGTTTTCATGTCAGTAATCCAGGTACCATGTAGCTTAAGGAAGAGCTAAATGGAGTCTTTTGATTAGCATAACCAGCCTTAGACAATAAATTTGCTCTTATAAGTAATAATCTTAAGACTTCCAAGTAGCCACAATCATAATATGATATACAAAGTTGATGCACTAATCAGCTGGCACTGTGCAATGAGCAACTTGTCAAACTCTCCCATTCACTGACTCCTACAATTTACAAAGCATTGATAGCTGCATGCCAGTGTAAAAATGGCATGCAGAGCTAAAGGATTATAATCTATTAGTAACAGCTGCAGAAGATTCAGACAGTGTGTTATTCAAGCTTGTAGACAATCATATTTTGTCAATGAAATAAATAAGCAACATATATCATGCATATCAATGGAGTCTCCATTATCAACAAAGACCCTAACCATTGGTATAGGGCATTAACACATGAATTATTGAGGGTGGTGTTGGTATCCCTTTGGCTTCACAGGGGAACCACATGTCTAAGTCCATCATTACATATCAGATGGGAAATTGCTAGATCTGCTTATACCAGTCTTTCATAACTGCTGGCAGTGTTCTCTTTCATTTGAAGGCCTCATTACCTTCAGAAAGCCTTTGTCAGCATGGGGAACTCCCAAAGCATTGGTTTTCACTTACCAAGTGTACAACTTCCGCTTTGCAAAAAATTCCATTCACTATGGATGACCAGAAGAAATCTGTACATTAAGCCTTGTGTTCACATGAGCAAACCTCAGGTAATGCAGAAAATGTGCTGAATCATCAAATCGTTTTTGGCCTGAGTTCACTTTTGCTGCATCCCAATTCCCTGAATTATGGGCTTGTCATGAGCTGAGATCTGTTGCAGCCTCCAAATATAATCAGTCAGGTATACACAAAACACGCACTAATTCTGATGTTGAAATGCCACTGCTGCACTACACATGTTACATATTGGCATCTTCACAGCCTGATACTTGTTTTTTCAGTTGCAAGTTCGGAACATAAGATTGCATGGTACCTCTTTGATCTCCATCCGTAAATAGCTGTGTAACACCAGCCATAGGCAATGTGCAAAGTGGAACTGAGTAACGCTTACCTGTATAATTTTCTCAATCAAGTTGGAGATGAAATCACAACCTCAATGGCACATCACAACCATACCCACAACATTCCTTTCGGACTACACCAGCAGCGAAACGGTTAAAAATCGAGCGTCAACTAAGTTCATATCGAAGATCGTGCGCCATTACTGTACACATGAATCTCACTAAAGTGCTGTATCAAAATTACTAAATACACTCAGTATATGCTTGGACGTACTGTCATGTTTTCAGGCACATCTTTCACTTAAATGAACAATTTAGCTAGTTCCAAGACTGTGTTGATCATAATTTTGGATTTCAGGTGAGTCTGAGTCCTGATCATTGTGTTCACGTAAGCATTTGGCGAGGAAGTTACCTATTTCGCTTGAAACTTCGGTATGTAAAGCTCTCATCAAAAAGACCGATTTTGAATATATGTTATTCTCGGTGCCCACATTATTTTCTGAAACTGAAATACACATGTGCTTGTGATTTGTACTGTTAACGTATGCCCAGGATGGACCCCATTGACCTATACAAGTTGGTTATAGGTCAATGATGGACCCTATCCTTACAGTTTCCAAATACCTGTAAATTACCAAAGTTCTATTTGGACAGCTCTGACGCATTCTTTACATCCCGTGGCGCAGTTTATTTTCATGCGATTTTTCCGACTTTCCCCCTGGTTGCTAGAAGATTGTCCGTTTGGGTGCCGGGCGGTGACTGGGTTGAAACGAAGTAGGGCGGGTATTGGCGGACAGCAGACGTGTGGAGAGCATCGGGCCCCCATACTTGCTGAGCTGCGCGACATACACGTGTTTTGCCATCTGTCAGAGCTGTTATGATGAACCCATGTTATGGATCAAAACACAGGCACTCATAGCCAATTCAAGAATATCAGCATTCAGGTGACCCAGGACCTAATCATACCCCCCAGCAGGAGGGTTTCCACCTGCTGGCCGAGTTTTTGGTACACCATGGTGCTCAATGTACTATATTGGCACCCCACTATGTAGTTGCATGTTTCTGCATCACCCATTGTACCCAAACCTGTTATACTTATATTCATGTTTGGCCTTGCTGAGCCTTGATTTGATATGCCTGATATGAAAGGTACACACACACAGCTTGACTTTTTTCCTACTTTTTATCCTTTTGCATGGGTAACTTTTTCCCCATGGGCTACCATAACATTTGACTCAATGGGCACAATAGGACCACAGGTATCAGCACACCATAAAACACTCATTCAGAGTTTGTCAATCTTTTAAATTATTGTTGAACATATACACAATGCTGTGGACACATTACTCATCAGATATACCATAGCTGGGAAATATACCCTATGTCACAAGCCATGTCATAAATGATCAAGACATTCTACCATTTATAGCAGCTCATTACACTAGCCTCATGTGATTTCATGCATTCATTCCTACCCTTATCAGATAGTGCCACCATTTAAGGTTCTGTACCTCTCCCTTTTGACCACAGCCATGATGTAGGCAGTCACTCATTGCCCTTGTGCTCACCGCCCTGTGGTGTGTCTCACCTGACCATAATGGATTGTTGGCAGGTGTCCCTGGTTGTTTGACATTCTTCTGCTTGCTGCCCTGTGGGTGGTGCATCTCTCATCTGACCATAGCCGGGTCATTGGCAGGTGTCCCTAGTCGCTCAATGCTCTCCTGCTTGCTGTCCTGTGGTGTGCCTCTCCCATCTGACCATGGTCCGGTCATTGGCAGGTGTCTCTGGTCGCCGCCCTGCTCGCCGCCCTGTGGTGCGTGACTCCATACGTGCTCGCCCCTGCGCCGGCCACTCCGCCGCCCGCCATGCCACGCCTGCTCAGCGTCGACTTTGAGGTGTTCGGCCGCGTGCAGGGCGTCTTCTTCCGGAAGCACACGCAGCAGGCGGCGCGCCGGCTGGGCGTGGTGGGATGGTGCCGCAACACGCCCCGCGACACGGTGGAGGGCCAGGCGCAGGCGGCCGCGCCGGTGCTGGCCGAGATGAAGCGCTGGCTGCGCGAGGTGGGCAGCCCGCAATCCAAGATCGAGCGCGCCGAGTTCCGCAACGAGCGCGAGGTGGCCGAGCTCGACTACCAGGGCTTCACCGTCAAACACTGACACCGGCGGCGGTGGCGCACCGTCGCCTCGAGGCGCCGAGCTCGACCGCCAGGGCTTCACCATCAGGCACTGACGGGCATATTGGTCTGACTGGGCACCGCCTGTCGTCACGTGCCACGATGTCAGCAAGACATAGTGGGTATTGATTTTTGTGTTCTCGGGCTGTTGGCGATATGGCATGCAATGCAATGTCAGCTTGGCGTTTTCATAAAATGTAACTCAGCCTTCATGCAATTGTCAGGTTTGTTTATCTGTTGTGTTGTGGTTCATGTTCACCTTCCTACTTGAGCTTAGTTCAGACAGCATGAGCTAGTCAGTTCGAGAGGAATGTCAACAATAGTTGTGAATAGAATCAGGCAGCTGGGTTTACATTGCGGGGGAGGGCTTCCAGTGAATAAAAACCAGATGTGGGCTCATACGCATTTAAATTCAGTATTTCTGACCCTCATCTAGGCATGGAGGGGAGCGTCATTTCTTCGTGTCGTGATTGGCGACATACAATGAAACTGACGGTGTAATTTCCATGCTCATGTTCCTGTAGGAAATGCTCAAAGACTTAAGGTGTGGCAGAAGAACGTAGGCAAAAGTTTGTAGATAGATATATGGGTGTCTCGTACATAAAGTAATGTCATTGATAAAAGCTCGTATGGGAAAGTTCACATGCTTAAAGCACAGACGCCATTGTTCGTGCACGGATGCATTCCGTAAATTTTGTAACGGATACCGTTCGTTTGATGAAAGCTAGACTCCAAAACTCGTAAGTATTGAACGGTTTGCAATAAGTGTGTATGGACAACACTCATGCGGAGTGTTCCAGGACATCTTGGCCGCCCGGGCACGTCATGCACCGTCAGCTCGAATTTCTGCTGAATCGTCTCCGTTGTGCAAACTTGTGTAGATTCTTAATGCAATTTTTAACTCTATACAGCGTCCAGTTTTATAAAGTTACGACATTGTGTGCCCCCATAAAGTGCCCCCAGAAGCTAGATAACTGTTTTAAACAAAAGGTCGCATGCTCATTTAAAGTCAGTGACCGTGTTTGACCTTTTGAAGGTCATGGTGACCAAAATCATACAAGACTACTTTGAGTTTTGCATTTAAATAAGCGACAAAGATTGCACTAGGCAGCATGCTTCTAAAAACAATGTTGACCTGGGTAGTTTTAGGTCAGTGACCCATCTCGCCTCTGAAAAGTTCATGGAAAATATACAATGCGGTTCTTGATATCAATAAATTCGAAATGAGCACCAGAAACTACCTCACGAAGCGAGCCCTAGAGTAGCAACAGGTTGGTTTTGACTTTGGTCTGACCCCCACACCTGACCCTAGGTCAATGTTATTTGTTCGTTCAATTGTCGTGTTGTCTGAGAAAGCAGTCAGAGATGTATGGTGTCGTCTAACACTGTTCTGGCATCAGATTGAACGATTCCCCAGAAATTGACTTCGCTGAAACCATGGCCTGACTAGCCTGCCATAGGTCAGCGACCGTACAAGATACGTCTAAATTTTTAAAACCAAACGATCCGCTATTCAATGGTCTACAGCTATGCAAAAATTGGTGCGGCTATGTAACGCTGTTCGGAAACCATTCTGGAACAAAGTCTCTTAGAAGGTCAACTTGACCTCTAACCTAGCGCGTGTTAAGGTTACTTCCGATAAGGGAGTGCATACCAGGAGTCTAACCGGCGCTGCCCACAGTATTCTAGAAGCCAGCTGGCGCCCGCCGCGGCCGTCAGCTGGCGTCAGCGGCGTGTCAGACAACAGCACGGTCGGGAGGGGTCAGGATGGGGGATAAAGGGGGAACGCAGCAAACAACGCTAGATCTGTGGTGGATGTGTTTTTGTTTTTATTTTCTAACCTACGGTTCTTTCTATGTTAGGGTCGTTTTGCACTTATGACTAATTAGGGTATCATTTTGCTGCCCACCAGAGGATCGGAGGGAGTTTTCATTTCGTGTCATGAAGAGCGAGGCTAGTCATGATACATGACCTGACTTATGCAAATGGAGATTGAAGTTCCTCGTCCCCTGTCAAGAGCAGACGAAAATTTTTCCAACGAACATTTTTTCATGCTATCTTTTTCCTTTGCCAACTTTTACATTGCGAACTTTTGATGTTACGAGCTTAATACCTACATACTCTTTCCTGATGAACATTTGGTATATAAAATATGTCCACGAATAATCGCCATGCGACATCTTTGTATGCGTGCATTTTCCGCAATCTCGGCTGGGTCACAGCGCAGCATTCAAAACTACAGACCATGTCAGTCATAAGCCGTGTGCATAAAACCATGTGCTGCGCGAGCAACATAAGGTTAAAAATTTTGCTCACGCGCACGGGTGGCCGGTTGAATACCCTTTGCTCGGGTGGGGCTCAATTTGGCCGTCCTGAGATCTCGGAAACTAAAAGAGCTAGAGACACCAAATTCACAGGGTGTGTTGACCCGTACGTGAACTCACTTGACCTCGGTCAAAATTTGAAGTCCCTGGGTCATGACCTTCAGGTCAGCCAAGGTCAAACAAGGCCAAATTTCAGATTAGTCTCCAAAGGGCCCCTAGAACCGAGGCAACCGTCGTAAGCAAAATTGCAAACGCTCAGTTAAGGTCCGTCACCTTGTTTGACCTTTTAAAGGTTATGATGACCAAAATGACATAAGACTGTTCTGAGTTTTGCATTTGGATAAGCAACAAAGATTACGCTAGGCAGCGTGCTCCTAGAAACAAAATGTTAACCTGGGTGATTTTAGGTCAGTGACCTATTCTGACGTATAAGAAGTCCATGGAAGGTGTATTATGCGGTTTCCGCTATCGATATATTCGAAATGAGCACCAGAAACCAGCCCATACGGGAAACCCGAGAGTAATAAAACAGGTTGGTTTTGACCTTGGTCTGATTTTCATGCCTGACCCTAGGTCAATGCTTTTTGTTTATTCAGTTGTTGTGTTGCCTAAGAAAGAATCTCAGGGATGTCTGGCTTCGTCTAACACTCTGTTGTTTGATCGGATTGAACGATTCCCTAGAACGTGCCTTCGCTGAAACCATGGCCTGACTTTGACCTGCCATAGGCCAGCGACCTTAAAAGGTACATCTAGATTTTTGATGTCAGACGGTCCGCTATTCAATTGTCTACAGGTACGCAAAATGTTGCGCGGTTACCGCCGCGCCGTTCGGAAACCATCCTGGGAAAACCTTCCGGGGGATCAATTTGACCCCCACCCCCACTCGAGCGCGTGTTAAAGGATATAGGGCCTTTAAGAAGTTATCGATCGATAACCCAAAGTTGCGTCATGTTGAGCCACCATTAAACTGGCCTGGCATTTGAACTCAGGACAAGTGAATGGGTCAAATCATCACTGAAGATCGGTGCTCTTGAGGGTCATTCCACGTCGTCAAATTGGCCCGGGAATGTTGGCTTAACTATGGGACGATTAGCACCGAAAAATACTTACTTCGGCCATCATTGGCACCAACTAAGCGGGGTCCTACCTTCGAGATACTGACATAGCACTGAATATTTCACCATCTAAGATCACTTTAAGTGCCTTAGCTTCAAAGCTGTCACCATTTGGATATGCATGGGTGTCAAGCAATTCCAAGCCCGCTCAAGATGTAATTTCAAAACAAGAATAACGACCTAAACCTGAACAATCAAATGGACATTCCCTCTCTGGAAATGCTTGATAAGCTCTGTAGCGAAACTCAACACAATCACAGGCGCAACCGAATGGAGGGTGGCGGAGCCCGCTCTCTTGGCCGTATTATAAAAAACACAGATCGCTCCTGATGAAATTTACAACCCGGCGTGATGCCTTATCACCTAGTTCTCCGCTCCCCCCCCCCTCCGCATGAAAATCGTTGCTATGCTCCTGGCCACGACGGTCGTTTGTGTAAAGAATACGTTCTCCCAGAGAGCGTGAACACTCCGAGGAATTTCTCCGGATCCGGAGCAGTCGGTGCGGCACGCGCGTGAAATGGTAAACCGCGCGACAGGTAAGGGAGATGGCAGCCGGCGAAGCAGGCGAGGGAAATGGCAGCCGGTGCTGCAGGTAAGGGAGATGGCAGACGGCGAAGCAAGTGAGGGAAATGGCAATGGGTGCAGCAGGTAAGGGAAATGGCAGCCGGCGAAGCAGGTGAGGGAAATGGCAGCCGGTGCCGCAGGTAAGCGAATTGGCAGCCGGCGAAGCAGGTGAGGGAAATGGCAGCCGACGGAGCAGGCGACGAAATGATGCAGTTGTGCGCCGTTGGGACGACAAGCAGACCACAGATGTGTCGTATGTGAGCGTGTGGGTGACGGGACGTGAAAGTGTAGATCACGATCATACTCTTGCGTCGAAAAATGCCCTTGTCGATGTAGCGGTGGTTTGAGTCTTCGGGCGCTTATCACAGTGCAGACATTCAGGTGCTGAGATTTAGCTCCCACTCCAGGTGTGCCGATTAACGCTGGTCCGGTGGCGTGCCGGCGGTCAGCCACTTAAGGCCTTAGTCGGTTCCCAAAACTAGCACAACCCCGCCCGAGCCGGCCGTATGGCGGCTACCCTGCCGCTTGGTGGTCAACTGGTTAGCTGTGGCAAAGGCGCCCTGTGCGCCTGCGCACTGGCCGCCTGTGACCCGCCAGTCGAGTCAAATGCGCCGCTGAATATTTTATCGCCCTTGAGGTCACTGAGATCATTCAGGTTACAAGGACACCACCTGCTGGTGCACATAGGAAGTTGGGAGAGGTCAAGACTGCTCAAAAATGGGGAGGGGCGGGCTCGATGTCTCGCTTTTTGGCCTCGGAATTTTGCCGCCACCGCGACTCACGATGTCTTTCCGTCTTTTCATCACTCTTCCTGCCCTCAATCTCACTTCATTCCGCAAGCTTGCGATGCCCCGTTTAGCCGAGCAAGATGCATGCGTCAGTCATGAGTGGCCTGAAGTGTTCCTGGTATGATCCTCGTCCTAGCGCCGAGCACATACCCCGTACAGAGGTCCCTGTGCGGGCCAAGTCCCGGCAGAGAGCCCCCAAGCGCATTTTTGCCATTCCCCAGTACATCCGGCATAGGTTTTTTAACAAATAATCGGGGCCATTTTCCTTATTGTGGTATCATGCTTAGTTCCTGCAGTAGCAGGAAGGTGGACTTAATTTAACCTGTCAGTCATGTTCGCCATTGTTCGGTCACACCTATCTGATGCAGTTTGACGAGAGCTTTCCGATGGCATCTTTCGCGTGGCTCCAGCCAGCTTGGCTTTTGAGATATGATCGGGGACTGCTAAGGCCTCCCCTCGCTGGGTGACCGTGAGCTGAAAAAGCGCCCACAAGGGAGGGTTGAGGGGCCTCTGTCTACAAATCAATAACAACATTTCGACGTATAAGCTTTCAAGAAAATAACATCTAGCTAATAAGCATTAGGCTAAAGCGCATTTCGTCCAAGTAGAAGGTATTCAACCGAAAACATATTTCGGTAGATAGCATTCCACTAAAGAACATGCAGGCTAACTAACATTCGACTAAATAACACCCCGGCATGTGGCAATTAACTAACGCCATTTCGGCAAATGAACATTTTAATAAAGAATGTGTCGGCAGGCTGGCATTCAGTTAGTATGTATTTCGACTTTTGAACATTTCCAGCAGTTTGACACGCCGGCAAAAATGTATGTCGGCAAATCGACGTTCGATTTTTATCATTTCGCCCAAATGACACGGCGGCAAAAAAGATGTGCCGACAGAAAGGCATTCAGTTAGGTGCATTCCGCGTTATTTCATTCATTCCGCATTCGTGTTATTTGTCCCGATTCCAGTCCCGCCCGGGGACTCTACCGGGCTGCGGGGCGGGGCGATTCACTCCCTCGTAATCAAAACGCCCGTCCCGTTTCGGGCACCTCAGACACAGGCTTTCGATATGAAACTGATATCAAACTGATTTCGATATCAAATTTGATGGGAACCACACCTTGGCAGCTCAAAGCGGAACGCTATGGCGTCAGAAAATGGCAGCCGACGTGGCATTTGTGAGGGAAATGGCAGCCGGTGCGGCATTTGTGAGGGAAATGGCAGCCGGTGCGGCATTTGTGAGAGAAATGGCAGCCGGTGCGGCAGGTGAGCCATGAGTGGCAGCCGATGCGGCAGGTGAGCCGTGAATGACTGCCAGTGCGGCAGAAAGGGGAAATGACAGTCGCTCGCTGATGTCGTTGAGCTTTGATGGGAGTGTAAACGAAACGTAACAAGGTGAAGGGAGGGTTATGTTTTGGGGCGGAACGTTACGCTCAGGTGTGACGGCAAATAACGCCCAAATATGTTAAAACGTATCACAGAACCACGAAGCCGAGCTACTGGCTTCAGCCTTCCACTCGTGACAAGCAACAGATGGGCCTTTGACTTGAGTCTTGCGTTCACTTACGGGCTAAATGGATGCGATCTTTTTAGGACGTTGCGCCCAACACAGCGTAGCCAATGAACAGGGATTTTCGCGCACCAGTGGGTAGCCAGAGGGAAAAGGTTGAAAAATGACCAAGCATGCGAAGTCAAAGTATGAACGACGGGCGGTTAGCCATGCACGGTAATGTAAGCTATTCCAGCCGGTGCCTAAGGAAACTGCACATCCGGTGCGGCGGGCAAAGGAAATGGCAGTTGGCTCGGCATAAGGGAAAATGGCAGCCGTTAATGTAGGTAAAGGGAAGGATTATTCATTTCTGGTGCTGATTGGGGTAATAAGTCTGTGGCCGATGTGTGATGTGTGCTAGCGCGTGAGTGGGGCGGGGGAGGAAGGCAGGTGTGGGTCACGATCGCGCCTCTGTGTTGACGGAAAATAGCTTGCTTCCCCGGCTGTGTTTTAAATGCAGCCATTTACGCTCTGCAATCTAGCTCTCATTTCAGGTGCACCGGTTAACGTGGCGGGTGCAGCGTCCGTGATAAGCCGCTTATAATCTTAGTCGGTTCCTGAAACTAGCGCGACCCTGCTGCCGCGCCGGCCGTATGACGACCACCCTGCCACCTGGCGGCCGACTGCGCAGCTGCAGCGGAGGCGGCCGCCTCCGATCCGCGAGCCGAATCAAACGCGCCGCGTGGCGGAGCGTCGGAGGACGTGAGCGGGTCGCTGTGTGGAGTGACGAGCGTGTCACCGTGCTGGGGTCGAGACCGGGCGTCGCCCTGAGCCGTCAGTCGCATCGGACCCACGGAAAGCAACCAGGTGAGCTATGCCGACGGACCAGGCTCGGTTCTGCGTGCAGCGTTGGCATGGGACCGTGTGGAAACGGTGCCCGTCAGCTGGACAGCTTTGCGGACCGCTACAAGGTCACCGGGCATGCTTCTTTTACTTATGGCGGCAACGCGTGTGGAAAACGGCTTTCGAGCGTGGTGGTGAATGGCGCTAATACGCACCTGCGGCTGCGCGTGGTGTCGCCGGATTCAAGGCTCAAGGTGGGCCGGTGCTCGTCGCCCGGGCGCTCTGTTGAGAGCGCGACGGTATTTAGAGGCTCCGTTCGGGACCTGTCTCGCAGCTATCCGGGCGAGCCGTTTGTGGAAACGAGTGGAGGTCCGGAGGTGCCATCATTCGTCCTCGGGTGCAAGCTTGCGGTCGGAGACCGGCCAGCTGACACAACGTCGGGCTGGAGCGCAGCTGTGTGTCGGCGTGCAGAGTATCATGTCGCGATATTGTAAGTGTCATGTAAGAAAATGTGACAAGGCTACTTGCAGGCCGCATAATATGAGCCGTTGGCATGCACGTTAAATTTCGATATGGCGATACGCTTTGACTGGCTGTTAATAGTGAGCCTATGTAAGTTATTCGTTTACTTTGTCTGTTGGATTGTAGCTGTTTGAGATCTACTATTGTCCTGGAGTTGGCGTCATGAATTATTATCAATAAAGGGTCCGACCTAGACATATTCTGCCGCCGGCAAACGTCTGCCTGATTTCAGCAAATTGGAATCCATCTCCGGAATCGGATCAGGATTTGGCTCGTTGGAGTTATGACTTAATCAGATTCAGAGTTGGTCCACATTGTTTTCAACAGTATCAGAATTTACTCATCTCCATTTTGAAAATGATTCTGCCACGTGGAGCGTTTACATGGTTGACTTGACATCGCGCGGTGTGTTACCCGTTGGAGTGTGGAAAAATTAGTTGCAAAATCAAAATGTGTGCCTCACCTTCCCGGTTTGTGTTTATGCAGAGGGTGGGATGGGACACTGAGGGCATCCAGATGCCAAGGATTTCACGGATTAAAGGCGGACTGCCCTGTCCTCTTACGCTGGGATTGTCCATATCTCCAGTCATCTTAAGCATGTCAGTATTCACATGCCGCGAGAGTTCCTGTAAACACCAGAAGCACGATAATCATGCTCTTATCCCCTAATACAACTCACACCATGACAGCCTACAGCGCAGTTCTATCACTTACCCACCTGAAGGGCTTTGATACCGTTCGGAATGTAGCCAGACACACATACAACCCTATTGCATATAAATGTTTGTGTATTTACCGGTGTAATTATTCATCCGCTGTACTATTTTCAACACTTAAAACTTTATTTTGATTCGCATTCAGACCTCATATATGCTTTTGTACCGGAGTGAGATTCGAATTAAATTCCAGCTTGCAACAGTCGCTTTGAAGCAGCCTCCGGTTCAGCTCCACTGACTTTGATTCGGATCTGGGATTGATTCTAGCTTAGCAAAACCGGGCGCAAGTCTCACTGCCAAGGCTATTTTGAAAACGTCTGCATCTCAAACATTGCTTACAGACCACTATGGACAAGATAGGTGCACAGTTATAGTAGCTCTAAAGCACAAATACCAAATAATACACAAATATGTCGAAGGCAGAAAAAGCATTTAGCATGTGGCATGCAGTTAGACGCCGTCATTACTCCGAACGTTGTCCATTTGCAATGTTATTCACTCGGTGTAAATAGCATACCCGTGTCCTGAACCGTGTGTTGTAAACATTGTGTCACGGCTAACAATAGTCTATAAGTTATCCACTAAGTGTGGGGCCCAGTACATCGACCCCACCACGCCGTCGCGGGCAAGTAGCCCGTCGGGAACCCGGAGCCCCATTGTTAGGGCCTCAGTGGAGGACGTATCTGAACCAAGATCACTTAAACGCGTGTCAAAACTGAGCGAGGCTACATCCCATATCCTCTCCTCCTCATCCGCTGCGGACCACATATACCGAAAACCCTCCAGCACCCGTGAGACAAAGCCCTGCATGTAGCATGCCACCCCACAGGCACGACTGGTCCACTGGGAGCGACTCCGGCCGCCGCCCGGGAGGGTCCTCCCGACGCACCGGTCAGCCCATCGGCTTCCGTCAGGCCGGCCGTCGGCTCTCGTCAGGCCGGCCGTCGGCTCTCGTTAGACTGACCGTCGGCTCCTGTCAGGCCGGCCGTCGGCTCTCGTCAGGCTGACTGTCGGCTCTCGTCAGGCCGACCGTCGGCTCTTGTCAAACCGACCGTCGGCTCCCGTCAGGCCGACCCGCCGGCTCTCGTCATGCCGACCGTCGGCTCTCGTCAGGCCGGCCCACTGGTGCGTGGAGACCTACCGACCCTGTCACGAGACACGTACCGACCCTGTCACGCCGGCCGTCGGGGCCGATCAGCTGAGTAGGATAACGGCTGGGTCGGGCCGTCTTCACCGCATGGCGTGCGTCACGGTGTGCGCGCCTTGTGTCGATCCCGCGTCTCCCAGACCGCTCGACAGTGGGCGGCGTATCCCTCAGGCGTCATGGCGTGCGCCCCTGTGTCGGTCCCATGTCCCCCAGACTGCGCGACAGTAGACGGCGTATCCCCCAGGCGTCATGGTGTGCGCGCCTGTATCGATCCCGTATCTCCCAGACCGCGCGACAGTGGGCGGCGCATCCCCCCAGGCGCCATGGTGTGTGCCCCTGCGTCGGTCCCGTGTCCCCCAGAGCGCGCGAGAATGGCCGGCGCATCCCCCGGGCACTATGCCAGCTTACCCCTTGATCCGGGATATCGATGAGACACGTAACGTAACGTAGACACGGATCACGACGCGCTCCCGCTCATCAACAGCCCTTCAACCAAACTTGCATAGGTTTGCTGGAACACACCGAAATGCCTCGTTTTGACTCCTAGGCAGGTGCGGATCCACGGTCCAGCAGGCCGTCTGGCGCGGTTGGCCCGCGTGGTCGGCGCCTCGGCGCTCACGGCTGGGACGGCGGCGCACGGCTGCTGCAGGTAGCGGCCCGGTTCGTGTCTCAGATGGCTGCTCGCGCCACTCGCCACGCTAAGGCCGGCCTGCTTTACGGCGGCACGGTCGCTGGCGGTAGTCACGGCGCGCTAGACACGCTTAGAAGTTTTGAATTGCATGAGCCCATGCTAAACTCGCCGGCATGCGCTGAGAGCCGCCTTCATGTCGCTCGAAACGGTCATAGCTCATAACGAAGGGAGTGCAGAGGCGTAAAACTGACTTTGTGTGACTTAGCCCGTGCAGTCTGCTTCTTAGTTGGATCATTATTTAGCCGTACGTTTGAGAGTTTGTTTTGCCTATGGTGATATAGTATTAGACAGAGGCGCAATGTGTGCAAAAAATACGTGCATTAATGTTCAGATATCGATCAGTTCAAGTTTAGTTGCAATTGTCAATGGAGGTGTTCCACGAAATATATGGAAGGCTTGGAGTCCTATATAAGCTTCATTAACTTCTGTATATGCATTACATATTACATGTCTCATATGCCATTCGATCCAATTAATGCATCTTGTTTGTATGGTACATGCCTTATATGATTTTTGATAAAACTACTGTCTATTCATCGCATAAATTACATTTTTTAGATACCGATTTACGCATTACTGCACATATCACGTTTCATGCCATATCGTATGTTATCTTTCGTACAGCGTCAAACAATTTTACGACGCACGACTCTCGGGTTTTTGTCGCCACCTGTTGCATAATGCACGGCACATGGGACCGATTTATAGGTGTCCAAACAGGACTGGGAAGGCCGTGACCCACCCACTTTAAGAAAGTTTAACGCGAACCAACTATACTCTTGCATGGAAAGAATCAGCTCAGAAAGGAAGCCGTAGGAAGCGCGCATTTTCAGGTGGTTCCGCGACCCTGACCGTATGCGACTGAGCACGCCATCTTCCCGGGAGTGTGACCCTACAGTGCGGTGCAGGGCGTAAGACAACGGTTCAGCACAACTTCCTACCCTTTGTGTGTGATGCAACCGACATTTTTATGTTCTTTATTTCCGTTCAACTCCGGGTGCTACAGATGATAGCGGTCCGTGCGCTGATAAGCCGGCCGAGATATGAATCTTCGCGTGCACGACAGTGGAGCACGCGTGGGGCGGCCGGTCCGGACCGCCGTCCTCTGGCTGCGGCGCCTGCCCCGACCCGTGCCAGAGCCGGTCCCCTCCCGGCGACGCCGTCTTTGTCCCGTGTCGCTCACCCCGCACAACGGCGGCAGTCAGAACCGGTCCGACCGGCGGCCGACGACCGGGCCGCGCGCCGCCCGGCCCGGCCGCCGCCACTCAGAGCCGGCGCGCGCGCCGCGCCGCCGCGCCGCCAGCCAATCGGCGCCCGGGAGCGCGCTCGCGCCGCTCTCGAGCCGGGGCCGATCGGGCGGCTCGCTGCGCCGCGACGGAGGGCGAGCGGCTCCGCTGGCCTTGGGGGCTGGCGAGCCCCGGCCGGCCGCTCCTGCCTGGACCGCTGCCAGCTGCCGCCACCGCCGCCGCCGAAGCCGCATGCAAATCGGCGACTTGATCTGGCGTCTGGCGGCCGGCGGCGCGCCGGGCCGCGGCCGCTGCACGTGCATGGGGTGGCGAGCGGCCGTCCGCGGCCCGGCCGTGCTCCGGCCGTCGATGGCGGCTAACCTTGCCTGAACTCGGCCGCGGCGCGGGCGGATGACGCCGGGACGCGTCCCGCCCCGCCGCCGCTTCGTGACCTGCGGCGCCGCTCAGCCGCCGTCACGTCCGGGCTCGTCGCGGCGTCATTACCCGGCGCCGCTCCGGCAGCGGAGACACGACGGGCGACGGCGGCGGACCGGCAGCCGGCTCGCGATGTCCGGGGCCGCCGGCGCTCCCGCCTCGCCAGCGGCCGCCGGACGCGGCGCAGCTCTTTGCGACACGCCTTCCTCGGGGATTGTGGACACCGGTCACGTATGTGACGCAGGTCACACACACGCAGTTGACATATGTTACATCATATTGAGTTGAGAGATATGGACTTACTGTACTCAGATTATCCTAGGACGGATATCACAGGAAATCATTTATATCGCGTAATGCTTTTTAGAAATGAATAAAGGTATTTTCTCTCCAATAATCTTAACTATTGTTTTTGAATAAAGAGTTTTTGAACAAAACCCCTACTCTCGACAGCGGTCTTTTCAAACCTCGACAAATCATGAACACCGGAAATAGTGCCACTCCCGAGCCGCGTCTTCAGCCGTAACGTTATTGGCTACAGCGCCACCATGGTGAGTGCACAATCCGTTAGAACTGTTCTCTCTTTCAGCGGCACTGTGTTAAGCTGATATAGTGCAAAATAAAGCAAAAATTCCTAGGACGAAAGAATCCACAAGTAAAGGAGGAGAGTAGCAGACAGGTTATCACGTGTCTAACAAAACTTTAAATTGACAGACCCAATTTCTTTCGATTCCACGCGGCGGAAAGGTTCAATTCTGCAATTGTGAAATACGACAGAGGTAAATCGTAATACAAAGATTAATTTCATACAAGACAGATCCGGAAAACCAACTTAGGAACCCAACGCGAACGCTGGCTTAGAGGGCCAAAATAAGGTGCGCTGGTGTTCAAAAACTCATCGGATTTCGCTTCCCTGTGACTCAAAGAGTGGGTGAAAGCAAACTTGCCTTCGTAGAAGGTGCTTAGACCTTCCTCAGATTTCGGAAATGCGATTGTTTGCCGTCTATGGCTACCTTTGAGGTCATAGCCTGTGTTTCACCCCTGGATCCGCCCTTGATTCTCTATTCTCTGGAACATGCCTGAGGGTTCGTTTCTGAACCGCATGTGGCGTGGTAAGCAAACATGCGCTAGTTGACTTTGGACACGCACCGTTCATTTGCCATTCTCTTAACGTTCCATCTGATGAAAGGGTTTCATCGTTTTTTTTGCGAAAGCTTGTTATGGTAGTGTGGCAGCGTAAAGTCGTTTATTATTTTGATAACGGTCTCCTGGAATGCTCACTTTTATCGATCAAAGTAATAACTTCATAATCATTTACCACTTGTATATAAAACCAAATATGTCATAAAACCACTTATCTATATACCCAGATCCCCGACTAGTGTCACAAACCTGTCCTGAAGTGCCTGAAATTTGGGAGATAATGCCTTTAACCGGCCAAAGTGCGACGTAGCATTGAAGTGTTTAAGAGAAATAGCCCAGAAAGGCCCATTATGATCGATATTAACAGAAAAGCAAGCACGCTGCTTACACTTCCGCCACGAAAAGCAGCTTAAAACTTCACTGAAAGCGAACGTCTTGGACTTTTGACCATGTATTCCTCTTCTGCCTCTTTGATCAAATGGCCTGAGTCAATAGATTGTGTATGTTTTATAGTTCCAGAGAAGGAGATTGGTACGTGCCTCGGTGCTTGATGGACGATTCCCGCAGCGATGCCAAGCCCGCCCATTTGTTTCTTTGATCTACGCCGCGGCATCCGCCTTATCTTTCCTCGCCGTTATCCAATATGCATGCGACTCCCGATGTCACTGTTACCGCAGCGGCTGGCGCTGGTTGCGTGGAAAAGCGAGCCTTTGCCGGTAGCGGCACTCCTACCCGCCCGGCCGGTCATGAGCCGGGAGCTCCACACCGCCGACCCGATGCCGGGCGTCCAGCTCAGGCGGCGCACTCGGCCGAGCCGAGAGCGAGCCGTCGCAGCCGCCCGGGTAAGCTGCTTTACTCCACGCCGAACCAGGCGGGCGCGGCATTGGCAGGACCCGCTGCATTTGATCCGCGGTGATGTCAACGCCACACACTCACGGCCAGACGACCGGTTTGGTGATACACACCGGTATCCCTGCCAGCGTGACAAAGCCATCAATCACGCCGTAAAGTACGGATGTAAGCGGCGGACAGGGGGCTGGGGACAGCCAGCTAACGGCAGGGCAACCTGGCCACAACGCGGCCGGTGGGCGCGGTGCGTGGAAGCGTAACATCAGTGCTATGGTGTCAGGGAGGTGCCGATGTCGCACATGGTGTGTAGCCTGCGCGCCGAGTCTATTGAGAATTGATCAAAATACTCGCCATTAAATTGTATTTTACAGACTTCGACAGAGAAAGCATTCAGCATTTTGCTGCACGCCTCTGAAACAGATTGCACGGATGTGAGGTGCATTTCCACGCGAGGCTTTCAATACCAGACTGCCTCCCACGCGCCCACCACGCCTGCGGGCGTCTTCGGGGCAGGAGCTCGACAGTCAGCTGCCTCCCGCTGAATGTCCAGATGCGCAGCCAGGCGTCCCGAGCGCGACTGTAGCGCGGCACCCAACGGAATCTATTCAATGGGCTGCTCGCCGACCTTTCTTCTGCTTCACTGGCTGCTGTCGAAGCTATCGCACCAGCACTGCCGGCTGCTGATGAACAACACGAGCGAGCCTGGGGCCATCGATGTTGATAAGACCGATGCTGAAGACCACGGCACGCTTGGAGCTCACACTCGCGCAAAGCAGAACAGAGTTCACTCCGCCGGTGCCGTAAGCCGCTGGCATTATGTAATCGTGTACATATGTGACACGTCATTGTTGCGGGTGAAGCCACGGGTCAAGCGAGGCCTGCCGTCAACTGGCCCGTGATTTCGCGGCTTCAGCGGCCCGACTCGACCTGGCCACTCCCACTCCCACGGGCTTATCTTGCAGACACTGATCGTGCTGCCATGAATGTTTCAGTAGCAGGGAGTACAAATCTCCAAAGGTAGGGCTGTAATGCAAGCAAGGTCAAGTGCAGTCTGCTGAACCGGGTGGTGTGTTTCTGCAACGTTGCAATGTCACCACCACGTCACTTCCCTACTCGATTGACTCTGGAAACGTAAGGTGTTTGAACCACAAATCTCTCCGGACCTTAGGGCCCTGAGCGCGCGCGGGAGATAATATCTGCACTACGTGGGACTCTAGATATCCAACCCCAGACCCTCATGGTCGACAGACCCCAGATGATCCAAATGAGGCCCCATCAGATGGATAAAAGGCCCATTAGATCACAGGAAGTCGTTTCAGCCGAACAGGCGGTCCGATTGGAAAGATAGGAAGACCGAATAGGCCAAGAGGACGTTTTATTCAATTAGATCACACTTAACTTGGAAGTCCTTCTGAGAGAAGTGGTGAAGCTCGGGTTAAAAATTGTATGTAGGGGATGATATATGAAGACCAGATCTGCTTGAGAGACCTCTAGATCTGCTTGTTGCCCTCGGAAAGTCGTTGGCGCCGCCCCATGTACATGGCGATGACAGTCACTTCCGTTAGCATCTCGCTCGTCCTAAGCCGCAAAAGGCGCCTGAGCGCAATCGGTAGGAGCGCACCTTGTCTTGATGTGTGCGCCCGTCGACACGTCCCGTCATCACCAACTGTCGACACGTCCCGTCATCACCAACTGTCGACACGTCCCGTCATCGCCAACTGTCGACACGTCCCGTCATCGCCAACTGTCGACACGTCCCGTCATCGCCAACTGTCGACACGTCCCGTCATCACCAACTGTCGACACGTCCCGTCATCACCAACTGTCGACACGTCCCGTCATCGCCAACTGTCGACACGTCTTGTCATCGTCAACTGTCGACTCGTCCTGTCATCGTCAGCTGTCGACACGTCCTGTCATTGCTAACTGTCGACACGTCCTGTCATCGTCGGCCGTTGACACGTCCCGTCATCGTCGGCCGTCGACACGTCCTGCCTTCGTCGCTCCATGTTGTTGCATGGAGAGTATTGACTATAAATAAAGGCGTGACCCACCTATCCACTGCTGTGCTCGTGCCTACACTCCAGGGTGCACCAGCGTTGCCGCGGAGGGACACACGGCCAGCGCCCGCAGCGGGCTTTCCACCGCCGCTGGGACGTCCACACGGTGGACAGTCGGCGACGGGCGCCGGCGGCGCCCGTCGCGACGTCCCCGCTGGTCCCCGCCCTGCACCGCTTCCGAGCGTTGACCTTCAGCCAGCTGGCGGCGGCGACCGCGCCGGCGCACGGTCGTTCGGAATCCAGCCGCCGCCGCCGCCGCCGGCTCCATCCATTATCACCCTGGGCTGCAGCGGTCGTCTGGAATACGGGATGCAGCGCGGCTAACTGTGCGCCGGCCGCCGCCGCTCGGTCGGCGCCGCGCGGGTCAGCTGACGCCGCCGTCTCTGTGGCCCGGCTGCGGTCCGGCTGAAGGACGGTTACGTGTCTGAGGTCCAGATGTGGCTTTGTAGCTGGCCGTGGTCCCGGCCTGGATCCGATTCCGGTCCGGCTTCATGTCTGACCGTGATCTGGATCTGTATCTGCCCCGGGTTAGCTCTGTACCTTGGGTGGCTTCGTCTTAGTCTGGCTTTATAACTTTCCTGGTCTGATACTGAAGCTCGTCCTGGTTCAGCTCTGTATTTTGGCTGCGGCTGGCTCCACGGCGTATGATCCTGGCCCGACTATGTATTTGGCCCTGGTTTGGTTCCGTGTCTGACCCTGGCATGCTGTCAGGCTTGGGTTCGGCTCTGTATCTGACCCTGATCTGTTTATGTAACTTGCCGTGGTCTTGCTCTGCTCTGTGTCTGACTCTGAATCTGTATTTGGAGTCGCACTCGGCCTAACTCCACATGGAGAGGAATCCGGCCACGCAAGGCTAGCACCATTGCAGACCGGCACGCTTGTAAGACGTCAGATGATGCGGCTAAATGCCATGATCGTGTTCCTCACGAATGCCATGATTTTTCCCCGGGGGAAAGTGCTACGAAGTGCCTTTCCCTGCCGTGAACGATGTCACGAGACAGCCAGTGGCCGGTCGGACTGTGCTGGTGCGTGGCGAGCCCGTGTAGATCAGCGGCTCGGGGTGGGTCTTCTCTCCATCAGCGGCGCCGGGCCGGTCTTCTCTCGATCGGCGGCGCCAGGCAGGTCTTCTCTCGATCGGCGGCGCCGGGTAGGTCTTCCCGTTGCACCTCTGGCCGTCCCCGACAGCGCACCTCCCTTACCCCGCTCCGCCTGGCTGGGGGTCGGGTAGCGTTTCAGTCCTCGGTAATGCCGCTGTCTTACGATGTCACAACGGCATTGGAAGAGAAATGTGCTGAGCCACTGGCCTTCGCTCCACCTGTCCCTGTGCGCTGGCCGACAACAGCATCCATGCTGCGGCAATGGACGCGGACTCGACTCCACTCCAAGAACAGCTCCACCACAGCGAGCGACGCAGGGCACACCGGAACTGGCTGCGGAACGTGATCGGCCGCCGGCGCGTGGAAAGCCGGGCTGGAGTGAACGCCGCTGACGGTCGGGCGGCGGGTTCCCACGGGCCAAGGCCGCGGCGGCGGCTGGTCACGGCTGCGGTGCGGCGGCCCCGTGGCCGAGCGCCACCGACCTGGAACGGCTCGCGGTGGCCGCCGCCCACTCCCGGTCAGGGAGGCCGCCACCTACCCACCGAGGGCTGCTGTTGTCCGAATTGTTCAAGATACGTTGGCTGAAGCCCTTTTTGTCACAAGCACGGGTAGATACAAAACGGGTGAGGAGGATTTAGTGCTAGCGGCTCATGTCACTGCTGTTGTTGCAGGCTTCACCGTCTCATGTCGCTATGGGGACCCACTGCACTGTACTGTTTCAAAAGGTGCAATAGGCAATCCGGGCACATCTGAGCCGACGTACGTTGAGGAATGTCAGCCCGGATTTGGACATGACCAGTTGTGAATCTGATCTGAAGATTGGTCAGTCGATTCTTGCAGGAAAGTGCCCTGTGCAAATGTAACCATGACCCAGAGAGGAGTAGGACAAGGTAACACAGTTGACGAACAGCATATAACAGTGCATGCTTTGCTGAAGCATCCACATAAACGGTCCCAAATCGCCTCAATACCTGAATACCTGACGTTCCTTCTGAGCCCAGATACGCAGCTCTCGTATGCCATATAGCCTGGAGAAACTCATTGTATGGCACCGAGGCATCTTGACCCTGGCAATTTGCGAATCCTTCCCCGGCATTACTGCATTGCTCCACCATCAGCCCGGAGTGCATAGTTTAGCGGCGTGTCTGCCGTGCCCGGCGCCCGTGGGAGCCGGCCGGGATGCCATATCGCTGCTGCAATCCGTCACCGCCTGGCCTTGCTCTCACCTCTCGGGATCGCCGCCGCCGGCGCCCCACTTCGGCAGACAAAGCCGGCAGCGACGGCAGCCGGCCCGCGGCGGCGATGCCGGGTTATGACGCCGGCCTGCGGCTGCGATGCCGGGTTATGCCCCCAATCACCCCCCGATCCACAAAGGACCGAACGCGCGGATTCCTGGCAAATGGCGGCGCCGCATGCACGCTCCGCGAGGGGTCATCTATCAAGCGGCGCGCCGTAGCGCCGCCGACCGGCTGCAGACATCTGCAGTTAATGTGGGGACCGGTCCGCGCGGCGTATCGGTAAGCGATCGCGCCCCGGCCGGGGGCGCTTTCCCATGCATACTGGCTGCCGGTACGGCGCCGGCGGGCGGGGCGCTCTGGGAGCAGCGCTGCCGCCGGGCCGGCACCCGGAGCTGGCGTATCGGGCGCCGGGGGCGGCCCGATCACGCGGCGCCGCCCGCCGCCCGTCCCGCCCTGCACGGCAGACGTCAGACCCCCGCCGGCCACTGATCCGCCTGCCGATAGACAGACGGCTCCTCCGTGTTTGGGTGCTGAGCCGGGACGGGCGCGGCCGGCGACGGGTGCGGATCGCGGCGGACGTGGCGCGCCGGGCGCCGTTTCGGACCAGTGCCTGTCCTCGTTTGGACGGCGACGGGGCGGGGACATGCCTACACTCGATTCATTGACCGGCCGCGGTAGCCGAGTCTTGGAGATTCCTGACGACTCTCCGCGACCGCGACGCTGACCATGGACTGGCCAACGACCACGACATGCATCTGGCCACCTTGTCTCTCGGTGTGTGGAAATTGGACGGTCTCTGGTTTCCTAACCCCGCTATTCTACACTTGAGTTGGCTCCTGGCCTGGGATTGCGGTTGTTGGTGTCTGCGCCCGCGCAACTCCTGCATGCACATAAACGGGAGAAAGCATCTCGCACGACAATGGGCACGATAAATAACGTGGACACGGCACATGCGATACGTAGATAGAACATGCGCAAGCCCGCGGCGTTGGCTTACTTTGGTTTTGCATGGAACTAGTTCCGTTCGCAGGAGGATTAAGGTTGTAGCTGTAGACGCAATTAATCCCTTATAGCGTCTGCGAAGTGTCTGCAAGAACTGACGACGCAATTGATCCCCTGCCTGCAAAAGTGAGGCTCCTTCAACCACATGCATGCATTTTCATGAGAAGTGAGGGAACTTCGGTTTTCTTCCTTCCTCCAAGCATTTTTCCTCTCCTTCCACCGTCCCCGCCGCGGCTTGCCCGCTGTTACGAGTCCGTGTGTTTACGTCCGATTCAGCTGGCCATTTGTCTGCTCTCATAACAGCGGCCGATCGGCGTGATCGATCGACGGGCCGAGCCATTATCCCGCCGTGACGTCACCGGCTGCCCGACCGAGCGTTTCGTTCCGCCGCGCCGGCGGAGGCCTGACCACCGTCGTCCTTCCGTTTTACTGGTAACCCAGATGTCTGGCCGGCCGTGAGCGCCCCCCCCCCCCCGATGGAGGCCAATGAGAGCAGGCGCCGCCGCGCCGCCGCCGATCCGGCCGCTTGTTACGTGGGAAAGCGGCGCTGTTTGCAGGGAGAGAGTCAGCCTCATCCACAGGTGGCAAAACTCGCCCGAGTCCGTCGACAACAGCCGTGGTCCTTCGCGGTATTTGGGTCGTTGGGCGGTGTCGTTGGCTGGGTTTTGGCAGAGATGCACCTCTTTAGTTTTGTGCTTGATTCCGAGTGAAATCCGGTTCATCCTTGACATCAATTAAACCTTAGGAGGGTTATATTTTAACTGATTCTTGCAACTCTTCGTGTAAGTTAAAATCAGATTAGATCCCCGTCCATTGGATGCCATTAGCTATCAGACGACGGAGATAATCTAACGTTACGTGTGCTCGTGTACATTTTTGCGGTTCGAACCATTTAAAATGCACAGTACTCGTTGGATCTGAGACGCATTAGTGTTGATATTCCGTGGGTATGATAAAACATAAATTTGTATGTTGTCTGGATGGATTCTGGCATGCCATTTACCGGGTATAAGTGTGATAAGCCGTATGCCATGAGTTCGAACTTAAATTCGGATTTAGACCACACCCTGTTACATTGGAACCTAAGCCCAAAGTAACTGGACGTTGCTATGATTCTAACTAGACTCAGTCATCGCAATTGGTGTCGCAACAGCAAGCATACCTGCGGCGCACACTTTCCTCGCTTGTCACAATGTTGGTGATATCTCCTTTATTTTGCATAGGGATCTCTAAAACGATTGTGACAATCCGAAATTGCGATTGCGAACATCACGGTTGGTGTAAATCTTCCAAACAAATATCCCAATCATGCCAAAATTGCGTCCTCACATTGAGGAATTGTGCGACTTCTTAAGAGTGGAACAAACATTGCTCTGTTCCCAACCACCTCAAACGCCATACGGACGTCAGGGCAGCACCATTAACGCCGTCTTTATGCTGCGTTTCCAGCTGGCGCCATCCCAGTGACGTCCGTCAGCCAGCGCGCGGCGGCGTGACATCGCCATGACCCCGGACGCGTCGTCGTTGCTGGGCCAGGTCACGTGGTCGGACGAGGCGGCGTCGCTGGCCGAACTGCTGCAGCGCCACGAGCTGCCGCTGCTGGTGAAGGTGCAGAAGGGCCAGTACCTGAGCCTGGGCCCGGGCGGCCTCTCCAGCCTCGGCGTGCACAGCACACTGCTGCTGACCTCCGGCGGCCGCCGGCGCCGGCTGCTTGCCCAGGCCGTCAAATTCAAGGACAGCAGGCGCATGGTGCCGGTCGGTCAGAAGCTGCTCATCCCGGACACCTTTGACGGCCTGTTCGAGATCCTGAGCGAGGAGGGCCGCTCGGTGCGCGCCATCGAGGGCGTGGCCGAGCTGGCGCGTCTCTTCCCCGACTCGTGCATCGTGCGCTGCAGCTGCAAGGCTTTCGTCTCCAAGTCGGACAGCGTGGACACGATCACGGAGCGCACGCGCACGCTGCAGAGCGGTGAGACGCTCGTGCTGGTGGGCGAGGTGGTGCGGCCGCGCGGCCGTGGGCCGGCCCGCTTCCTGCGCTGCTTCGACAGCAGCGGCGAGAACGTCTACCTGCCGCACGAGCTGAAGGCGCGCTTCAGCGCCGTCGCCAAGGAGAGCAGCATCAGCGGCGTGCACAGTGTCGCCAACCTGCTCAACAAGCGGCTGCCGCTTAACGTTCGGCTGGTGAGCGGTAGGCCGGCCGATGGCTCTCGGCTGGCGGTGCCCGAGCTGCGGCTGCACACCACCTTCGAGCAGGAGCTGGTGCTCGGCCTGCCGCTGCACAAGGACAGCGTGGTGGTGGCCATGCCGCCGACGGCGCCGCTGCGGCTGCAGGCGGCCGTCAACGGCCAGCAGCTGGCGCGCACGGCCGAGTTCGGCCGTCTGTGCGACCGCGCCGCGCAGGTCTGGCTGCACTCAGCCGACCGCATCCAGCCGTTCGACGTGGCGCTGCCACGTGACCCGCGCCTCGACGGCAAGAAGGCGGCGGTGCGGCCGCTCGGGCTGCGCCGCGCGCTGGCGGCGCCCATGTCGCGCGTGACGCGCCGTCACAGTGGCCAGACAGTCGACGAGTACGATGAGATCGACCAGATCTACGACTACGTGCGCGGCCTGGCGCCGCTGCCGAAGGCGGCTACGGCGGCGGCGCCGGGAGCGGCGGCGGCGGTGGCGACGGCGCGAGCCGACCAGCCGCCGGTGCCGCCGCCCATCGAGACGATCCCGTCACGGAGACTCTCGCTGGCGGCCGTGCGGCCCTTCAACCTGCACCCGGGAGTCTTCACGGCCGGTAAGGCGAAGCCGGCGGTGGCCGCGGCGCCGGTGCCCGACACCCGGCCAGCCGAGAAGCCGACCCGTGACCCGGCTAAGCACGCGCAGAGGCCGGCGCCGGCGGAGGAGACCCGCCCGGCCGGCAAGCTCTTCACCAAGAACTGCAACGCGCGCGCCAACCAGCGGTTCGCGGCACACAAGGCGGGCGCGGCGCCGAAGGGCGGCAGCGTCCACGGCCCGCTGCCGGACGCGGTCCGTTCCGCCGCGCCGCCACTGTTCGACATGCGCTACAAGTCGCTCATCAGCCTGGTGGCGGCGTTCGACACGCTCGACTCGAGCACGTCGGGCGACAAGGGCTCGGGCGACTCGGCGCGCTCGGCCGCCGTCCGCAGCCGGCTGCTGGAGACGAAGCCGAACAAGCTGACGCGGCCGCGCTCGCTGACCAGCCTGGTGTGGGACCTGCACCAGCCGGCGCCGGACATGTTCGCCAAGCCGAGCATCATCGCCGACCACGAGCGGAAGCTGCGGCTCGAGCCGGGCGTCTACACGCACCGCAGCCACAACATCCTGCTCAACAACAAGTACAACAACCTGAAGAAGATCGGCACGCTCTACTTGTGAAGGTACGTCGTTGCTGCTGCGCGGATTGGTGGGGCTGAGGTGTCGCATCACTGGCGGGCTGGGCTCGTCGGTGGCATATTGCGGGGCTGTCCCTGTCGTGCACAAATCTCGAATCTAAGACATGTTTAAATGAACCAGGGTTTGTCGTTTTCGCTAACGTTGGTTGTAGAAATGAACACCACACGGGGTCTGGTAAGCAAAGGCAAAATCGATATGATCTTTTCACACCACCGACTGTGCACACAATGAGGTAATAAAGCAGTTTTTCTTTGTTGCGAAACTTCTGGCGAAAGGCCCTGGTCACTGAATATCACCGTATCACAAAATCTCTGAGAAGCATTTGCGGCAATAGAACGTCCACTGCATTATGATGTCCAAACTGTCACTGCCTCTAAGGAAGGTAGCATTGCAACACCGAAGTTTCCGACGCGTGGAAAAGAACCAGCGGCGCTTCGTGGTCAAGATCGAAATCGGTGCCTCACATTTGTTCTATTCCGCAACGTGAAGGTTTCATTACTGATAGCGGGTTGCCACAAACATCTGGCTTCCCACGCTGGTGAGGGAAATCGGCCGGCGGATCCGTCCATTCTCCTGCGCCTGCCATCCACGGCGACGTTATCCAGATCTGGGCTCGGGTCGGGCTCGGGCTTTGGGCTGGGCTCAGTTGAAGTGTATAGCTTTCTCCGGTCTCTACTGTTTAGTGTTCGCGCTCTCCTCCGTCGATATTGTTCGATGAGGAATTCCTGTGCCGCAACCTCTGAGGTACCAGTACCGGTTGGTACCAACACCACCCACGGATAGTCCAGTATTGTCCAGTGCTTGCACTCAATCTATATTGCCAGCCACGCAATACTACATTGCCAGCCATGCAATGCTATATTGCCAGCCATGCAATGCACTAATAAATAAGTTAGTGTCTAGTACGATGCACAATTATCGATGCTGCGTTTGTGTAGTGCCCACGTCCCACATTTCCATACGTGCCTCCAGTGCCTTGCCCCGCCCAGCGTCCATTGTCCAGAATGCATGCTGTCAAAAGTCTGCTTGTTTCTGCACAGCATTGAGCTCACTGTTTAGAGCCGACCGCGTCCGCCACTCTGTACCGTCCCGGCAGTCATGCACCCTGACCTTAACCAACCGACCGGTGGGAGCCACGCGAGGGCACCGTCCGAGGCCGGACGGCGCTCCCGGCAGCCGGTACCGAGCCGGACCTGCCGGCCAGAGGTGCCCTTGCCGCTCGGTCAGACAGGGCCGCCGCACCACACATGGCTTCACTGCGCTCCGCCCCTTGCTGGCGGGAGACACAGCTGCGGGGAAATAGGACCATGCCCGAAGCCTGCGTGACACCAAGCGAGGCGAAGCACGCATAGTGCACGCCTGATTCATGCATCTGCGGTCAGTACATAGGGTGCAGCAAAGTTCAGTTACAGTCGACGCGTCCGGTTGGGGTGGGAGAGTGTAGGTATTTATCAGAGAATGCTGTTACTGTCTCGGCGGTTTTCCCTTCCACCTGTCCTCGGCTGATACGCCGAGTTGACGGCTCGACGCCGGTACATTTCAGCACAATGTCACACAATGCCCCCGGGAATGAGCCGCGACACAAATCATAGGGTCGTGAGGACAGGGGTAGCGCCCCTCCCCGACTTCGATCAATCTGGCGTTTCTCCCGCAAACTCCGGAGAAAAAGTACTGGACTCGTGGCATTGTATCGTACGAATTGGGCTAACAGGCGATTCAAAAAGCTTCCACCGCCAAGCGTTCCATGACTTCCCGCTCTCCCACAGATCCGGGGCGTTCGTGTGCTTGGTTTGGTTGTTTGGATGAAAGCCCTTTCGGCCAGCCGTGACCATTTCAGGGCTATGTGATAAAGGAGAATGGATAACGGCGAGCCAAGTCTACACGCACGTGGAGACCAACCCACCGAGGCTTTGCCCTCTGCGGAGAATGTGCCCGGCGCTCGAACGGAGGTTCCCGCCAGGGGGCACTTCGGCCTTCTCATGGCTGGCACATGAAGCTGTCCCGAACAAGCGGGCGTAGCGGGGACGCATGATAAAGCGAGAAACAGGACAAAATGGCGGATGAGTTTGTGTGCACAACCAACACGGCGAACCCCAGTCAATGGCCGCCTTTCCGAACAGCCGTGCCCGCCAAGGTTGGTCCAGTGTCACACGAACCTCCAGGCCATGTTGTGGGATCGTTTCGGAAACAGTCTCAACTGCCCGCGCTCTTAGACGCCGGGGTCATCGAGCACAGCCTGGGAAACGGCTGCAGTAAATGTGTCCTGACTCATGTAATCTGTAGGCCTCGGCTGGCGTTGTCACGACCGTAGGAAACATTAGCTCACAAGGGTGCATGGTACCCTCTGACGCTTCGACAACCTTGCAAAAGTTACTGTTGTTCTGGGAAGCCGGCGATCGCCCCTTTCTCCGATAGCATCCCCCACCTCTTTGATGGGCTCCCCTGGATGACTTGCAGTCCCTTGGCAATACCGTTAATCAGCCGGGACGGGCATCACGTGACCTCCGCCTCCGATCTTCCGCACCAACGCCCCCAGCCTCACCGTGGCGCCGGTGAGTCACGTGCGCGCCTCGTTAGCGCACTGTCTGCGGTGAGGCGTGACCGACGGCCGCGGCGGCTCGGTCTGACGGCTGGTGTGTGTCCCAGGGACTCCTGAACTCAGGGGCTCAAAGACTCCGGTCCGGCCCGGCGGCCGGTGTGTGTTCCAGGGTCTCCCGGACTCTGGGACTCAGAGACGCTAGTCCGGTCCGGCGGCCGGTATGTGTCCCAGGGACTCCCGGACTCTGGGACTCAGAGACGCTAGTCCGGTCCGGCGGCCGGTGTGTGTCCCAGGGACTCCTGAACTCAGGGACTCAGAGACCCTGGTCCGGTTCGGCGGCCGGTATGTGTCCCAGGAACTCCCGGACTCTGGGACTCAGGTACCCGGCCGGGTCCGACGGCCGGTGTGTGTCCCAGGAACTTCCGGATTCAGGGGCTCAGGGACTCTGGCCCGGCCCGGCAGCCGGTGTGTGTCCCAGGGACTCTCGGACTCAGGGACTGAGGTACCCCGGCCGGGTCCGACGGCCGGTGTGTGTCCCAGGGACACCCAGACCCAGGGACTCAGACACCCCGGCCGGGTCCGACGGCCGGTGTGTGTCCCAGGGACTCACCCCGGCCACAGTCACGGGCGGGGTCCGGCGAGCTGGGCCGACGCGGCCTCTGCGTGGGTCACGAGCACGCCGCCACATCTGGTGCAGCTTTCTCCGGGCCGGAGGATGGAGCGGCGCGCAGCCCGGCCATGTCAGGGCGGCCCGAGGGACGACCGCTGGTCACGCGCGCTGCCCGAGACACCCGGCCGCACGGCACGAACTGGCAGAGGCGGCCGCGGCGCGCAACGAAGTAGGGAGTGAGCGCACATGCTGAGGCGCCTTTAGGTACATCCAGCAGAGGGTATGCCATGCTGGCACCCCTCCACACATCATGAAGGATGTGTACACGAACAAAAAACTCCCGGGAAGTACCCCCATGATGTCCTGTAAGAACACTGCGCCGCAAAAGCCGCAACTTTCCCCAGGTTATGTAACCAAAGTGTTTTGCATTCTGTTTTGCTCATGACATGCTCATACCACGTCGCGCTATATTTGGCTCGCTTTGCAAGTTGATCGCATATCAGCCCCCGCCGTCACGTCTCCCGTGGGCCGTCCGGCTGCTCCGCTGGTGTGTGCATGTGTGTGTGTGTGTGTGTGTGTGTGTGTGTGTGTGTGTGTGTGTGTGTGTGTGTGTGTGTGTGTGTGTGTGTGTGTGTGTGTGTGTGTGTGTGTGTGTGTGTGTGTGTGTGTGTGTGTGTGTGCATGTGTGTGTGTGTGTGTGTGTGTGTGTGTGTGTGTGTGTGTGTGTGTGTGTGTGTGTGTGTGTGTGTGTGTGTGTGTGTGTGTGTGTGTGTGTGTGTGTGTGTGTGTGTGTGTGTGTTGCGTGTGTGTGTGTGTGTCTGTGTGTGATTGTGTGTGTATGACGTGGGGGTCTGGCCACCTGCCCAGCCCCCTTGGGCGTGGTCTCGCGCGACGCTCGGGGCTGGGGCGGCGCCGCCCCAAACCTCGGGTTCCGGCTGCGGGCAGCGTGTGACGCCCCACGCCGGACGCCGCCGGACCCCGTCACCCTCCATGTCACGACCCCAGCCGCTCGCGAGCTGCAGCATCCCGGCCGATCCTGCCACGTCCGGCGCCGAGTCTGGTCCTGATTCACCCGAGGTCTGACTCAGAG
The DNA here is from genome assembly GCF_011947565.3 of Pollicipes pollicipes. Classification (NCBI taxonomy): domain Eukaryota; kingdom Metazoa; phylum Arthropoda; class Thecostraca; order Pollicipedomorpha; family Pollicipedidae; genus Pollicipes; species Pollicipes pollicipes. The sequence continues at coordinate 25,357,763 of NW_023596225.1, read as the reverse complement.
TCCTGGACCGAACCCTGGAGCGGGCCGCGGGTCCGGTCCGAGCCAGCGGCCCGGAGACGCCGCTCACGGACAGGGGTTGGGTGGACCGCGCGCCGACCGCGGGCCGTATAGCAGTGATCTGGGAGCAGGGCGGCGTCCACACGCCGCCCCACCCTCATGCAGCTGCCGAGCTCGGCTCTCAGAGGCAGACGGCTGCGGTCCGATCCTGGCTGATCACAGCTCAGGTGCATACCGCACGCCCCACCGCTCCAACCTCAGGTGCATACCGCACGCCCCACTGCCCCAACCGGGCTGATTCACGCCGCGCTTCTGGCCCGCTGCTGCCCGCGTCAGGGATTGCCCAACAATTATCACCTTGTAACGCTTGCAGCGGGGCCTGTGCCAATGCCGCGGTCTATTCACGTCGCCCCGGCGATGGCCACACCCACGTCGGGACGCCGTCCACGGCCCGGCCGTCCGCTCTCCCGCCGCCAGCCGACCTCACCCCAATTGCGTCAAGCCGCGCCGGGGTGGCGGCCGGCTCGCTGCACTGCGTGAGCGCAGGGGCGAGCCCAGGCGCCGACCCCGGGGCGCCGCCCGCGCGTGCCGGCCGGGCGGCGCTCGTGCCGGCGCTGGTGGCGGCGCTGGCGGCGTCCGGCCAATGTGAGGCCGCTCCCCGGCCGCCCGTGGCCCGCCGGTGTGGAGGTCAGTCCCTGGCTATCTCTGCGATCGGAGCGGTCTGCCGGGCGTGATATCGCGGCTGCTCCTAATGCAGGGACGAGGCGGGGAGGCTGGGGGAGGCGTTTTCTCTCTCCGTCGAGAGTCAATGCAGCTTCGGCCGCTAGCACCAAAGCTGGGAAAGTGGTTGGCACGGCTGGGGCCCCTGGCCACGTGTTGCTCCGCCTACGGCCGCGCGGCGTGTAACGGAGCCGTTGGCACCTTGGCAGGTTTGCTCACCACAGCCGTTAGACCATTTCGGTGCATCTGAGCAGCGTGCTGGTGCTGCCGCACGGCGTAATTTAAGCGATCTTGCAACGTGATTATGCCCTCATCCATGCTGTCTAATCGGTGCATTTATAGGGCGTGATCAGTGTGTGTAGCTCACGGCATTACCGCCAGTAGAAATTGGGATTCCCGAGTTGGGGCTGCTATGAAATTATGTCCATCAAAAAAGAGAAAAAATTTGATGGACTGGTCGTCCGCTGACAATGCGGAAATTCCACCGAAAAGGGTAGGGTTTTCCACGGGTAAAAGATGCTGCGTTTATGGGTAAAAGATGGGTAAAAGATGGGTAAAAGATGCTGCGTTTACGGCATCATCATGAAGGGTATCTCAGGGGTTTGCGTCATGGCTATGCTTAAGACGTAATGCAGTGCAGTGATATGTTTCAGCCAGTTACTTAATTTTTCAATGTTTTATTAGTTCGTTTCTATAATTGGGCTATTGTGCAAAGTGCAGGCAAGCCATGCAGTCATCCATGTGATTTTTGCCAGCCCATGCGGTTTTTCGGTCATCACGGACACTCGACGACCGTGAGACTGCGTTGTGATGGAGGTTTGATGTAAAAGCGAAAGTGCGGTGTCTGTCCTGCTATCACCAGACATATATACTTCTAGTTTAATTAGGCATTAAAGGAGTAATTATCACTGAAGGCTATTGGGACGCCACTTTGCTAAAAGCACGTTTATTTCAATGTTTCGGTCTCATAATGATGCGGCGTGGGATAAGCAAGCGAGGGAGACACAGGAAATGATACTTAGGCGCAGCTTGCCCGAAGAAGAGATAGCAATTGATGGCTCGTCTTCCCCAGCAGTTTCGGACAAAGCCGATTTATTGCAGATGGGCCCCCGATATCCTGCTGCAATGAGCAGATGGACTAAACGATTTGACGTGGCACGTTTTTGTGGGTAATTTGTGGTTTACAGCGTGGGCAATAAACAAACTGCCTGCCACATCAGCATGACCTGGAGATAGAAAGCATGTGAAAATGTCCGCACGTTCCCAACTTATCCTCAAGTTATACGGCAATGTCGGTGCCCGCCTCCACATCTCATATCCCAGCGCATCCCCATGGTCAGACTATAATCTCACCGTATTGTATTATCGCTTCGTGCATCCATCCATCCTCATGGTTGGAATTCATGCATCCTCGCTGCATCCGTGCCAGATGACCCGAGCACCCACATAGCATGACCATGACCTGTGTGTCCGCGCGGCACGGCCGCCCGGCCATCGCTGGCAGCCAATTACGGCCTGATTGCAACGCTGTGCAGCGAGGGGCCGGCCCGCGGTCGCACAGTTACTCCGCCGCCCGCTTCCTTGTGGAGTAATCTCGGAGGTGTTCCGCGAATCGGACGGGGTCCGGCGCAGGTCACGGTGTTCAGTCTCGCCTGCACACCCGCTCGCATACGGCGCAAGGGTACCCTGGAGGCCTGGGTCAATGCGGATTTGCTGGGGTCGCACTATTCCTACAGTAGTTCCTCTCTTTGGCATAAATGGCTTCCGAGTGGATCAGACTGGCGAGACAGACCTCAATCACTGGCAGACGACCGAGGCCGATCCACTTGAACCGCGGCGCAGCCGCGCGTGAATGGATCGTGCTGCCTGATTCAGACCGCAGGTGGCCACACGGCCAGCTGTGGAAGCCACGGCTGAGCTACGCATGCGCTGAAAGCACGTGTGAAGTGGGGAAATGGTCATGCCTTCCATTTTCTGTGAGGGTTTGACGATCAATGCTAACACATGCATTGCCGACTTCGCCCATGGTGTCACTGTTCTACATCTAGCTTTCCTTCTAGGAACTCGGCCTTCACTTCAGAGGACTGAGCTGTTTCCGCCAAGCCCCACCATGGGGTGATACTAGCTAGTTGCAACACATTAGGTCATGGCTGCGTACTGTGTCGGACCACAAACCCATGTAATAAGAGCACTGCTGTAAAATTGCCGCCCGCGCTGTCACCTGGCCTTTCACCATCGCGAGCGCGCGCTGTCGACTGCAGCCACCGTCGCTCGCTGGCCTGGCTTTCGCGATCAAATTTGGCCATGAGGCAACGCAGTCCACTTATCCCGTCCAATGCCAGAGCGTGGTCAGGGCGAGCGTGCGATGAGCACGCCACGCACAGTCGCAGGACGAAAACACGACCGTTGCTCTCTGAGAGCTTGCAGGATTGGCGCAGAAGCTGGATAACTCCGTTGGCTGCCAATATGGACGCTTCCCTTGATCCGAAAATTCAGCATGACTTTGTTGTTTTTGAGAACTAGAAAGCTTTGAATCCCGAGCTCTGGAAGGATCTCCAGCTCTGCAGAAGGCACGTGTATTGGAGATATTTAACCTTCTTTTTCACCTTTTTAAGATCAGTAGGTGTTTTAGAGCATGCAAGACCAACTCTGGAGACTTAGCCTGTGATAATTGCTACTTTTATCGCAGTTAGACCAATCGATTTGTTCGATATTTGTATTATCATGGTATGTTTGCAAGTGGGCTAGATGGCAAATGCAGTGCGGTCTTCTACGCTGTCGCTCCGTATGGCTGCTGCCAGGGGTACGCCGACCTTGCGTAACGTCTGACGGAAAGAAATCGGCCCGATGTGAATACAAGGTTTGGCCGTTTGGCCCTTGCCTTTGGCCGTTGCTGAGTAGCAATCAATGTTACAATGCTGCGTCAAACCTAACAGTTAACCAGCCTTCCGTACATGGGGAAACCGGATAACATACCGGATGTCTGTTGAAAATATTCATATTTACAAACGTTTCGCTTACGAGGAACTTGCGAAAGGAACCGTTAGGAAAACCAAAGCATGCAACATTAGTGTTTGGCCTGGCCTTTCCAATGTTCAGATGCACCGTCCACACGCCATGAGCAATGGGCGAATATCTAACTTATCAATAACGGGGATGAAGCGCGTGCTGTGTAATACCCACTGCATCCCTGCAGGTGGGGAAGGTTTCCGATGAGCTGATGGGTTCCGGATTATTCATTAACAGTAATGATTCGCTGAATCTTTCTCTTCCAAACAGAAACCTCTGAACTTGGGCCTGGCCGTTGCTTGGTACGCAATTTGTGTGCTCACGGAAACCGATTTTGTTACCTTATCATGTGTGCATCGCGTCCTGGACATGGACACCGCCGAGTGTTATTGCTTCCGGTAGATTAGGAACTTTTTGTGAGATAGACTTAAGCGAATGTTCGAATCAAATGCTCGTTTTTACCAACGGTCCAGTCTCATGTGGCCAACACACACAAAAAGTCGCTTACTTGAAACTTATTCATTGGGCCAATTGCTCTTTCCGTCTGATGGTGATAAGCCGTCTATATCTCATTTCATCTGACATCGATATATGACCTGCCCGGGACCACCTCATAACGACATCCATTTCCCGTTCGTCCCGCCCGTTCGCTGCGGCCAAGCCCGCCGCGACCTGCGGAGACTGCAGCTACTCAACAGGCGCACACCACCACCGGCGCACAGCGCGGCTCGGACGGCGGAGACTGCAGCGACCGCGCTCAGTTGCAGACTAGCACCGAGTCGGCGCCGGGGCCGACAGGGGTGACGGGGCGCGCGGGCGGATGGCGGTGCGGCGGGGCCGGCGGCGCGGTACGGACGGCAGCGGCCCGTGAGCGGGGCAGCCGAGCGCGCGCCGACACCGGCAGCCGCGGCGGCTGCCTCCGTGAGGGAGGGGAGACGGCGCCTGGCTTCGGAGGGAGCTCGAGACAGACAAAGGCTGGGTCCGGAAGGCTGGGAACACGGTGGCTGGGCCCGGGAGGTCTGGTCCGGGAGGGAGGGGAGATAACGGCTGACTCTGGAGGGAGCTGGAGGCAGACGAAGGCTGGCTCCGAGAGGCTGGGAAAACGACGACTGATCTCGAGAGGTCTAGTCCGGGAGGGAGGGAAGATACCGGAGCGACGGTTGAGCCCACCCAGTGGTACTGGACAGTTCAATATGGGGAGGGGTGGCGCCGAGGAACTAGGATGGGCAGACGGGACATCACGTTGATATCAGGTACCCTCGGATGTGAAGCGTCGTACAATTTGCTAGCAAACGATGCTTGTACAACATGTCAGTCCGTCCTTGTGCAGCATGTCTCTTTGTGTCAGTCTGTCGATCCGTGTCGATGTCTTTGTGTCTCTGTTGATGCCTGTGTGTTTTTGTTTGTGTCTGTTTGTTCACACCTCCCCGTCCGTGCGCCAGCAGTGGTCTGACAAGCGCCGCGTCTCGCCGCGCCGCGCAGACTCGCCGCACCAGCCCGCGTCTGACCGTGCCTGCTCTGCTCTCGTTCCAGCCGGTCCGGGCGCGCCACGTGATACCCGCCGGGGGCCATGGGCGGCAGTCGCCGGTCGGTTACCGCTGCTGCCGACCGGTCAAAACGGGACCCGGCGCCGACGGCCGGGCCGCGGTCGGCAGCGCCTCTGCGAGCAGGGGCCGCGGTCGGCGGCGCCTCTGCGAGCTGGGGCCTTGGTCAGCGGTGCCTCTGCGAGCTGGGGCCGCGGTCAGCGGCGCCTCTGCGAGCTGGGGCCTTGGCCGGTGGCGTCTCTGTGAGCTGGGGCCTTGGCCGGCGGCGCCTCCGCGAGCTAAAGCCTTGGTCGGCGGCGCCTCTGCGAGCGGGGGCCTTGGCCGGCGGCGCCTCCGCGAGCGGGGGCCGCCACATGGTCAGCGGCGGCTGACCCCGCGTGCAGTGAAAGGCGCCGCGCTCGCCGCTACGCTGCGTTCGCCCACGGTCTTTCTTTCCGCCTGTGGAGTTTTGTGTTCGATGTCGCTGTGGTCTCGACTCGCCGCGCGTACTGGCTTACGCGCGCCGGGCTGTGTTGAGTTGATGAGTTAGCGTCATTATTTGTCGGTGATTTTTTTGTCGGTGAGAGGATTCTGTTTTGTATCGTCACGCGCAAATGCTGACGCCTGCGGCTGAGCCGAGCATGATGACTGATCGTGATTAATAGTTATGGGGAAGCACTGTAAACTAGGTGCGTTTGTGATCGATTTGCCGCCCTCTGACCCGGTAAGGCTTGGTGGAACCCTCCCCGGCCAGACGCGGTGGTGTGACGTGAATTACAGCGCGATGGCGTTCGTGCCTGGCCGGGCGCATGTCCCGTTGGTGCTTGCATGTGTACCCAGTACCCACTGAAGGGTCGTGTTAACATGTGTGACTAAATATACCGTTATAAAACACGTGTGGTGTCAATTGTGTTGTTTTGGCATCGTTGGGACCTCGGGACAGCCTGACACTGTGTTTTTCGGCCTGTTTTTTTTTCGGGGGGCCCGCTTAATCCGTGATGACGACACGAAGCGAGACCCGTGTTGAGATGGAGGGGCCCCAAGCTCCCTGCTTGCAAAGGCGCCAGCTTTGCTCATTAGGGTTTCTCAACTGTTGACTGGGGCGTCCTAGTGCACCGAGGGTGAGGTGCTGCGTATATTTTGGCGTTAGTCGTGAGAGGTTCTCAAATATGGAGGGACGCGCGCTTGTTGAGCGGCGTGGTGTGTGCATACCATTCCAAATTTAAGAAATCTCATGATTCTCGCCCCGACTTCGGCAATGCCTGATTCAGGCACAGCTGCGTCACTCTAGCTCTGGGCAATGTTACAAGGCGACGGACCTTCGAGGGGCACCAGAGCATTGTTTATGGCCCAGGCCAGGGACCACTCGTTCAGGGGAGTGCTAGTTTCTCGGACGCCGGTGTCTGTCTATCGTTTACTAGCAGTTTTGTGAATCAACTTGCCGTTTCGGACCTTTGCTGTTGGATTCGAACACCCGATTTTGTCGGAAAGCCTTTGGCCGTGCTGAGACGGTGGGACATTTGACTCTTTACGCGTTGCGGCTTTTGGTTTCACTGCGCCGTTTTCACAACACTAGGTAGCATCTGACGTCTTTGACGCCCGGAGCTTTTACCGCCTGGAGATGGTAAAATTCCTCATCCTTGAGTCCTACCTTCCAGGATCCATAGGCATCAGGCATGTTTTTCGTCCCCAGCAGAGCCGCACTAACGTGGCGTGCTGCGCCTCATGCGTGGCATCACCGATTGGCAGTCGTGATGGTCCGCTGGTGCCACGCTAATGTCGACATTGTGTAGTGAATACCACACAGACGGCCACTCCCGCGGGATGTGTCCGGAACTGTATCCCCCCCCCCACTCCCTCATGTGCTCTGACCCCCCCCCCCTCCCTTATGTGCCCTGACCCCCCCCCCCCCAGGCGGTCAGACCACATGAGCCGCCAGGTGAAATCGCTAGCAGGACGTGATACCAGCGGAATCTGGTCAAAATTCTAGTTATTTTTGTAACCGACGTACGTTCGTAGCATTCGTATCTAATTGAGGAGTTTCGTATCAAGCATGTTATTTATATGTTCATTACATCACTCGTTAAGTGCGTTTTATGAGCGCATAGCGCCCGGAGAGTGATTGCGTTTGAAAACAGCTCAAATAGTTGGTACGAAAAATACAAAGGCCACAACGTGAGCGAATACTTTGCCTAGCACTCAAGTCATACCGGGCGGCTGTTGACACCACGTGCACTCAGTCGTCTTCCTTTGCACATATCTGTTGTGATTTATAAGCCCGCACCGGTAATTTACCTCGGCTTCACCGCGATGGCCTGCTCCAAGGATGAGAATCGTCCTGTGTTGTCTGCACGCAGCGCGGTGCTCTCTTACGTCATTGATTTATTTTTGTCAATCATGCGGCAGGCACCCATTCACACGCTCACAGTACCGAAAGCTTATGTTCATGACGCATTTTTGTTACATGATATTCACATGGGAGACCGTGTTTTACATAATCACAACACGACGCGGGCGTGATGATGTGCTCGTTCGATGCATTGTAGGCTATTCACAACGGCCAGAGCACAAAAGGAAGTACGATATTCACCGTCTGGCGCAAATTCAAAGTCGAGTTCATTTACTGGTCAAAGGTCATAATCAATTACAAACTAAAACAGACGTAAAATGTTCACGCCCCCGGCGTCAACACCTCCTCATTCTCGATATGTCAGCCGGAGGAAGGAGGCCGGCCCCCGGGTGTCCAAGTTAGCATCGGGACACAATCCAGGCTGACATCTGGACACGCATCGAACCCACGTCGGACAAGTCTCAAGTTCGTGTCGTGAGCACGCAACAATTCCGTATTTAGGCGCAGCGTGTCTGCGTTTGATCGCGTCGTCAGCTCGCACCGCGAAGACGTCGCCGTTCGTCGCGCGCTGAAGCCTGGCGGACGGCCCCCGACGGGGCAGGGAAGCCGACCCATTGAGCAACTCCGGGGGAGCGGACGGCCCCCGGCACGGTCCGGGCGACTCGCGCGGTAGCCCGCCGCAGGAGTGCCTAGCTCACCGTCCCGACGGTCCCGCGCGGCGAGTGAGCCGCCGCCGTCCTCTAATACTCGCTCTCAATTAGTCACGCCACAATAGCCGAGCGCACTGGACCGTGACGAAAGCCCCGGAGGAGGACAGGGCCGTCACGCAGCAGAGCCGTGCCTCGCGCTCACGCCGGCGCCGTCCCTTCCGCCAAACCCCGCGCCGGGAGAGCGAGCGGCGGTCGCCTGCCGAGGCGTGGTCCGCGGACCGCCCGCGGTGCGGCGGACGCTCGCCGGTCCGGCCAACGCCGCTCTGTAGACCACAGCTTCCGACGCGCCGAACCTCCCCTCCCCTCCCCACCCCCTAGCTAACGCGTCAGCGACCCGGCTCGGGCCGGGCCGGCTCACTGCTGCTTGCTATAGTCCACGTAGACTCGCACCACCTCGCCCGAGTACTTGCGCTGGCTGGGCATGAAGTAGAAGTCGGGCGCGGCGGCGCCGGGCGCGCGCCGCTCGCCGCCCGGCTGGTAGCTGGCCGCCGAGAACTGGCTGGCCGGCCGCGGCAGGCTGTAGCTGGAGCGCGGCGCGCCGCCGGCCGGGCCCGAGCGCGGCCGCTGCAGCGAGCGCGTCTCGACCATCTGCGGCGGCGGCGGCGGCGGCGCCGGCTGGCCCGGCGGCGGGCCGCGGCTCTTGCTCGGCCGGCCAGTCGTCGCCGTGTCCGGCTCGAAGCTCTCGTAGCCGTAGTTGTTGTGCGCGGCCATGTCGCGCCAGGCCGAGCTGGTGATCAGGCGGTCCTGCGGCGCAGCGGGCGGGTTAGAGAGGGCGCTACCGTTGCCTGGACTCGACAGGTAGAGAAGAGCGGCACGAGAGGCATCAGAGAGGTGCACAGACGGTCACCGATACACAAGACGAGCTGGAGAGGACACCGCCGACGGACACCGATACACAAGACGGGCTACAGAGGATACCATCTGGCTGTCGGCTGCTGCATATCTGGCAAGCTCACTAGATGAGCAGCAGCCGGCAGAAGTCAAAAAGGGCACCCCTGGTAGCGGATCTGGACCCACGTACACGAGCAAGCCGGTGGCGGAATCACGAAGGTGTCACTCGTATCATCTGGCAGAACTCACGCAGGGCAAAAATGCCAACAGGGGCGGGTTCGGTGAGGATATCGCCATCAAGCAGGCATACACACTCCCAAAAACGGACTGGAAACAAACAGAATTCCAGCCTTCGACAGCGTTGATACGTAACTGAACGACAGAAGGCACGAGGAAGCTCCATAAGCCTGTTCTCAGTGCAGTCGCCTAGCTTGTGCCGTGACGTGCTTTCAGTTCTTACGGATAACACGATCCTCTGGGTCGATCCTCACCTCTGGTGCAGCTAACTGCATGCTTATCTATGCCCACTAACTCTACCCGTCACCCGGCGTGTCTGCCCAACAGGCGGGCATGAAAGCAGTGCGAAGATGTGCTGAAGGGAGAAGTTACTCACAGGGCATTCAGAAAAACATGTAGGACTGAGCCGATACCTAGAGAGCAAGATGCACGGCGGTGAAATGTACGTCCTCGGGTGATGAGTACGCTGTGTCACCAAATGCAGCCAAGTGGAGACGCGACTACCAGCTCACGCACATTTAAGCTGATTTGCATTAGAAGTGTTCTTTTTTTGTGCCAGCGCGTTTCATACACCACGAAGAGGGCTAGATTCGAAACAAACACGGTCTCGATCTGGAAATTAATTTGAAATTGAGCGCTTCACTGCCCCTCCCCCGTCCATAAAGCATGCGCAGTGAGTGGCAAATGAGAAGTGCGTGGAATGGTAGCTTTGCTGTCTTCACCCAGGTGGCCAACACATGTGTTTCAAGGCGGCTTCAATTCAAGACAGGAGCGGAAGGCGGTGAGCATTGCCCGTCGGCCAGCAAACAAGACCGGCATCACAGCCAGAGAGCGCTGAGTCGAACGGAGGCACAGCTCTGAGCGACGCTGCGTGGATCGGAGGCGCAGCTCTGAGCGGTGCCGTGCCGAGCAAAGGCGCGGCTCTGAGCGGCGCCGCGGCGAACACAGGCGCTGCTCTGAGTGGCGCGGCGCCGCAGCAGAACGCCGCGCTGAGAGCGGACGCCGCGCTGGACATGGCGCTGCTGCGGGCCCGGTCCGGTGGACTGCTGACCTTGCCGTGCGGCTTGGCCTGTGGCGGCGAGGCGCGCCGGTTCCTGGCCAGCGTGCAGGCCGCCTGCACGATAGCCAGCAGGATGAGCGCGGCCACGGCCGCCAGGATGATGTAGATCTTGATCAGCTCGCTGTCCCACTGCTCCTGCGGGATCGGGCCGTTGGCCTCCAGGCTGCGCGCCTCTGCGAAGAGCGGCGGCGCGGGCGGCGTCAACGTGCGATCCCGTGCTCCGTGACCGGCGCGGCGCCGGAGCACGGCGGCGCGACGGGTCGCCGGGGGCGGGGTATCCGCCTGACCCGGCGCCAGAACGGACTGCAGAGGTCCACAACAGGCTACCGTCGGAGCCAGCGGTCACAGCGGATCTCGGGCGGCGTCAGGCGGGGCTCGGCACACGCAGTGCACACAGGCGGCATAGTCGGCACGGAGCTCGCCTGGGCCGGCTGCAGACAGATGTTACTGCAGATGTTGGACATTGGCCGTGCGTTAACCGACTGCACACAGCGGCCACGCCCTTGCCACCTATCTCCCATTTGGGTTTGTGCCATCCACAGCTTCCTGACTCATGCAGTATCCAAAGACATGGTGTATGTCTAGAATTATTACGACGCAAACCTTCATTCAAAAATATAATCTTAACGCGTATTATCTAAGTTTGGTTTTACAAAAGAAACCAAACCCGAACCCTTGTTACCGTTTAAGTACAAAGAAACCAACATAAAACGCTACTTGCCATAAGCTCAATAACACTATTTGCATCACGGATGTACGTGGGAGGCATGCCCGCACCAGGCCAGAGGCGCGTCTGCTCACCTTTCCTGGGTTGCACCACCAGGTACTGTGGGTTGACCTGCAGGTTGCCCACCATGCCGGTAGGCACCGACTCGGTGAGCACGGTCTCCACGGTTCGCGGCTTCTCCTCGCCGCCCTCCACGCGCTTCAGCTCCTTAGCCATCCGCTTACGGTCCACCTGGACGCTCATGTGTGCCACCACGTTCCCGGCATCGCTAGTGAGCGAGGGGGGGGGGGGGAGTTACAGCGGGGCGGTAGGCACGGCATACGACGCGGCACTGCGACAGGACATGAGGACAAGGCACACGACACGGCACTGCAACAGGGCATGAGGACACAGCGCCGCTGGCGACGGCCGGTCACACGGGGCGCAGGCGTATTTCAAAAGGTCGGCCTGTGTGTGTGGATTGAGGGTGGGGCACCACTACGGAGGCACATCTACGTATTGGTGAGTTGGAAATGCGTTTACAATAACCGGCAACAAGGTACTTCCGTCCTGTGATTTGGCGCCTCAAAGAAGCTGCTCTTAGACGTCAAAACACTTTTAAACTTAAATATACGGGACTCGTATGCATTACAACCATGACAGACGTGGAGTAGAGCTAGGAACTGCACGCTTCGCATTATAGACGGGCAGGGGGCACTGTCACAGAGCTCGTAACACCCCAGCAGCGTCGGGCACGCGTCACTGCCCGAGTAACCGCAGGACCTGGGAGCGCCTGTCCACGCGCCTCGCTCCTCGACCCGGGCGAGCCCGCCCACATCCCCACTCACTCCTCGAACCGCCCGACCCCGGCCCACTGATCAGCCCATTGACTCCCCCAGCCGGGCGACCCCGCCGAAAGACCACTCACTCCTGGAACTGCGTGACGCGGATTCTCTTCAGGCCGGGCACCGTCTCCAGCAGGGACATGACGTCACGCCGGATCCGCTCGCTCAGCACCTCGAACTCCTCGGACTCGGGCGTCGGCAGCATGTACGTGTCGCCGAGGCCGCGCAGCTTCAGCTCCACGTCGTACTCAACGTTGGGCGGCGGCGGCGGCGGCAGTGGCTTGCCGTCCTTGTCCAGCAGCGGCTCGAGGCTGGCTGAGGGGGCGACGGCGGGTCAGCGTCCGGCGGTCAGGAGCGGCAGACGGCGCCACCGGACCAGCGACCAGTCGCTCTCCTGGTGCCGACGCCAGTGTCGAGTACCGAAGCAAGTACCGACCCAAGTGTCGAGTACCGACGCAAGTCCCGACGCAAGTATCGACGCAAGTGTCGAGTACCAACACAAATACCGACAGACCACACTCAGACATCAGTGCATAATTTGTGCTCAGGCAGTGTTAACGCTCAAACTGTACGTCACGTAACGGAAATAGAGCAAAAAAAAAACTGACGCACACTTGCTAGTCGTCACGTAGTGAGTTCATGTGTTCCACTTTGTGTTAAATATTCCCAGAGTGGATCGAAATGTCAGATCAAGTTTCTGACAGTATGGCATTTAGTGTAAACAAAGGGCAACGTGCAAATTTATATTAAGCCTTTCCTCCACGGAACTGGCCGGGCCCTCGGCATGCGTAAATCGTGAGGGACTACCTCAGACGCACCAATTAAACTGAACGATATACGGAGACGAACTCAACGATGAGCAGTGACGTCAACACAGCCACCATGGTATCATGTACTACATGCACCCAATAATACCGAACCTTCTGGGAAGATGAAGAAAAGTTCAGTAAATACATCGTCCGAGAGGTCTCACCAAAATGCAGAATATTATTAGAGCCGTTATTACGAACGTTCCCAATCATTTCAGAGATTCGGAACACTTCGGTGAATCTTTTATCCATGGGAGCTTTTGGTGCGCAGCGTGCGGTCAGGAGCAATGCGATTTCTGCGACATTAAAAATATGATGCAGTGCTTGGTTGAAAAGTATACAGGAAGCATTGGATAGAAAAACTGGTTGGTACTAACCTTGGATTATGAAGAAGCCATCCTTAGATGCCGTACATCGAACAAATCAGCACATAATTTAGATACTCTCAATCAAATCTTTATTACCATGGAAACTTTCGCTCCATTAAGCATGATACATGACACTGGACTTTGATTATTACACAATACGTGATTCCTACGACACAGACAAATATTTGTTCGCAGAGCGCCTTACTACTGTAACTAATCTGCAGGCTCTCTCCGTTACACAAGTTAGATCTGACTCCCGCCCAATGACACAGCGGTGGTCGTATCTTGTACCTACACCAGCAGAGATAAGTGGTCACGTAGACAACACATAAAGCGACAAAAGACCCGGATAGCGCCGCCCAATGGGAGTCGCTCGCGTGACAGTTTGTAAATAAAATGCGCAAAGCTGTTGCGTTTGTCCTCTAGCCTGAGCTCGACAAAATGAGGTTTAGGTATCTGCCCCCGCTCCCGCTCCCGCTCCCGCCTCCCGGGACCTGGGATCGCGGTTCGACAGATGTGGCATGCAAAAGAACGCTGCTAGTACACAAGTGGGCGAAAACCAGCTCCATGCTCCACCACCCCGATCTCCCACCACGCACAGTGCTGAAACTGAACACCGCCGGACGTGCTGGTAAATGCCAGGCGCAGCTCCTAGTCCAGCGTGGCTGGGAAAACGCTGCAGCACGACCTTAAGGGCATCAGGTGCGGACGACCGCCGAGAATAACACAGCGACATATGGCAAGCTACTAAAACTGCTAACATTACCTAAGTGGTGCACGGCACGAACAATAAACACACGTAGTGGGAAGCTCACAGCTTTTGGACGCAATTATTTCGACACATCACCCCGTTCTGGCACCTACCCGTGTCACGAGGCCGGTAGCAGGAACCGCACCTGACCACGGGAACTACAATCGCCCGAAGGTGCGCCAGCTGTTGTGGCCGGCTAGGTCATTGTAAACTCCCCACCCTCCGACGGCTTTCCTTTCCGCGATTATGCAGGCATGGGCGCGTTGCTACGTGGCATTATGATTCTGGTGTGAATTACTGAGGTCTCTATTCCTGCTGCCGTTGTGCCCTATATCGGTATAATAATCTGCTAAGCTGCTGACTGTGACAAACTTTTGTGCGAAACCGTTACAGCCGGCCGTCCCCAGGGTGGATGACCGACAGAACCCGACGCGATGAGGACGGCCCACCCCACCCGAAGGGCCCGCCTCGTAGGGCCTAGTGCGCGAACGCGAGAAGGAGGAGGGCGGCCGCACAGAGGGCGCTGGCGGCTGCGGCGGCCGGCCGCGGCGTGGCGCCACTGTCGCCCTGATGTCTGCCCAGCTGCGGGCCCGACTGCAACGACACACAGAGCAGAGGCCGTCACCGCGGGCGCGCCGCCTGCCGCCGCCGGCGCGGGAGGGACAAGCGCCGCCACGTGCCCAGCCCCCGACAGAGCCGGCGCCGCGTGCTGCGCAGGCGCGCAGGCGCCGGACAGGTGAGGGCCAACCCGACCCGGCCAGGCGCCCCAAGTCCAGCTCGCTACGACAGAAACACGCGAAGAGAGTCACCAGACGCCGCGGCGTGAGGAGGGTCAGGGGGTCATGCTCTCCCCCTGCGGCCGGCGGCCGTCCTCCACCGGTCAAAGGTCAGACTGAGGTCAAGAGAAGTGCCGGCTGGGTCGGCCAGCCAAAGTCGAATCACCATCACCGCCCATTGTTATCCCAGCTGCCAGCCTCGCCACCTTGCGTATGCTTCCAAAGGTCACCTGCCGTCCGGGTACGACAAACAGGCTTCTGGCCGCCCTCCAGCACACGCCGGGCAGGCTCTAGGCCATCCTCACAAACTGGACATGACGAAGGGCTTAGTGTTGCGCAAACGCGTCACATAAGACCATCTCCGCTGTGCTCCCGCTGGCTACATGGGAAAGAATAGCCTGTGCCCCCTAAGGCATGAAAAATTTATGCACAGGCGAAGGAACGCCTCAACAAGGGGATGCCAAGACCAATTTTGGGAACACTTTAATGCGTCGGCATGTGTTGGTCATGTTTTAATACCGAGCCCTGCCGAGTAAATGTTCGGTATTTCCGGAAACTGGGGGTGCCATGGGACCCACTGCTCCCCCACCAGCCACAGTTCCAACGCCTATAAAGTTAAGGGCCTTTGCATTTGACTCTCATTGTCATACGTACAGAACATCATTAAAATGTCAATAGGTCACAATGTTCTGCGCAGGGATGTTTCAGTGTGTTGGTTTATGTTGCGAACATGTGATACGTTCGTGCAAAACGTTCGACGAAAAAGCCCTACCGCCACGATTTCTGGAAAATATTGATTTCTGCATTAACTTTTCCATTTACGTATGTACAATCATATCTTATGTATCATCATAGATATGCGTGACGAAATATGTACACATCTGCGTGTATGCTGTGTAATATTGCTCGAAAAAGGCATGTACGAATGTATTTGATTCTATCGAACGTGCCAAGCACTAAGCGTCAGCTTTGGGCTTCCAATAAAAATGCCACAGAAGATTGTTGCATAGACGAAAACAGTGCCTCGGTAACTGGAAGCATCCATTCCACAAAATAATATTTCCGGGCGTTTTTATGCTCCCGGGTAGATCACTAGGCAACAGTAAGATCCCTGTTCCACGTAACGATGCATTAATTGCAGCGCAGACGCCGCTCGGCTCCTCTTCGCCTGTGACGTCACCTTTTCCCACGAGAAAGCCGCCAGGTGATGGATCGTGCGGCTAGGTCATGAAGAGGGCATGACCTCCATGAACTAAGGTCACGTCACGTTGGTCGTGGACGGCGCCGGCCGCAGGAGAGAGATGGACGGACAGAGAGATAGAAACAATGGGAACAGTGCAACTGACAGACAAATGTCGAAGACAGCCTGCCGGGTCTCCGCAATGGTACTCACCACACGACTTGATGCAGATCTTCTCGGAGGAAACGATCGGCGTCTGCTTGTGTTTCGCGAATCGCTTCGAAGAGCGCAAGAAGTTGCCGCCCTTGATCGGGAAGAGCATGTAGAGGCACTGGTCGTCCGTGAAGGACACGTCCTGGAGAGGGACGGGGCATGAGACAGAGAGGGGTCACGTGGTGCCCCATGGATGCTCAGCTGGGGATCGGTCCCACCTGTTTTTTTTTTTTTTTTGTCTAAGGAAAGAAACACAAAGAAGGGCGCTTTCAGACAGCACACCCAAACCGGCCTGAGAGCACTGGCTGAGCGTGGCTCGCCATCCACTCATCAGAGAGAGCGATTATCGAACAACGCTGACGATTTTCCCGCGCCGCCTCCCCGGCACACCTTGCGTGTCGCGTCCCACGCCCTCGCATCACGCCGAGCGGCCCGCTCACCTTGGCGTCGGTGGTCCGGCGCGGCCGGATGAACGAGAACTCCTGGCGTCCGTCGCGCAGCGAGCCCGTCTTGTTGAAGATGTCCTGGCGCGAGTCGGTGATGGGCGGCAGGTGGCCCGAGAGCCAACCCGTCGAGCACGATCGGCCGGCCGGAGCCGGCCACGAAGCCCAGCACCACGTCGCTGGACGGCATGTTGGGCGTGCGCGAGAAGCCGACCCCCGTCCAGTGCTCGTCAGAGTCGCTCTGCACGGTGAAGCGCACCTCGTCGCTCGCCTCCAGCAGCTCCCAGCGCACGGCGTACTCGCAGTCGGCCGTGTCCATGCTGCAGCTCGGCGGCCAGCGCCACTCGGCGCCGCAGAAATCGTAGGCACGCGGCGACAGTTCCTGCGTGCTGCCGCCCTCCAGGAAGTCGATGGACGCCACGCCGCGCTGCTGCCCGCTGCCGTGGTACTTGACCTCGTCCGGCCGGTAGAAGTTGGGCACGGACGAGCTGCCCGCCTCCAGGCCCGACTTGGGCCGGTGCATGTAGTCGCCCGACTGCTGGCCGCGAGCCCAGATGACGCGCATCAGGTCCTTCTCGATGGCGTGGTCGGTCGGCTCGGACGCTGTGGCGAGGGGGGCGGTGCTGGTCAGAAGGCGTTCGGCTGGCCGGTGTGAAACGGGCGAGTCACACGCCCACAGGACCAGTATTTGCGCGCTCGGGCCGGTCGATGACGGTGCAAAGTCGGCACCATGACGCACGGCACATCACGCAGAAAGCCGCAAGATGCCATTCACTGTCGAGGTGCTTTAGCAGACTGTGTCCCAAGGATAGTCTGGACAGAGCGAGCGAGCGAGCCTGCCAGAACTCAGCTTGTCGAACCTGTCCGAAAGACCCTTATGTCTCGGCAAACAAATGCGACAGGCCACACTCAGGCAAAGCGCGCTACCTCCGCCAGCCAAGGCTACCGGGACGCGGCGATCGCGCTCCAGCCGATCCGGCGCTCGCCCTTACCGTCCCAGCTTGCGGCGGAACGCGACGGTGGTGATGCCGTCCTCCTCGTAGGCCATGCTGCCGGTGAGGCTGCCGCTGCCGCCCCAGAACTCGTCGCGCCGCGGGCGTGGAGCGGTCGCGCGTGTAGTAGTCGTCGACGCGGCCAAAGTTGCCCCGCGCGCGCCCCAGCACGATGTCCGTGCAGTCCATGGCGTGGAAGTCACCGCCTGGGTAATAGCCCACAGCGAGGGAGGTTGAACCTGCTTGGCTGGAGCGGAGAGCGGGGATGTCAGCGTCCTCCGGGAGCGGCGGCCAGGTAGCATACAGCTCCACCAGTTTCGGGGGCGTTGAAGGGGCTTCCGCGAAAGGGGCAGGACTGTCTTTAGACCTCCAGTTGCATGATCAGATCTCGAAAACGAGGCGGAACGAAAACAAAAAAAACACAAACTCGCCGCGACCATGGTCGATCTTTGTTCAGGTTAATTACCTTAGCGTCAAATACAAGGAAGTTATAAAAACTGTGGACGTCGGTCGACTTTAAAGGGTTAAGTATCATCTCCATCAGTTTGCTACAGAGGAAGGATGGCCATCCTACGCATGTACACTTTTGGAACAGGAAATAATCGCCGGGTACTTCCGGGGAAGATTAATGCAATGCTTCAGAAGACGGGTGTAATGAACCAATACGAAACGATTACAGTTGAGTTACTTGGAAGTCACTTCACCTTTAACTGTCAATGTGCATTTACGTTTTCTGTCTGATTTGGACCGGTTCGGGTTCACTCTTGGGTTCAGGCTCGCTGTTTTGGCTCTAGGGCTCGCTATTTGGCTCGGGTTCACTGCTTGGCTCGGGTTCACTGCTTGGCTCGGGTTCGCTGCTGGGCTCAGCTCGCTGTTGGGCTCTGTTCGCTGCTGGGCTCAGGCTCGCTGCTCGGGCTCGCTGCTGGGCTCAGGCTCGCTGTTGGGCTCTGGCTCGCTGCTGGGCTCAGGTTCGCTGCTGGGCTCGGGCTCGCTCGTCGGGTTTGGTTCACCATGGGTCTGACGCTTCTGTCGAGTAATCACCTCTGATTGCCCTGAAAGTGCGTGGCTTATGTTACTTCTCCCAGGAATTAGTCAAACACAAGCGATGTGCCGTGATCAAATGAACCAGGTGAGTTAAAAGCTACACGCTCATTAAGACAAGTTTTAAACACACAGCCATGCTCGCAGCAATACAGATTTCAATGGAATGTAAATAATCGTAACAAAACGCACTCAGCCCAAAACCAACTACCTTACCATAGACTAGTTTAAATATGCGAGAACTTTGTGTTATTTTGGTGAGTCATGCTTGGCGGGATGTCAAAAGGGTGCTTAGGTAGATTCAGGCTGGATTACGTACTTTTACAAAGTGTGCTTCATCAAAGCCAGCCCAACGAGAATTTGCAGTAACGGGCTTTTGCTGGCAGCTGACTTCAGATGATGAACGCGTAACTAATGGATGCGAGAGATCGCAGCTAGTTATGAATCTAACTGAGCATTGCACAGATGGTCGAGGCTTCATTCACTGCCACCGGCAACTATAATTCGCGCCTCATGCTTTTAATGTCGTTGTGAATTTGGCCAGTTAACTGTTCTGTCGCCGCGTCAGCAGTCTCTCCTGCAGGCGGAGGTGCCGACCCGGCGTCAGTGGGATCTGGCCGCGGCCGCTGGTGGCAGCGTCTACCGGCGCCAGGAGTCGGCCGGCTCCCGGCCGGGCACGCTGTCACCACGCTCGGCCGTGACCAGCCACAGACGTCAGAGGGCAAGCCGTATGTACAAAACCCCTGCACATACCTGTCGCCGACTACAGAGCGCGGACGTGCAGTGAGAGGGGCCTCTGGGTTAGGCTACGAGAACCGGTCCAGCTGGAGAGGGTCTGAGAGCAGCCGCAGGGAGGACAGCGAGCCGTGTCCTCCCGGCCGTCGCCGACGCCGCCGGCACCGGCCGACGCCTCCTCCGGGTCTGTGGTGCTACCGCAGCCTTCCATAGTCGGGTGAGTGGCCGCAGGCAATCGTCGGTCGACGCATGCTCCGACAGGGGCCGGTCACTTACCGTCGGTGCGCAGTCGCAGCTGATCGGCGGCGGCGGCGCGGGCGGCCGGCGGCGTGCCGCGCGTCCTCCACGCCTTGCGCTGGCTCCGGAACCCACCGGACCTGAACTTATCCATCCGTGAATTACCTGACGACGCCTCCTGCTTCACGTCTTCGGCCTGAGGCTCGGGTTCGGCCGTGGGCTCACTCGCGGGCTCCGGTTTGCTCTTGGACTCCGGCCCAGTGTGGTGGTCGTGCTCGCCCGTAGGCTCGGGCTCACTGCTGGGCTCGGGTTCGCTGCTGGGTTCGGGTTCGCTGCTGGCTCGGGTTCACTGCTCGGCTCGGGCTCGCTACTCGGCTCGGGCTCGCTACTCGGCTCGGGCTCGCTGCTCGGCTCGGGCTCGCTGCTCGGCTCGGGCTCAGGTTCGCTGCTGGGCTCGGGCTCGCCGCTCGGCTCGGGCTCAGGCTCGCTGCCGGGCTCAGGTTCGGGCTCGGGCTCACTGCTGGGCTCGGGCTCGCTGCTGGGCTCAGCCGCGGACTGCCCGTAGGAGCCGCTGTTGCGCGCCGACGCCGTCCCCGTCTCCTCGATGCCGGGAACCGCTTGCACGAGGCGTCCAGGCTGCCGGGCCGCCAGCCGACGGCGGCGTAGCTGACGCCGCGCACCTGCATCACCATCTCGATCTCTGAGACTTCGGGCAGCACGCGCCAGTACAACGTGTACTCGGGTGACATCTCCCGCTTCTGGTACAGGCCGAAGTTGGTGATCTTCTTGCGCATGCCCGCCGCTGGAAACAAGCCCGGTGAGAACGGTTCGTGACGGGGGAGGCGGAGGGGGGGGAGGGGGGCACCGACTGACGTCAACGGTACAGGTCGGCGTAGCGGAAAGACCAGCCAAAACAGTCCGGATCGTGTACCCACCCAGATTACTGGCAGGGCCGGACTGTGCACTCACCGGGTCACTAGCAGTCCGGACCGTGCGCCCACCCAGATCACTGGCAGGGCCGGACCGTGCAGTCACCCGGGTCATTAGCAGTCCGGACCGTGCGCCCACCCAGGTCACTGGCAGGGCCGGACCGTGCGCCCACCCAGGTCACTGGCAGGGCTGCTCTCATCCACGCTCTCAGCTCGAACAGACCGACTGGTACACAATATGTCTAGGCCAAAAGCAGCTGGAACATGGAGCCCCAGGAACCAAAAATAAAATGCATAGATTTACGATGAACGATTGAAATGAAGAGAAATATTTAGGGACGGAGGGCCATGGCCATACCAAAACAAAAAAAGCAAAACAAAAGAAAACAAAAACGAAGAAGCGCGGTCAATCGCATAATCCAAACAAAAGACGCTGCGCAGAGAGCAACTGGCCAACGGAGGACATCAGCTGATGTCAATAAGCATTGTCTTACGGTTCCTCTGAGCGCAATCCTTTCCAAAGAAGCCCAGCCTGCAGAAGCACTGCTTCTTCGGGTAGGTGGTAGCAGCGAGGTCTATGCATTTGCCGTACGTCCCGCAATGTGAGTCTTGCTCACATTCATTCTGAAGCAGACATAACAGACATATTTGAGAAGCAGTAGGTGCATAGTCGATAGATATGTTGGACGCAGATGCAGACGTATATCGGACGTAAGATGTGTACCATACATATCAGATCGGCATCCTAGTCATATCAAGCGCGTTATACCAGCATACCAGCTAATGAGATATACTATATGGATGCACTGCTGCCAGCGAAGGATTCCACAAACATGAAACCAGGGAGCGTTAATCATAGTCTACGTACTAGGCTGATGCAAAAACTAAATTGCACATGACCTAAAATCCTTAACATGTTATAATGTGAGCCTGCACACAAAGTGCAGCAAGTTTCTGCCGCAACCTAAAGCTACGGCCAGCACAGGTCGGAGAAACGCTTCTAGTAAAAGTAGACACATTAAAACAAACGTCGGCAGCGCGTTCCGCGCGCGCGCGCGGTCGTCAAAACACGGTTGAGATCCGGGGAGAGTGAATCCAGCAGGCAGCTCGCCGCGGCGGCGAACAATGGCGAAGAGCGCCCTCAAAAGTCGCACGCCTCAAGGCGAAACCGCTGCCCATTAACCCGCACCGAACGAGTCGGCGCGTGGCCCATAGGCGTCCGAGGCGCAAACAAACATTACGACCTCGCGCGCCGCGCTCCCAGAGAAATTGCACGATTCCGGAGGTTGCACACGAGGGCGAGAGCATCACCTGCACCGTGAAACCGTGCACGCTGCACGTAACGGTGCATTGTTGTGGCAACCGTGTGGGAGGATTCCGAGGTCTGCCCGCTAAGCCGGGCGGGAGAGGGGCTCACCGAGAATTGGCAGCGTTCGCCATAGGAGCGGCGGTCGCAGCGGCACCGGCCGAACGAGGCGCGCCCATGGCCGTTGCAGTCCTCCCGATAGTCGTTCCCTGCGACGAACCAGCGCCGGTCAGTCACATCAGAGCTAGTTGTCGCATCAGCACCCGTCAGTCAAATCAGCACCCGCCAGTCACATAAGCTCCGGTGGGTCACATCATCGGCCGCCAGTCACACCAGCACCCGCCAGTCAAATCAGCACCCGCCAGTCAAATCAGCATCCGCCAGTCACATAAGTGCCGGTCGGTCACATCATCGCCCGCCAGTCACATCAGCACCCGCCAGTCACATCAGCACCCTCCAGTCATATCAGTACCCGCCAGTCATATCAGTACCCGCCAGTCATATCAGTACCCGCCAGTCATATCAGCACCTGTCAGTCACATCAGCACTCTCCAGTCACATCAGCACCCGCCAGTCATATCAGTGCCCGCCAGTCATACCAGTGCTCTCCAGTCACATCGCACCCGCCAGTCAAATCAGCACCCGCCAGTCACATAAGCGCCGGTCGGTCATTCAGCGCCCGCCAGTCACGTCAGCACCCGTCAGTCACATAAGCGCCGGTCGGTCACATCAGCACCCGCCAGTCACATCAGCACCCGCCAGTCACATCAGCACCCGTCAGTCACATAAGCGCCGGTCGGTCACATCATCGCCCGCCAGTCACATCAGCACCCGCCAGTCACATCAGCACCCTCCAGTGATATCGCACCCGCCAGTCACGTCGCACCCGCCAGTCATATCAGTAGCCGCCAGTCACATTAGCACCCGTCAGACAAGTCAGCACCCTCTGTCACATAAACACCCATCAGCCAAATCAACAGTAGTTAGGCAATCACATCAGCACTAGTCAGTTACATGAGCACCTGCCAGGAACGTCACCAATGATCAGCGTCCGTCAGTCACATCAGCAGAGACAGCCGGTGAACTGATTACCAGTGTTCAACACCGTTCCAAATAAGGGGATTTCTGGGGCAATTCGTAGCGTGCTGATGCGCTCGGCATACCTTTGGTCCACAAAAGGCGAGGATCTGGCCTAACTGGGCAACTGTCTGAGCCAAGCGCGCTCTCCGGCTCAAACACCTGTGCCCAACTCAAACAAATATCCTCCCGTCTTCCTGAGGTATGTGTGATGCCACAGACAAGCCGAGAGCCGCCTCCCTGCGGGCGCCCGCTCCCCAGATCTTCGTCATCTCGGCAGCCGGCCGAGGCGTCTCCAGCAGGCCGTGCCGGGGGCCGGCCGGCGCGGCCTTCGCTCTGTCGGCCGGCCACTTTCTCCGGCCGGCAGCAGCCGGAGCCGCCGCGGTCGGCGGTCCGTCGGCGTCGCAGCCGTCGCCGTCGCGGCACGTCCCCCTGACATCACGGGCACGTGGCCGCAGCGGGCTCCGCGGGAGGATCTGGCGACGTTTCGTCGGAGGAGTGTAGAGCGCGCGCCATAGCTGAGATTTTGCGGCCGAAGCAACGCATGACGGCGTGGAGCGCCGTGGAATGTCGGCCATTCAGCTGCGTCCCGCCAGCGCCCACACGGGAGTCGTCCCGCTTCTCAAAGCCGGTTGGATGACAGCACCATTCTTGTCCTTGAAAATTCCCGCCGAAGATTCACGCAATCAAATGTGCCAGCTGAATGTTCCCCCGTTGCTCCAGAGACAGTCACACAGAAACAAGTTATCAAACATCTGTAAACTTCTCAAGCCAGATGCGAACTTCATACGCATTGCAAAGCAATGAACGAAATCGGTAAAACAATGTGCGTGCATTGAGTAATTAATCACTTGCAATGTTTCAAGGTTGACCAGTGCGAAATACCGCAACAAGCCTAAGAACGAACAGAGCTCACCGAAAAACTGTCCCCATAGATCTCCAAATGCCTCCAATGGACTCCTCCGCGCAGCGTCGCGGCCGGAGCAAATTGAGCTAGCCGAAGAAATTGTTCCCATGAGATCTTCTCATCCCGCAAGGACACAAGGTGCACAGTCTAGAGCACTGAACAAAAATTTCGGAGACTGATACGAGATTGGAGCCAACGAAACCAAGTGCAGCTTGTTCAGTGTTAGTGTACGACTCGAAAGTATAACCAATGATTCGTCATCTTTCTGTTCTTCAGCACAAGCACTCTGTTGCTGCAGACGTAGACGTAAATGTCATGCGCAGCTCTACCTTCGTGTTCAGATCACCAAATGCTCAAAGCGGGTGGAAATTTCTGCGGTCAAATAATACGCATGCAATCTGCGGCAACCTGCTTTTACTCTCAAAAATTGCATGCATCAGTCATGCATACTTCTTTTAGGCTAGTCCTCAGGCCAAGTGAGTTTTAGCTTCGGCTATCGGAAAAACCAGGGTTGAGAGGATCACACTACCATAATAACACCCTGTGCCAGGCACAGCGCCATCCCTGCAACCGCTAATTACAGCCTAGTGCATGTCACAGCAGATGATGACAGCACCTTAAAAGCGTTGCGTGGTTCAATTTGCAAAGGGTTTGCATGCATAATTCATGACGAGAATTTTTCTGCAACACAGCATGTTGGATTTGATGATAAATTATGCATGCTACAGTTCGTAAAATGTGTATCTAAATACGCTTAATAAATACGCACATTAAATACCTAAATTATACAACACAACTTGCCGCAAAGAGACGGTATTTGACTAAAATGAGTTTATGTGGAGTCCGAAATTATCTAGCCTGCCCGCAAGGTTTTACAAATCAAAGAATTCATCGCAGTTCGGCGTAATGCATACCTATAGCAACAGGCACGTGGGCATAAAAAAGCGAAGGTTTACATGGAACGTGGAGCAAGATAAAAACACGAAAGGTCCAATAGAGACCTCCCTCACCACATGCATGGCGCAACAAAACAGAATGTGTACACGATTCGCGATCACCGCGCATGGGAGCGCAGCTGATCTGCACAAAAACGCCGCGTTCGCCACCAACCACACAGGGCGCGTCTTGCTGATTACATAATGGTCTTACAAACAGCGTGTGGTGAGCACCACTGAGGCGCCGCAGACCGCTGGGGCCGCGGACCATTGAGGTCACAGACGACTGAGGTTACAAATTCCCCACGACCGACGCACGATCCACCAAAAACCCGCGGCAAGCCCGAAACGAGCCGCTAACTCGCGACATTCAGCCCGAGACCAAGACACCACACGCGAAGTTACGACATTCACAGATCAGTGAGCAGCACGGCAGGCGACCATGCTCCCGTGTGTTCTAGCGCCGACCGTGACGTCACATATTCGTTCAGTGCACGGCCCTGACCCACCTGCGCGGTCTCCCAACGCTCCGCACGATCCGCACGCGCCCTTCCCGACCTCCCCACTGCGCCATGTGTGTACTCCTCTCAAGACTCTCCTCTGCTCACAATTGGCGCTGCAAACACTCGCTGGCCTGCCTGGGTGGCCGCCACTCAAAGAGAGTGCCCACCGGCGTTGGCTCGCTCACCAATGATGTCGACGTCGGCGCAGCTCCAGAACTGGTACTTGTCGCCGAACTCCCTGGCCTGGCGCATCAGGCGGATGGAGCAGTCGAGGCACTCAACCCCCTCCGGCATGGTCACCCTCTGGGTCTGGGCGCTGCCGGCGAGCGGGGCGACCAGGTCAAAAGCCGGCCCACGACAGGCGGCCCCCCGGCAGACGGGGCACCGAAGGCCATCCCAGCATACGACGGAGAATCTCACAGAACACTGCCAAGAGTTCCACCACACGCTGAGACGAGTCTCAGGACGCATTATGACGAATCTCAGGACACATTGTGACGAATCTCAGGACACATTGCGGCGGGTCTCAGGGCGCATTATGACGAGCTCCAGGGTACATTGTAACGAGTCCCGGGATGCATTGTGGCGAGTCCCAGTGTACATCGTGACGTGTCCCGGGATGCATTGTGATGAGCCTCGGGACCTACTATGACGAGTCCCAGGAGTCCCAGGGTACAAAGTGACGAGTCCAGGGTACATTGTGGCGTGTCCCAGGGGCATTGTGACTAGTCTCAGGGCCTGGTCACGAGTCTCGGAGCGCATCGTGATAAGTCTCATAACACATTCATAGCAATATTCCAGGGCAGCCCATGACCATTCTGGGCTGCTGATAGCTTGATGTCTTGCAAGAGCACGTGCTGTCTACAATCAGAATATCAAGTCGAGATGCGGGTTGCTGTGAATGTGAAGGTCCATGGCATTACAAGAGACTTGATATCGGTGTCAGTCGTGCTCCGTCTATGACCCCGAGAGGACGACGATGTCAATGAGGGACGGGCTGGTGGAGAAGCTTGCCGTAAACATCGTAAATATAACATTATCTCTGCGTCCATTGAGGAATTCAAGAAACGAAATAACCTGATTTATTCATAGTGAACCTAAAGAAACTTGCGAATCAATGATGAAATTCGGGGAATTTCCCAGTTTCCCCCTTGACAGGTCTGGAATTTACTATCAAAATAGTTTTTCGTTTTTCGAACAGTCAGCGGGGGGGGGGGGGGGGCGTGCAGATAAACGATTAAATCCATACATTTACACTGAGTCGGGTACAAGTTAGATCGAAAACCTGGGACCGACACAAAGCTGGGCACGAACGTGACAGTCACATACAGTCGCATCCATCGCCATAAGACGGCGAGCCCCGCATCTGGTGCCGGCGTGCTCAGCGGCACAGGCCGTGCCCCCGCCGCGTCCGGCCACGCAGAGGTCGGGGTCGACGGTCGGGTCACGGGCCGCGGGCCCCACGCTGTTGCGTCAGCAGCGCCGGCAGACGCGCCGGCCGTAAGTCTCGCCGGCCGTGGGTGGAGCAGAGACCGGCCACGGCAGGGCGCCACCCTCAGCCCATCCCCCGCCCCTCCCCGCCACGCCGCGCCACGCCCGCCCCCGCCCCGCGCAGCCGCTCAATGGATCTGGTCCAAGGGTGCGGCGATAAGGTCAAAGTCAGGCGCCGGCGAGGCACGACGCGCCGCGGGTAAGACGAGGAAGGCGCGCTGACTCCGCTGCTCAGCGCCGCCGCTGGGTGGCGCCGAGTGGCGGGCGATCGGCCGGTTTTTGCTGTGCGGTCATGGATGACTAGCCAACAGAGGAATGTCTGAGGCAGCGTGACGTGCAGATGCAGGAGGATCCGCACACGCTTGAAGAGTGCCTGCGGTGAGAACGGCCCCGGCCCTGCCCCTCGCTCAATGGGCAGAAGAGCTTCCGTCCAGGACGTGCCGGCAGGTGCTGTCAATGACGTGGGAAGCCCGCACCCCAGCGCGCTGTGTATCGGGAAGTCACACAGTGTGCCGTCAGACACCGGGCTCGGCGGGACCTGTCTCCCTGTACCCCGCGCCCGTGACGTCACCGTCCGTGCCAGCCGGCGCCTCGCCGGGAGCGGGGCCCCTCTCGTGCAGCGCGCAGGCGGGGCCGCGGGCGGCCGAGCCGCCTGCCGTGTCACGCACGAGCGCGGCCGGTGCCGGTCCTCTCTGGGGCCCACACCCCGCGGAGGAGGGTCGGGTCTGCATAGCACGCAACTGCACCGGCGCACGGACCATGGCACGGACCACGGTCAGCACCGCATCACGCAACTGCACCTGGCCTGTCCCCGCCCTGCTCTTCGCCGAGTCCGTCGGAAAACATGCGACTGCACCCATACATGTCTTGAGAGAGGCACAGGCCATGGGACGGCACGCGACAACACCCATACATGACCCGAGACAAACACGAACAGCGGAACGAAGTGAGACTACACCCAGGCATAGTTCGAGACAGAAGGATGGCGGCTCGGCACTCGACTGCACCCGGTCCAGCTCGCAGCACTCACGTGGTGTCCAGGGCGTTGTAGCCCTTCTCGTCGGCGTCGGTGGTGAGCGTCATCTTGACCTTCTCGTTGGCGTCGAGCAGCTCCAGCTTGTAGCCGCCCTGAGAACGACAGACACGTGATGGCTGGCGTGGCGTTCTAACACGGCGCGAACACAGCGCCGTTAGCGCGCCGTTAGCAGCCCCTTCGGAGGCGGACGTGATAAGTGATGCCTTGGGCTTGGATAGATGTCAACGAGTGGTCTCATGTAATGCGGCAGCCGCCACAGCCTCCACTGCCAAAGGATACATATGTGGGGCTTACAGCCTGGCGGCATTCAGTTCAGGTGCCCAGCGCCAGAATAGCTGAGCTCAACCGGTATCGAACGCAATCTGTTGATCTCACCGGAAACCCATTACGTGGGCCGTGGGATGTTGTGTTCAGGATGCATGCAACAATATGCAATTTGCATGTACTCCGAGAACCAAACCAGTCACGCTCACAATTCGATCCCAGTTGGCAACAAAACCATGCAGATTGAACCTTCCTGTCCCCCATTCTAACAATCCTGACGCAATCAGGGCGCAGGATTTCTCGTTCACAAAATTCACACAAACGGCGTTCCTCACACGCACATCTCTGTCCCATTTGAGGGCCGCTCCCGTCCAGACAACGCCCCGGCGCCGGCACACCTGACCCAGGCGGTGAGGCGGGAGCCGCGGTCTGCGGCGCGCGGCGGCGAGCCGCGTCGGCCGCCGGCGGCGCAGCTGTGCCAGCGGCGGGCGGTGGCGGGCGCGCCACACCGCACACAATCAGAGCGCGAAGCCGCGCCGGCCGCCGCCTGCTGCCGGCGGCCGGCGCGGCCGGAGTCGGCTGCGGCTGGTGCACCGACCGGAAACAGGCCAGCAGCCACACTGATCGGAGAACTGGGACTGACGCAGGTCCGACAGCGGGAGCAGGCCGGTAGCCGCACTGAGCGGAGAACTGGGACTGACGCAGGTCCAGCAGCGGGAACAGACGGCCGCTGGGATCAAGAGTGGTGGCGACGTTGGGACGGGGGCTGAGGCCGAATAAAGGCTGATGAGGAGGATGAAGGGGACGCCAGATGACACAATGACCGGTCGCCGTCGAGATGAGTAGCACTAATGGTGGTGAAACTGAGCCCAGTGTTGTATGGTCGCCGGGCAGTGAGCCGATCACGACGGGAGATTTCTCTGTGAGATTTCTCCGAGGACGGAAATCTCTCCAGAGGGCCGAAATTTCTCTCGGGGTCCACAGGAGGCCACGCGGTCCTCCAGATGGTGCGAGATGTGGGCACGGAAACAGGGCAACAAATTGAAACCGAGGAACAGACGGGAATGAAGTAATAGACGAAATCGGGACCGTGGCCGAGCAGGGGCCTTCCGTTCTGCCACTGCTCATCAGGACGCCATTGACGATCTGATCATTGTTGGCGAGATTATATCGCGCCAGCCAGCCGGAGGAGGACAGCGGAGCGTTGTCCAGCCAGGTTTTCCGAGAAATCGAGGGGATTTCGTACGGAGTATCATCGCAACGGAGCTCAACTGCTGATATTCGAAGACCTCGAGAAATGCATCAACTGCGCGTTGGTGCATTTCTCGGCATCAAGTTCGCTGACGGTGACAAAACTGTGCCGGACCCGCGACGTTGAACAATGTCACAGGTGAAAGGTCGGTGACCTCCAAATGATTTCAGAACGTTTATCATTGACTGAAGGTCAGATCGGCGTTTACCAGGGTGACACCCACACAAAACAGCACCCAAGCCAGCTTTCACACACAACTGCCAATCGTGGGCCGCTGATCGGCGGCAGCGGTGAGTCGCCGCAACTGGCGCTGGTCTCACCTGGTGGGGGTACCCAGATGCCAGGATACGTTGAACGAGGAGCCGGCTCGGACCGAGGTCTTGATCTCTCCTGAAAGGAAAAAGCCTTCGTCAGCCTGAGCCCGGGGCCATGAGATCGGCTCGTCAGGCCCACCGGCTAACACGACGCCATCAGCCGGCCTCGGGGCGCGCCGGCGAGACGTCGATGCTGAAAAGAGAGCAGCCTTTTCTGCCACCTGGCGGGCACCGTGTCAGTGGTTCAATAAATCTCGCCCCGACTGCTATTTCAGAGCCAGGTGGTCCATGGCAACCGTGGAGCAGCGTCTAGATGTTCTGCAACATCTGCACGACAGGGCAGCGGTCCGCTTTTTCTCATCTGCATCTCCGGCGTGTCGGTATTTTCAGCACACGAAGGCGCCGCTTGATAGGCTAATGAGAAAGCACGCCACCGGTCGCGTCGCCGGGTGGCGCTGTCTCGCGGCACGCACCGCCTCCCTAACTGCCTCAGGTCTGGCCTCACCAGACCAGACTGTATACCAATAGACCACAGCAAATCCGGCGCGTCATGCCGGTACCAGACATCACCAAGCCAGGACAAGGCGGATCCAAGCGCACCAAAGCGCGGCGGCGCCAGACCCAACCCGATCGAATCAGACTGGACGAGACGACACTGTACGCCACACCAGCGCCTTCCACCGCGTTGCAACAGGCCGTGCTGTTCTACCCATTCTGTTTCCGCCCCCACTGCACCCGACCCGACTGCACGGGGCCTGGCCAGCAGCACACCTGGCCGCGTCGG
>NW_023596225.1:25241707-25327332 GCF_011947565.3 Pollicipes pollicipes | reverse complement strand
CGAGCGCTTCGTTCCGCCGCGCCGGCGGAGGCCTGACCACCGTCGTCCTTCCGTTTACTGGTAACCCAGATGTCTGGCCGGCCGTGAGCGCCCCCCCCCCCCCCCGATGGAGGCCAATGAGAGCAGGCGCCGCCGCGCCGCCGCCGATCCGGCCGCTTGTTACGTGGGAAAGCGGCGCTGTTTGCAGGGAGAGAGTCAGCCTCATCCACAGGTGGCAAAACTCGCCCGAGTCCGTCGACAACAGCCGTGGTCCTTCGCGGTATTTGGGGTTGGGCGGTGTCGTTGGCTGGGTTTTGGCAGAGATGCACCTCTTTAGTTTGTGCTTGATTCCGAGTGAAATCCGGTTCATCCTTGACATCAATTAAACCTTAGGAGGGTTATATTTAACTGATTCTTGCAACTCTTCGTGTAAGTTAAAATCAGATTAGATCCCCGTCCATTGGATGCCATTAGCTATGAGACGACGGAGATAATCTAACGTTACGTGTGCTCGTGTACATTTTTGCGGTTCGAACCATTTAAAATGCACAGTACTCGTTGGATCTGAGACGCATTAGTGTTGATATTCCGTGGGTATGATAAAACATAAATTTGTATGTTGTCTGGATGGATTCTGGCATGCCATTTACCGGGTATAAGTGTGATAAGCCGTATGCCATGAGTTCGAACTTAAATTCGGATTTAGACCACACCCTGTTACATTGGAACCTAAGCCCAAAGTAACTGGACGTTGCTATGATTCTAACTAGACTCAGTCATCGCAATTGGTGTCGCAACAGCAAGCATACCTGCGGCGCACACTTTCCCGCTTGTCACAATGTTGGTGATATCTCCTTTATTTTGCATAGGGATCTCTAAAACGATTGTGACAATCCGAAATTGCGATTGCGAACATCACGGTTGGTGTAAATCTTCCAAACAAATATCCCAATCATGCCAAAATTGCGTCCTCACATTGAGGAATTGTGCGACTTCTTAAGAGTGGAACAAACATTGCTCTGTTCCCAACCACCTCAAACGCCATACGGACGTCAGGGCAGCACCATTAACGCCGTCTTTGCTGCGTTTCCAGCTGGCGCCATCCCAGTGACGTCCGTCAGCCAGCGCGCGGCGGCGTGACATCGCCATGACCCCGGACGCGTCGTCGTTGCTGCTGGCCAGGTCACGTGGTCGGACGAGGCGGCGTCGCTGGCCGAACTGCTGCAGCGCCACGAGCTGCCGCTGCTGGTGAAGGTGCAGAAGGGCCAGTACCTGAGCCTGGGCCCGGGCGGCCTCTCCAGCCTCGGCGTGCACAGCACACTGCTGCTGACCTCCGGCGGCCGCCGGCGCCGGCTGCTTGCCCAGGCCGTCAAATTCAAGGACAGCAGGCGCATGGTGCCGGTCGGTCAGAAGCTGCTCATCCCGGACACCTTTGACGGCCTGTTCGAGATCCTGAGCGAGGAGGGCCGCTCGGTGCGCGCCATCGAGGGCGTGGCCGAGCTGGCGCGTCTCTTCCCCGACTCGTGCATCGTGCGCTGCAGCTGCAAGGCTTTCGTCTCCAAGTCGGACAGCGTGGACACGATCACGGAGCGCACGCGCACGCTGCAGAGCGGTGAGACGCTCGTGCTGGTGGGCGAGGTGGTGCGGCCGCGCGGCCGTGGGCCGGCCCGCTTCCTGCGCTGCTTCGACAGCAGCGGCGAGAACGTCTACCTGCCGCACGAGCTGAAGGCGCGCTTCAGCGCCGTCGCCAAGGAGAGCATCATCAGCGGCGTGCACAGTGTCGCCAACCTGCTCAACAAGCGGCTGCCGCTTAACGTTCGGCTGGTGAGCGGTAGGCCGGCCGATGGCTCTCGGCTGGCGGTGCCCGAGCTGCGGCTGCACACCACCTTCGAGCAGGAGCTGGTGCTCGGCCTGCCGCTGCACAAGGACAGCGTGGTGGTGGCCATGCCGCCGACGGCGCCGCTGCGGCTGCAGGCGGCCGTCAACGGCCAGCAGCTGGCGCGCACGGCCGAGTTCGGCCGTCTGTGCGACCGCGCCGCGCAGGTCTGGCTGCACTCAGCCGACCGCATCCAGCCGTTCGACGTGGCGCTGCCACGTGACCCGCGCCTCGACGGCAAGAAGGCGGCGGTGCGGCCGCTCGGGCTGCGCCGCGCGCTGGCGGCGCCCATGTCGCGCGTGACGCGCCGTCACAGTGGCCAGACAGTCGACGAGTACGATGAGATCGACCAGATCTACGACTACGTGCGCGGCCTGGCGCCGCTGCCGAAGGCGGCTACGGCGGCGGCGCCGGGAGCGGCGGCGGCGGTGGCGACGGCGCGAGCCGACCAGCCGCCGGTGCCGCCGCCCATCGAGACGATCCCGTCACGGAGACTCTCGCTGGCGGCCGTGCGGCCCTTCAACCTGCACCCGGGAGTCTTCACGGCCGGTAAGGCGAAGCCGGCGGTGGCCGCGGCGCCGGTGCCCGACACCCGGCCAGCCGAGAAGCCGACCCGACCCGGCTAAGCACGCGCAGAGGCCGGCGCCGGCGGAGGAGACCCGCCCGGCCGGCAAGCTCTTCACCAAGAACTGCAACGCGCGCGCCAACCAGCGGTTCGCGGCACACAAGGCGGGCGCGCCGAAGGGCGGCAGCGTCCACGGCCCGCTGCCGGACGCGGTCCGTTCCGCCGCGCCGCCACTGTTCGACATGCGCTACAAGTCGCTCATCAGCCTGGTGGCGGCGTTCGACACGCTCGACTCGAGCACGTCGGGCGACAAGGGCTCGGGCGACTCGGCGCGCTCGGCCGCCGTCCGCAGCCGGCTGCTGGAGACGAAGCCGAACAAGCTGACGCGGCCGCGCTCGCTGACCAGCCTGGTGTGGGACCTGCACCAGCCGGCGCCGGACATGTTCGCCAAGCCGAGCATCATCGCCGACCACGAGCGGAAGCTGCGGCTCGAGCCGGGCGTCTACACGCACCGCAGCCACAACATCCTGCTCAACAACAAGTACAACAACCTGAAGAAGATCGGCACGCTCTACTTGTGAAGGTACGTCGTTGCTGCTGCTGCGCGATTGGTGGGGCTGAGGTGTCGCATCACTGGCGGGCTGGGCTCGTCGGTGGCATATTGCGGGGCTGTCCCTGTCCTGCACAAATCTCGAATCTAAGACATGTTTAAAAGAACCAGGATTTGTCGTTTTCGCTAACGTTGGTTGTAGAAATGAACACCACACGGGGTCTGGTAAGCAAAGGCAAAATCGATATGATCTTTTCACACCACCGACTGTGCACACAATGAGGTAATAAAGCAGTTTTTCTTTGTTGCGAAACTTCTGGCGAAAGGCCCTGGCCACCGAATATCACCGTATCACAAAATCTCTGAGAAGCATTTGCGGCAATAGAACGTCCACTGCATTATGATGTCCAAACTGTCACTGCCTCTAAGGAAGGTAACATTGCAACACCGAAGTTTCCGACGCGTGGAAAAGAACCAGCGGCGCTTCGTGGTCAAGATCGAAATCGGTGACTCACATTTGTTCTATTCCGCAACGTGAAGGTTTCATTACTGATAGCGGGTTGCCACAAACATCTGGCTTCCCACGCTGGTGAGGGAAATCGGCCGGCGGATCCGTCCATTCTCCTGCGCCTGCCATCCGCGGCGACGTTATCCAGATCTGGGCTCGGGTCGGGCTCGGGCTTTGGGCTGGGCTCGTTGAAGTGTATAGCTTTCTCCGGTCTCTACTGTTTAGTGTTCGCGCTCTCCTCCGTCGATATTGTTCGATGAGGAATTCCTGTGCCGCAACCTCTGAGGTACCAGTACCGGTTGGTACCAACACCACCCACGGATAGTCCAGTATTGTCCAGTGCTTGCACTCATCTATATTGCCAGCCACGCAATACTACATTGCCAGCCATGCAATGCTATATTGCCAGCCATGCAATGCACTAATAAATAAGTTAGTGTCTAGTACGATGCACAATGATCGATGCTGCGTTGTGTAGTGTCCACGTCCCACATTTCCATACGTGCGTCCAGGCCTTGTCCCGCCCAGCGTCCATTGTCCAGAATGCATGCTGTCAAAAGTCTGCTTGTTTCTGCACAGCTTTGAGCTCACTGTTTAGAGCCGACCGCGTCCGCCACTCTATGCCGTCCCGGCAGTCATGCACCCTGACCTTAACCAACCGACCGGTGGGAGCCACGCGAGGGCACCGTCCGAGGCCGGACGGCGCTCCCGGCAGCCGGTACCGAGCCGGACCTGCCGGCCAGAGGTGCCCTTGCCGCTCGGTCAGACAGGGCCGCCGCACCACACATGGCTTCACTGCGCTCCGCCCCTTGCTGGCGGGAGACACAGCTGCGGGGAAATAGGACCATGCCCGAAGCCTGCGTGACACCAAGCGAGGCGAAGCACGCATAGTGCACGCCTGATTCATGCATCTGCGGTCAGTACATAGGGTGCAGCAAAGTTCAGTTACAGTCGACGCGTCCGGTTGGGGTGGGAGAGTGTAGGTATTTATCAGAGAATGCTGTTACTGTCTCGGCGGTTTTCCCTTCCACCTGTCCTCGGCTGATACGCCGAGTTGACGGCTCGACGCCGGTACATTTCAGCACAATGTCACACAATGCCCCCGGGAATGAGCCGCGACACAAATCATAGGGTCGTGAGGACAGGGGTAGCGCCCCTCCCCGACTTCGATCAATCTGGCGTTTCTCCCGCAAACTCCGGAGAAAAAGTACTGGACTCGTGGCATTGTATCGTACGAATTGGGCTAACAGGCGATTCAAAAAGCTTCCACCCGCCAAGCGTTCCATGACTTCCCGCTCTCCCACAGATCCGGGGCGTTCGTGTGCTTGGTTTGGTTGTTTGGATGAAAGCCCTTTCGGCCAGCCGTGACCATTTCAGGGCTATGTGATAAAGGAGAATGGATAACGGCGAGCCAAGTCTACACGCACGTGGAGACCAACCCACCGAGGCTTTGCCCTCTGCGGAGCATGTGCCCGGCGCTCGAACGGAGGTTCCCGCCAGGGGGCACTTCGGCCTTCTCATGGCTGGCACATGAAGCTGTCCCGAACAAGCGGCGTAGCGGGGACGCATGATAAAGCGAGAAACAGGACAAAATGGCGGATGAGTTTGTGTGCACAACCAACACGGCGAACCCCACTCAATGGCCGCCTTTCCGAACAGCCGTGCCCGCCAAGGTTGGCCCAGTGTCACACGAACTCAGGCCATGTTGTGGGATCGTTTCGGAAACAGTCTCAACTGCCCGCGCTCTTAGACGCCGGGGTCATCGAGCACAGCTTGGGAAACGGCTGCAGTAAATGTGTCCTGACTCATGTAATCTGTGGCCTCGGCTGGCGTTGTCACGACCGTAGGAAGCATTAGCTCACACGGGTGCATGGTACCCTCTGACGCTTCGACAACCTTGCAAAAGTTACTGTTGTTCTGGGAAGCCGGCGATCGCCCCTTTCTCCGATAGCATCCCCCACCTCTTTGATGGGCTTCCCTGGATGACTTGCAGTCCCTTGGCAATACCGTTAATCAGCCGGGACGGGCATCACGTGACCTCCGCCTCCGATCTTCCGCACTAACGCCCCCAGCCTCACCGTGGCGCCGGTGAGTCACGTGCGCGCCTCGTTAGCGCACTGTCTGCGGTGAGGCGTGACCGACGGCCGCGGCGGCTCGGTCTGACGGCTGGTGTGTGTCCCAGGGACTCCTGAACTCAGGGGCTCAAAACTCCGGTCCGGTCCGGGCGGCCGGTGTGTGTTCCAGGGTCTCCCGGACTCTGGGACTCAGAGACGCTAGTCCGGTCCGGCGGCCGGTGTGTGTCCCAGGGACTCCCGGACTCTGGGACTCAGAGACGCTAGTCCGGTCCGGTGGCCGGTGTGTGTCCCAGGAACTCCCGGATTCAGGGGCTCAGGGACTCTGGCCCGGCCCGGCAGCCGGTGTGTGTCCCAGGGACTCTCGGACTCAGGGACTCAGACACCCCGGCCGGGTCCGACGGCCGGTGTGTGTCCCAGGGACACCCAGACCCAGGGACTCAGACACCCCGGCCGGGTCCGACGGCCGGTGTGTGTCCCAGGGACTCACCCCGGCCACAGTCACGGGCGGGGTCCGGCGAGCGGGGCCGACGCGGCCTCTGCGTGGGTCACGAGCACGCCGCCACATCTGGTGCAGCTTTCTCCGGGCCGGAGGATGGAGCGGCGCGCAGCCCGGCCATGTCAGGGCGGCCCGAGGGACGACCGCTGGTCACGCGCGCTGCCCGAGACACCCGGCCGCACGGCACGAACTGGCAGAGGCGGCCGCGGCGCGCAACGAAGCAGGGAGTGAGCGCACATGATGAGGCGCCTTTAGGTACATCCAGCAGAGGGTATGCCATGCTGGCACGCCTCCACACATCATGAAGGATGTGTACACGAACAAAAAACTCCCGGGAAGTATCCCCATGGTGTCTTGTAAGAACACTGCGCCGCAAAAGCCACAACTTTCCCCAGGTTATGTAACCAAAGTGTTTTGCATTCTGTTTTGCTCATGACATGCTCATACCACGTCGCGCTATATTTGGCTCGCTTTGCAAGTTGATCGCATATCAGCCCCCGCCGTCACGTCTCCCGTGGGCCGTCCGGCTGCTCCGCTGGTGTGTGCATGTGTGTGTGGTGTGTGTGTGTGTGTGTGTGTGTGTGTGTGGTGTGTGTGTGTGTGTGTGTGTGTGTGGTGTGTGTGTGGTGTGTGTGTGTGTGTGTGTGTGTGTGTGTGCGTGTGTGTGTGTGTGTGTGTATGCATGTGTGTGTTTGTGTGTGTGTGTGTGTGTGTGTGGTGTTTGTGTGTGTGTGTGTGCGTGTGTGTGTGTGTGTCTGTGTGTGATTGTGTGTGTATGACGTGGGGGTCTGGCCACCTGCCCAGCCCCCTTGGGCGTGGTCTCGCGCGACGCTCGGGGCGAGTGGCGCCGCCCCAAACCTCGGGTTCCGGCTGCGGGCAGCGTGTGACGCCCCACGCCGGACGCCGCCGGACCCGTCACCCTCCATGTCACGACCCCAGCCGCTCGCGAGCTGCAGCATCCCGGCCGATCCTGCCACGTCTGGCGCCGAGTCTGGTCCTGATTCACCCGAGGTCTGACTCTCTCAGAGTCCTGGACCGAACCCTGGAGCGGGCCGCGGGTCCGGTCCGAGTCAGCGGCCCAGAGTCGTGCCTCACGGACAGGCGTCGAGTAGACCACGCGCCGACCGCGAGCCGTATAGCATGATCTGGTGGCAGGGCGGCGTCCACACGCTGCCCCACCCTCATGCAGCTGCCGAGCTCGGCTCTCAGAGGCAGACGGCTGCGGTCCGATCCTGGCTGATCACAGCTCAGGTGCATACCGCACGCCCCACCGCCCCAACCTCAGGTGCATACCGCACGCCCCACTGCCCCAACCGGGCTGATTCACGTCGCGCTTCTGGCCCGCTGCTGCCCGCGTCAGGGATTGCCCAACAATTATCACCTTGTAACGCTTGCAGCGGGGCCTGTGCCAATGCCGCGGTCTATTCACGTCGCCCCGGCGATGGCCACACCCACGTCGGGACGCCGTCCACGGCCCGGCCGTCCGCTCTCCCGCCGCCAGCCGACCTCACCCCAATTGCGTCAAGCCGCGCCGGGGTGGCGGCCGGCCCGCTGCACTGCGTGAGCGCAGGGGCGAGCCCAGGCGCCGACCCCGGGGCGCCGCCGGCGCGTGCCGGCCGGGCGGCGCTCGTGCCGGCGCTGGTGGCGGCGCTGGCGGCGTCCGGCCGATGTGAGGCCGCTCCCCGGCCGCCCGTGGCCCGCCGGTGTGGAGGTCAGTCCCTGGCTATCTCTGCGATCGGAGCGGTCTGCCGGGCGTGATATCGCGGCTGCTCCTAATGCAGGGACGAGGCGGGGAGGCTGGGGGAGGCGTTTTCTCTCTCCGTCGAGAGTCAATGCAGCTTCGGCCGCTAGCACCAAAGCTGGGAAAGTGGTTGGCACGGCTGGGGCCCCTGGCCACGTGTTGCTCCGCCTATGGCCGCGCGGCGTGTAACGGAGCCGTTGGCACCTTGGCAGGTTTGCTCACCACAGCCGTTAGGCCATTTCGGTGCATCTGAGCAGCGTGCTGGTGCTGCCGCACGGCGTAATTTAAGCGATCTTGCAACGTGATTATGCCCTCATCCATGCTGTCTAATCGGTGCATTTATAGGGCGTGATCAGTGTGTGTAGCTCACGGCATTACCGCCAGTAGAAATTGGGATTCCCGAGTTGGGGCTGCTATGAAATTATGTCCATCAAAAAATAGAAAAAATTTGATGAACTGGTTGTCCGCTGACAGTTGCGGAAATTCCACCGAAAAGGGTAGGGTTTTCCCCGGGTAAAAGATGCTGCGTTTACGGCATCATCATGAAGGGTATCTCAGGGGCTTGCGTCATGGCTATGCTTAAGACGCAGTGCAGGGAGTGATATGTTTCAGCCAGTTGCTTAATTTTTCAATGTTTTATTAGTTCGTTTCTATAATTGGGCTATTGTGCAAAGTGCAGGCAAGCCATGCAGTCATCCATGTGATTTTTGCCAGCCCATGCGGTTTTTCGGTCATCGCGAACACTCGACGACCGTGAGACTGCGTTGTGATGGAGGTTTGATGTAAAAGCGAAAGTGCAGTGTCTGTCCTGCTATCACCAGACATATATACTCCTAGTTTAATTAGGCATTAAGGAGTAATTATCACTGAAGGCTATTGGGACGCTACTTTGCTAAAAGCACGTTTATTTCAATGTTTCGGTGTCATAATGATGCGGCGTGGGATAAGCAGCGAGGGAGACACAGGAAATGATACTTAGGCGCAGCTTGCCCGAAGAAGAGATAGCAATTGATGGCTCGTCTTCCCCAGCAGTTTCGGACAAAGCCGATTTATTGCAGATGGGCCCCCGATATCCTGCTGCAATGAGCAGATGGACTAAACGATTTGACGTGGCACGTTTTTGTGGGTAATTTGTGGTTTACAGCGTGGGCAATAAACAAACTGCCTGCCACATCAGCATACCTGGAGATAGAAAGCATGTGAAAATGTCCGCACGTTCCCAACTTATCCTCAAGTTATGCGGCAGTGTCGGTGCCCGCCTCCACATGTCATATCCCAGCGCATCCCCATGGTCAGACTATAATCTCACCGTATTGTATTATCGCTTCGTGCATCCATCCATCCTCATGGTTGGAATTCATGCATCCTCGCTGCATCCGTGCCAGATGACCCGAGCACCCACATAGCATGACCATGACCTGTGTGTCCGCGCGGCACGGCCGCCCGGCCATCGCTGGCAGCCAATTACGGCCTGATTGCAACGCTGTGCAGCGAGGGGCCGGCCCGCGGTCGCACAGTTACTCCGCCGCCGCTTTCCTTGTGGAGTAATCTCGGAGGTGTTCCGCGAATCGGACGGGGTCCGGCGCAGGTCACGGTGTGCAGTCTCGCCTGCACACCGCTCGCATACGGCGCAAGGGTACCCTGGAGGCCTGGGTCAATGCGGATTTGCTGTGGTCGCACTATTCCTACAGTAGTTCCTCTCTTTGGCATAAATGGCTTCCGAGTGGATCAGACGGCGAGACAGACCTCAATCACTGGCAGACGACCGAGGCCGATCCACTTGAACCGCGGCGCAGCCGCGCGTGAATGGATCGTGCTGCCTGATTCAGACCGCAGGTGGCCACACGGCCAGCTGTGGAAGCCACGGCTGAGCTACGCATGCGCTGAAAGCACGTGTGAAGTGGGGAAATGGTCATGCCTTCCATTTTCTGTGAGGGTGACGATCAATGCTAACACATGCATTGCCGACTTCGCCCATGGTGTCACTGTTCTACATCTAGCTTTCCTTCTAGGAACTCGGCCTTCACTTCAGAGGACTGAGCTGTTTCCGCCAAGCCCCACCATGGGGTGATACTAGCTAGTTGCAACACATTAGGTCATGGCTGCGTACTGTGTCGGACCACAAACCCATGTAATAAGAGCACTGCTGTAAAATTGCCGCCCGCGCTGTCACCTGGCCTTTCACCATCGCGAGCACGCGCTGTCGACTGCAGCCACCGTCGCTCGCTGGCCTGGCTTTCGCGATCAAATTTGGCCATGAGGCAACGCAGTCCACTTATCCCGTCCAATGCCGAGCGTGGTCAGGGCGAGCGTGCGATGAGCACGCCACGCACAGTCGCAGGACGAAAACACGACCGTTGCTCTCTGAGAGCTTGCAGGATTGGCGCAGAAGCTGGATAACTCGGTTGGCTGCCAATCTGGACGCTTCCCTTGATCCGAAAATTCAGCATGACTTTGTTGTTTTTGAGAACTAGAAAGCTTTGAATCCCGAGCTCTGGAAGGATCTCCAGCTCTGCAGAAGGCACGTGTATTGGAGATATTTAACCTTCTTTTTCACCTTTTTAAGATCAGTAGGTGTTTTAGAGCATGCAAGACCAACTCTGGAGACTTAGCCTGTGATAATTGCTACTTTTATCGCAGTTAGACCAATCGATTTGTTCGATATTTGTATTATCATGGTATGTTTGCAAGTGGGCTAGATGGCAAATGCAGTGCGGTCTTCTACGCTGTCGCTCCGTATGGCTGCTGCCAGGGTACGCCGACTTGCGTAACGTCTGACGGAAAGAAATCGGCCCGATGTGAATACAAGGTTTGGCCGTTTGGCCCTTGCCTTTGGCCGTTGCTGAGTGCAATCAATGTTACAATGCTGCGTCAAACCTAACAGTAACCAGCCTTCCGTACATGGGGAAACCGGATAACATACCGGATGTCTGTTGTCGAAAATATTCATATTTACAAACGTTTCGCTTACGAGGAACTTGCGAAAGGACCGTTAGGAAAACCAAAGCATGCAACATTAGTGTTTGGCCTGGCCTTTCCAATGTTCAGATGCACCGTCCACACGCCATGAGCAATGGGCGAATATCTAACTTATCAATAACGGGGATGAAGCGCGTGCTGTGTAATACCCACTGCATCCCTGCAGGTGGGGAAGGTTTCCGATGAGCTGATGGGTTCCGGATTATTCATTAACAGTAATGATTCGCTGAATCTTTCTCTTCCAAACAGAAACCTCTGAACTTGGGCCTGGTGTTGCTTGGTACGCAATTTGTGTGCTCACGGAAACCGATTTTGTTACCTTATTGTGTGCATCGCGTCCTGGACATGGACACCGCCGAGTGTTATTGCTTCCGGTAGATTAGGAACTTTTTGTGAGATAGACTTAAGCGAATGTTCGAATCAAATGCTCGTTTTTACCAACGGTCCAGTCTCATGTGGCCAACACACACAAAAAGTCGCTTACTTGAAACTTATTCATTGGGCCAATTACTCTTTCCGTCTGATGGTGATAAGCCGTCTATATCTCATTTCATCTGACATCGATATATGACTGCCCGGGACCACCTCATAACGACATCCATTTCCCGTTCGTCCCGCCCGTTCGCTGCGGCCAAGCCCGCCGCGACCTGCGGAGACTGCAGCTACTCAACAGGCGCACACCACCACCGGCGCATAGCGCGGCTCGGACGGCGGAGACTGCAGCGACCGCGCTCAGTTGCAGACTAGCACCGAGTCGGCGCCGGGGCCGACAGGGGTGACGGGCGCGCGACGATGCGGTGCGGCGGGGCCGGCGGCGCGGTACGGACGGCAGCGGCCCGTGAGCGGGGCAGCCGAGCGCGCGCCGACACCGGCAGCCGCGGCGGCTGCCTCCGTGAGGGAGGGGAGACGGCGCCTGGCTTCGGAGGGAGCTCGAGACAGACAAAGGCTGGGTCCGGAAGGCTGGGAACACGGTGGCTGGGCCCGGGAGGTCTGGTCCGGGAGGGGGGGAGATAACGGCTGACTCTGGAGGGAGCTGGAGG
This sequence comes from Pollicipes pollicipes, assembly GCF_011947565.3. Classification (NCBI taxonomy): domain Eukaryota; kingdom Metazoa; phylum Arthropoda; class Thecostraca; order Pollicipedomorpha; family Pollicipedidae; genus Pollicipes; species Pollicipes pollicipes. Next base: position 25,315,523 of record NW_023596225.1, on the reverse strand, counting down.
CAGACGAAGGCTGGCTCCGAGAGGCTGGGAAAACGACGACTGATCTCGAGAGGTCTAGTCCGGGAGGGAGGGAAGATACCGGAGCGACGGTTGAGCCCACCCAGTGGTACTGGACAGTTCAATATGGGGAGGGGTGGCGCCGAGGAACTAGGATGGGCAGACGGGACATCACGTTGATATCAGGTACCCTCGGATGTGAAGCGTCGTACAATTTGCTAGCAAACGATGCTTGTACAACATGTCAGTCCGTCCTTGTGCAGCATGTCTCTTTGTGTCAGTCTGTCGATCCGTGTCGATGTCTTTGTGTCTCTGTTGATGCCTGTGTGTTTTTGTTTGTGTCTGTTTGTTCACACCTCCCCGTCCGTGCGCCAGCAGTGGTCTGACAAGCGCCGCGTCTCGCCGCGCCGCGCAGACTCGCCGCACCAGCCCGCGTCTGACCGTGCCTGCTCTGCTCTCGTTCCAGCCGGTCCGAGCGCGCCACGTGATACCCGCCGGGGGCCATGGGCGGCAGTCGCCGGTCGGTTACCGCTGCTGCCGACCGGTCAAAACGGGACCCGGCGCCGACGGCCGGGCCGCGGTCGGCAGCGCCTCTGCGAGCAGGGGCCGCGGTCGGCGGCGCCTCTGCGAGCTGGGGCCTTGGTCAGCGGTGCCTCTGCGAGCTGGGGCCGCGGTCAGCGGCGCCTCTGCGAGCTGGGGCCTTGGCCGGTGGCGTCTCTGTGAGCTGGGCCTTGGCCGGCGGCGCCTCCGCGAGCTAAAGCCTTGGTCGGCGGCGCCTCTGCGAGCGGGGGCCTTGGCCGGCGGCGCCTCCGCGAGCGGGGGCCGCCACATGGTCAGCGGCGGCTGACCCCGCGTGCAGTGAAAGGCGCCGCGCTCGCCGCTACGCTGCGTTCGCCCACGGTCTTTCTTTCCGCCTGTGGAGTTTTGTGTTCGATGTCGCTGTGGTCTCGACTCGCCGCGCGTACTGGCTTACGCGCGCGGGCTGTGTTGAGTTGATGAGTTAGCGTCATTATTTGTCGGTGATTTTTTTGTCGGTGAGAGGATTCTGTTTTGTATCGTCACGCGCAAATGCTGACGCCTGCGGCTGAGCCGAGCATGATGACTGATCGTGATTAATAGTTATGGGGAAGCACTGTAAACTAGGTGCGTTTGTGATCGATTTGCCGCCCTCTGACCCGGTAAGGCTTGGTGGAACCCTCCCCGGCCAGACGCGGTGGTGTGACGTGAATTACAGCGCGATGGCGTTCGTGCCTGGCCGGGCGCATGTCCCGTTGGTGCTTGCATGTGTACCCAGTACCCACTGAAGGGTCGTGTTAACATGTGTGACTAAATATACCGTTATAAAACACGTGTGGTGTCAATTGTGTTGTTTTGGCATCGTTGGGACCTCGGGACAGCCTGACACTGTGTCTGCCTGTTTTTTTTTCGGGGGCCCGCTTAATCCGTGATGACGACACGAAGCGAGACCCGTGTTGAGATGGAGGGGCCCCAAGCTCCCTGCTTGCAAAGGCGCCAGCTTTGCTCATTATGGTTTCTCAACTGTTGACTGGGGCGTCCTAGTGCACCGAGGGTGAGGTGCTGCGTACATTTTGGCGTTGGCCGCGAGAGGTTCTCAAATATGGAGGGACGTGCGCTCGTTGAGCGGCGTGGTGTGTGCATACCATTCCAAATTTAGAAATCTCATGATTCTCGTGCCGACTTCGGCAATGCCTGATTCAGGCACAGCTGGGTCTCCCTAGCTCTGGGCAATGGTACAAGACGACGGACCTTCGATGGGCACCAGAGCATTGTTCATGGCCCAGGCCAGGGACCACTGGCTCAGCGGAGTGCTACCTCGTGTACCGGGTGAGTGTACCTCGGGCGCTGGTGTCTGTCTATCGTTTTAGCAGTTTTTTGAATCAACTTGCCGTTTCGGACCTTTGCTGTTGGATTTGAATATCCAATTTTGCCGGAAAGCCTTTGGCCGTGCTGAGACGGTGGGACATTTGACTCTTTACGCATTGCGGCTTTTGGTTTCACTGCGCCGTTTTCACAACACTAGGTAGCATTTGACGTCTTTGACGCCCGGAGCTTTTACCGCCTGGAGATGGTAAAATTCCTCATCCTTGAGTCCTACCTTCCAGGATCCGTAGGCATCAGGCATGTTTTTCGGCCCCAGCAGAGCAGCACTAACGTGGCGTGCTGCGCCTCATGCGTGCATCACTGATTGGCAGTCGTGATGGTCCGCTGGTGCCACGCTAATGTCGACATTGTGCAGTGAATACCACACAGACGACCACTCCCGCGGGATGTGTCCGGAACTGTAACCCCCCCCCCCCCTCCCACTCTCTCATGTGCTCTGACCCCCCCCCCCCCAGGCGGTCAGAGCACATGAGCCGCCAGGTGAAATCGCTAGCAGGATGTGATACCAGCGGAATCTGGTCAAAATTCTAGTTATTTTTGCAACCGACGTACGTTCGTAGCATTCGTATCTAATTGAGGAGTTTCGTATCAGGCATGTTATTGATAGGTTCATTACATCACTCGTTAAGTGCGTTTTATGAGCACATAGCGCCCGGAGAGTGATTGTGTTTGAAAACAGCTCAAATAGTTGGTACGAAAAACACAAAGGCCACAACGTGAGCGAATACTTTGCCTAGCACTCAAGTCATACCGGGCGGCTGTTGACACCACGTGCACTCAGTCGTCTTCCTTTGCACATATCTGTTGTGATTTGTAAGCCCGCACCGGTAATTTACCTCGGCTTCACCGCGATGGCCTGCTCCAAGGATGAGAATCGTCCTGTGTTGTCTGCACGCAGCGCGGTGCTCTCTTACGTCATTGATTTATTTTTGTCAATCATGCGGCAGGCACCCATTCACACGCTCACAGTACCGAAAGCTTATGTTCATGACGCATTTTTGTTACATGATATTCACATGGGAGACCGTGTTTTACATAATCACAACACGACGCGGGCGTGATGATGTGCTCGTTCGATGCATTGTAGGCTATTCACAACGGCCAGAGCACAAAAGGAAGTACGATATTCACCGTCTGGCGCAAATTCAAAGTCGAGTTCATTTACTGGTCAAAGGTCATAATCAATTACAAACTAAAAAGACGTAAAATGTTCACGCCCCCGGCGTCAACACCTCCTCATTCTCGATATGTCAGCCGGAGGAAGGAGGCCGGCCCCCGGGTGTCCAAGTTAGCATCGGGACACAATCCAGGCTGACATCTGGACACGCATCGAACCCACGTCGGACAAGTCTCAAGTTCGTGTCGTGAGCACGCAACAATTCCGTATTTAGGCGCAGCGTGTCTGCGTTTGATCGCGTCGTCAGCTCGCACCGCGAAGACGTCGCCGTTCGTCGCGTGCTGAAGCCTGGCGGACGGCCCCCGACGGGGCAGGGAAGCCGACCCATTGAGCAACTCCGGGGGAGCGGACGGCCCCCGGCACGGTCCGGGCGACTCGCGCGGTAGCCCGCCGCAAGAGTGCCTAGCTCACCGTCCCGACGGTCCCCGCGGCGAGTGAGCCGCCGCCGTCCTCTAATACTCGCTCTCAATTAGTCACGCCACAATAGCCGAGCGCACTGGACCGTGACGAAAGCCCCGGAGGAGGACAGGGCCGTCACGCGCAGAGCCGTGCCTCGCGCTCACGCCGGCGCCGTCCCTTCCGCCAAACCCCGCGCCGGGAGAGCGAGCGGCGGTCGCCTGCCGAGGCGTGGTCCGCGGACCGCCCGCGGTGCGGCGGACGCTCGCCGGTCCGGCCAACGCCGCTCTGTAGACCGCAGCTTCCGACGCGCCGAACCTCCCCTCCCCTCCCCACCCCCTAGCTAACGCGTCAGCGACCCGGCTCGGGCCGGGCCGGCTCACTGCTGCTTGCTATAGTCCACGTAGACTCGCACCACCGCCCTCGCCCGAGTACTTGCGCTGGCTGGGCATGAAGTAGAAGTCGGGCGCGGCGGCGCCGGGCGCGCGCCGCTCGCCGCCCGGCTGGTAGCTGGCCGCCGAGAACTGGCTGGCCGGCCGCGGCAGGCTGTAGCTGGAGCGCGGCGCGCCGCCGGCCGGGCCCGAGCGCGGCCGCTGCAGCGAGCGCGTCTCGACCATCTGCGGCGGCGGCGGCGGCGGCGCCGGCTGGCCCGGCGGCGGGCCGCGGCTCTTGCTCGGCCGGCCAGTCGTCGCCGTGTCCGGCTCGAAGCTCTCGTAGCCGTAGTTGTTGTGCGCGGCCATGTCGCGCCAGGCCGAGCTGGTGATCAGGCGGTCCTGCGGCGCAGCGGGCGGGTTAGAGAGGGCGCTACCGTTGCCTGGACTCGACAGGTAGAGAAGAGCGGCACGAGAGGCATCAGAGAGGTGCACAGACGGTCACCGATACACAAGACGAGCTGGAGAGGACACCGCCGACGGACACCGATACACAAGACGGGCTACAGAGGATACCATCTGGCTGTCGGCTGCTGCATATCTGGCAAGCTCACTAGATGAGCAGCAGCCGGCAGAAGTCAAAAAGGGCACCCCTGGTAGCGGATCTGGACCCACGTACACGAGCAAGCCGGTGGCGGAATCACGAAGGTGTCACTCGTATCATCTGGCAGAACTCACGCAGGCAAAAATGCCACAGGGGCGGGTTCGGTGAGGATATCGCCATCAAGGCGGCGTACACACTCCCAAAAACGGACTGGAAACAAACAGAATTCCAGCCTTCGACAGCGTTGATACGTAGCTGAACGACAGAAGGCACGAGGAAGCTCCATAAGCCTGTTCTCAGTGCAGTCGCCTAGCTTGTGCCGTGACGTGCTTTCAGTTCTTACGGATAACACGATCCTCTGGGTCGATCCTCACCTCTGGTGCAGCTAACTGCATGCTTATCTATGCCCACTAACTCTACCCGTCACCCGGCGTGTCTGCCCAACAGGCGGGCATGAAAGCAGTGCGAAGATGTGCTGAAGGGAGAAGTTACTCACAGGGCATTCAGAAAAACATGTAGGACTGAGCCGATACCTAGAGAGCAAGATGCACGGCGGTGAAATGTACGTCCTCGGGTGATGAGTACGCTGTGTCACCAAATGCAGCCAAGTGGAGACGCGACTACCAGCTCACGCACATTTAAGCTGATTTGCATTAGAAGTGTTCTTTTTTTGTGCCAGCGCGTTTCATACACCACGAAGAGGGCTAGATTCGAAACAAACACGGTCTCGATCTGGAAATTAATTTGAAATTGAGCGCTTCACTGCCCCTCCCCCGTCCATAAAGCATGCGCAGTGAGTGGCAAATGAGAAGTGCGTGGAATGGTAGCTTTGCTGTCTTCACCCAGGTGGCCAACACATGTGTTTCAAGGCGGCTTCAATTCAAGACAGGAGCGGAAGGCGGTGAGCATTGCCCGTCGGCCAGCAAACAAGACCGGCATCACAGCCAGAGAGCGCTGAGTCGAACGGAGGCACAGCTCTGAGCGACGCTGCGCGGATCGGAGGCGCAGCTCTGAGCGGTGCCGTGCCGAGCAAAGGCGCAGCTCTGAGCGGCGCCGCGGCGAACAGAGGCGCTTCTGAGTGGCGCGTTGCCGCAGCAGAACGTCGCGCTGAGAGCAGACGCCGCGCTGGACGGAGCGCTGCTGCGGGCCCGGCCGGTTGACTGCTGACCTTGCCGTGCGGCTTGGCCTGTGGCGGCGAGGCGCGCCGGTTCTGGCCAGCGTGCAGGCCGACTGCACGATAGCCAGCAGGATGACGCAGGCCACGGCCGCCAGGATGATGTAGATCTTGATCAGCTCGCTGTCCCACTGCTCCTGCGGGATCGGGGCCGTTGGCCTCCAGGCTGCGCGCCTCTGCGAAGAGCGGCGGGCGCGGGCGGCGTCAACGTGCGATCCCGTGCTCCGTGACCGGCGCGGCGCCGGAGCACGGCGGCGCGACGGGTCGCCGGGGGCGGGGTATCCGCCTGACCCGGCGCCAAGAACGGACTGCAGAGGTCCACAACAGGCTACCGTCGGAGCCAGCGGTCACAGCGGATCTCGGGCGGCGTCAGGCGGGGCTCGGCACACCGAGTGCACACAGGCGGCATAGTCGGGCACGGAGCTCGCCTGGGCCGGCTGCAGACAGATGTTACTGCCAGATGTTGGACATTGGCCCGTGCGTTAACCCGACTGCACACAGCGGCCACGCCCTTGCCACTATCTCCCATTTGGGTTTGTGCCATCCACAGCTTCCTGACTCATGCAGTATCCAAAGACATGGTTATGTCTAGAATTATTACGACGCAAACCTTCATTCAAAAATATAATCTTAACGCGTATTATCTAAGTTTGGTTTTACAAAAGAAAACCAAACCCGAACCCTTGTTACCGTTTAAGTACAAAGAAGAACCCACATTAAAACGCTACTTGCCATAAGCTCAATAACACCTATTTGCCATCACGGATGTCGTGGGAGGCATGCCCGCACACAGGCCAGAGGCGCGTCTGCTCACCCTTTCCTGGGTTGCACCACCAGGTACTGTGGGTTGACCTGCAGGTTGCCCACCATGCCGGTAGGCACCGACTCGGTGAGCACGGTCTCCACGGTTCGCGGCTTCTCCTCGCCGCCCTCCACGCGCTTCAGCTCCTTAGCCATCCGCTTACGGTCCACCTGGACGCTCATGTGTGCCACCACGTTCCCGGAATCGCTAGTGAGCGAGGGGGGGGGGGGGAGTTACCGCGGGGCGGTAGGCACGGCATACGACGCGGCACTGCGACAGGACATGAGGACAAGGCACACGACACGGCACTGCAACAGGGCATGAGGACACAGCGCCGCTGGCGACGGCCGGTCACACGGGGCGCAGGCGTATTTCAAAACGGTCGGCCTGTGTGTGTGGATTGAGGGTGGGGCACCACTACGGAGGCACATCTACGTATTGGTGAGTTGGAAATGCGTTTACAATAACCGGCAACAAGGTACTTTCGTCCTGTGATTTGGCGCCTCAAAGAAGCTGCTCTTAGACGTCAAAACACTTTTAAACTTAAAATATACGGGACTCGTATGCATTACAACCATGACAGACGTGGAGTAGAGCTAGGAACTGCACGCTTCGCATTATAGACGGGCAGGGGCACTGTCACAGAGCTCGTAACACCCCAGCAGCGTCGGGCACGCGTCACTGCCCGAGTAACCGCAGGACCTGGGAGCGCCTGTCCAGCGCCTCGCTCCTCGACCCGGGCCGAGCCCGCCCACATCCCCACTCACTCCTCGAACCGCCCGACCCCGGCCCACTGATCAGCCCATTGACTCCCCCAGCCGGGCGACCCCGCCGAAAGACCACTCACTTCTGGACTGCGTGACGCGGATTCTCTTCAGGCCGGGCACCGTCTCCAGCAGGGAAGACGTCACGCCGGATCCGCTCGCTCAGCACCTCGAACTCCTCGGACTCGGGCGTCGGCAGCATGTACGTGTCGCCGAGGCCGCGCAGCTTCAGGCTCCACGTCGTTACTCAAACGTTGGGCGGCGGCGGGCGGCGGCAGTGGCTGCCGTCCTTGTCCAGCAGCGGCTCGAGGCTGGCTGAGGGGGCGACGGCGGGTCCGCGTCCGGCGGTCAGGAGCGGCAGACGGCGCCACCGGACCAGCGACCAGTCGCTCTCCTGGTGCCGGACGCCAGTGTCGGTACCGAAGCAAGTACCGACCCAAGTGTCGAGTACCGACGCAAGTCCCAGACGCAGTATCGACGCAAGTGTCGAGTACCAACACAAATACCGACAGACCACACTCAGACATCAGTGCATAATTTGTGCTCAGGCAGTGTTAAACGCTCAAACTGGTACGTCACGTAACGGAAATAGAGCAAAAAAAAAAACTGACGCACACTTGCTAGTCGTCACGTAGTGAGTTCATGTGTTCCACTTTGTGTTAAATATTCCCAGAGTGGATCGAAATGTCAGATCAAGTTTCTGACAGTATGGCATTCAGTGTAAACAAAGGGCAAACGTGCAAATTTATATTAAGCCTTTCCTCCACGGAACTGGCCGGGCCCTCGGCCATGCGTAAATCGTGAGGGGACTACCTCAGACGCACCATTAAACTGAACGATATACGGAGACGAACTCAACGATGAGCAGTGACGTCCACACAGCACCCATGGTATCATGTACTACATGCACCCAATAATACCGAACCTTCTGGGAAGATGAAGAAAGTTCAGTAAATACCTCGTCCGAGAGGTCTCACCAAAATGCAGAATATTATTAGAGCCGTTTATTACGAACGTTCCCAATCATTTCAGAGATTCGGAACACTTCGGTGAATCTTGGTTATCCATGGGAGCTTTTGGTGCGCAGCGTGCGGTCAGGAGCAATGCGATTTCTGCGACATTAAAAATATGATGCAGTGCTTGGTTGAAAAAGTATACAGGAAGCATTGGATAGAAAAACTGGTTGGTACTAACCTTGGATTATGAAGAAGCCATCCTAGATGCCGTACAATCGAACAAAATCAGCACATAATTTAGATACTCTCAATCAAATCTTATTACCATGGAAACTTTCGCTCCATTAAGCATGATACATGACACTTGGATCTTTGATTATTACCAATACGTGATTCCTACGACACAGACAAATATTTGTTCGCAGAGCGCCTTACTTACTGTAACTAATCTGGCAGGCTCTCTCCGTTACACAAGTTAGATCTGACTCCCGCCCAATGACACAGCGGTGGTCGTATCTTGTACCCTACACCAGCAGAGATAAGTGGTCACGTAGACAACACATAAAGCGACAAAAGACCCGGATAGCGCCGCCCAATGGGAGTCGCTCGCGTGACAGTTTGTACATAAAATGCGCAAAGCTGTTGCGTTTGTCCTCTAGCCTGAGCTCGACAAAATGAGGTTTAGGTATCTGGCCCCCGCTCCCCGCTCCCGCTCCCCGCCTCCCGGGACCTGGGATCGCGGTTCGACAGATGTGGCATGCAAAAGAACGCTGCTAGTACACAAGTGGCGGAAAACCAGCTCCATGCTCCACCACCCCGATCTCCCACCACGCACAGTGCTGATAAACTGAACACCGCCGGGACGTGACTGGTAAAGTGCCAGGCGCAGCTCCTAGTCCAGCGTGGCTGGGAAAAACGCTGCAGCACGACCCTTAAGGGCATCAGGTGCGGACGACCGCCGAGAATAACACAGCGACATATGGCAAGCTACTAAAACTGCTAACATTACCTAAGTGGTGCACGGCACGAACAATAAACACACGTAGTGGGAAGCTCACAGCTTTTGGGACGCAATTATTTCGACACATCAACCCCGTTCTGGCACCTACCCGTTGTCACGAGGCCGGTAGCAGGAACCCGACCTGACCACGGGAACTACAAATCCGCCCGAAGGTGCGCCAGCTGTTGTGGCCGGCTAGGTCATTGTAAACTCCCCACCCTCCGACGGCTTTCCTTTCCGCGATTATGCAGGCATGGGCGCGTTGCTACGTGGCATTATGATTCTGGTGTGAATTACTGAGGTCTCTATTCCTGCTCCGTTGTGCCCTATATCGGTATAATAATCTGCTAAGCTGCTGACTGTGACAAACTTTTGTGGCGAAACCGTTACAGCCGGCCCGTCCCCAGGGTGGATGACCGACAGAACCCGACGCGATGAGGACGGCCCACCCCACCCGAAGGGCCCGCCTCGTAGGGCCTAGTGCGCGAACGCTGAGAAGGAGGAGGGCGGCCGCACAGAGGGCGCTGGCGGCTGCGGGCGGCCGGCCGCGGCGTGGCGTCCACTGTCGCCCTGATGTCTGCCCAGCTGCGGCCCGACTGCAACGACACACACGAGCAGAGGCCGTCACCGCGGGCGCGCCGCCTGCCGCCCGCCGGCGCGGGAGGGACAGCGCCCGCCACGTGCCCAGCCCCCGACAGAGCCGGCGCCGCGTGCTGCGCAGGCGCGCAGGCGCCGGACAGGTGAGGGCCAACCCGACCCGGCCAGGCGCCCCAGTCCAGCTCGCTACGACAGAAACACGCGAAGAGAGTCACCAGACGCGCGGCGTGAGGAGGGTCAGGGGGTCATGCTCTCCCCCTGCGGCCGGCGGCCGTCCTCCACCGGTCAAAGGTCAGACTGAGGTCAAGAGAAGTGCCGGCTGGGTCGGCCAGCCAAAGTCGAATCACCATCACCGCCCATTGTTATCCCAGCTGCCAGCCTCGCCACCTTGCGTATGCTTCCAAAGGTCACCTGCCGTCCGGGTACGACAAACAGGCTTCTGGCCGCCCTCCAGCACACGCCGGGCAGGCTCTAGGCCATCCTCACACACCGGACATGACGAAGGGCTTAGTGTTGCGCAAACGCGTCACATAAGACCATCTCCGCTGTGCTCCCGCTGGCTACATGGGAAAGAATAGCCTGTGCCCCCTAAGGCATGAAAAATTTATGCACAGGCGAAGGAACGCCTCAACAAGGGGATGCCAAGACCAATTTTGGGAACACTTTAATGCGTCGGCATGTGTTGGTCATGTTTTAATACCGAGCCCTGCCGAGTAAATGTTCGGTATTTCCGGAAACTGGGGGTGCCATGGGACCCACTGCTCCCCCACCAGCCACAGTTCCAACGCCTATAAGTTAAGGGCCTTTGCATTTGACTCTCATGTCATACGTACAGAACATCATTAAAATGTCAATAGGTCACAATGTTCTGCGCAGGGATGTTTCAGTGTGTTGGTTTATGTTGCGAACATGTGATACGTTCGTGCAAAACGTTCGACGAAAAAAGCCCTACCGGCCACGATTTCTGGAAATATTGATTTCTGCATTAACCTTTTCCATTTACGTATGTACAATCATATCTTATGTATCATCATAGATATGCGTGACGAAATATGTACACATCTGCGTGTATGCTGTGTAATATTGCTCGAAAAAGGCATGTACGAATGTATTTGATTCTATCGAACGTGCCAAGCACCTAAGCGTCAGCTTTGGGCTTCCAATAAAAATGCCACAGAAGATTTGTTGCATAGACGAAAACAGTGCCTCGGTAACTGGAAGCATCCATTTCCACAAAATAATATTTCCGGGCGTTTTTATGCTCCCGGTAGATCACTAGGCAACAGTAAGATCCCTGTTCCACGTAACGATGCATTAATGCAAGCGCAGACGCCGCTCGGCGCTCCTCTTCGCCTGTGACGTCACCTTTTCCCACGAGAAAGCCGCCAGGTGATGGATCGTGCGGCTAGGTCATGAAGAGGGCATGACCTCCATGAACTAAGGTCACGTCACGTTGGTCGTGGACGGCGCGGCCGCAGGGAGAGAGATGGACGGACAGAGAGATAGAAACAATGGGAACAGTGCAACTGACAGAACAAATGTCGAGACAGCCTGCCGGGTCTCCGCAATGGTACTCACCACACGACTTGATGCAGAATCTTCTCGGTAGGAAACGATCGGCGTCTGCTTGTTGTTTCGCGAATCGCTTCGAAGAGCGCAAGAAGTTTGCCGCCCTTGATCGGGAAAGAGCATGTAGAGGCACTGGTCGTCCGTGAAGGACACGTCCTGGAGAGGGACGGGGCATGAGACAGAGAGGGGTCACGTGGTGCCCCATGGATGCTCAGCTGGGGATCGGTCCCACCTGTTTTTTTTTTTTTTGTCTAAGGAAAGAAACACAAAGAAGGGCGCTTTCAGACAGCACACCCAAACCGGCCTGAGAGCACTGGCTGAGCGTGGCTCGCCATCCACTCATCAGAGAGAGCGATTATCGAACAACGCTGACGATTTTCCCGCGCCGCCTCCCCGGCACACCTTGCGTGTCGCGTCCCACGCCCTCGCATCACGCCGAGCGGCCGCTCACCTTGGCGTCGGTGGTCCGGCGCGGCCGGATGAACGAGAACTCCTGGCGTCCGTCGCGCAGCGAGCCCGTCTTGTTGAAGATGTCCTGGCGCGAGTCGGTGATGGGCGGCAGGTGGCCCGAGAGCCAACCGTCGAGCACGATCGGCCGGCCGGAGCCGGCCACGAAGCCCAGCACCACGTCGCTGGACGGCATGTTGGGCGTGCGCGAGAAGCCGACCCCCGTCCAGTGCTCGTCAGAGTCGCTCTGCACGGTGAAGCGCACCTCGTCGCTCGCCTCCAGCAGCTCCCAGCGCACGGGCGTACTCGCAGTCGGCCGTGTCCATGCTGCAGCTCGGCGGCCAGCGCCACTCGGCGCCGCAGAAATCGTAGGCACGCGGCGACAGTTTCCTGCGTGCTGCCGCCCTCCAGGAAGTCGATGGACGCCACGCCGCGCTGCTGCCCGCTGCCGTGGTACTTGACCTCGTCCGGCCGGTAGAAGTTGGGCACGGACGAGCTGCCCGCCTCCAGGCCCGACTTGGGCCGGTGCATGTAGTCGCCCGACTGCTGGCCGCGAGCCCAGATGACGTGCATCAGGTCCTTCTCGATGGCGTGGTCGGTCGGCTCGGACGCTGTGGCGAGGGGGCGGTGCTGGTCAGAAGGCGTTCGGCTGGCCGGTGTGAAACGGGCGAGTCACACGCCCACAGGACCAGTATTTGCCGCGCTCGGGCCGGTCGATGACGGTGCAAAGTCGGCACCATGACGCACGGCACATCACGCAGAAAGCCGCAAGATGCCATTCACTGTCGAGGTGCTTTAGCAGACTGTGTCCCAAGGATAGTCTGGACAGAGCGAGCGAGCGAGCCTGCCAGAACTCAGCTTGTCGAACCTGTCCGAAAGACCCTTATGTCTCGGCAAACAAATGCGACAGGCCACACTCAGGCAAAGCGCGCTACCTCCGCCAGCCAAGGCTACCGGGACGCGGCGATCGCGCTCCAGCCGATCCGGCGCTCGCCCTTACCGTCCAGCTTGCGGCGGAACGCGACGGTGGTGATGCCGTCCTCCTCGTAGGCCATGCTGCCGGTGAGGCTGCCGCTGCCGCCCCAGAACTCGTCGCGCCGCGGCGTGGAGCGGTCGCGCGTGTAGTAGTCGTCGACGCGGCCAAAGTTGCCCCGCGCGCGCCCCAGCACGATGTCCGTGCAGTCCATGGCGTGGAAGTCACCGCCTGGGTAATAGCCCACGCGAGGGAGGTTGACCTGCTTGGCTGGAGCGGAGAGCGGGGATGTCAGCGTCCTCGGGAGCGGCGGCCAGGTAGCATACAGCTCCACAGTTTCGGGCGTTGAAGGGGCTTCCGAAAGGGGCAGGACTGTCTTTAGACCTCCAGTTGCATGATCAGATCTCGAAAACGAGGCGGAACGAAACAAAAAAAAAACACAAACTCGCCGCGACCATGGTCGATCTTTGTTCAGGTAATTACTTAGCGCCAAATACAAGGCAGTTATAAAAACTGTGGACGTGGTCGACTTAAAGGGTTAAGTATTATTCCATCAGTTTGCACAGAGGAATTGCCATCCTACTGCATGTACACTTTTGGAACAGGAAATATCGCCGGGGTACGTCCGGGAAGATTAATGCAATGCTCAGAAACGGGTGTAATGAAACAATACGAAACGATTACAGTGTGAGTTACTTGGAATCACTTCACGTTTAACTGTCAATGTGCTTACGTTTTCTGTCTGATTTGGACGGTTCGGGTTCACTCTTGGGTTCAGGCTCGCTGTTTGGCTCGGGCTCGCTATTTGGCTCGGGTTCACTGCTTGGCTCGGGTTCACTGCTTGGCTCGGGTTCGCTGCTGGGCTCAGGCTCGCTGTTGGGCTCTGGTTCGCTGCTGGGCTCAGGCTCGCTGCTGGGCTCGGGCTCGCTGCTGGGCTCAGGCTCGCTGTTGGGCTCTGGCTCGCTGCTGGGCTCAGGTTCGCTGCTGGGCTCGGGCTCGCTCGTCGGGTTTGGTTCACCATGGGTCTGACGCTTCTGTCGAGTAATCACCTCTGATTGCCCTGAAAGTGCGTGGCTTATGTTACTTCTCCCAGGAATTAGTCAAACACAAGCGATGTGCCGTGATCAAATGAACCAGGTGAGTTAAAAAGCTACACGCTCATTAAGACAAGTTTTAAACACACAGCCATGCTCGCAGCAATACAGATTTCAATGGAATGTAAATAATCGTAACAATAACGCACTCAGCCCAAAACCAACTACCTTACCATAGACTAGTTTAAATATGCGAGAACTTTGTGTTATTTTGGTGAGTCATGCTTGGCGGGATGTCAAAAGGGTGCTTAGGTAGATTCAGGCTGGATTACGTACTTTTACAAAGTCTGCTCCATCAAAGCCAGCCCAACGAGAATTTGCAGTAACGGGCTTTTGCTGGCAGCTGACTTCAGATGATGAACGCGTAACTAATGGATGCGAGAGATCGCAGCTAGTTATGAATCTAACTGAGCATTGCACAGATGGTCGAGGCTTCATTCACTGCCACCGGCAACTATAATTTCGCGCCTCATGCTTTTAATGTCGTTGTGAATTTGGCCAGTTAACTGTTCTGTCGCCGCGTCAGCAGTCTCTCCTGCAGGCGGAGGTGCCGACCCGGCGTCAGTGGGATCTGGCCGTGGCCGCTGGTGGCAGCGTCTACCGGCGCCAGGAGTCGGCCGGCTCCCGGCCGGGCACGCTGTCACCACGCTCGGCCGTGACCAGCCACAGACGTCAGAGGGCAAGCCGTATGTACAAAACCCCTGCACATACCTGTCGCCGACTACAGAGCGCGGACGTGCAGTAAGAGGGGCCTCTGGGTTAGGCTACGAGAACCGGTCCAGCTGGAGAGGGTCTGAGAGCAGCCGCAGGGAGGACAGCGAGCCGTGTCCTCCCGGCCGTCGCCGACGCCGCCGGCACCGGCCGACGCCTCCTCCGGGTCTGTGGTGCTACCGCAGCCTTCCATAGTCGGGTGAGTGGCCGCAGGCAATCGTCGGTCGACGCATGCTCCGACAGGGGCCGGTCACTTACCGTCGGTGCGCAGTCGCAGCTGATCGGCGGCGGCGGCGCGGGCGGCCGGCGGCGTGCCGCGCGTCCTCCACGCCTTGCGCTGGCTCCGGAACCCACCGGACCTGAACTTATCCATCCGTGAATTACCTGACGACGCCTCCTGCTTCACGTCTTCGGCCTGAGGCTCGGGTTCGGCCGTGGGCTCACTCGCGGGCTCCGGTTTGCTCTTGGACTCCGGCCCAGTGTGGTGGTCGTGCTCGCCCGTAGGCTCGGGCTCACTGCTGGGCTCGGGTTCGCTGCTGGGCTCGGGTTCGCTGCTGGGTTCGGGTTCGCTGCTGGGCTCGGGCTCACTGCTCGGCTCGGGCTCGCTACTCGGCTCGGGCTCGCTGCTCGGCTCGGGCTCGCTGCTCGGCTCGGGCTCAGGTTCGCTGCTGGGCTCGGGCTCGCCGCTCGGCTCGGGCTCAGGCTCGCTGCCGGGCTCAGGTCCGGGCTCGGGCTCACTGCTGGGCTCGGGCTCGCTGCTGGGCTCAGCCGCGGACTGCCCGTAGGAGCCGCTGTTGCGCGCCGACGCCGTCCCCGTCTCCTCGATGGCCGGGAACCGCTTGCACGAGGCGTCCAGGCTGCCGGGCCGCCAGCCGACGGCGGCGTAGCTGACGCCGCGCACCTGCATCACCATCTCGATCTCTGAGACTTCGGGCAGCACGCGCCAGTACAACGTGTACTCGGGCGACATCTCCCGCTTCTGGTACAGGCCGAAGTTGGTGATCTTCTTGCGCATGCCCGCCGCTGGAAACAAGCCGGCAGTGAGAACGGTTCGTGACGGGGGAGGCGGAGGGGGGGAGGGGGGCACCGACTGACGTCAACGGTACAGGTCGGCGTAG
Source organism: Pollicipes pollicipes (assembly GCF_011947565.3). NCBI lineage: Eukaryota > Metazoa > Arthropoda > Thecostraca > Pollicipedomorpha > Pollicipedidae > Pollicipes > Pollicipes pollicipes. The sequence continues at coordinate 25,299,871 of NW_023596225.1, read as the reverse complement.
CGGAAAGACCAGCCAAAACAGTCCGGATCGTGTACCCACCCAGATTACTGGCAGGGCCGGACTGTGCACTCACCGGGTCACTAGCAGTCCGGACCGTGCGCCCACCCAGATCACTGGCAGGGCCGGACCGTGCAGTCACCCGGGTCATTAGCAGTCCGGACTGTGCGCCCACCCAGGTCACTGGCAGGGCCGGACCGTGCGCCCACCCAGGTCACTGGCAGGGCTGCTCTCATCCACGCTCTCAGCTCGAACAGACCGACTGGTACACAATATGTCTAGGCCAAAAGCAGCTGGAACATGGAGCCCCAGGAACCAAAAATAAAATGCATAGATTTACGATGAACGATTGAAATGAAGAGAAATATTTAGGGACGGAGGGCCATGGCCATACCAAAACATAAAAAAGCAAAACAAAAGAAAACAAAAACGAAGAAGCGCGGTCAACCGCATAATCCAAACAAAAGACGCTGCGCAGAGAGCAACTGGCCAACGGAGGACATCAGCTGATGTCAATAAGCATTGTCTTACGGTTCCTCTGAGCGCAATCCTTTCCAAAGAAGCCCAGCCTGCAGAAGCACTGCTTCTTCGGGTAGGTGGTAGCAGCGAGGTCTATGCATTTGCCGTACGTCCCGCAATGTGAGTCTTGCTCACATTCATTCTGAAGCAGACATAACAGACATATTTGAGAAGCAGTGGGTGCATAGTCGATAGATATGTTAGACGCAGATGCAGACGTATATCGGACGTAAGATGTGTACCATACATATCAGATCGGCATCCTAGTCATATCAAGCGCGTTATACCAGCATACCAGCTAATGAGATATACTATATGGATGCACTGCTGCCAGCGAATGATTCCACAAACATGAAACCAGGGAGAGTTAATCATAGTCTACGTACTAGGCTGATGCAAAAACTAAATTGCACATGACCTAAAATCCTTAACATGTTATAATGTGAGCCTGCACACAAAGTGCAGAAAGTTTCTGCCGCAACCTAAAGCTACGGCCAGCACAGGTCGGAGAAACGCTTCTAGTAAAAGTAGACACATTAAAACAAACGTCGGCAGCGCGTTCCGCGCGCGCGCGCGGTCGTCAAAACACGGTTGAGATCCGGGGAGAGTGAATCCAGCAGAGCAGCTCGCCGCGGCGGCGAACAATGGCGAAGAGCGCTCTCAAAAGTCGCACGCCTCAAGGCGAAACCGCTGCCCATTAACCCGCACCGAACGAGTCGGCGCGTGGCCCATAGGCGTCCGAGGCGCAAACAAACATTACGACCTCGCGCGCCGCGCTCCCAGAGAAATTGCACGATTCCGGAGGTTGCACACGAGGGCGAGAGCATCACCTGCACCGTGAACACTGTGCACGCTGCACGTAACGGTGCATTGTTGTGGCAACCGTGTGGGAGGATTCCGAGGTCTGCCCGCTAAGCCGGGCGGGAGAGGGGCTCACCGAGAATTGGCAGCGTTCGCCATAGGAGCGGCGGTCGCAGCGGCACCGGCCGAACGAGGCGCGCCCATGGCCGTTGCAGTCCTCCCGATAGTCGTTCCCTGCGACGAACCAGCGCCGGTCAGTCTCATCAGAGCTAGTAGTCGCATCAGCACCCATCAGTCAAATCAGCACCCTCCAGTCACATAAGCTCCGGTGGGTCACATCATCGGCCGCCAGTCACACCAGCACCCGCCAGTCAAATCAGCACCCGCCAGTCAAATCAGCACCCGCCAGTCACATAAGTGCCGGTCGGTCACATCATCGCCCGCCAGTCACATCAGCACCCGCCAGTCACATCAGCACCCTCCAGTGATATCAGTACCCGCCAGTCATATCAGTACCCGCCAGTCATATCAGTACCCGCCAGTCATATCAGTACCCGCCAGTCATATCAGCACCTGTCAGTCACATCAGCACTCTCCAGTCACATCAGCACCCGCCAGTCATATCAGTACCCGCCAGTCATACCAGTGCTCTCCAGTCACATCGCACCCGCCAGCCAAATCAGCACCCGCCAGTCACATAAGCGCCGGTCGGTCATTCAGCGCCCGCCAGTCACATCAGCACCCGCCAGTCACATAAGCGCCGGTCGGTCACATCATCGCCCGCCAGTCACATCAGCACCCGCCAGTCACATCAGCGCCCTCCAGTGATATCGCACCCGCCAGTCACGTCGCACCCGCCAGTCATATCAGTAGCCGCCAGTCACATCAGCACCCGTCAGACAAGTCAGCACCCTCTGTCACATAAACACCCATCAGCCAAATCAACAGTAGTTAGGCAATCACATCAGCACTAGTCAGTTACATGACCACCTGCCAGGAACGTCACCAATGATCGGCGTCCGTCAGTCACATCAGCAGAGACAGCCGGTGAACTGATTACCAGTGTTCAACACCGTTCCAAATAAGAGGATTTCTGGGGCAATTCGTAGCGTGCTGATGCGCTCGGCATACCTTTGGTCCACAAAAGGCGAGGATCTGGCCTAACTGGGCAACTGTCTGAGCCAAGCGCGCTCTCCGGCTCAAACACCTGTGCCCAACTCAAACAAATATCCTCCCGTCTTCCTGAGGTATGTGTGATGCCACAGACAAGCCGAGAGCCGCCTCCCTGCGGGCGCCCGTTCCCCAGATCTCCGTCATCTCGGCAGCCGACCGAGGCGTCTCCAGCAGGCCGTGCCGGGGGCCGGCCGGCGCGGCCTTCGCTCTGTCGACCGGCCACTTTCTCCGGCCGGCAGCAGCCGGAGCCGCCGCGGTCGGCGGTCCGTCGGCGTCGCAGCCGTCGCCGTCGCGGCACGTCCCCCTGACATCACGGGCACGTGGCCGCAGCGGGCTCCGCGGGAGGATCTGGCGACGTTTCGTCGACGAGGGAGTGTAGAGCGCGCGCCATAGCTGAGATTTTGCGGCCGAAGCAACGCATGACGGCGTGGAGCGCCGTGGAATGTCGGCCATTCAGCTGCGTCCCGCCAGCGCCCACACGGGAGTCGTCCCGCTTCTCAAAGCCGGTTGGATGACAGCACCATTCTCGTCCTTGAAAATTCCCGCCGAAGATTCACGCAATCAAATGTGCCAGCTGAATGTTCCCCCGTTGCTCCAGAGACAGTCACATAGAAACAAGTTATCAAACATCTGTAAGCTTCCCAAGCCAGATGCGAACTTCATATGCATTGCAAAGCAATGACCGAAATCGGTAAAACAATGTGCGTGCATTGAGTAATTAATCACTTGCAATGTTTCAAGGTTGACCAGTGCGAAATACCGCAACAAGCCTAAGAACGAACAGAGCTCACCGAAAAACTGTCCCCATAGATCTCCAAATGCCTCCAATGGACTCCGCGCAGCGTCGCGGCCAGAGCCAATTGAGCTAGCCGAAGAAATTGTTCCCATGAGATCTTCTCATCCCGCAAGGACACAAGGTGCACACTCTAGAGCACCTAACAAAAATTCCGGAGACTGATACGAGATTGGAGCCAACGAAACCAAGTGCAGCTTGTTCAGTGTTAGTGTACGACTCGAAAGTATAACCAATGATTCGTCATCTTTCTGTTCTTCAGCACAAGCACTCTGTTGCTGCAGACGTAGACGTAAATGTCATGCGCAGCTCTACCTTCGGTGTTCAGATCACTAAATGCTCAAAGCGGGTGGAAATTTCTGCGGTCAAATAATACGCATGCAATCTGCGGCAACCTGCTTTTACTCTCAAAAATTGCATGCATCAGTCATGCATATTTCTTTTAGGCTAGTCCTCAGGCCAAGTGAGTTTTAGCTTCGGCTATCGGAAAAACCAGGCCTGAGAGGATCACACTACCATAATAACACCCTGTGCCAGGCACAGCGCCATCCCTGCAACCGCTAATTACAGCCTAGTGCATGTCACAGCAGATGATGACAGCATCTTAAAAGCGTTGCGTGGTTCAATTTGCAAAGGGTTTGCATGCATAATTCATGACGAGAATTTTTCTGCAACACAGCATGTTGGATTTGATGATAAATTATGCATGCTACAGTTCGTAAAATGTGTATCTAAATACGCCTAATAAATACGCACATTAATTACCTAAATTATACAACACAACTTGCCGCAAAGAGACGGTATTTGACTAAAATGAGTTTATGTGGAGTCCGAAATTATCTAGCCTGCCCGCAAGGTTTTACAAATCAAGGAATTTATCGCAGTTCGGCACAATGCGTACCTGTTGCATACCTATAGCAACAGGCACGTGGGCATAAAAAAGCGAAGGTTTACATTGGAATGTGGAGCAAGATAAAAACACGAAAGGTCCAATAGAGACCTCGCTCACCACATGCATGGCGCAACAAAACAGAATGTGTACACGATTCGCGATCACCGCGCATGGGAGCGCAGCTGATCTGCACAAAAACGCCGCGTTCGCCACCAACCACACGGGGCGCGTCTTGCTGATTACATAATGGTCTTACAAACAGCGTGTGGTGAGCACCACTGAGGCGCCGCAGACCGCTGGGGCCACAGACCATTGAGGTCACAGACGACTGAGGTTACAAATTCCCCACGACCGACGCACGATCCACCAAAAACCCGCGGCAAGCCCGAAACGAGCCGCTAACTCGCGACATTCAGCCCGAGACCAAGACACCACACGCGACGTTACGACATTCACAGATCAGTGAGCAGCACGGCAGGCGACCGTGCTCCCGTGTATTCTAGCGCCGACCGTGACGTCACATATTCGTTCAGTGCACGGCCCTGACCCACCTGCGCGGTCTCCCAACGCTCCGCACGATCCGCACGCGCCCTTCCTGACCTCCCCACTGCGCCATGTGTGTACTCCTCTCAAGACTCTCCTCTGCTCACAATTGGCGCTGCAAACACTCGCTGGCCTGCCTGGGTGGCCGCCACTCAAAGAGAGTGCCCACCGGCGTTGGCTCGCTCACCAATGATGTCGACGTCGGCGCAGCTCCAGAACTGGTACTTGTCGCCGAACTCCCTGGCCTGGCGCATCAGGCGGATGGAGCAGTCGAGGCACTCAACCCCCTCCGGCATGGTCACCCTCTGGGTCTGGGCGCTGCCGGCGAGCGGGGCGACCAGGTCAAAAGCCGGCCCACGACAGGCGGCCCCCCGGCAGACGGGGCACCGAAGGCCATCCCAGCATACGACGGAGAATCTCACAGAACACTGCCAAGAGTTCCACCACACGCTGAGACGAGTCTCAGGACGCATTATGACGAATCTCAGGACACATTGTGACGAATCTCAGGACACATTGTGACGAATCTCAGGACACATTGCGGCGAGTCTCAGGGCGCATTGTGACGAGCTCCAGGGTACATTGTAACGAGTCCCGGGAAGCATTGTGGCGAGTCCCAGGGTACATCGTGACGTGTCCCGGGACGCATTGTGATGAGCCTCGGGACGTACTATGAGTCCCAGGGTACAAAGTGACGAGTCCAGGGTACATTGTGGCGTGTCCCAGGGGCATTGTGACTAGTCTCAGGGTGCCTTGTCACGAGTCTCGGAGCGCATCGTGATAAGTCTCATAACACATTCATAGCAATATTCCAGGGCAGCCCATGACCATTCTGGGCTGCTGATAGCTTGATGTCTTGCAAGAGCACGTGCTGTCTACAATCAGCATATCTAGTCGAGATGCGGGTTGCTGTGAATGTGAAGGTCCATGGCATTACAAGAGACTTAATATCGGTGTAAGTCGTGCTCCGTCTATGACCCTCGAGAGGACGACGATGTCAATGAGGGACGGGCTGGTGGAGAAGCTTGCCGTAAATATCGTAAATATAACATTATCTCTGCGTCCATTGAGGAATTCAACAAACGACATAACCTGATTTCTTCACAGTGAACCTAAAGAAACTTGCTAATCAATGATGAAATTCGGGGAATTTCCCAGTTTCCCCTCTTGACAGGTCTGGAATTTACTATCAAAATAGTTTTTCGTTTTACGAACAAAGTCAGCGGGGGGGGGGGGCGTGCAGATAAACGATTAAATCCATACATTTACACTGATTCGGGTACAAGTTAGATCGAAAACCTGGGACCGACACAAAGCTGGGCACGAACGTGACAGTCACATACAGTCGCATCCATCGCCATAAGACGGCGAGCCCCGCATCTGGTGCCAGCGTGCTCAGCGGCACAGGCCGTGCCCCCGCCGCGTCCGGCCACGCAGAGGTCGGGGTCGACGGTCGGGTCACGGGCCGCGGGCCCCACGCTGTTGCGTCAGCAGCGCCGGCAGACGCGCCGGCCGTAAGTCTCGCCGGCCGTGGGTGGAGCAGAGACCGGCCACGGCAGGGCGCCACCCTCAGCCCATCCCCCGCCCCTCCCCGCCACGCCGCGCCACGCCCCGCCCCGCCTGCCAGCAGCCGCTCAATGGATCTGGTCCAAGGGTGCGGCGATAAGGTCAAAGTCAGGCGCCGGCGAGGCACGACGCGCCGCGGGTAAGACGAGGAAGGCGCGCTGACTCCGCTGCTCAGCGCCGCCGCTGGGTGGCGCCGAGTGGCGGGCGATCGACCGGTTTTTGCTGTGCGGTCATGGATGACTAGCCAACAGAGGAATGTCTGAGGCAGCGTGACGTGCAGATGCAGGAGGATCCGCACACGCTTGAAGAGTGCCTGCGGTGAGAACGGCCCCGGCCCTGCCCCTCGCTCAATGGGCAGAAGAGCTTCCGTCCAGGACGTGCTGGCAGGTGCTGTCAATGACGTGGGAAGCCCGCACCCCAGCGCGCTGTGTATCGGGAAGTCACACAGTGTGCCGTCAGACACCGGGCTCGGCGGGACCTGTCTCCCTGTACCCCGTGCCCGTGACGTCACCGTCCGTGCCAGCCGGCGCCTCGCCGGGAGCGGGGCCCCTCTCGTGCAGCGCGCAGGCGGGGCCGCGGGCGGCCGAGCCGCCTGCCGTGTCACGCACGAGCGCGGCCGGTGCCGGTCCTCTCTGGGGCCCACACCCCGCGGAGGAGGGTCGGGTCTGCATAGCACGCAACTGCACCGGCACACGGACCATGGCACGGACCACGGTCAGCACCGCATCACGCAACTGCACCTGGCCTGTCCCCGCCCTGCTCTTCGCCGAGTCCGTCGGAAAATATGCGACTGCACCCATACATGTCTTGAGAGAGGCACAGGCCATGGGACGGCACGCGACAACACCCATACATGACCCGAGACAAACACGAACAGCGGAACGAAGTGAGACTACACCCAGGCATAGTTCGAGACAGAAGGATGGCGGCTCGGCACTCGACTGCACCCGGTCCAGCTCGCAGCACTCACGTGGTGTCCAGGGCGTTGTAGCCCTTCTCGTCGGCGTCGGTGGTGAGCGTCATCTTGACCTTCTCGTTGGCGTCGAGCAGCTCCAGCTTGTAGCCGCCCTGAGAACGACAGACACGTGATGGCTGGCGTGGCGTTCTAACACGGCGCGAACACAGCGCCGTTAGCGCACCGTTAGCAGCCCCTTCGGAGGCGGACGTGATAAGTGAGGCCTTGGGCTTGGATAGATGTCAACGAGTGGTCTCATGTAATGCGGCAGCCGCCACAGCCTCCACTGCCAAAGGATCCATGTGTGGGGCTTACAGCCTGGCGGCATTCAGTTCAGGTGCCCAGCGCCAGAATAGCTGAGCTCAACCGGTATCGAACGCAATCTGTTGATCTCACCGGAAACCCATTACGTGGGCCGTGGGATGTTGTGTTCAGGATGCATGCAACAATATGCAATTTGCATGTACTCCAAGAACCAAACCAGTCACGCTCACAATTCGACCCCAGTTGGCAACAAAACCATGCTGATTGAACCTTCCTGTCCCCCATTCTAGCAATCCTGACGTAATCAGGGCGCAGGATTTCTCGTTCACAAAATTCACACAAACCGCGTTCCTCACACGCACATCTCTGTCCCATTTGAGGGCCGCTCCCGTCCAGACAACGCCCCGGCGCCGGCACACCTGACCCAGGCGGTGAGGCGGGAGCCGCGGTCTGCGGCGCGCGGCGGCGAGCCGCGTCGGCCGCCGGCGGCGCAGCTGTGCCAGCGGCCGGGCGGCTGGCGGGCGCGCCACACCGCACACAATCAGAGCGCGAAGCCGCGCCGGCCGCCGCCTGCTGCCGGCGGCCGGCGCGGCCGGAGTCGGCTGCGGCTGGTGCACCGACCGGAAACAGGCCAGCAGCCACACTGATCGGAGAACTGGGACTGACGCAGGTCCGACAGCGGGAGCAGGCCGGTAGCCGCACTGAGCGGAGAACTGGGACTGACGCAGGTCCAGCAGCGGGAACAGACGGCCGCTGGGATCAAGAGTGGTGGCGACGTTGGGACGGGGGCTGAGGCCGAATAAAGGCTGATGAAGAGGATGAAGGGGACGCCAGATGACACAATGACCGGTCGCCGTCGAGATGAGTAGCACTAATGGTGGTGAAACTGAGCCCAGTGTTGTATGGTCGCCGGGCAGTGCGCCGATCACGACGGGAGATTTCTCTGCGAGATTTCTCCGAGGACGGAAATCTCTCCAGAGGGCCGAAATTTCTCTCGGGGTCCACAGGAGGCCACGCGGTCCTCCAGATGGTGCGAGATGTGGGCACGGAAACAGGGCAACAAATTGAAACCGAGGAACGGACGGGAATGAAGTAATAGACGAAATCGGGACCGTGGCCGAGCAGGGGCCTTCCGTTCGGCCACTGCTCATCAGGACGCCATTGACGATCTGATCATTGGTTGGCGAGATTATATCGCGCCAGCCAGCCGGAGGAGGACAGCGGAGCGTTGTCCAGCCAGGTTTTCCGAGAAATCGAGGGGATTTCGTACGGAGTATCATCGCAACGGAGCTCAACTGCTGATATTCGAAGACCTCGAGAAATGCATCAACTGCGCGTTGGTGCATTTCTCGGCATCAAGTTCGCTGACGGTGACAAAACTGTGCCGGACCCGCGACGTTGAACAATGTCACAGGTGAAAGGTCGGTGACCTCCAAATGATTTCAGAACGTTTATCATTGACTGAAGGTCAGATCGGCGTTTACCAGGGTGACACCCACACAAAACAGCACCCAAGCCAGCTTTCACACACAACTGCCAATCGTGGGCCGCTGATCGGCGGCAGCGGTGAGTCGCCGCAACTGGCGCTGGTCTCACCTGGTGGGGGTACCCCAGATGCCAGGATACGTTGAACGAGGAGCCGGCTCGAACCGAGGTCTTGATCTCTCCTGAAAGGAAAAAGCCTTCGTCAGCCTAAGCCCGGGGCCATGAGATCGGCTCGTCAGGCCCACCGGCCAACACGACGCCATCAGCCGGCCTCGGGGCGCGCTGGCGAGACGTCGATGCTGAACAAGAGAGCAGCCTTTTCTTCCACCTGGCGGGCACCGTGTCAGTGGTTCAATAAATCTCGCCCTGACTGCTATTTCAGAGCCAGGTGGTCCATGGCAACCGTGGAGCAGCGTCTAGATGTTCTGCAACATCTGCACGACAGGGCAGCGGTCCGCTTTTTCTCATCTGCATCTCCGGCGTGTCGGTATTTTCAGCACACGAAGGCGCCGCTTGATAGGCTAATGAGGAAGCACGCCACCGGTCGCGTCGCCGGGTGGCGCTGTCTCGCGGCACGCACCGCCTCCCTAACTGCCTCAGGTTTGACCTCACCAGACCAGACTGTATACCAAAAGACCACAGCAAATCCGGCGCGTCATGCCGGTGCCAGACATCACCAAGCCAGGACAAGGCGGATCCAAGCGCACCAAACGCGGCGGCGCCAGACCCAACCCGATCGAATCAGACTGGACGAGACGACACTGTACGCCACACCAGCGCCTTCCACCGCGTTGCAACAGGCCGTGCTGTTCTACCCATTCTGTTTCCGCCCCCACTGCACCCGACCCGACTGCACGGGGCCTGGCCAGCAGCACACCTGGCCGCGTCGGTCGCTCCCTCTGCCGGGCGCCGTCGGACCGACTCGGCCAGGCGCCCGTGATCAGAGGGTGGTCGCGGCCGAAGCGGGAGCCGCCGCTGCCGGTGCGGAACTGTCGGCCGGCTATCAGCCCGAGTCCGTATAGCGGGGCGGCAGCGAGCGTGTCGGCCACGCCGAGCACGCGGCGCACGGAGCACGCCAGGCACACGGAACGGCGCGGGCACATGGAACACGACAGACGCACGCGGAGCACACAGAGCAGGGACTGCAGGAGCACGCCGGCCACGGTTAGCCCCGTGCCGGCGCTGAAGTCAAACAATCTTCAGGAGCATTCACCGCCACGCTGGAGAGTGGGAGACAAGCGCAGAGGGGCATAGAGGCAGCACGATGGGCGACATCGCGTGCTCAGGACATCTGCCGTTCATGGCCGGCGAGTCTGGCCGAGGCCACAGCGGCGGCGCGCGGCCGGCTCCGGCGGCGCCGGGCCGCGGTCCGTCGCACCGTCTCGCCGGCCGCTGCTCGCTCGGCCGAGCGTCACCAGTTCGGGAGGCGGCGGCGGCGGCCAGTGGCGCTGCACGAGCGCACCGCCGGGCGCCGTAGCACAGCCCAGCCCGCCGGTACCGACGGCGACCGCTGTACCGACGGGCGACGCTGGTTACGCGGCGCGTTTCGACGGGGCGTGAGCCGAGATCGTGCCTGACCGTGACCCGGGAGAAGTTCTCACACCATGTGCAGCCCAGGTCACTGGCCCACCAACGCGTCTGCATATGACAAGCAGACGCTGCGCCGCGTGGGCCTGTTTTTGGTGAACTCGCTGACCGAATTAGCATTGGGGTACGGCCGCCGCGCGCAGCCCATGCAAGGCTTGCCACCATTCGCTCATCAGCCGGCGTGGGACAATGCATACACGGCGTTGCCCAATCGGCCACAATGGCTGATTAAACGGTTGAGTAAGGCGGCGCGGTGCGCGGGCGCGTCTGGGAAGGGCTGGGTCGCGTGGCGCGCGCGCCGCCGCCGCCGCCGCCCCGGCCGTGCATAATGAGCGTATTGTGCCGAAAGCGGCGGCGCTGGCCGCGGAGCGAGCCCTGCGGCGACTCCTGGGAGCCACACCCAGCCCCGGCTCCCACCGGCTCCCACCGCCGCCGCCGTCGCGCTGCGGACGCGCATCTGGCACCCCGGGCGCCGCCTCAATGACGCCTTACACGGTACGCTCGTTGAACAATGGCGCCGGTGGCAAATGGTGTTAGTGATAAATGGTAGCTGGGCCGGCACAGAAACCGCCCGGGGCTCGGGGGTGGGCGTATCTGGGACCGCCTGGGGCACTGGAGCGGGCGGGGCCTCCAGCCGCCCGGAGCGTAACGGCCGGCGTGTTCAAACACCGCCTGGGCACGTACAGGACGGGGCGGGACACCCAAGGGCCGGCTGGAGCGATGCAGTGGGTGGGTGCGAGGGCGACGTGATAGGTCGGAAGGCACGCATTTGGAGCGTTGGTCGGCGTGAATGACGTGTAATGTGACGACCAGCAGGCATGGACGCGGGTGTCCAGGTCGGTCATGATGAGCTGATGACCGTTCGCGCCGTCCAAGCGCACCAGAGCTCCACGGCCCTGAAGCTCCGGTCACGGCACCACTGACACCGCGTCCCGATTCCCGGTCACGGTACCACTGACATCGTGTCCCGCGCTCCGGTCACGGCATCACTGACACCGTGTCCCGATCCCCGGTCACGGTACCACTGACATCGTGTCCCGCGCTCCGGTCACGGCATCACTGACACCGTGTCCCGATCCCCGGTCGCGATACCACTGACATCGTGTCCCGCGCTCCGGTCACGGCATCACTGACACCGTGTCCCGCCGCTCCGGTCACGGCATGCCTGGCATTGTGTCCACCACTCCGGTCACCGCACAACTGACATCGTGTCCCGCCGCTCCGGTCACGGCACCCCTGACACCGCGTCCCGCCGCTCCGGTCACGGCACCACTGACACCGTGTCCCGCCGCTCCGGTCACGGCATCCCTGGCATCGTGTTCCGTCGCTCAAGTCACGGCACCACTGACACCGTGTCCCGCCGCTCCGGTCACGGCACCACTGACACCGTGTTCCGTCGCTCAAGTCACGGCACCACTGACATCGTATCCCGCCGCTCCGGTCACGGCACCGCTGACATCGTGTCCCGCCACTCCGCAAGTAGCGTGTCAAGACTTTTATGGATACGCATTTGACGGCTGAAACCGGTCGCAGAGGGCCGTTTTCCGGCCACACACGCTCCCGTGGGCGCGTGCGTTTTGGGAAGGTTGTCGTAGTTGACATGTTTAGATGGATGACAACGTGCTGGATGACAAGACCGCATCGCCACAAGCAGCTGACGCTCTTCACCTGTCGGACAGGGTCAGGTGAGTTAACCCGGCACACGGGCCAGTCCATTTCGCCCGACACGCCCGGTCTCGGTCCGGCCCGGCCGGCTCACGTGGTTGGTTCGGCCCCGCTGGCACCGGCGCCGCGCGCCGGTCCGATCCGGTGGTCCACTCCACTGACTCGGCGGTGAAACTGGGTCGCCCCAGCCCGGCGGCGGCGGCGGCGGCGGCGGCGGCGGCCGGCAGAGCCGGCTCGCCTCGGCACCCCGGCTGAGGTCGACGCTGAGCAAAATACGCGTCATCGCGCAGAGCCCCTCCCCGGCGGGACGCGAGTGAGGACGACTCTCCCCGCCCTCTCACAGGGCATCGAGCGAGGATGGTGTACGTCGCGGCAGCGCGTCGCTTGGGGACCCAGTCTTACGTGCTCTTTTTGTAGGTCGTGAAAACTTCGACCGGCACGAGAACTACGAGAATTGTCTTGGTTGAATGCATTCAATGGTTGTGTCACCTATGACGATATGGTGACGTCGAAGGTCTTGGAATAGCTATCCCACGGGCAATAGTCATATAACCCTTTTCAGGCGAGACCTGCAATTACTCGAGTCGCAGCCTTTCACGCTGGAGACGCCTCAGGTTAGAAGGCATTGCTTGGCGTTGGATTTCACACTGGAGCCCAGGACCAGGGGCTCGGCGGCTATCAACCGAGGCACTTCTGAGGCTGACCCTGACTCCGCTCGGTACCGACACGAGACGGGCAACGGCCGTGAACAGCGGAGAACAAGCGCCGGCGTCAAGTCATCCCGCCTCGAAATAGGGCGTAACATTCGGCCAGCGTCGGGAACGCCCCGAGCAGGCAATCGCGGGTCATCGCGCTCCCGCCAGCTCAGGTCAGCCGGATGTTGCACGCCCTCCCACGCCCGTCGATGCCAGTCACGGCCGGGCCGCGGCCCGCGCCCGTCCCGGCCGCCGATTCCGGTGCGAGCCGCCCTCATGTCGTCACGCCCCATCTCTGCGGCGGGCCTGCAGAGCCGGCCGTGCCGAGCGGCCGGCGGACCGGGCCGGCGCTGCGCCGTTCGTGCCTGACGCGTGCTGGACCCGGCGCACGCCGCCGGGCAGCTGGCTGCGCGTGAAAGCCCGACAAGCCGCGGAAGACGGTCCGGGTCCGGGTCCGGGTCCAGCGTCCGGCCGCCGTCGCGCGCTCGCCTGCCCAGGGTCGGCGATGCACCGAACTGAGGCGTCACCCCCTGCTCTTGGCATGGCAGCGTTTGGCGCACGATTGCATCCACGCTAAATAAGCTTGTCACGCTGAGGTCGCAACGGCGACGAGCCTTTTTCTGCTCTGATAAGTTGCATCGGCAATTGTGGCGAAGGCGACAGTGAATGATCCAAATAATCAATCCTTCAAGATCCCGAAGCTGTTTTTAAAGCTCTAAAGCTCTAAGCTCTAAAGCTCGCTTTAAAGCTAAAGCTCCACCAAATTGTGAAAGAGAAACAATAGCAATTGTGCTGATCCAGAGTGTCAAAAAGATGTCTCCCACTGGCAAAAGCTTGGGCTGCATGAATGATACAAATCGCGGACTCGCTGGTTACGATTTCCCTCAACAGCCAGCACTACGCAGAAGCCACCCCGACTGCACCATACAATGAGAACACAACTTCTATTGTCACTGAAGAGAGCTCCTTTGTGCGTGTACAAAGGCTTCGTTGCACAATGGTGTATGCTTGATGGCCGGGATAAAATTGGGCACGGATCGTTTGTGCCGATAACTAATCGGAGCGTGATGGTCGTTGCTACATGACCACCCGGCCCGTGCCATTGATTTGGTTCGATCCCTGTCTCGCAATTGCAATGGAAGTTCCCAGGCTCAACACCTGGCTGTGAGCTCCACAGCGAGGGGTTGCTGCGTGCTCCACAGCGAGGGGTGGACCGCGTGCTCCACAGCAAGGGTTGCTGCGTGCTCCACAGCGAGGGGGTGGCGGGTGATCCACAGCGAGGGTTGGCTGCGTGCCACAGCGAGGGGTGGCCGCGTGCCTCCACAGCGAGGGGTGGGTGTAATGAACCAGGCGCTTTAAGAGTTTCTTTGTAGCTTTCAACCAGTGGGCTGACGTCCATGGTTGCCGTCTAGCCCAGTGTGAGATCCATGGTCTTTTTTGGCGATGTGCGGTGGCAGAAAACAGCACATAATTATACCCCTGCACATTCTACCAGAAACGCTTTCCTTCGGCAGAGAGACAGAGAAGTTTGCGATATGTATAATGACATGGCAGATAAGTGTCCCGATCAGCCTTCCAGAGATCAGATGAAAAAGTAACAATGCCTGCAATGCAACGTTCGGTTTTAAATTCAACGGGCAGTGTCGTAAAACGCATTCCAATCCGCCAGCGTGATGTTTCACTATGCGTGCTATGAAGCCGTCAAGGTAAAAACGAATCCATCGCCGCCATTGTTAGTGTCCACTCATAGCTTCACTCGAAAGTCGCGGGCGAGCAAAGCGTTGCATGCACATGCTGTGCCATGTATGGATGTGTGTTCCACGACATGCTTGTATTACATTTTCGAAATTATTCCCGTTCAAGGCACCATGGTTGTCTTGGTTGAAAATTTCGCGTTCGTTCTTTTGTATCTCCCTTTGATCATTTACCGCAAACATGGCAACGCCAATCCTGCAGTCATGAAGACAAGGCTAGATCGTCAGCCAAATAACGCGGCAACAGGAAAATTCCTGCATTGGAACGGTGCCCAATCCCTTTTATATCTTTCAGTGCACATTTCCAGCAATGAACAGGTAACCTGGCGTGTCCATGGCTCCAACGCCGAGTTTTACAGACAAGCCACGCTTTAAACAGAGCGATGTCATTATTTATGATCCGGGTGCCCCAGACACGCCGGCTTCCGTTGCCGTTCTCAGATTTATCACGGAATCGGACAGGTAGCAGGCCGTGTCAAGGGTGGGAGCGCCGTGACTTGGCATAAACGGCGCCTACAGAACTGGCGTAACTGACGTCATTTCAAAAGACATGGATGATGTATTGGCACACTTTCAAGGTCTGTCCTCCTTCACCACAATACACACCTGTGAGAAGCCTGTAAACTGCCTGTAGAGCCTTTCTTCCATTTTGGTTGACAGCTGCCGGGCGAATAAGCCACGGTACGAAGTAAGGGCAGGTGCTATATAGCGGATCAATAAACAAGGTATCACACAGAGAAGTAAGGGCAGCTATCACACGGCGGTTTTGTGAACAAAGCCTTCGTACGGATATGGCATGCCTGGTGTTCGTCCGAGACCCGTGATGTGACGAAACGCTTGCACTCTGGAAATTCACCTTGCAGTGATGCCTCAACTTTCAGAACGACTAGGCGAAGCCATTTTCTCATCATGGGAACAAATGGCCGTGGGACCTATGCTCCTATGCTGATGACCAGGGTACCCCAGCTACCAACTTCGTGACTCGTGACCACAAAGCGAGGAGCTGCGTCCAATCCATGCATCGAGGTACTTGCAAAACCTGGCCGAACGTCCAGGTCAAAGGTGCAAGGCCTGGTCGAAACGGTCGGGTTAAGGTCTGGGCAAACTTTTGGCGCCTGCAGGACGAGCGTCACGCGTAATTGGCGACCTTAGCGTCACTGGCGGCGCAGCGCACCTCGCTCGTCGTCGCCCCGTCAGAACCGGACCAGACGCGTGTGCGTGTATGTTTAGCGGCGCAGCGCATCTCGCTCGTCCTCGCCCCGTTGGCACCGGACCGGACGCGTGTGCGTGTATGTTAAGCGGCGCAGCGCATCTCGCTCGTCTTCGTCCCGTCAGCACCGGACCGGACGCGTGTGCGTGTATGTTTAGCGGCGCAGCGCACCTCGCTCATCCTCGCCCCGTTCGCACCGGACCGGACGCGTGTGCGTGTATGTTAAGCGGAGCCGGCCGAGCCCCACGAGCCATATGGACGCCGAGAGGCGCCTTGCTCTCAGGGCCGGGGCGGCCCGGAACAGGCCGGCAGACAATGCAAGGCGTTTGCCGACAAACAGTGGGCGGCGCTGCTTTGAGGCTGGCGTCGGGAGCCCGTCCCCGTCACGACAGCGGCCGTGGCGAGGCGCTCCCAGGCGGCGGCGGCGGCGGCGGCACGCTCCGCTGGGCTGCCAGTCTCTCCCACCGGCCGGCCGCCCGCGGCACGGGCCGGGCCGGCCGCGCGCGCTCAAGGCTGCGCCGCGCGCCGCTCGTTACCCGCCGCCCACCATGGCAGCTGGTCTGCATGGGCGTTTGCTCGCCTGTCGTGGGTGTCGACTCGCCTGTTGTGCGTGTCGACTCGAGGGTGTCGACTCGTCTGTCATGAGTGTCGACTCGCCTGTCATGGGTGTCGACTTGCCTGTCGTGGATGTCGACTTGCCTGTCGTGGATGTCGACTTGCCTGTCATGGTTGTCGACTCGCCTGTCGTGAGTGTCGGCTTGCCTGTTGTGTGCATCGATTCGTCTGTCGTGAGTGTCGGCTCGCTTACATTACGTATTGGCTCACATCTTGCGGGCTTCGCCTCGACAGTCATTGGGCCAACTCACCCATCTCGGGCGTCATCTTGCCTGTCATGGGAGAAGCTCATTTGCTTGTTGAGGACCGCATCCGCCCATTTGAGGCCTCCAGCGTGACGGAAATCACCCCGCAGCCTTGTGTGCAGTACATTAGGTAGCTATCATTCACGCACAGCCGAAACTTTTTATTTCTGCACGGTCGGATGCAAGCTCCGTTTCAAGAAATGTCTATCCACATGAGGGAGCACCCAGCGACGCGACGCGTACGCATCCGCATCCGTCGCTGGTGGGTGAAAACCTCTTGGGTGCAATGTCCGCACGTGCCGCATACGCTTTGTCTTCGACCGTCGCCACGGGTCTGACTCAGGCCCGGAAACCCCCCAGCTGATGACTAATCGATTTCGTTTAAAGTCTGCAGCCGGGCAGATTGCGCGGCGGATATGACGACCTTCCCTACCCTGGTCCTGCACACAGCGTGTGCCAGGGAGGAAATGAGGAAACTCGGCCGGCCTTGGCGCAGATCCAGTGGCGTCTGACATCCAGTCAGCGCCGGCGTAATGCTCCTCGATGGTAGGAAGATTCCGGCCCGTCTAGAGCCGTCGCCCTAACCGCTTGTCAGTCTCAGTGACGTCACAGCACCCTTACAGGCGCCGGGCAAGCCAAACAGCAGTGGGTGGCTCGACCGCCCGCGGCCGCCGTCCGCTCCAGCCGCTGCATGCCGCCATCTGCTGATCTCTTTCCCGTTGTCAAGAACCCACGGCGGCTGAGCGCGACCACCACTCGACATGCAGCGCCGCTGCAGCGGAGGAGCGCGAGCGGCGTGAGCTGGCCGTGCTCTCCGCGGCTCGAGCAGGCGTCGGGGCAGGCCCACCGTCACGCGCCGCTGCCGAGCCGGGTGATGAGGGTGCAGCCGCCCGCCTCAGCATGCACAGGACGGCTGCAGGCCGCGGCCGCGCCCGGCGGGGCTGCGACGGCCAGGGGCCTCGCCACTGGCAGACCACCGTGTTCGAGCGACTGCTCTGTCTTGCTCCTGCATTCCAGGATGCTGTAAGGTGCATGCTCTTGTGGGCTTCAGACAGCGGGATGCCGTGAGAACGAAGTTCATGTTTAGACGACTGTGCAATAATTTCTAGTTCGTCGAAAACGGTCCAGCAGAGCACAACGTTTTGCAAACCAGCACGACGACCCCGCAACAGCAGCTGTTGTTGGCGAGGGCCTGCCAGGTGCAGGCCTCGCCGCCTGACCCGTCCGAGGGTCGGCTCTGACATCACCAGGGACGCCCCGAGCCAGCAGAGCTCCGTCCGGCAGCAGGAACGGACCAGAACCTCGATACGCTGCGGGGCGGCACCGCACAGCTCCCGGAGCCACGGCTGGCCCGAGCTTCCTGGCGCGGCTTCCCGCCAGCGGTTCCCGCCACCGCTTCCCGCCACAGTTTCCCGCGGCGCTGGGCCGGCGCCGCTCCGCTCTCACGCCAGCTGTCAGTGACGAGCGGCGGCGTCTTTGGCCCACGTCTCCATCACAGCCGGCCGCCCGGCCTGGCCCGGAGACCGCCGCCACACGCCGCCAGCTGCGTCCCTCCACCGGGGTGGGACCGATCGGTGCAGCGTCGCACACCGCTGAACATGTGCCGGCATGAGCTCTCTTCGAAGGGCTTGGCAGGCGTCGCGGTCTCCTGGCGCCTGCCTGCCACATGCCGTCCCGGATCTCCCCCGTGCATGACCGTCCAACTGCGCGTACCGCCGGGGCTCATCCAGTCGCGTGCGCCGGGCTGGCCGCCAGGTGCCTCCCGCTCCCCCTGCGGCGGCCGCGGCACCGCCGAAGTCGGCCGACTTTGCGGGCTTGGCAGCTTCGTCGGCAGGAGCGGGCCAGAGCGGGCCGGAGCGGACCGACCAAACCGGAGCGGACCGGACCAAACCGGAACGGACCGGAGCGGACCAGAGCGGTCGCAAACACCCGGGTTCTAGCTGCGCGGCGGCCTGCGCTGGCGCAGCGCACAGCTCCGCGCGGGCCCGCGCCAGGCACGGCCGGCACCGCGTAGGTGGTCGCTCGCAGCACCGGCTGCTGCGCACTGCGCTCCGTCGGGCCGCAAACGCCGCAGGTTTTCAGGGCGTGTGATACGGTGTTTAAATCTTTTCCTCACGCGCGCCACGGCCATGCTGGACAAGTCGTGTAGCCATGTCCAGCAGCTACTTGGGTCCCCAAGAGCGTCCGTTTTTCAGAGCTGTCTTTGCAATTAGCGGCTGTAGCATTATTTTCCTGGAATGTCAGAAGACCCCGCAGCGCCAACTGGCTGCGACAGATTTACTCTGCGTTTAGAAAAGATAAGCGGCCAGTAAGACCGGGTTAAGACTAAATCAGCTCAGCCTGGCTCATAATTCAGAGCTGTTAGAAAAACTCCCTGCAGCACATGTTCGAAGATGATTTCAAATTAAAGTGAGGTTAGGCAGAATACGGTCTGCATTGATGATAAACATCAACAGCATTGATGCAGATAATGATGTCAGCCGCCTTTTTTGCAGACCGAATTCATTAAATTACACCGCGATCTGGTGCTCACGCAACCAGATCACGAGCCCCTGACACGCAGACAATCGCAGAAGCCAGACAGTGTAAGACTGTACGACGTCGGCATGGCAGGCAGGCGGCCACCGTTCGCACGCGATCAATGGTCCCACGCGTCCAGTGGCCACCCACTGACCCAGATCGCGGGCGGCCGCCGCCCCAGCCCACCGGGCTCGCCGCCGAACGTCGGCGCACCGCGCTCCCGTCCGAAACGCCTCCCCCAGACTGCAGCCTGGCCGGCGGCGCACCAGGCTCCAGTCTCGTGGCGGGCCGTGAGACCTGATCGCGTGACTTCCGAGTGCCATCCTTACAAAGACCGGCGGCGCGGCGACGGCAGCGCGAGAGTTGGGTCCGGTCCGGCCGCGTCCCAGCGCCGCGCGCGCCGCCCCAGCACCGGAAGGGGGCAGTCGTGGCGCGCCGGCTGGCCGGGGCAGCTGAGACGGGGTGGGGGAGCGCCGCGCCGCTTTCGCCGGGGTGCAGCGCCGGCCGTCGTCAGGCGGCGCCGCGCCACAGACCCGCCGACAGGGGCAGGGTGGCTGACTGGCGGCGAGGGCGGGACCGGCCCGGTCCGCAGCTGCCCCGGACCCGGCGACGCTCAAGCCACCTGAAGGCCGGCCAGCCACGGCCGGTCGACCGGAACGTCCGGAACAATTCCAGCGCAGCCTCCGCCGCCTCACCGCAGGCCATGTTTGGCGTAGATAGCGTCATTCTCCGAGCCGGCCATCAGCTCCCATGAATGGATCGGCTATCCGGTGGATGATAGCGTTCCAATGTGGCCAGTGATACCATTAGAATGAATGCCGAGAGTTCATTCACACGCTGGTGTCGCGCTATTTTGTTTTTGTGTTATGCGAATGTGCCAAATGTGAAGAATGCCTCGGACATCGTTTGTTCAAACCCGAGGGAGCTCCTAATCCGGTGAAACCTGGACACGTTCCGAGCTGGAAACCATTTCCAGGGCACGTGATGTTTCCGCGCCGTTTTCACCGCTCGCCTCGCCCAGTGAGACGTCACCAGCGCGGCCCGCGCCGCCGGAACGGCGCCGCGGCGCCGGCGGCCGGCGACGCGCTCCAAACCGGGCGGGTCGCTTTTACCGGGCGTGTCGTAAGCACGGCGGCGGAGGCGGGCGGCCCGCAGCAGCACCGGCCTTGGCGCCGCCAAGCGCGGCACGGCCGGGGGCGCTGATCGACGTCAGGTGCCCCCCCCCCCCCGCGGCCCGGCCCCGGGCCCGCATGGGAGCGTGACGCCGCGCCGTGCGGGGGGGGAGTGACCCAGGTATGGGGGCCACGTGCAGAGGCGGCGTGCTGCCACGTGCGGGGAGGGGGCGGAGCCGCTGCCACGTGCGGGGAGGGGTGAAGCCCCCGCCACGTCCGGAAAGGGGCGGAGCCACTGACATGTGCTGAAAAGGGGGTGGACCAGATCCATGCGGAGGGAGGAATCAATCTGGACAACCCGAACACGTGCGGGGGCTGAACCCGGCGCCGGGGAGGGCTGACCCAGGCATTGCT
Source organism: Pollicipes pollicipes (assembly GCF_011947565.3). Classification (NCBI taxonomy): domain Eukaryota; kingdom Metazoa; phylum Arthropoda; class Thecostraca; order Pollicipedomorpha; family Pollicipedidae; genus Pollicipes; species Pollicipes pollicipes. The sequence goes on along the minus strand of NW_023596225.1, from coordinate 25,279,066 downwards.
GACACGTGCCGGAGGTTCACCCAGGCATCACAGACACGTGCCGGGGGATGGCCCAGGCATCGCAGACACGTGCCGGGGGCTGACCCCGGTGACGATGACAAGTGCAGCCAGCCAGCGCGCGTTTTCGCCCTGGAGTTCGTGACAGCGAGACTTCATCGAGAAGCGCCTTGTGACGCATGCATGGGACGTTTCCCCGGGGCCAGAACCAATCGTAAGTCAGCAGAAGCCGATTATCATACCGTTAAACGGACCGAGTCATACCCACCGCCCCAGCATCACAGAGACCGGCCTCAGCACGTGCGCCCTCCTCGTCACGCGGGCCGTTATGGAGGCCGGCCGGTCGGCCCCCTGATTCACGGTGCCAAGGGTGCACCATGATTGCCTCTTAAAGTACCACGCGCGTAGGCAGTTAAAGTGAACCATTACTGCGACGACGACTCGCCTTTATGAACTTGCACTGCACTCATCTTGGACGTGTTTCCATTACAAAGTGCTGTGACAAACCCGACTCCCCTCTCCTAGTGACCAGGCTTTACCAGATCCAGCGCGGTCAGCCTTCTCATTTTCAGTTGGTTTTCCGTTGGTCCGCGGCGCGGCTCTGCCGCCCACTCACCTTTGGGCATGCCGCATGGCGGCTTCGTGCGAAACGTATCGAGGAAGTCCAGGTCAAACTTGCGCGCTGGCGGGAACGTGAGCGCCACGTGACCGGCCGCGTGCCAGGTCAGCGAGAGCAGGGTCAGGGCGCACAGCCAGCCCTCCATGGCGCCGCCACCAGCTGAAACACGGGTCAGGTCAGGTCAGGTCAGGTCGGGCCAGGTCAGCGGGAACGGAATACGCGCGCAATTTCCTCCGTAGCGCGACCCACCCCAGCGTAAACTCAAGTGCCATGCCGCGCCAGATTGGATCAGCTCCGGTGATCGGACAGAACGCAAACAGCAGCGACAGCCATCGCGGTCCGATAAAAGTCGCGGGACAAAATCCGGCTCGGACGCGGCAACCGTCACCGGGCCGGGCCGAGCCGTCGTGGTGTGACCTGCAGCGCGGATAATCCGGACTGGCAGCAGCGTGGCGACGCGAGGAGCAGCGCCCGTAAAAATCGAGCTCGGTTAAGCTGTTCAAAGAGGATGATGCCGTGTCAGGCTGCCGCGCTGACGATGGTGCGGAGGGAATTCTTATCCGCCACACGGACAGTGTTCGTTCATTTGCGACGTTCCCAGCACTCGTAAGCTACTTAGCGGAAGCACTCCACGACAGATTGTGTGTGACGGCGCACTTACCTGTGGTTCTATTCATCACAAGCACAAAGCCTGCCATGCCTTCACAGCGAATGGCTTTTAAATTGCGGATCCAGGTCAATCGATAAAAGGCGATGTCAGTGGTCAGAGGCGTACCCAGCAAAACAAAATCAGGGTGAAAAACGATTGAAAAACACATGGACATGCCGAATGGCCACATCGCACAAATTCGTTTGCTAAGCGTCGAACAGTGTGCCACTCTCCCTCTCCCCTCCCCTAGATGTCCCGCCGGCGGTAATGGATTGTCGATACGTCTACGAGGCTTGGGGCACGCACGCCATTTACGACTGATGACTGAGCTTCCAGCGCACGCGATGACGGGAGAGAACAGGGGCTGGCCGCGCCACGCTCCGTCGACAATAGCATTTTCAGGGCTGAAGATAGTCACCTGAGCCCGGGAAATGGACACGCTTGACGCTTGACGCTCGACGCTTGACGCTTGACGCTTGACGCTTGACGCTTGACGCTTGACGCTCGACGCTTGACGCTTGACGCTCGACGCTTGACGCTTGACGCTTGACGCTCGACGCTTGACGCTTGACGCTTGACGCTTGACGCTCGACGACAGACGCTTGACGCTCGACGCTTGACGCTCGACGACAGACGCTTGACGCTTGACGCTTGACGCTTGACGCTTGACGCTTGACGCTCGACGCTTGACGCTCGACGACAGACGCTTGCGAAAAGCTCCTGTTTGACCGGTGCTTGCGAAACTTTCGCTACGCCCGTCGCAGCCGGTCTAAATCAGGCACGGACTACATGTCCTGCAGATCAGACGTCAGATCCTCCTAAAGCCTCTCCCCTCAATCCGTCAGTGTTTGAGCCCTCGCGAAGGGAACAAAACAATTGCGCCGTCAATACCAGTACCAGCGCTCCAATTTCAGACGCAAACACCACCATCACGTGCGCGTGCGCGGCATGACCGTCTCAATAATTCACTGCCTGCGGCGATTATATCGACTGAGCGACGATGACCGAATGGGGGACAAAACTGTCATGCCCAGACAGTGGATCTATCGCACGGACGCCGTTCCAGCGGCACGCCGATAAGCCGATACTCAAGCCTGGAGCTGCGGAAAGCATAACCCTCAGACCACGCAGGAGCGCTCCTAGGCGCGGCGGGATCTGTGAGGCCTGAAGAACCACATGTGTCAGTCACGCTAAGCGTCCCTAGTCGCTTACCTGGGCTAGTGACTTCAGACTCGCGCATGAGCTGATTCGTAATGATTTAATAGAAAAGAAAACCACCCATAACTTGTAATCCAAAACATGTGATTACAGCGGCCGGCGACTTCAGGCAGTTACAAAAGGGAAACTATGACTTGAGGTATGTCTCCGTCAGCTAGACACATAGCTCTGTCACCGGAGCGACAGCGCTGTCAAGCCCCACTCCATCCCGCGAGTTCACGCGCCGCACGGGGACTGGTCCTGCAGTCCTGTACGGCCTCTTTGCACCAGCCCGTCGGCCGAGATCGCCGGCCGCGGCTCGGCTCGGCTCGGCTCGGCTCGGCTCGGCTCGGCTTGGCTCGGCTCGGCTCGGCGCGGTGAGGCGCGGCGCGGCAGGACGCCGCCGGGCCGTGGGAAGGACGGACACGGCTGACCGGCCGGTCATTGGCTCGTCAGCCGCTTCCCTGTCGACGGCCGCCAGCGGCGCCCATCGGCTCCCAGCGCCGTTCAAGTCGGTTCACCCCTCAAGGCCGGCCAACCAATTGCCGGCGCATCATCGGAACGAGCCGAGCCGCGTCGAGTCGGGTCGGGCGGGGGCGGCCCGTGGGCTGCGAGGGGCCTATTAGGCGGAGACGCGCCCTCACGCCGGCGCAAACAACAATGGCCGTCGACATCGGGGTGGCTGCCCCGGCTCCCGCAGTCGGTAGACCCCCCCCCCCCCCTCACTCTCGACCATGGACAGCAGCCACATGGAGGCGCGTGGCGAAGAGGGAGTTCTGGGAGCATGGGAGTTCTGGTGACCAGCTCCGACAGCGGACAGCGCGAAGACTGGGAGCCGGCCTTACAGTGAAGGCATGACGGGGGACCCGCTGACGCCCTCCCACAGTGGACAGGCGCAGCCAGACGTCCCCCGAAAATGGGCCGCATGCGGCCCGGTAAGGAATGCCGACAACGCCGGTACAGGGCGCAGTGACGCGCCCCGCAGTGACGACACATAGCACGGCGGCGTGTCCTCGCGATGGACAGCAGCCACTGAAGCCGCTGAGCGGCCAGAGGTCGTCCCGGCGGCGCGCCGCGCGCTCCCGGTGAGATGAGCCCCCGGCCGACGTCCACCCGAGCCCGCGAGACGAGACGGGCCGGGCCGGGCCGCTTTCACCGGGCGGAATGCGCCGGCGGCCGGCGCCGGTGCCTGGCGATCGTCCGCGTCGGCCGCTCTACATGGGCACACGCGCAGCACCTCATCAGCCATGCAGCTCCTTCGTCTGTCCAGGCCAAGGTGGCGGCGCAGGGGGGTGCCTCTCGCGGATCGGTGTCGGGGCCCGCGACCGCGGCCGCCAAACACTGGGCCGCGGCCTTCAGATCCATGTGGACGACTGACAATGGCTGTCCAGAGGCTTATGTGTGGCTTTTGTTATATGTTTCGCTTGTCGTCCGTGGCAGCGGATGTGCCATAGTGAAGATACTGGGGGAGAGGGGAAAACTATTTTTCAAGACACGGTAGAGGGGCACACGTGCTTATGCTAAAAGCTCTAGTTGTGATTATTCGAAGGCTTGTCGCCCAATATTTGCATCGTCCCATGCTTATTACCATTTTGGGCACCAGTACACATATCGTGGCAAGCAACGGCGGGCACTGTAGTTGCTTTGCTTCATTTTCTGGGGCATTTGAGTTTGACTGGTATCTGCGGAACCGGTCAGGGGAGTTTTTGTCACATGCATCACTGCTCACTGGCGGCAGCGCTAGAACCCGTCCTCCCCAGCTCGGAAGGAAAAACGAAAGTAGCCGGTCGATCTTTTCCGTCGACGCGTTGAAGCCTTCTAGAAGTCATGACTCACAGCACCGAGGCTCAGGATCACACGTGTTCAAGGCGTCCGGCTCCCCGAACCGGACCTCGTCCGGGCCGGGGCCGACAGTATGGCGTGCATAAATATGAATAGCAGCACGTATGACGAGGTATGCATGCCCTCCCGTGTCAGATGTCCCATATGCATGCCCTCCCGTGTCAGAGGCACCGGTCGGATATGCTTAGCTGGGTTCAGCAATTCTCGAACCGATCCAGTCTGGGCTTAAACGGTGTAAGGCAGCTGAGAGGTGAGCATGCGGCGGCATCAGGAATATCGCAGTCTTAACTCCATGGTGAATACTAATTATTGGACATCGCGTTGCATGAAATGTAAAATGAGCTCATCAAGCCTTGACCAATATTGTGTTCGGTACAAGAAGTCGTCAAAAGGAGAACGTCAAAATGCTGGTAAAAGAATATCAGAATGAGGGCCTTGTCAGCAGATAAAAATCCATCGTTGACTGTACTGTTACATGTACATAACGTCTGCAATTTTCGTCATTAAGTGCTCGAGAACCCATATCCAAAACGGAATGGCCCTTAACGACAGGCTAGGGCTGAACTGCCATAATCAAATATTATCTGACCTTTGACTATTAGCATAACTATCATAGTCCACTAAATGTGTGTTTTATAGCCGATTATGACGGCCAGTGGCTTTAAACTGACGCGAGAATGCGTGGTCAGCAACCGCCCTTTCCCTTCTATAATGTCCTGAGGACGGGAGTAAATAACTATGACGGCTAAGGCACTTTTATGACCCCAACTTCTCACATACGGTCATGACGATGGACGCGTCCTTCGGCTACCAAGCAGCGGGAGCCGTGCTACAACGTGTCAGGAAATATCTACATGTAGCCATGGGCTTGCACAACAAGGCGACAAGCAACAACATATTCAGTCATGCTAGCCCAGCAGTGATGAGCATAGGCCCCACAAGGCTGGATAAAAATGCAAACAACTTTATTCTGGCCACTCACTGATCCACTGCTTCCATTCACTGATGCTTCCAGACCCAGCGTCGAGCATGGTCGTCGGTTTACCGCATTGCCAGACGGGCTGAGTACATATTCATGGTACGTAACGAAACGTGACAAATTAGACAGCAGCTCGACAAATAGACAGAAAAATTTCCCAAGCCATTTGATACTCCATATCAGAAAATAATGGAGCCACACTTCAACCAGTATACTACTGGCACGGAGGACTCCATCAAACCTGACATGCTGCTTGTTGGTCATGACCTTGACCTAATCCACTCGCTGGGCGTCCCCGCCCTCACCGCACCGGAGCACGTTTGAATCAATCTCGCTCCTTTGCGTACTGAATCCACACAGTGCCACATTTATCCTGCGCCTGAGGCCCGACGCTAGACACGTACGCCAAAATATCGCCACGTCGTTAGGCCTTATCGCATTCCTGCATCCCGGGACCGACCTCGCCAAACCTGTGACGTCACCGGTCACCCGCCGCGCTTCTGCGGGAGAGGACAAGCGCGAACCAATGGCAGCTCGCGCGCGGCTTGGGGCTGCTGCCGCATTGCGGGTGAGCGTCGTTTGGGTGGTGGTCGCTGACCTTCCCAGTGACGCAGCGGCAGCCGATGACCCAAGAGGTCACGAGGTCGCCCGATGAGGCCCGGGATCCGAGTTCGAGACTCCAGGTTCGAGCTCTGGTTGGGCTCTATCCTTTTATCTCAACGTTATATGTGGCTGGGACCTGCCACTAGCTTTGCTTCCTGCTCCGGCTCCGGGTCCGGTTTTGGCTCAAGTTGTAGCTCGAGCGCGAGCTCGAGCTCTAGCTCAGAGTTTGGCTCTATCTGTTTCTCTTCGGTTGACTCCGCCTCTGGACCTCCGAGCTTGGCTGGGACTGACTCTCGCTCTGACTGGACTCTGACCCCGGCTCTGGCTCTTGACAGGACTTTCACTACCAGCCACGACCTGCTGGTGGCGAACAGCAGCTGACTGTCCGCTGTCCCAAAGTCATGGCTCGGGTCGCTGACCCCGGATTTGTTCCGCCGTGTGATCTCATGGAATGAGCCTTCCCTGTGCAGAGCTCTCCGTGATCTCACCGGGTCCAGAGCGCTGGCCGGCCTGCCCAGCAGACTGGTTTCTCTTTTTGTGTGGTCTTTCCTAGTCGTTACGTATGAACGACCGCAAAAACTATCAACTCAGGAACGACTAAAAAGGCCAAACTGTAGCGGGCATAACCTGGGAGCCCTAAAATGGTCCCGGATCCTAAGCGCCTACTCTGGTCGGGCAGGCCTTCATCACAGGAGCCTTTTCAAGCTGGCTGCTGACATGGCCGTTTGACAAAGGCTACGAGACCAGTGACGGACACTGCGCCTTATCTGAAAGGCGGCTCCAGTCCACCACCGGATCCTAGAACAAGCCTGGGTGCGAGAACATTTTTTGTGCGACGAAAGTACGGGCAAGTAACCTAAAAACCAGTGTGTTCCGAAGTAATTAGCTTCAGGTCGTTTGGCCTCGTGACTATCGGTATTAGCACGAAAGCAAGCCATTGGAAATGTCACTTGGGTCACTTGGGGTTACGTTTTATAAACTACAGCGTTTAGAGACCAGGGACTATCACTAGGGATCGGGCCATAATGGCAACATAAATATGGTTTCCAGAATCCTAATGACCAGCCTAACGCAGGCAAAATGGCCAACGCAGCCTGCCTCCCTTTGATTCACGGCATGCCCAAATCTCAGCAGCCAACACCCTCAGGACATAATCGGGCAAGTCGCCGCAACTCCACGGACCGCCAATCAGGGTCCGCCGAGCGACAGTAAATCCGCTGTCACGTGACGGTTCTGCAGGTGGTCGTGTCAAATCACGTGTCCCTCCACACCACGCAGGCAGTGACGCCACAGCTAGGCCTGCCTCTCAGCCTTCCTCTGCAGACTGGCTCCGTGTTCAGACCGCCGCTGTTGCGCGTCACTCTCCGTCAGCTGGCGCCGTGCGTGCGCACAGCTCGCAGATGTGAGGCGTCGCAGTCACCCGTGAAGTCCGCAGTCGGTGACGTCACTGCAGCGCGCCGCATCCGTAGCCGGTAAGGTCTGTGCACCGGCCACCAGTCCAACTCCTGAACGTCACTGCTGTGCACCAGCCCACAGACGGCCACATCCTCGTCACGTGATCAGTCCACGGCCGGTGCATGGCCGTCACGTGACGAGTCCACACCTCGCAGCCGGCGATGTGCCGGCCCCCGTCTGAGTCACACGCCTGCAGTTGCCGGCTCTCCGGAATCCAGCGTCGGCCATCTTGGAGCGGAGGTCGACCTCCAAAGCCGGGAGCGTGGTGGACGCGGCGCCTCTCCGAAGCGCTGCGCCGCGTGCATTCGTCGCAGATGCGTCATTACGTATGCAGGAGCGGTGGGGTTACCGCTAGGCGCCGGGAGGCTGCTGGAGACCGCAGCGCCTGGCACCGAACAGGGAAAATAACACCAGCCGCGGCCGTGCTCTGCCGTTGTGAAATACAGAACAGGGGGTCGCGGCAAACATCTCGTGGAGGTCGGGTCGCAGCCCAGCGGCCCCGAGCTGCGATCATGCGGGCTGTGCCGTGATAGGGGTGCACCCCCCCCCCCCCCCCCATCCAACCATGTGAACGCACCGCGCCCCCCAGGGAAACGCCAGACGCGGGCGGCCGGCCTAGGTGCAGCTCAGCCAGCAGAGGTGACCCCGCACAAAAACAGAGCTGGAGGCACCCTCCCAGAACAGGAAGAGCGCTGGATCAGAGCTGACCTGGAGGCGCCATATAACCTCCAGCGAGAATACCAGCACGGGCTCTGCTTCCGCACCGCAGCCAGGCCAGAGAAGGAAGCGGTCGTCCGAGCCCGAAGGTCGCACGGCTGCAGGACAGATATGCAAAGCTCACTTTGGCAACGGTGTTTTGTAACTCATCCAAGCATGGCGAGGGAACAACAGCTGCAGCCGACCTGGCCGTTATGCGACACTGCACAGGGTCGCAACAAACAGAAGTTATGTCCCTTTCCCTGCACCTTGTTCCCGCAAGCTTCAGTTCTCGCCAGAACATGCTGCATCGTTCGCTCGCCGCAAAACGTCGCTTCTTCCCACCATTGCGAAAAAGGAAACTACTGCAACGAATCCAAAGGAAACGATAACTTACATGGCTCAAGGACAAATGCTTGCGGTTCACGTCCGCTACATCGCTTGTTCCCTGCAAAACGCCGCATCCTCGCGCAGTAACAATGAAGGGAACTGTTGCGGTGAGCCCACTGAAAAGGTAACTTGCACTCACCTTGACACATCAGCTGATATCACAGGATTAGGCTGATATCAGAGGATTGCTCACTTATTGCCGATACACCGAAATCATTACTGCTTTTGTTCTGTTGAAATCATTGTTGCACAATAATCCCTTGTGCATGTCCGCAGCGGTTTGGTCGCCAGACGACCAGATGAAGGGCACTGTTGCCCTCGACGTTATCTCGAGGCTCACGCGGCCCTCCGTGATCAAATAAGACAACATCCAAACGCTGTCGGTCGTTGAAATAATGTAGATCGAGGCCCTTTTTTCAGTGACATCGATGGGATACATCTCTGACGAACGTTCACCATACACGTGCTGAACCGACATCGCAGGTCTCAGGCAGGGATGACCAGGGCTGGGACCTGCCCGCCCGGTCACTGTCGGGGGTCGCGGACAGTGCGCGGCGCCGTGGCGGGGTGCGGACTGACTCCTGCGCCAGCCCCAGCGGAGCTGTCGCCAAGGCCGGGCGGCGGCCACCGCCAGCGACTCCCGTGACCGGCGTGGCGGCAGCCGTGACGGCCGCCGTGACGGCCGCCGTGACGGCCGCTCGCTCGTGCGCGGGGCGCGACCCTGACCGGGGCGCGCCACAGGCCCCGCCCGCCGCTGACCGCTCGGTCGACACGGCCGACCTTGTGCGCACGTGACAGCCGGACCCCCGAACTGACCGCCGGCGCCGAGGCAGCTGACCTCGGAAAACGGCACACGCAGGCGAGCTTTGTGTCACGGCGGGCGTCACGAGGACGGCGGCTTAGTGTCGGGCTGGCAGCGACACAAGGCCCAAAGCCATGCCGCCCTCCCACGTTAATCCACATGGCAGTTGCGGGTGAAAACGCGGAGTTGTCTAACGTGTCCCGTAAAGGCTCAGTACAATTTCCTTTCATCATTTCACTGCCGGCATAAAACATTAACAGTCCGACCACTCCGAAGGGTATTTCATGGTAACCCGACTACTGCGTGTGATAGTCAATGAACCCGACTACTACTTAGGGTGGTCAATAAGATGGAAAGCTCTTATCCCAGGTGAAAACAGCATGAATTTCCTATTCGCCCACAGCAGTGTGTATTCTTTATCTTCCATGTCAGAAATGGGCCTGACGTCCGACGTGATAAGAGCGGTTTTGATGCGACCGATTTCGGTCGGTGCGGTGCGTTAATCCCTTCCATATTCAGAAACTTGAACTTAACACCCGGTTGCCATGAATGCTTTTCTACTGTTTGCATGAGTTTTTAAATGACACAAATCCAGGGTAGTAAAACGTCGTAAAAATGCATAGCCATACTACCCAGGTCAAGGAATAATGTAAAACGCGCGAAATATTTGTTTCTGACGTCGGGCCGGTGTGGTTTGTATGCGACACTCGGATTTTACAAGTGGTTGTAAGCTCCGTCTCCGGGTGTGTAACAAAATATCCATCTATACAACAAAACGCACAGAAATAAAACAAACATAAAATGACAAAACTACCATACAGAGATAAAATCGCAACCGGTACTTGTCAGTCCGACACCGTCCCGGTCGGCAGCGTCGGCAAGCGAGCCCCTTCTCAGCGTCCTTCATCGTACCTGTCGCTGGATATCCCGCTGATGTCACGGACCACAGAGGGCGGCCACTTCCGGAGAGGTGGGCAGCCGGGCGGCGCTGCGTGGACAGCGTCGCCACGCCCTGGGCCTTACCCGGCGCGGCGTCACGAACGAGGCCCATTGTCTGCAGGTGGCCGCCTGACCGCCGGCCTACCGCCCCCATCACGATCGGGGTTCCTCGCAACGCCTGGCCGCGCGGCCCGGACACGGAGCCGGCCAATCCAGCGGGGCCGGTCACCGCCGGGGTCGGGTCCCTGACTCACGGCCCCAGCGGCGCTGCAGGACCGGCAGCAGCCGCCGTGGTGTATAGCTCAGAGGCACGCACTTTCGTGGTTGGTGCGGACTCAGCTTTTCGCGATCGCCGAGTCAGTCGATTGCGACCGCCAGCGGTGGAACTCAGTACCGACTGCGACAGACAGCGGCGGAGCTCAGTACCGACTGCGACCGCCAGCGGCGGAACTCGGTACCGACTGTAACCACCAGCGGTGGAGCTCAGTATCGACTGTAACCACCAGCGGCGGAGCTCAGTACCGACTGTAACCACCAGCGGCGGAGCTCAGTACCGACTGTAGCCACCAGCGGCGGAGCTCAGTACCGACTGCAACCACCAGCGGCGGAGCTCAGTACCGACTGCAACCGCCAGCGGCGGAACTCGTTACCGACTGCAACCGCCAGCGGCGGAGCTTTGTCGACCCGCCTTCTCATTCCTTTCTCTTCTCCGCAATAAAACCGTTCAGTCCTCAGTCACTTTCGACTTTTGAGAAACTGGCCAGCGGTGCTCCACTAAGGGTGTCACGTGACCTTTGCGGAGGTCGTTGGGGCAGCACCGTGGCATGAATGTGGGCTGCTGGCTGCAGAAAGATGGCGGAAACGAGTGCCATCTGCAAATTTTTGACTGACTGAAGGGTTCTAATTTGAGCATGAAGACAACTGTTACAGCCTTCGCCTTGGCTCTAGACGCCCAACATGTTCAAGAAAACACATGCGGGCAGTGCGCAACAAGGATTTTTGCGAAGAGGGCTGGAAAAGTGCTGACGAATTATACTTCGACTCAGAGTAAAAAAAATGACGTGGAAAGGGTCCCGGGACTCCGCCACACCATTTGATGCGCCTCGAAGCAGTCATCTGCATGAGCGGACTAAACACCCTGAAGGTTTCTTCGGCTCCTGGGACGGCGAAAGTCCACAACAAGAAAGGATGTCTGAGGCTTCGAACTCCCCCCAAAGAATTTGTGTCGTTTACAATATCTTATAAGCATAAAACGTTTCACAATCTCACATCGCTGCCTTTTTAAGAGAAAGGCTCAGAGCAAGGTGTGGCCGAGGAAGGAAGTAGGCGTTCAGGAAAATCGGGCCCATGGGGTCAGGCAAAACAACAAATCGTTTTACATCTCTGCGGTCTTTTCCCAGGTGGCTACTGCACTAAGAACGCAGCAGAGTGGACTTCTGGACCATCATTACCGCGTCGTCACATCTAGTCATCACGAATGAGGTCGGTGCGGACAACCAGGTGCATACAACCTGTGATGCACATTAGACTTCGCAACAATTATACACGCCTTAACCGACAGCACACCGTCACAAAGCGCGCCTCCGCATCGCTCTTCTCACCGAGACCTACCTATGTCCTGGCCCGTCAGTGGTGCGCGCTGCCGGTATCCACACGCGCGCCCTCACCCTCCACCAGCGCTGCACTCGAGCGACTGGGTACGGAGCGGCCGGCCGGGCGGCGCTGCGGTGCGACGCCTGGGGGCAAATACCGCGCCGGGCGCCGGCAGCGCCGCGGCGGCCGGCCGGCCGCGCGGGGGCAGTTCTGGGCGCAAACATCGGCCCGTCAGCTGACTCGCGGGGCAGACGAGCGGACCTAGGCGCGCCGCGACACCTGTATGGCGCGTGCTCCACAGGGAGGGGCATTATGGAGGGCGTACCTATCTGTTGGATGTGAGGATCGTGAGGTTTGTCAGAAGCTAGATGCCAGATGTAGGGCGCGCCCGTGAACAAAAGAGATGTTTACTTGGTTTTCGCTGGACCCATTCCGGCTCACGCTAACGTGGTTGGAGAACGTGGATAACGTGGATAACGTGGCCTCGTAGCTCGGGTGGAGGTGGTTGGGCGGTTTACGAGCGTGTTAATGGTTCGGGCTGCTTGGTTGTAGTGTTTCGTGGGCGAATAAACAGCCTCTTACAAGGAGAGTCCGATTTTGGACTCCACTACCGTAAGACATCTCATGGTTGGGCCGCTGCTGAGAGTGGAGAGCCTTAACGCTTTGCTGACAGGAACAACATGCTGGCGAGAAAAGCAAGCCATAGAGCCAGCGTCGTTGCCAACATATGTCTGGATATCTGCCATCGTGCCATAGGCGGATCCTGGGGGGGGGGGGCACGGGGCTATGCCCCCAAAACCTCTAAGAGGATGTTTTGGCCCCCAAAAAACATTCCCAGAACTTCATAAAAGTTTCGTCTACATACCGTCCGTTTTAACTGTTTTGTTTTAGCTTCTGTTTAAGATTCGAAAGCATTTCGGTGCTTTTTTCGGTTTTGAATGGTGTCCCTACTAGGTACTCGCGAGAGGCACCATGCACTGGACCACGAATCCCACACCAGCCAGCTGGCGACGAACAGTTGCCCCCCCCCCCCCCCCCCAAAAAAGAACAACTCCAGGCTAGAGCCGCCCCTGCATCGCGCTCTTGCCAAGTCCACGTCAGTCAAAATGTGAGCTATGATGATTGTCATATTCTTCCTGCGAAGATGTTTGAAACCAGGCGTAAGTGCAAAAATACGTAGCAAAACAGACGCAGTCAGAAGACGGGGTGGGGACGGTTCTCTTATGGCTGCAGTGCCTGAAGTATTCAAAATGCAGTCCCCGATAATGGTGTTATTGTTAATGTAAATGCCTGACCAGGTACAGCTCCAGCCACTATCAGGTCGGCCCACATAGCGCCATAAGTTGTTTGGTGTTTAACCGTGTATGTATGACAACCTCGATAGCATCTGGAGGCTCTGAGCTTCGAACCTACAGTCTTGCGATGTAGACTAACCGAGGACCATCTCAAAGAACCTGGCGCTCGAGGGATTCCGCCGGTGCTTTCGAAGCTGTGATGCAAGCACGTAGTACGTACGGCCATACATAAGTACGCCTATGCTCCGAAATTCGTCATGCTCTTATCGGGACTGACCACCACCCGGCGATGTTCGGAAAAGTAGCCCGCCGAAACGTGGCGTGGACAATAGCTCACTGATGTAAACAACAGTCCGGATAATTGTCCCATCTGTATTCATATCCAGATTTATGTTTCGATGAAGCAACGCATGATCACGCACAACACCGTCAATAACGCATCAATTTAAGCTGTAAAAACGGTTACGTGTTGGCCGTGACGCCAGGTGCACCGCTTTAACGACTTGATCTCCAAATGTCAACACGAAGCCTGCAGGCATTTAGGGACCAAGATACGCAGTCACTGTATCTCCTTCAATGATGCATTAATTGCTGATCTGATAACTACGATATGGTTGGCGTAACGTGAAGATGTTGACATCTACACATCTAACAATTTGACCTCAATCCATACAGACTTCACAGGCATTCACGGGGTTACATGCGCGGTCACTCACAACTCGTGCACAACACACCGATTCGAAATCTGGACACGCCTTTATGGTCACCATAAAGGCGCTTAAAAAGGCACAAAGGCGTCATGAACGCGTTATAAGCGCGCATGAAGGTGCGGCGACGATTGCGATGTGCACGCTTAGCAGCCTGAACCCGGCCGTCACTGCTTAGCCTGCAGACATTTTAGGGATTACAAACCGGGGCACAGATCAAGTACCCAGTCAATCAGTTGCATCTTCAACTGAAAACCGCAAGGAGTCACCGCGACATCAAATGTGCACATTTTACCAAATTTAGCCGGCAAGAGGCACAGTATTGCCACCAAGCATCTAAACATTATGATCAAAGACACTGTCGCATTGGTTGAGCAGATGATACACGTATTTGAACAAGGCCATTAAATGGACTATTAGCATTTGTCCTAGACCTCTAACGACCTCTTACATTCGCACGTGGCATATGGAGATCGAGATATGAGAACTGTAGTATGTATGCTGTGTGGCGAGCACCAGGCCATTTAAAAGCTGTCGATCGGCACACTTGTGTGGGGATTACACCTACGAGGCCGCGCGCTCACTCATTATGGTCAAATCAGTATAAGACCATCCAAGGGGTTAAACTGCAGCTGTTGAATCTTAAAACGACTACGTGGCCACGGTGACATTAGATGCAAGCACTTAGCAATCTGTCATAAAAAGCCATTATCATTTGGGTCTTTCGAAGATAAAAGTCGCGGTCATGTTAACTTGGCCAATGAATGAGCTGATTCAAAATCCTGATTGCTTAGGATTTGATCAGCAACACAATTAGTTTTGGACATCAAATGGCGCTAAAACTGCATACACTTGATGTCACGGTGATCATGTTACGTTTTTTTTTTACTTTGTAATCGGTGTATTATTCAGGGCATTCTAACTGAGCATACACTTCATCCTCACATGTCTGGAGCCCAAGCGATGATGTTTGCAGGTCGGTTGTCAGAGCAGCAGACACTTGACGTCACCGAGGCGACTTATTATTGGTTATCGTGTGATTAACCCATGCCTTTTTGGGGCCAATGCCTTCACTGGGCCAATAACGCCCCGATTCTCCTTAAAAAAACGGCTACGTGGTCGACGTGATGATAGATAATGCGCTGTAACGTCCTGACCTATGAAATTCACCGGTCATCGTATAGGCACGCAAGATCCAAATGCACAATAATTCTTCCTTTATTCATGGATCGATTCCAAACCTGGAACGGTTACGCGAGCACCGCAAAGTCAAGTGCACGCGCTCCCGAACTTGGTCCTTCAATATCACCGTTTGGTGACTCTGGTCCTTCCCGAACTTGGTCCTTCAATATCACCGTTTGGTGTCCGGACAAAAATTCGGTTGAAAAAGTCTAATGGAAAAAGCTGAACGGAAAAAGTCGCCAGCGATACAACTCGCATCAGAAAAAAAGCCAAAGGGTAAAACGTCAACAGCAATAAAAGAGTCCACGAGTCGTCGTCAGGAAGTCCACGAGGCACTGGGACGTGTTTATGATGGCCCACTCGTGACCATAAGCACTGCTTGAAACGCCGAGTACTGGCAACGCAATAAATGGTTGTTCTATGACGTCGTTTAGCCGTACCTCCTGGTATGATGCATCCCGATAACTCAGCCGGAGAATGGAAAGGGTTTGATCTCGTCCTGTTTTGCCCGGATCCGTCCGGTTTCGTCTGGTTCGGTCTGGTTCGGTCTGGTCCCGTCTGGCCTTGTTCTGTCCCATCCGGTTCCTCCCGACCACGTCCGGTGACTTCAGATCCCATGTTTAATCGCGCCCGGGGCGCAATTAAAGACCATGTGTGACCGGCGGTCACACATGGTCTCGTGTGGTGCCGCCCGATCCGGTCCAGTCTCGTCCGATCTGGTCCCATCTGGTCGCGTCCGGTTCAGCCCGATCCAGTTCCATCTTGTCTGTTCTCATCCGGTTCCTCCTGGTGTGATCTGGTCCCGTACGGTCCCGCCCGTTCCTGTCCGATCCTATCCACTCCCATCTGTCTCATCCAGACTCAGCTGGTGTTATCTGCATCTCACGTGGTCACAGTTTTATCAAGTATTTAAATGCCTCGGGCCTGGGCCATTTAAAAACTGCTCGTCTGTGCATTGGTGCAGGAGTATTGGTGTATGTGTTGTCAGGATTCTCCATGACTTTGCCATCATTGATTACTGCTGGAGGTCAACGTCTTGCTGTTACATTTACCAAGACAATCGCCGAGAACACAGTGATTGCTTTCTGTACCATAAGGAGCCCAAATACGCGGTCACCAAACGCGCAGTTTGTAAGAATTTTATTCTGAATCTGAAAACGGCTGCACGGGCGACGCGATGCCAGGAATGTGTCGTTCTAGCAGCCTGACATGCAAATGTCGTCACCGCTCAGCACCCAGGTAGTTAAGGGCCGAATACAGGTCACACGCCATGTGTTCAGGATGACCATGATACGCCTAGACTGAATGGTCACGCGGTCTTCCCACAGTGCACGGATCCCAAATAGGAACACAGCTGCATGGGTCGCGGCATCCTCCACGTACACTTTCAACAGCCTGATCTCCATGGGGGGGGGGGGAAATATAGCCTCCATGCATTTTGGGGTTGAATAAATTGTTATTGATAACTTTCTCAATAGTACAATCAACTGATCTCAAATCTGAAGGCGCTTACATGGTCATCATGACGTCGATTACACGCTTTTTTCAACAACCTGACATTCAAATATCATCGTCTAGCCTCCAGGCACGTGGAGGTAAAAATGCATGCAAGGGTAATCTCGTCAATAGTGCATAGATTCCAATCTAAATGCTGCTAATTGGACACCGAAGCTTAAGATAAATGGATTTCTAACAACTTGACCAACCGAAGTCACCGCATAAGATCCGGGTATTTGAGAATTACATTCACGGTCACCTTCTCTCCGACAATAATTCATTGGCTCGTATTCCGGCCTTGCTAGGTGCATGACCCCAAGAGATCAACTTATGAAAAGTGCATCATCTAGGCTGTAGAGCGATCACCAGTCAGTTTCATGATTGTTGGCCGGTACGTTAGTGTGAGAGCTGTGCGTGAACACGTTTAACGTTACGTTATTATGGTACGATCGCGTGACCGTTTAGGCCAGGCGTATCACGGTTATCATGCATGAGCACGTGATGTGTGACCTGTATTTCACCCCTAATTACCTGGATGTTTAACAGCTACCTTGCACGTGGGACCGCTAAGAGGGCCAATTCCTGGCATCACGTCGACTATGTGGCCGTTTCCAGATTCATATTTTTTTTTACAAATATTGTTTTTGGTTACCACGTACTTGGCCTCTACGTGCGGATTATGCGATGGAATTTTTAGGCCAAGGCTGTAAAACTGCACGCGTCTCAAGTCACGCGAGCCATGAAGTTGTTTCCAGTTCTAATTCAATGCACTTTACTGAAGGAATTTTGGGTGAACACATTTGAGTACCTGCAATAGCTGCGTTTAAACGGTGATATCTGCATGACAGCTAGTTAAAAGCAAATTTTTCTGACGTCATAGCAATGACGTGGAAATCTTTAGATTTGGAATTGACGAATCATTGATGGAGTTATCGGTGACTGCACGTCTAGTCCTAGACCGCAGTAGGAAGTATGCCTGACATCACGGTGACCACATAGCCGCTTTAAAATTTGGAACTAATAAATTGTTGAAGGAGCTGTGCGCTACCACGTAATTGAACCTTGAGCGCGCGGGGGCTGGAAGCAGACAGTGACATCGATGTCAAGGTGTTAAAATGCATATGTTTGAAACCCTGTTGATTTTGGCAGCCGTCGTCAATAAGCGCAGTGATACATTCTTGACGGAGTTATTGATGGTAGTGCTTTTTATCTCAGATCGCTCGGAGGCCGTACCCCGACACTTTCACGTCCGATTAGTAAAAGTGCATACACTTTGCGTCACGGTTGCCATGCAAATTTGCATATTTGAATTGAATAATGCGTTACGATGATGATGCTGTATTAGATGCTGTGTGCGAGACTTGTTTTTTATACTGGTCACCGGAGATGCCTGGGTGACGGATGGCGATCTTCGGAGGCGGGATTGCTGAAAGGGCGGAAACCTGACGCCACAGCATTTTCGTAGCCTTTTATTATGCCACGCTATACGATTTTGGCATTATACGTGGCTGGGTAAACTCTACGCACATTTTTTAAAAAATGAACCCGTGTGCGAACACGCACAATGCGGCCAAGCAGACTCGGGTATATGGTTTACTTCGTTGCTTACCCTGACAAAATCACGTCCCATTAATAATCACCTGTTGGCCCATAGCCATCCCTACATCACCCTGTCCATTCCAAATGTGCGAACCGCTTTGGGGCCCTCTGACAGCCTCGCCTGCCACAGTCCTGGTAGGTCAGGCTCCTGGGCTCGGCAGCAGCCTTATCACTTAGAAAACGTGAAGATCGCTGAGGGTCTCCCGCTTGCTTCAAAGCCGCCTTGAATGTTTTGGGGGCCTGCTTGTTTCAAACCTGGGCCCCTGGTACTGTCCGAGACACGTGGTCCTGTCAGAGGGTCACCTCCAGTGCCGTACCTACTTCGAGCCATGCTCCTGCTGGCTGTTGACCGAACGATGCAGAACATGTACGAGAGGAGGCGTTAGGCGCGGCTCGTTACGTGCTTGAGAACGTGGCAGGCGCTGGACTGCGCGGCTAAGGGCGTCTGAATTAAAGGCAAGCATGAAGTGACGCCTAGTGCGTCTCATTCAACCAGCAGACATAACACCGCCAAATGCTTTGCATTGCTCAGACAGGAAATTCCTGTTAAAAAGCCTTTTAGGCATTCCGCGAAGGTTTATTGGTGGTGCTCCATACACTGTTCCATCTCTCAAATCCGGCGTTTCCCTGAAACGGAAGCACCGACCATATAACTGCCCACCTTTTCACTCCCATACGTGGCCGGTTACGCGGCGCCGGCCTGCTCTGTTATGCTCGGGCCCCGCAGCGCTGTGTCGGCAGCTGGCAGGTAGCATGGCGTGGGCCGGAACACACAACACCAGACTGCCAGTCGTTGGCGCTCGTTGATGAAACGTGTTCAGCATTTCAGTTACATCCGCGCACCCAAGAGCAATGTGACGGCTTGTAATATTGCGTAATTATTTAATACTTATCAATAACTTCGGCGCACGCCTTGTGTGGGTTTCGGCAACGAAGCAGTCCCGTGCCTGTTCCATCGGACGAGCGCGCTGGGTCCAGGCGGCTAGCAAAGTACGGCCGTGGAGGTAGCCCACGAAACTTGAACATTGGCCCAAGAGTACAGAATGCTTCTTTCAACGTCGACGAACTCGTCTCCAAACCTCGACAGGACTATTTTTAACTCCCGTGTGACTCGAATAGCACACCGTTCACGAACACAACAGAAATTGCCAACGTTATATTGTCCAAAAATAAACACTATGTGACGCATAAACAAGGCTGAAAATTTGTGATGGCAATACGCATGACACATAATACCTAAATCAACAAACACGGACCAACCACCAGTCCCAGCCAAGCCATCACCTTTTTACAGACACTGCCACATACGGCACTAGGCATACTGTGTTTTGGTACCAAAACCTATAACAAATAGTTGCATAAAAAGCGGCCAATTTTGACACAAGTACAAAGGAAGTCCGTCCAAAGATACCTCAGCCACCATCCAGGTGCGCTTCCTCGGAAAATAACGGACACGAACTCGAGAACGCGGGCAACGGCCACGTTCAAACGAATTCTATGTTCAGGCTGGTCCAGCGTGGCGCGTGCTGAGGCCCCTGCCGCCGTGGCCGTCCGCCCACGCCCTCACCCGCGCACCAGCCATCCGCAGCACACGTCCGCAGCTGCCCAGCATACACGCACTACCTGTCGCGGGCTCCGACGCAGCGCACAACCAGCTCAGTCCACACGTCGCCCGTCCGCCGCGACACCCACACCCACACCCACCGCACGCGAAGCAGGCCGTCTCCACGCACGCCGCCGGCCGGCCGCGTCCTTCCGGAAGCGAGCACAACGAGGCGACGGTTAACAACGGTCGAACCGCCGCGGCGCCGGGCGAGCCGGTCTTGTGAGTGCGGCAGAGCCGGGCGGACAAGACCTGCCGCCGCCGGCGAAGCTCGGAACCCCGCGGCGAGGGCGGCGCGTCAGCCGCGGCCCGGTCCGTCAGGCGGCGCGAGCTCGGCGCCGGTCCACTACTCAGTCTTCTTGGCCTCTGCTGCCTCGGCCTCCTCGGGATGGTCCTCGTACCTGAGCGGGAGCGGTCGGGGCGTGAATGTAACGTGCGTGTGAAGACGCCGGAGCGAGCGACACTCCCAATGGACGTAAACACAGATTTCAAGCACATCAGCCACACACTCCATGGCATGCAGCACAAATTTCGCGCAACGCATCTGCACGTTCCCGACGAATCAATCCAGTAGGTCTCGAAAAAGTCCAGTCATTCGGTCCCCGGAGACCCCTTTCCGCACGCCGCCTGCCCCTAGAAAGCCACAGCGGCCATCGGGGACTGCAGCCCAACCTGCCGCTCCGGCTCAGCGAGAAGCGGCTGCGACACTCACTGGAACATGGTCTTGATGTCGCCCCGCACCAGGGCGAGCAGGAGCGGGGTGCCCAGGCACGCGGGCACCAGGTACAGCAGCGCCGGCTGCGCGTGCTTGTACACGTGCATGATGAAGATGGTGGTGAGCAGGCCGGCCACATAGGCCGCGAACGTCATGTAGAAGTACACCTTCGAGCCTCGCTTCAGACTGGAATCAAAGAAGCAATGTCAGCTCTCGGAATATCTAGGCGACGGGCAATTGCATTTGCACTGGGTCACAATAGTGGATAAAACAAAACATTGCCATGAAAGCGCAGCCAGGTGTTACCCCTGATGCGTGCAACACCGATTCGTATTTGTCCCACGCCGAGAGCAAGGGTGGCGACGGGTGCCGGGTCACCGGTGTCCGGTCAGCTGACACTGGTGACACCAGTGACCCCTGGTGCACAGGGTCCTGCCTCTGCCGAGGCTGTACGGGCGGAAGCAGCAGCGGCGCTCACCTCATGTCAAAGCGGAGCAGAAGGGCGATGAAAATGCCCGGAATGACGATGTCGCCCAAGCCCAGCATGGCGAAGTTGTTGGCGGCCAGGCCCTTCTCCAGAAGATCTTGCGGGAAGACGACTAGAAAGAACGCCAGGATATGTCACGGGGTGGCGTGCAGGCTGCGCCCCAGCCCCTCGGAGGGGCTGCTGTGGAAACCCCTCACCGCGCAGTGCAGCATACATTAACACAGACACTCATCGTTCAGCCTTCGTAATGGCCGAGTTCGGCCCTGGTCTCCATTGCGTATGTCACAACCTTCCTCTCCACACTGCACATTGCCAAGAGCATTGAAAGTCCGTGGCTGGCATTTTAAGACGGGTGTGACGCGTTAATTTGTTTATCGCCGTCGCTGCTCCTCCGCTTCTACCTCTCGCCCCCCCCCCCCCCCCCCTCCACACCGTAACCACTCTGACGGCGCGGGGGTCTCACAGGGAGCCCACCTGCCCCGTCCCGGCTTTCACGTACGCTTGATGGGCGCCTCGAACGAGCGGGCGACAGTAACCATGACGTCAGTGCCGAACACCCAGAAGATGTCGTAGATGAAGAGGCCGCCCAACAGGATGACGCCCGTCAGCACGCTGTTCAGGTGCAGCATCTCCACCCCGTTCACGGAAAACGCCAGGCCGAAGATGTTGTTAGCGATCCAGTGCTGAGGGGAGACGGGGGGGGGGGGAGGGTCAAATGGGTGCGGGACGAGATCCTGGTCACACTCCCAACTCATCTGGTCAGTGCGGTTTTTGTCCTATTCTCAGCCTCCTGATCTTTGCCGGAGCCCCTCCGTATAACAGCCTAGTCCCATCAAAAAAACAACAACAAATTGAACTTCACTGCTTCCATATGGAGCTGGCGGCTCCTGACCTTGGACTGCGACGCCACTCTGCCCGGCTCAGCCAAGCCCACCTTATAAGCGAGCTTCGCCATGTCGGAAGCATTTTTCTACACATCGGTCTGCATACGCTCCTGTTCTATGGACGGGCGAAGAGGACACGGGAGGAGAAGGTCATGTGTGACATGGCCCACCCGGTCCTGGGGTTCGGAGTTTAACGTCGGCCGCGCGACTGACGTGACTGCTCAAATGACTTATATTACGCATGGAAAGGACTGGCCGTGAAACAGTTCGAACGCCACACTTCTCGGGCCGTTTGTGCGCCTCTGGTACTCGGGCTCCCGGACGCCGATCTGGATTTTCCGGCGGGTCTGTTCGGATTTAAGACGCCATTTACGAGGGTCGCACGCTTCTCATGACCTTCTGCGGGCTCGGTGCGACCAGCAGCACAAGGATTTTTCACACCTACAAAAACCTTTGGCGTTCTTCTGGTCAATTGAAAACAAATAACCAGCTATGCCTACGCAACATGCAAAGCTATTTTGCCTTCATTGTAAAGGAAGATCATCTGCAATACAGTATGCCACACGCGAGGACCGATACTTTGCACAGAGCTCTAAGTTCCTCGGGAATCAAGCCTTATGTGCATTTGGAGGCATGCTTCTGCTTCATTCCACCGCTCGATGACGCCCAAAGTGGGCATACCGGTTAAAATAGACTCCAAAGAACAAAACGTCCAAAAAACTGATGGTTTTCAATATGTGTCCTCCCTCCATGTATGACTTATAATACGCCTTACCGCTGCGCACACCAACGTGCGCCTACGACTACAGCTTGCAGACGGGTGTTGCCCGGGTTTCTTGCGGCTAGTACTCTCCGGGAGGGTATTCCCCGACTTCGTTGCGTACGCGGCCCCCTGGCGAGTACGTCCAGGGATCCCCAGCCGGTCACCTCCAGGCGGGTATTCCCTGACTGTTGCGTACGCGGCCCCCTGGCGAGTACTTCCAGGGATCCCCAGCCGGTCACCTCCAGGCGGGTATTCCCTGACTGTTGCGTACGCAGCCCCCTAGCGAGTACTTCCAGGGATCCCCAGCCGGTCACCTCCAGGCGGGTATTCCCTGACTGTTGCGTACGCGGCCCCCTGGCGAGTACGTCCAGGGATCCCCAGCCGGTCACATCCAGGCGGGTATTCCCCGTCTTTGTTTTGGCGAGCTTCCACGAAATGAGTGCTTTTCAGTGTTCCCTGTAGTCAGCTGCCTCCAGAAAGGCATTCGACACGTTTCTTGCACCAAGCTGCCCGTGATTGGTCAGGCGCAGAACAATGGGGTGATGGTGACCCCACGGCGGTGACGTCAGACTCAGAGCGGCCATGACGCGACGGCTCTGTTCATGCCGTCGCCGGGGACCGAGCACATCGACACCACTCTGCTTGGACAAGTGTGCTCGGGCATGGGGGCGGACGGGGGGGGGGGGGGTCAACGGGCACTGTATCGACAGGTGTGGCGCGCCACGAGGCACTCACAAACACTGGCCAGTACGCGACGCTGCACATTTCTGAAGAAGCACGGCCATACCGCTCTTAGCGGGTGATCTCGTCTTCATCCGGCCCGTCTGACCATTCCGCCCCCGTCTCCCACCGTTTGACGTCACTCCTCCTGCCTCTGACCGCACCATGTCGTGGCCCGCATGCCCCCCCCCCCCCCCACAGCCCCAGCGGCAGGTCGTGACGACTCCTGTCCGCGCAGCGGGCGCGCGTCACGACTGAGCGCCGTCGCTGAGCTTCCATACTCCCGAGATGCTCGCCTAGACCTCGTGTTCTCACATCGCACGATGTGGCGTGCTTCAGTTCAATGAGGTTTTCTCAGAGAGCGGCGGCATCCAAAGCCTTTTGGGGTTACAGCGTTTCGTGCGCACCACGAACAAAATGCTGTTTTTGCAAAGTGGGCGAAGGTCCGGAATCCTGTCCCATGGTATGGAGTCACCATGACGGAACAAAAAAATCACCTTTCCAGTCAACGAGCTTACACGCATAGTCGGCGCCATTCCGGGCGCACTTTTTCGATTTTTTAGATTTAATCCGAGCCTTTTTAATGGGTGAATTTCTGGAAGCAAAGCTCACCCAAAGCAGTGGTTGTTGTGCAAGCCCTAACCCCTACCATCCGATCGCGCAATTTCAGGTCAACAGCAGAATTTGGTGGCGAAAGCTTAGTGTGGCGCATTGTTCGGCACGGTCCGTCCCGCTCTCTGACGTCATCTGGTTTTTATCGCGGCCGCTGCCACAGGCCGTTGACCATACCTGTCAAGGGCAAATAGCAAGTGCTTAAAGCGACTAAAACTCACCACGCCACGGTTGGGTGACTGAAAGGCACGCGCTCTAACCAACTGAGTCACCGGGACGGACGGGAGATGCCGACCGACAAGGAGGGTCGGGCCGGTGTGACTCCATCCCGGAGTGGACCCGAGCCCGAGGGCAGCGCGGGCGGGCGACGCACCTTCTGGACGAGGTACCAGACGCCGACGGCAGCCGACAGCGCCAGGCTGACCAAGTCGTGTGTGCTGAACTTGAAGTCGATGAGATCCTCTGTGGCATCCTGAGTCAACCTCAGGTGGTACTGGATGAACGGCACCGAGGCTGGCAGCAGTCGGCCGACGCGCTCGCTGATAAGGTGCGTCAGCGCCAGCACGCCCAGCATGAAGAAGTAGCCCGTCAGCAGCAGGTTTATGTACTCCTTGCTGAAGATCTGCAGCATAACGTGACATGGTTTGAGGGACACTGCAAGACTTGATGAGATGTGAACTTGGACTTTTCAATAAAGATTTTGAGGTGGTAATCATGATGGTAAACATTGCATGGTAATCATGATGATACAAACTGTATTTGCAACAAAGTTCATAAACAAAGTTAAAAGAAGCAGCTTTTCTGTTACCTTTGCTTTATTAGTGTATGGGATATGTTCAAAACTTCAGACATGGATGCCTTAACAATGATTAACAATGACAACATAAACTTTAATTAATGATTTTCCTGCCAAAGCTTTTAAAAATTAGACAACTTACCTTAAAAACAATGTAGATTCCAAATAATGCACAACTGGCTATAATTGGAAACATTGCTGCATCCTTTCGGGTCATCCTCTCAGGTTTCTCTCCTGTGCGTTCACAGTTTTCCTGAAAGAAAGACATCAACATCAGCACCTATGAAATCACCCAATTCCTCTGTCAGGTGGACATAGGCTTGCAATGCTAGTGACTACAGACATATGTACAGAAAGGATTGAGACATTACTATCCATTTTCATAGTTTATTGGGCTCACATCAATTTGGCAGTGTTGCATGCACACAGTTTGTTTGAAAATTGTATTGTTTCTTTCTCTTCCTACCACAGGAAATGTAGGAGAGGGAGGGTGACACTTCCTTCCATCAGTTGATTTCCCATCCCCAGCCACCATGTACAAACCTGTGAAAGCACTGGCACACTGTCTGCACTGCCATGGATGGCACCCCTTAAATATTATTATTTCCTTAAAAGTTCCATCAGCAAAGTATGCACATTGCTGATATCCCAGTGGGCTGAAAAAAAGTTCTAAGTATTTCCACATTTCATAAAGAGCTGTATGCTCTAGCTCCTGAAACCATGTTGGCCTGCTGGTGCAATGGGTGGACAGTCATGGGCCAACCAGGACTGCACTTCAGAGAAGACACCACACATGCTGTGTTCAGTCATGGTAGGGTCATGCCACAGCCACACTGATGCCATGATGACTGTAACTGGAGCAAGGTTTCTCTGCATCAACTTGAATACTTGGTGCCATCCCAGGCTTGCATATCAGCCTTAATATGGACATTTCAGAACTTTGAGCCAACAACCCTCCATAGCCTTCAGTGGTTTCCAATGACTTCACACTTGTGGTTTCCAGTGACTTCACACTCAGAGCTGCAGACACTCTATGCTGAGGTTTTCCACCCCCTTCCCAAAAACAGACCCCCCATAATGCATGTTACACAAATTATGCACACAAATTCTGAAAAACAGCAAATCTCAACTGCAATAACCTTGCTTACATATCCTGTTAGACCTGCATGCTGTGGATAAGCAAAGGCAAAACAAATACTCACTTTCTGGTCTGCATGATGCTTGATGGAACGAAAGGACCCAAAGAAGATAGGCAGCAATGCCATAATGACCAAGCTGCTGTAGGCAATCGCCATTCCCTCCGGGGTAGCCGGAATCTTTCCAGTACCATTTTTCACAGCTTCCGTGATGTTCTCGACAGTTTCAGTCACATTTTCCACAGTTTCCACTGCTATGTCGTCCATGGTTTCTTCTTCGAGTCACGAAGGTTTACGGCAAATGGGTGAGCGAATATCCTCAATCGCTTGCAATGACAAAACCCGTCAACAGCTCTCCATATGCTGATGTCCGCTTTCAGTTCCGTCGGTTAGACTGCATGGACCAACGCGGGGTATATACCGTATGGACCAAATACTGAACGTGTAACAAGCTGTGCTGCCAAATTTGAAGATTTTCTTTGGGAATCGAAATTTTTTAGCAAAGGCGCAATCCCCTCGGCATCAGTCCTCGGATCCATATCATATTGTCCAAGGTACAGAATATCCAAAGATACAGAATGTCCAAAGAACAAAATTCCAAAGGTAAAGAATGTCCACAGTTCATAATGGCCATAGCACACAATGTCCAAAATGAGAAGCAACTTCCAACATGGTGCAGAGTGGAAGGGGACATTGTGTACCTTTGGGCATTAGGTACCTTGGACAACAGGAACGCCTCCCCAGTCCCTCGAGGCTTCAGAAGGGCATTCTGTGCAGCACAAATGTATCAGGAATCCAAAAACAGGGCCCCTATGGCGACGCAGTGAGCCCCCTTGTCTGAAAGCCTCTGGAGGCCTCTTACGCCTAGACATGGTCCCTCTATGGCGAAATTCCGGCTACGTCACCGGTGTTTTCATATTTTCTGAATGGAAAGCAGAACTTCGAAAACTTATTTCTCGCCTTAGACGATATACAATTTGAAGATGATGAATTTAAAAAATCCTACACATTGGATATTCTGCACTTTGGACCCTACGTACCCTGGACAATGGGAACACCATCCGTCCACACATAGCCGGTTGTATTGTGATTTGGGCTTAAGGGCGCGTCGACAGCCGCGGCCATGTTACGCCCGTTACATTTCGTTCGAGCCGATCTAAAATATATCTCCATTTTTCCGGTATTCTTCCGAGGAACAAGGCTTTTACAACTTCCCTACCGATCTGGAAACGATGTCGGAAGGCGGGGCCCGCGCGTCACCCGTTAATTGCCCGCCTACGCGCCCGGGCATACATTTTGCACGTTTCTTCGCCTCACTGCGTCAAGTCTGCGTGTCTAGGAAGTGTCTGGGAAACCAGAGGTACGGGGTTCGATTCTGCGCGGTGCCCACCCTTCGTACCAGGGTGAGAATTAGGCCGACGCCATACAGCATTATCAGCTGAGTGCGTCGTAGATCCCCGATGACGACGGAAACAGCGGAGTCAAACTCATCCAGCACATTTTAACATCACTTTATTGTTCACATCAGACGACCTGCTCAGCTACTCACATAACCTTGACGATGCAATTTCTAGCGTCATGAGGTGAAAGATGAGAATGATGCTACCCTTTTCGTGATGCATGACAGTGTACAAACAAGAGACGCCGCATTACCCGGGCTAATTCAACCGAATGCCAACGGACAATTTGGGAACGAAAATCAGTGAAACAATACAAAATAGAGTACCCCCAACCTCATGCAGCTTGCAGCGCGTGGGTGCTCCAGTTCTCTCCAGCTCCGCAAAGCGCGCGCCCGCCGCCGTCCGGCAACCAATCAGCGTCGGGAGTGGGACACATTCGACCAATCAGCGTCGGACACGTGACACACTGCACGAACCAGCGTCGGGAGTGGAACACGCTCCACCAACCAGCGCCGGACGTGGCACACAATCGACCAATCAACGTGCCGGCACGCGGCGACCAGCAGTTCAGCCACGATGGATGGGGAAAATGCTGTACGTATAAAACCAGTTCGGCGATCCGTCGGCTCTTCACGCTGTGGACATGGGCTCGGGGGCGGCTGCGGCGGCGGCCGTGTCTCCGGCGCCCGCCTGCTTGGTCTCCTGCTTGACGGCGTCCTTGGCCTCGGCCGGCTTGACGTCGCCCTCGTCGGTGGCCATCTTCTCCGGAGAGCCACCCTCCGTCCGCAACTTCTTCTTCTTGCCCGAGCTGGCGGCACAGACAGCGCTGTCACACACGCACGCACACAGAGGACGGCGTGATGATGACGACTCAGCGGCACCGAGTGTGGCACGCGCAGGGAAAGTAACGATGCCGCGATCCGCAGATACATAGGTCAACACACTGATAACGTCAAGCGGTGACAATCGAAACGATGAAGTGCTCGACATTTGTGTCGGCGCTGCGCGCGCGCGTCCCCGAGCTCACCTCTCGTCACGCCGACCGCCCTCGCCCTCGTCCTCGCTGTCCGAGAACTCGTTGTCGCCCTGTACCCGCTTGTCGGAGGCGCGGATGCTGACGCGCTCGTCGGGCGCGTGCGTCTTGTCCTCGTCTTCGTCCTCCTCCTCGTTCACGGCGTCCTCAGGAATATTCTGGGCCTGATGGCGGCCAGGAAGGGTCGGCACACCATTCCGGACCACGGACACGGCACTAATTCCACGTCAGCGGTGCTAGTACACGACATAATCAAACCAATGTGGGCGCACTCCACACTTGCGGGCCATCACTCGCAGACATGCCAAGAACTCAAACACTACGTGCGTACACTCAGATTCAGCCATATGATTTAATAAAATTACAGCGAAAGCGGTAGAGGAAACACACACACGGTTGCTGCGGCGGAAAACGCTGAATGATGACAGCTTGGCAGAGGAAGCTCCCCTGTAGTGTAACAAAAGGAAATTCGCCAAATCGCATTGCCACCACCATAGGGACATCCAGCTATCCCTAAACGATCGCGAGGAGATGAAAGGCGCGCGGCACCTGGCCACTCACCTGCACTCCTGGCGCGTGGGGCAGCATGCGCAGGTTCTCAAACAGTCTGGTCTTGATCTTGTCCAGGTACTCAGGCGTGTTCTGGTTGGCCATGTTGGACGGGCTGATGTGCAGCTTGAAGTCGGGTCCGAAGTACTCGAAGTAGTCGTTGTAGGGCAGCTCGTTGGCCACGTCTACATTGAGCGCCACGGCCGTCTCGTAGGTCCAGCAGCGGGCCACGTTGCGGATGGTGTAGCCGCCGCCGCCCAGCAGCAGCAGCGGCAGGTTGTACCGCTTGATGAACTCCACGCACTTGGCGTGACCTGACGGCGCGGAAAGCGCGTCAGGTGCGCCCCGGTCAGGCAGCTCCGACCGCTCGGAAGGGGCGGCAGACCGGTCACAGGGGTGAGGAGGAGGCACCGATCAGATCGGCTAAACACGGCGCGGCCCGGTCAGGCAGCACCGACCGCTCGGAGGGGCGGCAGACCGTTCGCAAGGGGTGAAGAGGAAGCACCGACCATACCAGCTGTAGACGACGAAATCGGAAAACACGTGCAGTCACGTAGATAGACGAGCGCGGGCGTCCAACACCGTTTCGCAAGCACCACGGCTTTACCATGCGAGTGACAACGTGATATCCACAGAAATGGTGCATTTACGCCCGCAGTCATGCAGACTTCCGCAGCTTTTGCAGGCCATTAATTGGGTTAGCATTACGGGCATCCATGTTACTGCTTTCCTCTGCCGCGTTCCAACATCCTCCCCCCCCCCCACACACACACTAAAAAGTGTTGCAGCCGCCTTTAGCCTCTGCCTGCCGAGTCAAAGCAGTGCTCTCACTGCCGCCTCACCTTTGAGCGCCAGGTCAAAGTGACCTGTCTGCTGCCCCCCCTTCCCCCCCCCCCCCACCTTCTGAGTGTAAGGCTGAAGCGACGTTCTGATTGCCCGCCCACCTTTGAGCACAACGTCAAAGCGGTGTTATCATCGCTGCCCCCCCCCCCCCCATCGCTTTTGAGCGTGTGGGTTCGAGGAGTAGCTCCGACCGCCTCTCACCTTTGAGCGTGAGGTTGAAGCAGCCGAGCCGGTCGCCGGAGAGCGAGTCGGCGCCGCACTGCAGCACAATGGCCGACGGCTGGTACGTCTCCATCACCTTGGACATGATCGGCACGAAGATCTGCTCGTACACGTCGTCGTCGATGCCGTCGCGCAGCGGGAAGTTGACGGCGTAGTACTTGCCGCGGCCGGCGCCGATGTCCTGGAAAGCGACCATTCTCGACACGGGACGCGGGACACCGTCGACCGCGTTGGTCCGTCACACCAGCAGGAGCACACTTCTACAACCTTAGGTTCGTTCAAAGGCGACCGTATTTCTAGCTTGAGGGCACACGCGACAAAACCATGACCTCCAGCGCCTGCGCTGACGACGGCGCCAAGTGGTCTCGTTTCACAAGTCGCTGTCGCCAAGCGTCTGTCTGAGCATCACGCATCACACGGGCTGAAACTGCCGCGACGTCAGAGCCGACACGCATTCTGAGATCCCCCACCTGAGAGAAACACCATCCGAACATGGGACAACCGCATATCCGAATAGTTCCGCGGCGCCCATCTCCCCGGGTAGTGCTCCCAGCTCGTGCGGGAGCACTCCGACCGGCGCGGCCGCGCCCACTTACCCTGAGGTCGCCCGTGCCGGGGAAGTACTCCCCGTACTTGTGGAACGAGACGGTCATGACGCGGTCGGTGGTGTAGAAGGCCTCCTCCACGCCGTCGCCGTGGTGGATGTCGATGTCGATGTACAACACCCGCTGGTGGTACTTGAGCAGCTCCAGGATGGCCAGCACGATGTCGTTCACGTAGCAGAAGCCGGACGCCTGCAGATCAGCCACAGAGCTCATCACATTTGGGAAAGGCCGACAACCCTGTCTGTCGCACGTAAAACTTGAAACGCACGGAAGGTTCACCCCGGCGCCAGTGAGAGTGGCCGGCAGCTGCGCGTCCACGCCATAGGACAGAATGAGACCACCATGTGTAAATCGCTCAGCCCCTAGTCCGTGGCCGGGTTTCCAGCTGCGCGAACCAGGGACTGAAAACCTGAAGCTAAGATGTTTGTGCTTAATCTTTACTCACAAGGCAATGCAGGTGCATCAATGCCAAGCAGCGACCCAACAACAAAAGAACGTTTCCCACGTTCCAAAATCGTGTACGCTTTCAGCACAACATATACTTATCATAGCATGAAACGAGCTGTCTGGCGTCCCTGGTTTGGGCAGTTGGACCGAAGCGGGCTCAGCCGCCTTATCCGCCGCTTTTTCGCGCGATAAGGGCGGTTAACAACAGACTTTCCAAGTGGAATGAACGATTTCACAACGAACTGTTCGCGTGGTGTGGACCTCCTTACAACACGTATATAGTTCTGTCGTAGTGTGGGCCGCCTCACAACAGACTATTTGGCGCGATGTGGGCCGCCCTACAACGGACTATTTGGCGCAGTGTGGGTCGCCTTATCTCGGACTATTTGGCGTGATGCGGGCCGCCCTACAACGGACTACTTGGCGCCGTGTGGACCGCCTTACTACAGACTATTTGGCGTAATGTGGGCCGCCCTACAACGGACTATTTGGCGCGACGTGGGCCGCCTTTCAACGGACTATTTGGCGCAGTGTGGGTCGCCTCACCTCGGACTTTTTGGCGTGATATGGGCCGCCCTACAACGGACCATTTGGCGTGATGTGGGCCGCCCTACAACGGACCATTTGGCGTGATGTGGGCCGCCTTACAACGGACCATTTGGCGTGATGTGGGCCGCCCTACAACGGACCATTTGGCGCAGTGTGGGTCGCCTCACCTCGGACTTTTTGGCGTGATGTGGGCCGCCCTACACCGGACCATTTGGCGTGATGTGGGCCGCCCTACAACGGACCATTTGGCGCAGTGTGGGTCGCCTCACCTCGGACTTTTTGGCGTGATGCAGGCCGCCAGCCCAGTTGACGGCGATCTCCGCCGCCTGCTGGTTCAGCTTGACGGCGCCGGCCACCGAGCCGCCCGTGGACAGCTGGCAGAACTCGTACAGACCGTCGAACACCGGGCAGTCCTCGCCCACGTTAACTGCGGGAGCGGGGCAGCATCAGACAATGGCCGGACAGGGGCGCATCGCCGTATGTCCGGACGAGACCCACTCCACACGACCACCGGCGTAGGAAGGAAGGCGCAGCTGAGGAACACCACAGGAATATGCCGTGTGAATACAGGCTAAATGGCACGTTAATACAAATACAAAATATTGATGGTCAAAGAACCATAACCAGTTGGTATAACTGCTTTAAAGTCAAAATATACCACGACGCTGAAATGCATTTTAGGAAACTACTTCTTAAATTGATCTTCAGTGGTATCCGTCGAGGCATAACCTAGCATTCCGCATTATTACATTGAAAAATCCTGGCTGGAGCACTCACATCTCTGCATTTGTTTGTTGTACTCGGACATGTTGTCTGGTCGTATGGACCGCAGGAAGCGGATGTAGTCATCGCTGTGGAACTTTGTCATCTCTTCCTGGGTGGCCTTGTGCGGCCGCTGCGGCGAGGAGGACACGGTTAGTTGCGTCACGGGACAATGGGGGGGGGGGGGGGCACTATGGGTGCGCCGTGGATAGCAGCCGACACCACAGATATGAGCTCGCCTATGTTCCAGCGAATGATACACCCACTAGGCGTTTGTATGGGGTTGCCTAGTGCCAGCTGAGTCCTAAGGGCAGTAGTGAAAACGACATAAGTATATGAAATACTGACGAACAATGAGAAGGGCATGATTATCATGTATTACCTTGCACCAATGCGTACGAAAAGGGCATGCTGTCAAAGCACATGCTTTTCACTAACTGCGTCGGAAAGGGGAGGTCTAACCGGATATTGATCAAGGGAGTCAATTCCCCCCCCCCCCCCCCCCCACCAAATATTTTTGATAATTCATAAGCACACTGAAACATCAGCACACCATTTTAAGTAACTGACAATTGATCAAGCCTATGTCTTGCGCTTAAATAATTTTGAGGTCATAATAGGCCAAAACTGAGCAAAAGATCATTTTTGACAAGTGTAGCTGTGAACAGATTGGCATACAAACTGAGCAACACTAGTATTTGTAAACAGAAAATGTGCCCCAATTAATCCATCATTCATATGCCCTGTTGTGTTGTTTCAATAGTATGCATCGAATATTGGAATGTGAAATACGAAAAAATATTGATAAAGCATGAATGCCAACTTAAAATATTCAACAACACACTACAAATATTTGGCCTCAAACTAATAATAAACTAATAAACTACTAATAATAAATCTGTAACTAATACTAATAACTAATACTAATAATATATACTATTATATATAAACTAATAAATCACCAAATTTGAATAACATACCCTAGATACAACTATGACGAATGCATGCATTTATTTTCAAGCAATTATCTGTAACGATGACTGAGTTATAGTATGAAATACAACACACTGTCAGTGCCCGGGTGGGCCAGGACCCGTGGCAGCGGGCGGCGGGACTCAGGTCTGCCGCGGCAGCAGAAACCGCCAAAGTTTGTTGTGTGACCCGAGACCGCATACCATACCGCTATCGGTTCCATGACATCAGTGCTACAACAAAACTCAAACAGGCAGAGGCGTTACATTGCTTCTGCTGCCGACTTACACACGACATTGATGCTACGCCACAAAACTTATACTGCAAAAGTCATACTTGTCATTACTCTACTGCAAATACTTGTAAAGCCACTGCTCATACACGGCATTATTTCTACCGCAAATACTTAAATGCAACTTAAGTGTTACAGCAAACTTGTGGTCAAGTTTTTATGGAAGTGATGGCTGGTATACATCTTTTGCAGCATAAGTTTTGACATGATGTACTCTGTCGCACACAAGTTTTTGCAGTAGAGGTAATGTCGCGCACAAATGAAGACTGCATGAGTCTTTGCTGCATAAGTAATGACGAGCATAAGTTTTTGCAGCATCAGTTTTGTCATGCTGCACTCGCGTCGTTTATGAAATTTTGCAGAAGAAATGATGCAGCGTTTAAGAGAAAATTGGATAAGTTTTTGCAATAGATGTAATGGTGTGTATAACCTTTGAAGCATAAATTTTGATGCACAGCACTTTTGTGTACAAGTCTTGGCAGCAGTGCGAACGTCGCGTATGAGTAAAGTCTGCACGAATTTTCACAGTAGAAGTAATGCCGCGCATAACTAATACCGCAGCACTCCTGTCAGCAGGAGGTAGCACCAATGTCGTAACAAGGGCGCTACCGATTGGTATGTTATATTTTTTAATCTGGCCTCGTCGCTCTGAAGACGAGCAGGGGTGAAATCCGCAACCTCCGGTCAATGGTGTGCCGCTGGGGAGCCCGGCGAAAGACGAGCAGACGAAAACACAACACAGTGATAAAATCAACTTACGTAGATCTCCATTTTTCTGTAGAGACCATAGTTCAGCAGAAGGTTGTGGTCATGCGTATCCGGTGGGGTTTCATGGGATGACCTTGACCATAGTAATAGTTTCCGACATCGCCTGTGAAAAAGAAAAGTTCGTGATACATGACCCATGTTCCCGACTTGAAGCGTGCGCTGAACACGTCGAGCAGGCACTCTGGGCCAACAATAATGTCACCCGGCCAAAAAGAAAAATACGACACCTGTGGGAGTCAATGAAAAGCAGATGTACCAACATCGCAAACAAAATCTGCAATGCAAGAACTCTAAAATTGTTGCAAGGGAACCTGGAAAGAATTTCCAACTACACACATGTACCAAAGACACGGGAACACAAAACAAAGACAGCTTACTGCTTCACACTTGTCACCCACACAAACATGGGAAGGCTCAGAGAAAGCACACAAACAGCTCATATCCACCCGCGGAGCATGTGAAAGGCGGCAAAGAAAATCGCACGCGTCTAGTTGGTGTTCTCTGACGCACCCAGGCGCCGCCCAATAGGCCGTCTCTCTTTCGCCAGCAGCAGGGGTGGCACCAGGCCCTGGCACGCACGAGGGGGAAGGCACGCCCCAAGAGGACGTATGCGTCCCTCCAATAAGCGACAACCTTGGCATGACGCTCCCAGCAATGGACGTTCAGTGTGTTCATCAGGCGGCCCAGTAACAACAAATAACCATAGAGCTCCTCAGGATGGGAGAATCTCATGCTGCAATAAGATGAGACCTGAAACACACTGGTTGTAGCATGACAGCCAGTGTATCAGACCCAATGAGACAAAGTGACCCTCCAAAAACGTAGTATAAGAAAACACCAATAAATTTCTGAGTACCAAAACCCAGTGAAGAGACTTGCTTCCAATCAATGATGCTTTAAATGCCTGAGCCATCTTTTCTGCAAAACTAGCTTTCCCTATGCATCACATATGATGTAGGCTTATCTGCTGAAAACCTTTGGTACTATGCCTTGTTGAAAACAACACATCCATATGGTATACCTGCAATGAACTGGCTTGTGATACTAGGGCCCTGCTAAGACTCAACCATTATAACAATGGTTTGAATTATGTTGACTAAAACTGACAACACTTACTAATCAACTAATTTGGCAATACACTATCAGCACAATATCTGCATGTCTATTGCCTGGAGAAATGACAACTGTGCAGTTTTTGTACAAAAGTGATTGTGGCAACTGGGGTCAAGTTAAATGGCAATTCTATCTCGGCAACACTAATCAAGACTATTTATCAGCTAAATTTCTCAGAGTACAACATTTTGCATTCAGTCCAGCAATAGCCATTGGACACTACATCTATTGGATTACACAACACCAATACACTATGTGTACTTCACACACTATCACATGCAAGGGACCCCAATCCTCAGCTTTTCATGACCTGGTGAACAAATTTGCCTTTGATTTGGCTGACCCAATGGCATCAGACGAGTAGTTAAGAGCTGGTCTGCCCCATTGAATTAATGACAATGTTACAATGAATATTGTCCACTGTGCAGCAGCTTGATGCTCTACCTGCAAGCTGGGGCCAATCAGCTCAGCACAGCTGCCTATCAGGAGAGTTATTAAGAAAGCCTGACACACTTATGACATAATATCAGCAGCTTCTACAGTGCCATCAAACAGTACAAATGGGTAAATGGTTCCAATGCAACTTACCAATCACAAGATTTTGGGCCAGGCTAAAAGCTAGCAGAAAGT
Source organism: Pollicipes pollicipes (assembly GCF_011947565.3). Classification (NCBI taxonomy): domain Eukaryota; kingdom Metazoa; phylum Arthropoda; class Thecostraca; order Pollicipedomorpha; family Pollicipedidae; genus Pollicipes; species Pollicipes pollicipes. The sequence continues at coordinate 25,243,124 of NW_023596225.1, read as the reverse complement.
TCTGAGGCAGGTATTTGTAGAACATGATAGTTCTGAGGCTAGCATTTGTAGAACACAATATGCCAGACATTCTCTTACCAATCACAAGATTTTGGGCCAAGCTAAAAGCTAGCAGAAAGTTCTGAGGCAGGCATTTGTAGAACATGATAGTTCTGAGGCTAGCATTTGTAGAACACAATATGCCAGACATTCTCAAGTACTTCACAGGGTCAACACAAACTCCTGCTGGACAAATAACTGAGAGAAATGCCAGGAATATCCCTCCTGGGTAACTCAGCTGGTATAACGCTGGACTCGAAGTCAGAGGATCCCAATTCAAATCACAGTAAATCCAAGAAGAAATTTAGCCTGACACACGCACATGACTGAAAGCTTAAACGGAGTCCTAGGTTTCAATGATATCTGGGCAAAGCCTGATAGCTAACAGCCAGAAACATCATGTACATGTACAGACATCAGATAAAACCAAAGTCAAAACATCTTTTCCCTCTGCATTACTATCCTTGCTCTCAATCCTTTCATTAACCAGGAAAATATTATTCAAAATGAGATCAATGGCATCGGCATGTCTACGCAAAAATTTCACCTGTGATCCACACATGCATCTGACACAAATGGCAAGACAGGATATTATAATCAGATGTTTTTCCCCAGTGCTGGACATGCTATGAGACTGGCTAGTCAAACATCTAATAATATGCAATCTGTTTAGATATCCTAGTAAGGGGAAATGAGCCCACACCATGGCCTTGTCCCCCCAACAAAAATCTGTACAATTTAGTTCGCCCTCTTCTATCTGCTATCTCACCAAACACCTTGTCACCTCGAGTTTCACGCTACAGTAAAACATTGAAAATGACCACCCTAAGCATCCTTGATGTTGCTATGATGCTTAGGACACTGACATTTATCACATGGCATTTATGATATGGCACTTATGACACTCACACTTGACATTCCATCATTTATTAAAAAAGTATCAGACTTCAGCTTGGCATGCAAGTATTATGGGCAATCATTCAATAAATATATTTAAAAGCTGACAGCCTGTCAAACCTGACACACTGGTTATCCCAGCATTGGTAACTGAGGTAATTTCCCAACACTCCTATCTTTATCTTAGAACTTATGATGCTAAAGCAAAGAATAGTCAGACATAAGGTAATCTCAAATAAAACTGCACAGAATGAAACTTTCAGGCATAGTGTAAAGCCAATGAGACTCTGTTACATTGATTGATCAGTCATCAGGCATACACTTATAAGCATCTATAATTTCAGACAACTGCATGTCAGTTATGCCTCCTTTAAAGGAACACCTAGGCAAGTGTGATAGAATCAATACTTATCTCAGTGTTTAATGATGCCATATTATATTCTATATCAACAATAATAAAAGCAATATTCCTAACCTCACA
>NW_023596225.1:25056697-25240707 GCF_011947565.3 Pollicipes pollicipes | reverse complement strand
CGAGCGCTTCGTTCCGCCGCGCCGGCGGAGGCCTGACCACCGTCGTCCTTCCGTTTACTGGTAACCCAGATGTCTGGCCGGCCGTGAGCGCCCCCCCCCCCCCCCGATGGAGGCCAATGAGAGCAGGCGCCGCCGCGCCGCCGCCGATCCGGCCGCTTGTTACGTGGGAAAGCGGCGCTGTTTGCAGGGAGAGAGTCAGCCTCATCCACAGGTGGCAAAACTCGCCCGAGTCCGTCGACAACAGCCGTGGTCCTTCGCGGTATTTGGGGTTGGGCGGTGTCGTTGGCTGGGTTTTGGCAGAGATGCACCTCTTTAGTTTGTGCTTGATTCCGAGTGAAATCCGGTTCATCCTTGACATCAATTAAACCTTAGGAGGGTTATATTTAACTGATTCTTGCAACTCTTCGTGTAAGTTAAAATCAGATTAGATCCCCGTCCATTGGATGCCATTAGCTATGAGACGACGGAGATAATCTAACGTTACGTGTGCTCGTGTACATTTTTGCGGTTCGAACCATTTAAAATGCACAGTACTCGTTGGATCTGAGACGCATTAGTGTTGATATTCCGTGGGTATGATAAAACATAAATTTGTATGTTGTCTGGATGGATTCTGGCATGCCATTTACCGGGTATAAGTGTGATAAGCCGTATGCCATGAGTTCGAACTTAAATTCGGATTTAGACCACACCCTGTTACATTGGAACCTAAGCCCAAAGTAACTGGACGTTGCTATGATTCTAACTAGACTCAGTCATCGCAATTGGTGTCGCAACAGCAAGCATACCTGCGGCGCACACTTTCCCGCTTGTCACAATGTTGGTGATATCTCCTTTATTTTGCATAGGGATCTCTAAAACGATTGTGACAATCCGAAATTGCGATTGCGAACATCACGGTTGGTGTAAATCTTCCAAACAAATATCCCAATCATGCCAAAATTGCGTCCTCACATTGAGGAATTGTGCGACTTCTTAAGAGTGGAACAAACATTGCTCTGTTCCCAACCACCTCAAACGCCATACGGACGTCAGGGCAGCACCATTAACGCCGTCTTTGCTGCGTTTCCAGCTGGCGCCATCCCAGTGACGTCCGTCAGCCAGCGCGCGGCGGCGTGACATCGCCATGACCCCGGACGCGTCGTCGTTGCTGCTGGCCAGGTCACGTGGTCGGACGAGGCGGCGTCGCTGGCCGAACTGCTGCAGCGCCACGAGCTGCCGCTGCTGGTGAAGGTGCAGAAGGGCCAGTACCTGAGCCTGGGCCCGGGCGGCCTCTCCAGCCTCGGCGTGCACAGCACACTGCTGCTGACCTCCGGCGGCCGCCGGCGCCGGCTGCTTGCCCAGGCCGTCAAATTCAAGGACAGCAGGCGCATGGTGCCGGTCGGTCAGAAGCTGCTCATCCCGGACACCTTTGACGGCCTGTTCGAGATCCTGAGCGAGGAGGGCCGCTCGGTGCGCGCCATCGAGGGCGTGGCCGAGCTGGCGCGTCTCTTCCCCGACTCGTGCATCGTGCGCTGCAGCTGCAAGGCTTTCGTCTCCAAGTCGGACAGCGTGGACACGATCACGGAGCGCACGCGCACGCTGCAGAGCGGTGAGACGCTCGTGCTGGTGGGCGAGGTGGTGCGGCCGCGCGGCCGTGGGCCGGCCCGCTTCCTGCGCTGCTTCGACAGCAGCGGCGAGAACGTCTACCTGCCGCACGAGCTGAAGGCGCGCTTCAGCGCCGTCGCCAAGGAGAGCATCATCAGCGGCGTGCACAGTGTCGCCAACCTGCTCAACAAGCGGCTGCCGCTTAACGTTCGGCTGGTGAGCGGTAGGCCGGCCGATGGCTCTCGGCTGGCGGTGCCCGAGCTGCGGCTGCACACCACCTTCGAGCAGGAGCTGGTGCTCGGCCTGCCGCTGCACAAGGACAGCGTGGTGGTGGCCATGCCGCCGACGGCGCCGCTGCGGCTGCAGGCGGCCGTCAACGGCCAGCAGCTGGCGCGCACGGCCGAGTTCGGCCGTCTGTGCGACCGCGCCGCGCAGGTCTGGCTGCACTCAGCCGACCGCATCCAGCCGTTCGACGTGGCGCTGCCACGTGACCCGCGCCTCGACGGCAAGAAGGCGGCGGTGCGGCCGCTCGGGCTGCGCCGCGCGCTGGCGGCGCCCATGTCGCGCGTGACGCGCCGTCACAGTGGCCAGACAGTCGACGAGTACGATGAGATCGACCAGATCTACGACTACGTGCGCGGCCTGGCGCCGCTGCCGAAGGCGGCTACGGCGGCGGCGCCGGGAGCGGCGGCGGCGGTGGCGACGGCGCGAGCCGACCAGCCGCCGGTGCCGCCGCCCATCGAGACGATCCCGTCACGGAGACTCTCGCTGGCGGCCGTGCGGCCCTTCAACCTGCACCCGGGAGTCTTCACGGCCGGTAAGGCGAAGCCGGCGGTGGCCGCGGCGCCGGTGCCCGACACCCGGCCAGCCGAGAAGCCGACCCGACCCGGCTAAGCACGCGCAGAGGCCGGCGCCGGCGGAGGAGACCCGCCCGGCCGGCAAGCTCTTCACCAAGAACTGCAACGCGCGCGCCAACCAGCGGTTCGCGGCACACAAGGCGGGCGCGCCGAAGGGCGGCAGCGTCCACGGCCCGCTGCCGGACGCGGTCCGTTCCGCCGCGCCGCCACTGTTCGACATGCGCTACAAGTCGCTCATCAGCCTGGTGGCGGCGTTCGACACGCTCGACTCGAGCACGTCGGGCGACAAGGGCTCGGGCGACTCGGCGCGCTCGGCCGCCGTCCGCAGCCGGCTGCTGGAGACGAAGCCGAACAAGCTGACGCGGCCGCGCTCGCTGACCAGCCTGGTGTGGGACCTGCACCAGCCGGCGCCGGACATGTTCGCCAAGCCGAGCATCATCGCCGACCACGAGCGGAAGCTGCGGCTCGAGCCGGGCGTCTACACGCACCGCAGCCACAACATCCTGCTCAACAACAAGTACAACAACCTGAAGAAGATCGGCACGCTCTACTTGTGAAGGTACGTCGTTGCTGCTGCTGCGCGATTGGTGGGGCTGAGGTGTCGCATCACTGGCGGGCTGGGCTCGTCGGTGGCATATTGCGGGGCTGTCCCTGTCCTGCACAAATCTCGAATCTAAGACATGTTTAAAAGAACCAGGATTTGTCGTTTTCGCTAACGTTGGTTGTAGAAATGAACACCACACGGGGTCTGGTAAGCAAAGGCAAAATCGATATGATCTTTTCACACCACCGACTGTGCACACAATGAGGTAATAAAGCAGTTTTTCTTTGTTGCGAAACTTCTGGCGAAAGGCCCTGGCCACCGAATATCACCGTATCACAAAATCTCTGAGAAGCATTTGCGGCAATAGAACGTCCACTGCATTATGATGTCCAAACTGTCACTGCCTCTAAGGAAGGTAACATTGCAACACCGAAGTTTCCGACGCGTGGAAAAGAACCAGCGGCGCTTCGTGGTCAAGATCGAAATCGGTGACTCACATTTGTTCTATTCCGCAACGTGAAGGTTTCATTACTGATAGCGGGTTGCCACAAACATCTGGCTTCCCACGCTGGTGAGGGAAATCGGCCGGCGGATCCGTCCATTCTCCTGCGCCTGCCATCCGCGGCGACGTTATCCAGATCTGGGCTCGGGTCGGGCTCGGGCTTTGGGCTGGGCTCGTTGAAGTGTATAGCTTTCTCCGGTCTCTACTGTTTAGTGTTCGCGCTCTCCTCCGTCGATATTGTTCGATGAGGAATTCCTGTGCCGCAACCTCTGAGGTACCAGTACCGGTTGGTACCAACACCACCCACGGATAGTCCAGTATTGTCCAGTGCTTGCACTCATCTATATTGCCAGCCACGCAATACTACATTGCCAGCCATGCAATGCTATATTGCCAGCCATGCAATGCACTAATAAATAAGTTAGTGTCTAGTACGATGCACAATGATCGATGCTGCGTTGTGTAGTGTCCACGTCCCACATTTCCATACGTGCGTCCAGGCCTTGTCCCGCCCAGCGTCCATTGTCCAGAATGCATGCTGTCAAAAGTCTGCTTGTTTCTGCACAGCTTTGAGCTCACTGTTTAGAGCCGACCGCGTCCGCCACTCTATGCCGTCCCGGCAGTCATGCACCCTGACCTTAACCAACCGACCGGTGGGAGCCACGCGAGGGCACCGTCCGAGGCCGGACGGCGCTCCCGGCAGCCGGTACCGAGCCGGACCTGCCGGCCAGAGGTGCCCTTGCCGCTCGGTCAGACAGGGCCGCCGCACCACACATGGCTTCACTGCGCTCCGCCCCTTGCTGGCGGGAGACACAGCTGCGGGGAAATAGGACCATGCCCGAAGCCTGCGTGACACCAAGCGAGGCGAAGCACGCATAGTGCACGCCTGATTCATGCATCTGCGGTCAGTACATAGGGTGCAGCAAAGTTCAGTTACAGTCGACGCGTCCGGTTGGGGTGGGAGAGTGTAGGTATTTATCAGAGAATGCTGTTACTGTCTCGGCGGTTTTCCCTTCCACCTGTCCTCGGCTGATACGCCGAGTTGACGGCTCGACGCCGGTACATTTCAGCACAATGTCACACAATGCCCCCGGGAATGAGCCGCGACACAAATCATAGGGTCGTGAGGACAGGGGTAGCGCCCCTCCCCGACTTCGATCAATCTGGCGTTTCTCCCGCAAACTCCGGAGAAAAAGTACTGGACTCGTGGCATTGTATCGTACGAATTGGGCTAACAGGCGATTCAAAAAGCTTCCACCCGCCAAGCGTTCCATGACTTCCCGCTCTCCCACAGATCCGGGGCGTTCGTGTGCTTGGTTTGGTTGTTTGGATGAAAGCCCTTTCGGCCAGCCGTGACCATTTCAGGGCTATGTGATAAAGGAGAATGGATAACGGCGAGCCAAGTCTACACGCACGTGGAGACCAACCCACCGAGGCTTTGCCCTCTGCGGAGCATGTGCCCGGCGCTCGAACGGAGGTTCCCGCCAGGGGGCACTTCGGCCTTCTCATGGCTGGCACATGAAGCTGTCCCGAACAAGCGGCGTAGCGGGGACGCATGATAAAGCGAGAAACAGGACAAAATGGCGGATGAGTTTGTGTGCACAACCAACACGGCGAACCCCACTCAATGGCCGCCTTTCCGAACAGCCGTGCCCGCCAAGGTTGGCCCAGTGTCACACGAACTCAGGCCATGTTGTGGGATCGTTTCGGAAACAGTCTCAACTGCCCGCGCTCTTAGACGCCGGGGTCATCGAGCACAGCTTGGGAAACGGCTGCAGTAAATGTGTCCTGACTCATGTAATCTGTGGCCTCGGCTGGCGTTGTCACGACCGTAGGAAGCATTAGCTCACACGGGTGCATGGTACCCTCTGACGCTTCGACAACCTTGCAAAAGTTACTGTTGTTCTGGGAAGCCGGCGATCGCCCCTTTCTCCGATAGCATCCCCCACCTCTTTGATGGGCTTCCCTGGATGACTTGCAGTCCCTTGGCAATACCGTTAATCAGCCGGGACGGGCATCACGTGACCTCCGCCTCCGATCTTCCGCACTAACGCCCCCAGCCTCACCGTGGCGCCGGTGAGTCACGTGCGCGCCTCGTTAGCGCACTGTCTGCGGTGAGGCGTGACCGACGGCCGCGGCGGCTCGGTCTGACGGCTGGTGTGTGTCCCAGGGACTCCTGAACTCAGGGGCTCAAAACTCCGGTCCGGTCCGGGCGGCCGGTGTGTGTTCCAGGGTCTCCCGGACTCTGGGACTCAGAGACGCTAGTCCGGTCCGGCGGCCGGTGTGTGTCCCAGGGACTCCCGGACTCTGGGACTCAGAGACGCTAGTCCGGTCCGGTGGCCGTGTGTGTCCCAGGAACTCCCGGATTCAGGGGCTCAGGGACTCTGGCCCGGCCCGGCAGCCGGTGTGTGTCCCAGGGACTCTCGGACTCAGGGACTCAGACACCCCGGCCGGGTCCGACGGCCGGTGTGTGTCCCAGGGACACCCAGACCCAGGGACTCAGACACCCCGGCCGGGTCCGACGGCCGGTGTGTGTCCCAGGGACTCACCCCGGCCACAGTCACGGGCGGGGTCCGGCGAGCGGGGCCGACGCGGCCTCTGCGTGGGTCACGAGCACGCCGCCACATCTGGTGCAGCTTTCTCCGGGCCGGAGGATGGAGCGGCGCGCAGCCCGGCCATGTCAGGGCGGCCCGAGGGACGACCGCTGGTCACGCGCGCTGCCCGAGACACCCGGCCGCACGGCACGAACTGGCAGAGGCGGCCGCGGCGCGCAACGAAGCAGGGAGTGAGCGCACATGATGAGGCGCCTTTAGGTACATCCAGCAGAGGGTATGCCATGCTGGCACGCCTCCACACATCATGAAGGATGTGTACACGAACAAAAAACTCCCGGGAAGTATCCCCATGGTGTCTTGTAAGAACACTGCGCCGCAAAAGCCACAACTTTCCCCAGGTTATGTAACCAAAGTGTTTTGCATTCTGTTTTGCTCATGACATGCTCATACCACGTCGCGCTATATTTGGCTCGCTTTGCAAGTTGATCGCATATCAGCCCCCGCCGTCACGTCTCCCGTGGGCCGTCCGGCTGCTCCGCTGGTGTGTGCATGTGTGTGTGGTGTGTGTGTGTGTGTGTGTGTGTGTGTGTGGTGTGTGTGTGTGTGTGTGTGTGTGTGGTGTGTGTGTGGTGTGTGTGTGTGTGTGTGTGTGTGTGTGTGCGTGTGTGTGTGTGTGTGTGTATGCATGTGTGTGTTTGTGTGTGTGTGTGTGTGTGTGTGGTGTTTGTGTGTGTGTGTGTGCGTGTGTGTGTGTGTGTCTGTGTGTGATTGTGTGTGTATGACGTGGGGGTCTGGCCACCTGCCCAGCCCCCTTGGGCGTGGTCTCGCGCGACGCTCGGGGCGAGTGGCGCCGCCCCAAACCTCGGGTTCCGGCTGCGGGCAGCGTGTGACGCCCCACGCCGGACGCCGCCGGACCCGTCACCCTCCATGTCACGACCCCAGCCGCTCGCGAGCTGCAGCATCCCGGCCGATCCTGCCACGTCTGGCGCCGAGTCTGGTCCTGATTCACCCGAGGTCTGACTCTCTCAGAGTCCTGGACCGAACCCTGGAGCGGGCCGCGGGTCCGGTCCGAGTCAGCGGCCCAGAGTCGTGCCTCACGGACAGGCGTCGAGTAGACCACGCGCCGACCGCGAGCCGTATAGCATGATCTGGTGGCAGGGCGGCGTCCACACGCTGCCCCACCCTCATGCAGCTGCCGAGCTCGGCTCTCAGAGGCAGACGGCTGCGGTCCGATCCTGGCTGATCACAGCTCAGGTGCATACCGCACGCCCCACCGCCCCAACCTCAGGTGCATACCGCACGCCCCACTGCCCCAACCGGGCTGATTCACGTCGCGCTTCTGGCCCGCTGCTGCCCGCGTCAGGGATTGCCCAACAATTATCACCTTGTAACGCTTGCAGCGGGGCCTGTGCCAATGCCGCGGTCTATTCACGTCGCCCCGGCGATGGCCACACCCACGTCGGGACGCCGTCCACGGCCCGGCCGTCCGCTCTCCCGCCGCCAGCCGACCTCACCCCAATTGCGTCAAGCCGCGCCGGGGTGGCGGCCGGCCCGCTGCACTGCGTGAGCGCAGGGGCGAGCCCAGGCGCCGACCCCGGGGCGCCGCCGGCGCGTGCCGGCCGGGCGGCGCTCGTGCCGGCGCTGGTGGCGGCGCTGGCGGCGTCCGGCCGATGTGAGGCCGCTCCCCGGCCGCCCGTGGCCCGCCGGTGTGGAGGTCAGTCCCTGGCTATCTCTGCGATCGGAGCGGTCTGCCGGGCGTGATATCGCGGCTGCTCCTAATGCAGGGACGAGGCGGGGAGGCTGGGGGAGGCGTTTTCTCTCTCCGTCGAGAGTCAATGCAGCTTCGGCCGCTAGCACCAAAGCTGGGAAAGTGGTTGGCACGGCTGGGGCCCCTGGCCACGTGTTGCTCCGCCTATGGCCGCGCGGCGTGTAACGGAGCCGTTGGCACCTTGGCAGGTTTGCTCACCACAGCCGTTAGGCCATTTCGGTGCATCTGAGCAGCGTGCTGGTGCTGCCGCACGGCGTAATTTAAGCGATCTTGCAACGTGATTATGCCCTCATCCATGCTGTCTAATCGGTGCATTTATAGGGCGTGATCAGTGTGTGTAGCTCACGGCATTACCGCCAGTAGAAATTGGGATTCCCGAGTTGGGGCTGCTATGAAATTATGTCCATCAAAAAATAGAAAAAATTTGATGAACTGGTTGTCCGCTGACAGTTGCGGAAATTCCACCGAAAAGGGTAGGGTTTTCCCCGGGTAAAAGATGCTGCGTTTACGGCATCATCATGAAGGGTATCTCAGGGGCTTGCGTCATGGCTATGCTTAAGACGCAGTGCAGGGAGTGATATGTTTCAGCCAGTTGCTTAATTTTTCAATGTTTTATTAGTTCGTTTCTATAATTGGGCTATTGTGCAAAGTGCAGGCAAGCCATGCAGTCATCCATGTGATTTTTGCCAGCCCATGCGGTTTTTCGGTCATCACGACACTCGACGACCGTGAGACTGCGTTGTGATGGAGGTTTGATGTAAAAGCGAAAGTGCAGTGTCTGTCCTGCTATCACCAGACATATATACTCCTAGTTTAATTAGGCATTAAGGAGTAATTATCACTGAAGGCTATTGGGACGCTACTTTGCTAAAAGCACGTTTATTTCAATGTTTCGGTGTCATAATGATGCGGCGTGGGATAAGCAGCGAGGGAGACACAGGAAATGATACTTAGGCGCAGCTTGCCCGAAGAAGAGATAGCAATTGATGGCTCGTCTTCCCCAGCAGTTTCGGACAAAGCCGATTTATTGCAGATGGGCCCCCGATATCCTGCTGCAATGAGCAGATGGACTAAACGATTTGACGTGGCACGTTTTTGTGGGTAATTTGTGGTTTACAGCGTGGGCAATAAACAAACTGCCTGCCACATCAGCATACCTGGAGATAGAAAGCATGTGAAAATGTCCGCACGTTCCCAACTTATCCTCAAGTTATGCGGCAGTGTCGGTGCCCGCCTCCACATGTCATATCCCAGCGCATCCCCATGGTCAGACTATAATCTCACCGTATTGTATTATCGCTTCGTGCATCCATCCATCCTCATGGTTGGAATTCATGCATCCTCGCTGCATCCGTGCCAGATGACCCGAGCACCCACATAGCATGACCATGACCTGTGTGTCCGCGCGGCACGGCCGCCCGGCCATCGCTGGCAGCCAATTACGGCCTGATTGCAACGCTGTGCAGCGAGGGGCCGGCCCGCGGTCGCACAGTTACTCCGCCGCCGCTTTCCTTGTGGAGTAATCTCGGAGGTGTTCCGCGAATCGGACGGGGTCCGGCGCAGGTCACGGTGTGCAGTCTCGCCTGCACACCGCTCGCATACGGCGCAAGGGTACCCTGGAGGCCTGGGTCAATGCGGATTTGCTGTGGTCGCACTATTCCTACAGTAGTTCCTCTCTTTGGCATAAATGGCTTCCGAGTGGATCAGACGGCGAGACAGACCTCAATCACTGGCAGACGACCGAGGCCGATCCACTTGAACCGCGGCGCAGCCGCGCGTGAATGGATCGTGCTGCCTGATTCAGACCGCAGGTGGCCACACGGCCAGCTGTGGAAGCCACGGCTGAGCTACGCATGCGCTGAAAGCACGTGTGAAGTGGGGAAATGGTCATGCCTTCCATTTTCTGTGAGGGTGACGATCAATGCTAACACATGCATTGCCGACTTCGCCCATGGTGTCACTGTTCTACATCTAGCTTTCCTTCTAGGAACTCGGCCTTCACTTCAGAGGACTGAGCTGTTTCCGCCAAGCCCCACCATGGGGTGATACTAGCTAGTTGCAACACATTAGGTCATGGCTGCGTACTGTGTCGGACCACAAACCCATGTAATAAGAGCACTGCTGTAAAATTGCCGCCCGCGCTGTCACCTGGCCTTTCACCATCGCGAGCACGCGCTGTCGACTGCAGCCACCGTCGCTCGCTGGCCTGGCTTTCGCGATCAAATTTGGCCATGAGGCAACGCAGTCCACTTATCCCGTCCAATGCCGAGCGTGGTCAGGGCGAGCGTGCGATGAGCACGCCACGCACAGTCGCAGGACGAAAACACGACCGTTGCTCTCTGAGAGCTTGCAGGATTGGCGCAGAAGCTGGATAACTCGGTTGGCTGCCAATCTGGACGCTTCCCTTGATCCGAAAATTCAGCATGACTTTGTTGTTTTTGAGAACTAGAAAGCTTTGAATCCCGAGCTCTGGAAGGATCTCCAGCTCTGCAGAAGGCACGTGTATTGGAGATATTTAACCTTCTTTTTCACCTTTTTAAGATCAGTAGGTGTTTTAGAGCATGCAAGACCAACTCTGGAGACTTAGCCTGTGATAATTGCTACTTTTATCGCAGTTAGACCAATCGATTTGTTCGATATTTGTATTATCATGGTATGTTTGCAAGTGGGCTAGATGGCAAATGCAGTGCGGTCTTCTACGCTGTCGCTCCGTATGGCTGCTGCCAGGGTACGCCGACTTGCGTAACGTCTGACGGAAAGAAATCGGCCCGATGTGAATACAAGGTTTGGCCGTTTGGCCCTTGCCTTTGGCCGTTGCTGAGTGCAATCAATGTTACAATGCTGCGTCAAACCTAACAGTAACCAGCCTTCCGTACATGGGGAAACCGGATAACATACCGGATGTCTGTTGTCGAAAATATTCATATTTACAAACGTTTCGCTTACGAGGAACTTGCGAAAGGACCGTTAGGAAAACCAAAGCATGCAACATTAGTGTTTGGCCTGGCCTTTCCAATGTTCAGATGCACCGTCCACACGCCATGAGCAATGGGCGAATATCTAACTTATCAATAACGGGGATGAAGCGCGTGCTGTGTAATACCCACTGCATCCCTGCAGGTGGGGAAGGTTTCCGATGAGCTGATGGGTTCCGGATTATTCATTAACAGTAATGATTCGCTGAATCTTTCTCTTCCAAACAGAAACCTCTGAACTTGGGCCTGGTGTTGCTTGGTACGCAATTTGTGTGCTCACGGAAACCGATTTTGTTACCTTATTGTGTGCATCGCGTCCTGGACATGGACACCGCCGAGTGTTATTGCTTCCGGTAGATTAGGAACTTTTTGTGAGATAGACTTAAGCGAATGTTCGAATCAAATGCTCGTTTTTACCAACGGTCCAGTCTCATGTGGCCAACACACACAAAAAGTCGCTTACTTGAAACTTATTCATTGGGCCAATTACTCTTTCCGTCTGATGGTGATAAGCCGTCTATATCTCATTTCATCTGACATCGATATATGACTGCCCGGGACCACCTCATAACGACATCCATTTCCCGTTCGTCCCGCCCGTTCGCTGCGGCCAAGCCCGCCGCGACCTGCGGAGACTGCAGCTACTCAACAGGCGCACACCACCACCGGCGCATAGCGCGGCTCGGACGGCGGAGACTGCAGCGACCGCGCTCAGTTGCAGACTAGCACCGAGTCGGCGCCGGGGCCGACAGGGGTGACGGGCGCGCGACGATGCGGTGCGGCGGGGCCGGCGGCGCGGTACGGACGGCAGCGGCCCGTGAGCGGGGCAGCCGAGCGCGCGCCGACACCGGCAGCCGCGGCGGCTGCCTCCGTGAGGGAGGGGAGACGGCGCCTGGCTTCGGAGGGAGCTCGAGACAGACAAAGGCTGGGTCCGGAAGGCTGGGAACACGGTGGCTGGGCCCGGGAGGTCTGGTCCGGGAGGGGGGGAGATAACGGCTGACTCTGGAGGGAGCTGGAGGCAGACGAAGGCTGGCTCCGAGAGGCTGGGAAAACGACGACTGATCTCGAGAGGTCTAGTCCGGGAGGGAGGGAAGATACCGGAGCGACGGTTGAGCCCACCCAGTGGTACTGGACAGTTCAATATGGGGAGGGGTGGCGCCGAGGAACTAGGATGGGCAGACGGGACATCACGTTGATATCAGGTACCCTCGGATGTGAAGCGTCGTACAATTTGCTAGCAAACGATGCTTGTACAACATGTCAGTCCGTCCTTGTGCAGCATGTCTCTTTGTGTCAGTCTGTCGATCCGTGTCGATGTCTTTGTGTCTCTGTTGATGCCTGTGTGTTTTTGTTTGTGTCTGTTTGTTCACACCTCCCCGTCCGTGCGCCAGCAGTGGTCTGACAAGCGCCGCGTCTCGCCGCGCCGCGCAGACTCGCCGCACCAGCCCGCGTCTGACCGTGCCTGCTCTGCTCTCGTTCCAGCCGGTCCGAGCGCGCCACGTGATACCCGCCGGGGGCCATGGGCGGCAGTCGCCGGTCGGTTACCGCTGCTGCCGACCGGTCAAAACGGGACCCGGCGCCGACGGCCGGGCCGCGGTCGGCAGCGCCTCTGCGAGCAGGGGCCGCGGTCGGCGGCGCCTCTGCGAGCTGGGGCCTTGGTCAGCGGTGCCTCTGCGAGCTGGGGCCGCGGTCAGCGGCGCCTCTGCGAGCTGGGGCCTTGGCCGGTGGCGTCTCTGTGAGCTGGGCCTTGGCCGGCGGCGCCTCCGCGAGCTAAAGCCTTGGTCGGCGGCGCCTCTGCGAGCGGGGGCCTTGGCCGGCGGCGCCTCCGCGAGCGGGGGCCGCCACATGGTCAGCGGCGGCTGACCCCGCGTGCAGTGAAAGGCGCCGCGCTCGCCGCTACGCTGCGTTCGCCCACGGTCTTTCTTTCCGCCTGTGGAGTTTTGTGTTCGATGTCGCTGTGGTCTCGACTCGCCGCGCGTACTGGCTTACGCGCGCGGGCTGTGTTGAGTTGATGAGTTAGCGTCATTATTTGTCGGTGATTTTTTTGTCGGTGAGAGGATTCTGTTTTGTATCGTCACGCGCAAATGCTGACGCCTGCGGCTGAGCCGAGCATGATGACTGATCGTGATTAATAGTTATGGGGAAGCACTGTAAACTAGGTGCGTTTGTGATCGATTTGCCGCCCTCTGACCCGGTAAGGCTTGGTGGAACCCTCCCCGGCCAGACGCGGTGGTGTGACGTGAATTACAGCGCGATGGCGTTCGTGCCTGGCCGGGCGCATGTCCCGTTGGTGCTTGCATGTGTACCCAGTACCCACTGAAGGGTCGTGTTAACATGTGTGACTAAATATACCGTTATAAAACACGTGTGGTGTCAATTGTGTTGTTTTGGCATCGTTGGGACCTCGGGACAGCCTGACACTGTGTCTGCCTGTTTTTTTTTCGGGGGCCCGCTTAATCCGTGATGACGACACGAAGCGAGACCCGTGTTGAGATGGAGGGGCCCCAAGCTCCCTGCTTGCAAAGGCGCCAGCTTTGCTCATTATGGTTTCTCAACTGTTGACTGGGGCGTCCTAGTGCACCGAGGGTGAGGTGCTGCGTACATTTTGGCGTTGGCCGCGAGAGGTTCTCAAATATGGAGGGACGTGCGCTCGTTGAGCGGCGTGGTGTGTGCATACCATTCCAAATTTAGAAATCTCATGATTCTCGTGCCGACTTCGGCAATGCCTGATTCAGGCACAGCTGGGTCTCCCTAGCTCTGGGCAATGGTACAAGACGACGGACCTTCGATGGGCACCAGAGCATTGTTCATGGCCCAGGCCAGGGACCACTGGCTCAGCGGAGTGCTACCTCGTGTACCGGGTGAGTGTACCTCGGGCGCTGGTGTCTGTCTATCGTTTTAGCAGTTTTTTGAATCAACTTGCCGTTTCGGACCTTTGCTGTTGGATTTGAATATCCAATTTTGCCGGAAAGCCTTTGGCCGTGCTGAGACGGTGGGACATTTGACTCTTTACGCATTGCGGCTTTTGGTTTCACTGCGCCGTTTTCACAACACTAGGTAGCATTTGACGTCTTTGACGCCCGGAGCTTTTACCGCCTGGAGATGGTAAAATTCCTCATCCTTGAGTCCTACCTTCCAGGATCCGTAGGCATCAGGCATGTTTTTCGGCCCCAGCAGAGCAGCACTAACGTGGCGTGCTGCGCCTCATGCGTGCATCACTGATTGGCAGTCGTGATGGTCCGCTGGTGCCACGCTAATGTCGACATTGTGCAGTGAATACCACACAGACGACCACTCCCGCGGGATGTGTCCGGAACTGTAACCCCCCCCCCCCCTCCCACTCTCTCATGTGCTCTGACCCCCCCCCCCCCAGGCGGTCAGAGCACATGAGCCGCCAGGTGAAATCGCTAGCAGGATGTGATACCAGCGGAATCTGGTCAAAATTCTAGTTATTTTTGCAACCGACGTACGTTCGTAGCATTCGTATCTAATTGAGGAGTTTCGTATCAGGCATGTTATTGATAGTTCATTACATCACTCGTTAAGTGCGTTTTATGAGCACATAGCGCCCGGAGAGTGATTGTGTTTGAAAACAGCTCAAATAGTTGGTACGAAAAACACAAAGGCCACAACGTGAGCGAATACTTTGCCTAGCACTCAAGTCATACCGGGCGGCTGTTGACACCACGTGCACTCAGTCGTCTTCCTTTGCACATATCTGTTGTGATTTGTAAGCCCGCACCGGTAATTTACCTCGGCTTCACCGCGATGGCCTGCTCCAAGGATGAGAATCGTCCTGTGTTGTCTGCACGCAGCGCGGTGCTCTCTTACGTCATTGATTTATTTTTGTCAATCATGCGGCAGGCACCCATTCACACGCTCACAGTACCGAAAGCTTATGTTCATGACGCATTTTTGTTACATGATATTCACATGGGAGACCGTGTTTTACATAATCACAACACGACGCGGGCGTGATGATGTGCTCGTTCGATGCATTGTAGGCTATTCACAACGGCCAGAGCACAAAAGGAAGTACGATATTCACCGTCTGGCGCAAATTCAAAGTCGAGTTCATTTACTGGTCAAAGGTCATAATCAATTACAAACTAAAAAGACGTAAAATGTTCACGCCCCCGGCGTCAACACCTCCTCATTCTCGATATGTCAGCCGGAGGAAGGAGGCCGGCCCCCGGGTGTCCAAGTTAGCATCGGGACACAATCCAGGCTGACATCTGGACACGCATCGAACCCACGTCGGACAAGTCTCAAGTTCGTGTCGTGAGCACGCAACAATTCCGTATTTAGGCGCAGCGTGTCTGCGTTTGATCGCGTCGTCAGCTCGCACCGCGAAGACGTCGCCGTTCGTCGCGTGCTGAAGCCTGGCGGACGGCCCCCGACGGGGCAGGGAAGCCGACCCATTGAGCAACTCCGGGGGAGCGGACGGCCCCCGGCACGGTCCGGGCGACTCGCGCGGTAGCCCGCCGCAAGAGTGCCTAGCTCACCGTCCCGACGGTCCCCGCGGCGAGTGAGCCGCCGCCGTCCTCTAATACTCGCTCTCAATTAGTCACGCCACAATAGCCGAGCGCACTGGACCGTGACGAAAGCCCCGGAGGAGGACAGGGCCGTCACGCGCAGAGCCGTGCCTCGCGCTCACGCCGGCGCCGTCCCTTCCGCCAAACCCCGCGCCGGGAGAGCGAGCGGCGGTCGCCTGCCGAGGCGTGGTCCGCGGACCGCCCGCGGTGCGGCGGACGCTCGCCGGTCCGGCCAACGCCGCTCTGTAGACCGCAGCTTCCGACGCGCCGAACCTCCCCTCCCCTCCCCACCCCCTAGCTAACGCGTCAGCGACCCGGCTCGGGCCGGGCCGGCTCACTGCTGCTTGCTATAGTCCACGTAGACTCGCACCACCGCCCTCGCCCGAGTACTTGCGCTGGCTGGGCATGAAGTAGAAGTCGGGCGCGGCGGCGCCGGGCGCGCGCCGCTCGCCGCCCGGCTGGTAGCTGGCCGCCGAGAACTGGCTGGCCGGCCGCGGCAGGCTGTAGCTGGAGCGCGGCGCGCCGCCGGCCGGGCCCGAGCGCGGCCGCTGCAGCGAGCGCGTCTCGACCATCTGCGGCGGCGGCGGCGGCGGCGCCGGCTGGCCCGGCGGCGGGCCGCGGCTCTTGCTCGGCCGGCCAGTCGTCGCCGTGTCCGGCTCGAAGCTCTCGTAGCCGTAGTTGTTGTGCGCGGCCATGTCGCGCCAGGCCGAGCTGGTGATCAGGCGGTCCTGCGGCGCAGCGGGCGGGTTAGAGAGGGCGCTACCGTTGCCTGGACTCGACAGGTAGAGAAGAGCGGCACGAGAGGCATCAGAGAGGTGCACAGACGGTCACCGATACACAAGACGAGCTGGAGAGGACACCGCCGACGGACACCGATACACAAGACGGGCTACAGAGGATACCATCTGGCTGTCGGCTGCTGCATATCTGGCAAGCTCACTAGATGAGCAGCAGCCGGCAGAAGTCAAAAAGGGCACCCCTGGTAGCGGATCTGGACCCACGTACACGAGCAAGCCGGTGGCGGAATCACGAAGGTGTCACTCGTATCATCTGGCAGAACTCACGCAGGCAAAAATGCCACAGGGGCGGGTTCGGTGAGGATATCGCCATCAAGGCGGCGTACACACTCCCAAAAACGGACTGGAAACAAACAGAATTCCAGCCTTCGACAGCGTTGATACGTAGCTGAACGACAGAAGGCACGAGGAAGCTCCATAAGCCTGTTCTCAGTGCAGTCGCCTAGCTTGTGCCGTGACGTGCTTTCAGTTCTTACGGATAACACGATCCTCTGGGTCGATCCTCACCTCTGGTGCAGCTAACTGCATGCTTATCTATGCCCACTAACTCTACCCGTCACCCGGCGTGTCTGCCCAACAGGCGGGCATGAAAGCAGTGCGAAGATGTGCTGAAGGGAGAAGTTACTCACAGGGCATTCAGAAAAACATGTAGGACTGAGCCGATACCTAGAGAGCAAGATGCACGGCGGTGAAATGTACGTCCTCGGGTGATGAGTACGCTGTGTCACCAAATGCAGCCAAGTGGAGACGCGACTACCAGCTCACGCACATTTAAGCTGATTTGCATTAGAAGTGTTCTTTTTTTGTGCCAGCGCGTTTCATACACCACGAAGAGGGCTAGATTCGAAACAAACACGGTCTCGATCTGGAAATTAATTTGAAATTGAGCGCTTCACTGCCCCTCCCCCGTCCATAAAGCATGCGCAGTGAGTGGCAAATGAGAAGTGCGTGGAATGGTAGCTTTGCTGTCTTCACCCAGGTGGCCAACACATGTGTTTCAAGGCGGCTTCAATTCAAGACAGGAGCGGAAGGCGGTGAGCATTGCCCGTCGGCCAGCAAACAAGACCGGCATCACAGCCAGAGAGCGCTGAGTCGAACGGAGGCACAGCTCTGAGCGACGCTGCGCGGATCGGAGGCGCAGCTCTGAGCGGTGCCGTGCCGAGCAAAGGCGCAGCTCTGAGCGGCGCCGCGGCGAACAGAGGCGCTTCTGAGTGGCGCGTTGCCGCAGCAGAACGTCGCGCTGAGAGCAGACGCCGCGCTGGACGGAGCGCTGCTGCGGGCCCGGCCGGTTGACTGCTGACCTTGCCGTGCGGCTTGGCCTGTGGCGGCGAGGCGCGCCGGTTCCTGGCCAGCGTGCAGGCCGCCTGCACGATGGCCAGCAGGATGAGCGCCGCCACGGCCGCCAGGATGATGTAGATCTTGATCAGCTCGCTGTCCCACTGCTCCTGCGGGATCGGGCCGTTGGCCTCCAGGCTGCGCGCCTCTGCGAAGAGCGGCGGCGCGGGCGGCGTCAACGTGCGATCCCGTGCTCCGTGACCGGCGCGGCGCCGGAGCACGGTGGCATGTCAGGTTGCCGGGGGCGGGGTATCCGCCTGACCCGGCGCCAGGACCGACCACAGAGGGCCGCAACAGGCTACCGTCGGAGCCAGCGGTCACAGCGGGTCTCGGGCGGCGTCAGGCTCGGCACACGCAGTGCACACAGGCGGCATAGTCGGCACGGAGCTCGCCTGGGCCGGCTGCAGACAGATGTTACTGCAGATGTTGGACATTGGCCGTGCGTTAACCGACTGCACACAGCGGTCACGCCCTTGCCACCTATCTCCCATTTGGGTTTGTGCCATCCACAGCTTCCTGACTCATGCAGTATCCAAAGACATGGTGTATGTCTAATTATTACGACGCAAACCTTCATTCAAAAATATAATCTTAACGCGTATTATCTAAGTTTGGTTTTACAAAAGAAACCAAACCCGAACCCTTGTTACCGTTTAAGTACAAAGAAACCAACATAAAACGCTACTTGCCATAAGCTCAATAACACTACTTGCATCACGGATGTACGTGGGAGGCATGCCCGCACCAGGCCAGAGGCGCGTCTGCTCACCTTTCCTGGGTTGCACCACCAGGTACTGTGGGTTGACCTGCAGGTTGCCCACCATGCCGGTGGGCACCGACTCGGTGAGCACGGTCTCCACGGTTCGCGGCTTCTCCTCGCCGCCCTCCACGCGCTTCAGCTCCTTAGCCATCCGCTTACGGTCCACCTGGACGCTCATGTGTGCCACCACGTTCCCGGAATCGCTAGTGAGCGAGGGGGGGGGGGAGTTACAGCGGGGCGGTAGGCACGGCATACGATGCGGCACTGCAACAGGACATGAGGACAAGGCACACGACACGGCACTGCAACAGGGCATGAGGACACAGCGCCGCTGGCGACGGCCGGTCACACGGGGCGCAGGCGTATTTCAAAAGGTCGGCCTGTGTGTGTGGATTGAGGGTGGGGCACCACTACGGAGGCACATCTACGTATTGGTGAGTTGGAAATGCGTTTACAATAACCGGCAACAAGGTACTTTCGTCCTGTGATTTGGCGCCTCAAAGAAGCTGCTCTTAGACGTCAAAACACTTTTAAACTTAAATATACGGGACTCGTATGCATTACAACCATGACAGACGTGGAGTAGAGCTAGGAACTGCACGCTTCGCATTATAGACGGGCAGGGGGCACTGTCACAGAGCTCGTAACACCCCAGCAGCGTCGGGCACGCGTCACTGCCCGAGTAACCGCAGGACCTGGGAGCGCCTGTCCACGCGCCTCGCTCCTCGACCCGGGCGAGCCCGCCCACATCCCCACTCACTCCTCGAACCCGAACCCCGACCCCGGCCCACTGATCAGCCCATTGACTCCCCCAGCCGGGCGACCCCGCCGAAGACCACTCACTCCTGGAACTGCGTGACGCGGATTCTCTTCAGGCCGGGCACCGTCTCCAGCAGGGACATGACGTCACGCCGGATCCGCTCGCTCAGCACCTCGAACTCCTCGGACTCGGGCGTCGGCAGCATGTACGTGTCGCCGAGGCCGCGCAGCTTCAGCTCCACGTCGTACTCAACGTTGGGCGGCGGCGGCGGCGGCAGTGGCTTGCCGTCCTTGTCCAGCAGCGGCTCGAGGCTGGCTGAGGGGGCGACGGCGGGTCAGCGTCCGGCGGTCAGGAGCGGCAGACGGCGCCACCGGACCAGCGACCAGTCGCTCTCCTGGTGCCGACGCCAGTGTCGAGTACCGAAGCAAGTACCGACCCAAGTGTCGAGTACCGACGCAAGTCCCGACGCAAGTATCGACGCAAGTGTCGAGTACCAACACAAATACCGACAGACCACACTCAGACATCAGTGCATAATTTGTGCTCAGGCAGTGTTAACGCTCAAACTGTACGTCACGTAACGGAAATAGAGCAAAAAAAAAACTGACGCACACTTGCTAGTCGTCACGTAGTGAGTTCATGTGTTCCACTTTGTGTTAAATATTCCCAGAGTGGATCGAAATGTCAGATCAAGTTTCTGACAGTATGGCATTTAGTGTAAACAAAGGGCAACGTGCAAATTTATATTAAGCCTTTCCTCCACGGAACTGGCCGGGCCCTCGGCATGCGTAAATCGTGAGGGACTACCTCAGACGCACCAATTAAACTGAACGATATACGGAGACGAACTCAACGATGAGCAGTGACGTCAACACAGCCACCATGGTATCATGTACTACATGCACCCAATAATACCGAACCTTCTGGGAAGATGAAGAAAAGTTCAGTAAATACATCGTCCGAGAGGTCTCACCAAAATGCAGAATATTATTAGAGCCGTTATTACGAACGTTCCCAATCATTTCAGAGATTCGGAACACTTCGGTGAATCTTTTATCCATGGGAGCTTTTGGTGCGCAGCGTGCGGTCAGGAGCAATGCGATTTCTGCGACATTAAAAATATGATGCAGTGCTTGGTTGAAAAGTATACAGGAAGCATTGGATAGAAAAACTGGTTGGTACTAACCTTGGATTATGAAGAAGCCATCCTTAGATGCCGTACATCGAACAAATCAGCACATAATTTAGATACTCTCAATCAAATCTTTATTACCATGGAAACTTTCGCTCCATTAAGCATGATACATGACACTGGACTTTGATTATTACACAATACGTGATTCCTACGACACAGACAAATATTTGTTCGCAGAGCGCCTTACTACTGTAACTAATCTGCAGGCTCTCTCCGTTACACAAGTTAGATCTGACTCCCGCCCAATGACACAGCGGTGGTCGTATCTTGTACCTACACCAGCAGAGATAAGTGGTCACGTAGACAACACATAAAGCGACAAAAGACCCGGATAGCGCCGCCCAATGGGAGTCGCTCGCGTGACAGTTTGTAAATAAAATGCGCAAAGCTGTTGCGTTTGTCCTCTAGCCTGAGCTCGACAAAATGAGGTTTAGGTATCTGCCCCCGCTCCCGCTCCCGCTCCCGCCTCCCGGGACCTGGGATCGCGGTTCGACAGATGTGGCATGCAAAAGAACGCTGCTAGTACACAAGTGGGCGAAAACCAGCTCCATGCTCCACCACCCCGATCTCCCACCACGCACAGTGCTGAAACTGAACACCGCCGGACGTGCTGGTAAATGCCAGGCGCAGCTCCTAGTCCAGCGTGGCTGGGAAAACGCTGCAGCACGACCTTAAGGGCATCAGGTGCGGACGACCGCCGAGAATAACACAGCGACATATGGCAAGCTACTAAAACTGCTAACATTACCTAAGTGGTGCACGGCACGAACAATAAACACACGTAGTGGGAAGCTCACAGCTTTTGGACGCAATTATTTCGACACATCACCCCGTTCTGGCACCTACCCGTGTCACGAGGCCGGTAGCAGGAACCGCACCTGACCACGGGAACTACAATCGCCCGAAGGTACGCCTAGCTGTTGTGGCCGGCTAGGTCATTGTAAACTCCCCACCCTCCGACGGCTTTCCTTTCCGCGATTATGCAGGCATGGGCGCGTTGCTACGTGGCATTATGATTCTGGTGTGAATTACTGAGGTCTCTATTCCTGCTGCCGTTGTGCCCTATATCGGTATAATAATCTGCTAAGCTGCTGACTGTGACAAACTTTTGTGCGAAACCGTTACAGCCGGCCGTCCCCAGGGTGGATGACCGACAGAACCCGACGCGATGAGGACGGCCCACCCCACCCGAAGGGCCCGCCTCGTAGGGCCTAGTGCGCGAACGCGAGAAGGAGGAGGGCGGCCGCACAGAGGGCGCTGGCGGCTGCGGCGGCCGGCCGCGGCGTGGCGCCACTGTCGCCCTGATGTCTGCCCAGCTGCGGCCCGACTGCAACGACACACAGAGCAGAGGCCGTCACCGCGGGCGCGCCGCCTGCCGCCGCCGGCGCGGGAGGGACAGCGCCGCCACGTGCCCAGCCCCCGACAGAGCCGGCGCCGCGTGCTGCGCAGGCGCGCAGGCGCCGGACAGGTGAGGGCCAACCCGACCCGGCCAGGCGCCCCAAGTCCAGCTCGCTACGACAGAAACACGCGAAGAGAGTCACCAGACGCCGCGGCGTGAGGAGGGTCAGGGGGTCATGCTCTCCCCCTGCGGCCGGCGGCCGTCCTCCACCGGTCAAAGGTCAGACTGAGGTCAAGAGAAGTGCCGGCTGGGTCGGCCAGCCAAAGTCGAATCACCATCACCGCCCATTGTTATCCCAGCTGCCAGCCTCGCCACCTTGCGTATGCTTCCAAAGGTCACCTGCCGTCCGGGTACGACAAACAGGCTTCTGGCCGCCCTCCAGCACACGCCGGGCAGGCTCTAGGCCATCCTCACACACCGGACATGACGAAGGGCTTAGTGTTGCGCAAACGCGTCACATAAGACCATCTCCGCTGTGCTCCCGCTGGCTACATGGGAAAGAATAGCCTGTGCCCCCTAAGGCATGAAAAATTTATGCACAGGCGAAGGAACGCCTCAACAAGGGGATGCCAAGACCAATTTTGGGAACACTTTAATGCGTCGGCATGTGTTGGTCATGTTTTAATACCGAGCCCTGCCGAGTAAATGTTCGGTATTTCCGGAAACTGGGGGTGCCATGGGACCCACTGCTCCCCCACCAGCCACAATTCCAACGCCTATAAAGTTAAGGGCCTTTGCATTTGACTCTCATTGTCATACGTACAGAACATCATTAAAATGTCAATAGGTCACAATGTTCGGCGCAGTTTCAGTGTGTTGGTTTATGTTGCGAACATGTGATACGTTCGTGCAAAACGTTCGACGAAAAAGCCCTACCGCCACGATTTCTGGAAAATATTGATTTCTGCATTAACTTTTCCATTTACGTATGTACAATCATATCTTATGTATCATCATAGATATGCGTGACGAAATATGTACACATCTGCGTGTATGCTGTGTAATATTGCTCGAAAAAGGCATGTACGAATATATTTGATTCTATCGAACGTGCCAAGCACTAAGCGTCAGCTTTGGGCTTCCAATAAAAATGCCACAGAAGATTTGTTGCATAGACGAAAACAGTGCCTCGGTAACTGGAAGCATCCATTCCACAAAATAATTTTCCGGGCGTTTTTATGCTCCCGGGTAGATCACTAGGCAACAGTAAGATCCCTGTTCCACGTAACGATGCATTAATTGCAGCGCAGACGCCGCTCGGCTCCTCTTCGCCTGTGACGTCACCTTTTCCCACGAGAAAGCCGCCAGGTGATGGATCGTGCGGCTAGGTCATGAAGAGGGCATGACCTCCATGAACTAAGGTCACGTCACGTTGGTCGTGGACGGCGCCGGCCGCAGGAGAGAGATGGACGACAGAGAGATAGAAACAATGGGAACAGTGCAACTGACAGACAAATGTCGAAGACGGCCTGTCGGGCCTCCGCAATGGTACTCACCACACGACTTGATGCAGATCTTCTCGGAGGAAACGATCGGCGTCTGCTTGTGTTTCGCGAATCGCTTCGAAGAGCGCAAGAAGTTGCCGCCCTTGATCGGGAAGAGCATGTAGAGGCACTGGTCGTCCGTGAAGGACACGTCCTGGAGAGGGACGGGGCATGAGACAGAGTGGGGTCACGTGGTGCCCCATGGATGCTCAGCTGGAGATCGGTCCCACCTGTTTTTTTTTTGTCTAAGAAGAAACACAAAGAAGGGCGCTTTCAGACAGCACACCCAAACCGGCCTGAGAGCACTGGCTGAGCGTGGCTCGCCATCCACTCATCAGAGAGAGAGCGATTATCGAACAACGCTGACGATTTTCCCGCGCCGCCTCCCCGGCACACCTTGCGTGTCGCGTCCCACGCCCTCGCATCACGCCGAGCGGCCGCTCACCTTGGCGTCGGTGGTCCGGCGCGGCCGGATGAACGAGAACTCCTGGCGTCCGTCGCGCAGCGAGCCCGTCTTGTTGAAGATGTCCTGGCGCG
Source organism: Pollicipes pollicipes (assembly GCF_011947565.3). Taxonomy (NCBI): domain Eukaryota; kingdom Metazoa; phylum Arthropoda; class Thecostraca; order Pollicipedomorpha; family Pollicipedidae; genus Pollicipes; species Pollicipes pollicipes. Next base: position 25,217,117 of record NW_023596225.1, on the reverse strand, counting down.
AGTCGGTGATGGGCGGCAGGTGGCCCGAGAGCCAACCGTCGAGCACGATCGGCCGGCCGGAGCCGGCCACGAAGCCCAGCACCACGTCGCTGGACGGCATGTTGGGCGTGCGCGAGAAGCCGACCCCCGTCCAGTGCTCGTGAGTCGCTCTGCACGGTGAAGCGCACCTCGTCGCTCGCCTCCAGCAGCTCCCAGCGCACGGCGTACTCGCAGTCGGCCGTGTCCATGCTGCAGCTCGGCGGCCAGCGCCACTCGGCGCCGCAGAAATCGTAGGCACGCGGCGACAGTTCCTGCGTGCTGCCGCCCTCCAGGAAGTCGATGGACGCCACGCCGCGCTGCTGCCCGCTGCCGTGGTACTTGACCTCGTCCGGCCGGTAGAAGTTGGGCACGGACGAGCTGCCCGCCTCCAGGCCCGACTTGGGCCGGTGCATGTAGTCGCCCGACTGCTGGCCGCGAGCCCAGATGACGTGCATCAGGTCCTTCTCGATGGCGTGGTCGGTCGGCTCGGACGCTGTGGCGAGGGGGCGGTGCTGGTCAGAAGGCGTTCGGCTGGCCGGTGTGAAACGGGCGAGTCACACGCCCACAGGACCAGTATTTGCGCGCTCGGGCCGGTCGATGACGGTGCAAAGTCGGCACCATGACGCACGGCACATCACGCAGAAAGCCGCAAGATGCCATGCCCATTCACTGTCGAGGTGCTTTAGCAGACTGTGTCCCAAGGAGTCTGGACAGAGCGAGAGCGAGCGAGCCTGCCAGAACTCAGCTTGTCGAACCTGTCCGAACGACCCTTATGTCTCGGCAAACAAATGACAGGCCACACTCAGGTAAAGCGCGCTACCTCCGCCAGCCAAGGCTACCGGGACGCGGCGATCGCGCTCCAGCCGATCCGGCGCCCGCCCTTACCGTCCAGCTTGCGGCGGAACGCGACGGTGGTGATGCCGTCCTCCTCGTAGGCCATGCTGCCGGTGAGGCTGCCGCTGCCGCCCCAGAACTCGTCGCGCCGCGGCGTGGAGCGGTCGCGCGTGTAGTAGTCGTCGACGCGGCCAAAGTTGCCCCGCGCGCGCCCCAGCACGATGTCCGTGCAGTCCATGGCGTGGAAGTCACCGCCTGGGTAATAGCCCACGCGAGGGAGGTTGACCTGCTTGGCTGGAGCGGAGAGCGGGGATGTCAGCGTCCTCGGGAGCGGCGGCCAGGTAGCATACAGCTCCACAGTTTCGGGCGTTGAAGGGGCTTCCGAAAGGGGCAGGACTGTCTTTAGACCTCCAGTTGCATGATCAGATCTCGAAAACGAAGCGGAACGAAAAAAAAAAACACAAACTCGCCGCGACCATGGTCGATCTTTGTTCAGGTTATTACTTAGCCAAATACAAGGCAGTTATAAAAACTGTGGACGTGGTCGACTTAAAGGGTTAAGTATATTCCATCAATTTGCACAGAGGAATTGCCATCCTACTGCATGTACACTTTTGGAACAGGAAATATCGCCGGGGTACGTCCGGGAAGATTAATGCAATGCTCAGAAACGGGTGTAATGAAACAATACGAAACGATTACAGTGTGAGTTACTTGGAATCACTTCACGTTTAACTGTCAATGTGCTTACGTTTTCTGTCTGATTTGGACGGTTCGGGTTCACTCTTGGGTTCAGGCTCGCTGTTTGGCTCGGGCTCGCTATTTGGCTCGGGTTCACTGCTTGGCTCGGGTTCACTGCTTGGCTCGGGTTCGCTGCTGGGCTCAGGCTCGCTGTTGGGCTCTGGTTCGCTGCTGGGCTCAGGCTCGCTGCTGGGCTCGGGCTCGCTGCTGGGCTCAGGCTCGCTGTTGGGCTCTGGCTCGCTGCTGGGCTCAGGTTCGCTGCTGGGCTCGGGCTCGCTCGTCGGGTTTGGTTCACCATGGGTCTGACGCTTCTGTCGAGTAATCACCTCTGATTGCCCTGAAAGTGCGTGGCTTATGTTACTTCTCCCAGGAATTAGTCAAACACAAGCGATGTGCCGTGATCAAATGAACCAGGTGAGTTAAAAGCTACACGCTCATTAAGACAAGTTTTAAACACACAGCCATGCTCGCAGCAATACAGATTTCAATGGAATGTAAATAATCGTAACAAAAACGCACTCAGCCCAAAACCAACTACCTTACCATAGACTAGTTTAAATATGCGAGAACTTTGTGTTATTTTGGTGAGTCATGCTTGTCGGGATGTCAAAAGGGTGCTTAGGTAGATTCAGGCTGGATTACGTACTTTTACAAAGTGTGCTTCATCAAAGCCAGCCCAACGAGAATTTGCAGTAACGGGCTTTTGCTGGCAGCTGACTTCAGATGATGAACGCGTAACTAATGGATGCGAGAGATCGCAGCTAGTTATGAATCTAACTGAGCATTGCACAGATGGTCGAGGCTTCATTCACTGCCACCGGCAACTATAATTTCGCGCCTCATGCTTTTAATGTCGTTGTGAATTTGGCCAGTTAACTGTTCTGTCGCCGCGTCAGCAGTCTCTCCTGCAGGCGGAGGTGCCGACCCGGCGTCAGTGGGATCTGGCCGGGCCGCTGGTGGCAGCGTCTACCGGCGCCAGGAGTCGGCCGGCTCCCGGCCGGGCACGCTGTCACCACGCTCGGCCGTGACCAGCCACAGACGTCAGAGGGCAAGCCGTATGTACAAAACCCCTGCACATACCTGTCGCCGACTACAGAGCGCGGACGTGCAGTGAGAGGGGCCTCTGGGTTAGGCTACGAGAACCGGTCCAGCTGGAGAGGGTCTGAGAGCAGCCGCAGGGAGGACAGCGAGCCGTGTCCTCCCGGCCGTCGCCGACGCCGGGCACCGGCCGACGCCTCCTCCGGGTCTGTGGTGCTACCGCAGCCTTCCATAGTCGGGTGAGTGGCCGCAGGCAATCGTCGGTCGACGCATGCTCCGACAGGGGCCGGTCACTTACCGTCGGTGCGCAGTCGCAGCTGATCGGCGGCGGCGCGGGCGGCCGGCGGCGTGCCGCGCGTCCTCCACGCCTTGCGCTGGCTCCGGAACCCACCGGACCTGAACTTATCCATCCGTGAATTACCTGACGACGCCTCCTGCTTCACGTCTTCGGCCTGAGGCTCGGGTTCGGCCGTGGGCTCACTCGCGGGCTCCGGTTTGCTCTTGGACTCCGGCCCAGTGTGGTGGTCGTGCTCGCCCGTAGGCTCGGGCTCACTGCTGGGCTCGGGTTCGCTGCTGGGCTCGGGTTCGCTGCTGGGCTCGGGTTCGCTGCTCGGCTCGGGCTCACTGCTCGGCTCGGGCTCGCTACTCGGCTCGGGCTCGCTGCTCGGCTCGGGCTCGCTGCTCGGCTCGGGCTCAGGTTCGCTGCTGGGCTCGGGCTCGCCGCTCGGCTCGGGCTCAGGCTCGCTGCCGGGCTCAGGTTCGGGCTCGGGCTCACTGCTGGGCTCGGGCTCGCTGCTGGGCTCAGCCGCGGACTGCCCGTAGGAGCCGCTGTTGCGCGCCGACGCCGTCCCCGTCTCCTCGATGGCCGGGAACCGCTTGCACGAGGCGTCCAGGCTGCCGGGCCGCCAGCCGACGGCGGCGTAGCTGACGCCGCGCACCTGCATCACCATCTCGATCTCTGAGACTTCGGGCAGCACGCGCCAGTACACACGTTGTACTCGGGCGACATCTCCCGGCTTCTGGTACAGGCCGAAGTTGGTGATCTTCTTGCGCATGCCCGCCGCTGGAGGAAACAAGCCGGCAGTGAGTTGAGAACGGTTCGTGACGGGGGAGGCGGAGGGGGGGAGGGGGCACCGACTGACGTCAACGGTACAGGTCGGCGTTAGCGGAAAGACCAGCCAAAAACAGTCCGGATCGTGTACCCACCCCAGATTACTGGCAGGGCCGGACTGTGCACTCACCGGGTCACTAGCAGTCCGGACCGTGCGCCCCCACCCAGATCACTGGCAGGGCCGGACCGTGCAGTCACCCGGGTCATTAGCAGTCCGGACCGTGCGCCCACTCCAGGTCACTGGCAGGGCCGGACCGTGCGCCCACCCAGGTCACTGGCAGGGCTGTTCTCATCCACGCTCTCAGCTCGAACAGACCGACTGGTACCACAATATGTCTAGGCCAAAGCAGCTGGAACATGGAGCCCAGGAACCAAAAATAAAATGCATAGATTTACGATGAACGATTGAAATGAAGAGAAATATTTAGGGACGGAGGGCCATGGCCATACCAAAACATAAAAAAGCAAAACAAAAGAAAACAAAAACGAAAGAAGCGCGGTCAATCGCATAATCCAAACAAAAGACGCTGCGCAGAGAGCAACTGGCCAACGGAGGACATCAGCTGATGTCAATAAGCATTGTCTTACGGTTCCTCTGAGCGCAATCCTTTCCAAAGAAGCCCAGCCTGCAGAAGCACTGCTTCTTCGGGTAGGTGGTAGCAGCGAGGGTCTATGCATTTGCCGTACGTCCCGCAATGTGAGTCTTGCTCACATTCATTCTGAAGCAGACATAACATACATATTTGAGAAGCAGTAGGTGCATAGTCGATAGATATGTCAGACGCAGATGCAGACGTATATCGGACCGTAAGATGTGTACCATACATATCAGATCGGCATCCTAGTCATATCAAGCGCGTTATACCAGCATACCAGCTAATGAGATATACTATATGGATGCACTGCTGCCAGCGGAGGATTCAACCAAACATGAACCAGGAGAGTTAATCATAGTCTACGTACTAGGCTCATGCAAAAACTAAATTGCACATGACCTAAAATCCTTAACATGTTATAATGTGAGCCTGCACACAAAGTGCAGCAAGTTTCTGCCGCAACCTAAAAGCTACGGCCAGCACAGGTCGGAGAAACGCTTCTAGTAAAAGTAGACACATTAAAACAAACGTCGGCAGCGCGTTCCGCGCGCGCGCGCGGTCGTCAAAACACGGTTGAGATCCGGGGAGAGTGAATCCAGCAGAGCAGCTCGCGCGGCGGCGAACAATGGCGAAGAGCGCCCTCAAAAGTCGCACGCCTCAAGGCGAAACCGCTGCCCATTAACCCGCACCGAACGAGTCGGCGCGTGGCCCATAGGCGTCCGAGGCGCAAACAAACATTACGACCTCGCGCGCCGCGCTCCCAGAGAAATTGCACGATTCCGGAGGTTGCACACGAGGGCGAGAGCATCACCTGCACCGTGAACACCGTGCACGCTGCACGTAACGGTGCATTGTTGTGGCAACCGTGTGGGAGGATTCCGAGGTCTGCCCGCTAAGCCGGGCGGGAGAGGGGCTCACCGAGAATTGGCAGCGTTCGCCATAGGAGCGGCGGTCGCAGCGGCACCGGCCGAACGAGGCGCGCCCATGGCCGTTGCAGTCCTCCCGATAGTCGTTCCCTGCGACGAACCAGCGCCGGTCAGTCACATCAGAGCTAGTTGTCGCATCAGCACCCGTCAGTCAAATCAGCACCCGCCAGTCACATAAGCTCCGGTGGGTCACATCATCGGCCGCCAGTCACACCAGCACCCGCCAGTCAATCAGCACCCGCCAGTCAAATCAGCATCCGCCAGTCACATAAGTGCCGGTCGGTCACATCATCGCCCGCCAGTCACATCAGCACCCCGCCAGTCACATCAGCACCCTCCAGTCATATCAGTACCCGCCAGTCATATCAGTACCCGCCAGTCATATCAGCACCTGTCAGTCACATCAGCACTCTCCAGTCACATCAGCACCCGCCAGTCATATCAGTACCCCGCCAGTCATACCAGTGCTCTCCAGTCACATCGCACCCGCCAGTCAAATCAGCACCCGCCAGTCACATAAGCGCCGGTCGGTCATTCAGCGCCCGCCAGTCACATCAGCACCCGTCAGTCACATAAGCGCCGGTCGGTCACATCAGCACCCGCCAGTCACATCAGCACCCGCCAGTCACATCAGCACCCGTCAGTCACATAAGCGCCGGTCGGTCCATCATCGCCCGCCAGTCACATCAGCACCCGCCAGTCACATCAGCACCCTCCAGTGATATCGCACCCGCCAGTCACGTCGCACCCGCCAGTCATATCAGTAGCCGCCAGTCACATTAGCACCCGTCAGACAAGTCAGCACCCTCTGTCACATAAAACACCCATCAGCCAAATCAACAGTAGTTAGGCAATCACATCAGCACTAGTCAGTTACATGAGCACCTGCCAGGAACGTCACCAATGATCAACGTCCGTCAGTCACATCAGCAGAGACAGCCGGTGAAACTGATTACCAGTGTTCAACACCGTTCCAAATAAGGGGATTTCTGGGGCAATTCGTAGCGTGCTGATGCGCTCGGCATACCTTTGGTCCACAAAAGGCGAGGATCTGGCCTAACTGGGCAACTGTCTGAGCCAAGCGCGCTCTCCGGCTCAAACACCTGTGCTCAACTCAAACAAATATCCTCCCGTCTTCCTGAGGTATGTGTGATGCCACAGACAAGCCGAGAGCCGCCTCCCTGCGGGCGCCCGCTCCCCAGATCTTCGTCATCTCGGCGGTCGGGCCGAGGCGTCTCCAGCAGGCCGTGCCGGGGGCCGGCCGGCGCGGCCTTCGCTCTGTCGGCCGGCCACTTTCTTCCGGCCGGCAGCAGCCGGAGCCGCCGCGGTCGGCGGTCCGTCGGCGTCGCAGCCGTCGCCGTCGCGGCACGTCCCCCTGACATCACGGGCACGTGGCCGCAGCGGGCTCCGCGGGAGGATCTGGCGACGTTTCGTCGACGAGGGAGTGTAGAGCGCGCGCCATAGCTGAGATTTTGCGGCCGAAGCAACGCATGACGGCGTGGAGCGCCGTGGAATGTCGGCCATTCAGCTGCGTCCCGCCAGCGCCCACACGGGAGTCGTCCCGCTTCTCAAAGCCGGTTGGATGACAGCACCATTCTTGTCCTTGAAAATTCCCGCCGAAGATTCACGCAATCAAATGTGCCAGCTGAATGTTCCCCCGTTGCTCCAGAGACAGTCACACAGAAACAAGTTATCAAACATCTGTAAACTTCTCAAGCCAGATGCGAACTCCATACGCATTGCAAAGCAATGACCGAAATCGATAAAACAATGTGCGTGCATTGAGTAATTAATCACTTGCAATGTTTCAAGGTTGACCAGTGCGAAATACCGCAACAAGCCTAAGAACGAACAGAGCTCACCGAAAAACTGTCCCCATAGATCTCCAAATGCCTCCAATGGACTCCGCGCAGCGTCGCGGCCAGAGCCAATTGAGCTAGCCGAAGAAATTGTTCCCATGAGATCTTCTCATCCCGCAAGGACACAAGGTGCACACTCTAGAGCACCTAACAAAAATTTCGGAGACTGATACGAGATTGGAGCCAACGAAACCAAGTGCAGCTTGTTCAGTGTTAGTGTACGACTCGAAAGTATAACCAATGATTCGTCATCTTTCTGTTCTTCAGCACAAGCACTCTGTTGTTGCAGACGTAGACGTAAATGTCATGCGCAGCTCTACCTTCGGTGTTCAGATCACTAAATGCTCAAAGCGGGTGGAAAATTTCTGCGGTCAAATAATACGCATGCAATCTGCGGCAACCTGCTTTTACTCTCAAAAATTGCATGCATCAGTCATGCATACTTCTTTTAGGCTAGTCCTCAGGCCAAGTGAGTTTTAGCTTCGGCTATCGGAAAAACCAGGGCTGAGAGGATCACACTACCATAATAACACCCTGTGCCAGGCACAGCGCCATCCCTGCAACCGCTAATTACAGCCTAGTGCATGTCACAGCAGATGATGACAGCATCTTAAAAGCGTTGCGTGGTTCAATTTGCAAAGGGTTTGCATGCATAATTCATGACGAGAATTTTTCTGCAACACAGCATGTTGGATTTGATGATAAATTATGCATGCTACAGTTCGTAAAATGTGTATCTAAATACGCCTAATAAATACGCACATTAAATACCTAAATTATACAACACAACTTGCCGCAAAGAGACGGTATTTGACTAAAATGAGTTTATGTGGAGTCCGAAATTATCTAGCCTGCCCGCAAGGTTTTACAAATCAAGGAATTTATCGCAGTTCGGCACAATGCGTACCTGTTGCATACCTATAGCAACAGGCACGTGGGCCTAAAAAAGCGAAGGTTTACATTGGAATGTGGAGCAAGATAAAAACACGAAAGGTCCAATAGAGACCCTCGCTCACCACATGCATGGCGCAACAAAACAGAATGTGTACACGATTCGCGATCACCGCGCATGGGAGCGCAGCTGATCTGCACAAAAACGCCGCGTTCGCCACCAACCACACGGGGCGCGTCTTGCTGATTACATAATGGTCTTACAAACAGCGTGTGGTGAGCACCACTGAGGCGCCGCAGACCGCTGGGGCCACAGACCATTGAGGTCACAGACGACTGAGGTTACAAATTCCCCACGACCGACGCACGATCCACCAAAAACCCGCGGCAAGCCCGAAACGAGCCGCTAACTCGCGACATTCAGCCCGAGACCAAGACACCACACGCGACGTTACGACATTCACAGATCAGTGAGCAGCACGGCAGGCGACCATGCTCCCGTGTATTCTAGCGCCGACCGTGACGTCACATATTCGTTCAGTGCACGGCCCTGACCCACCTGCGCGGTCTCCCAACGCTCCGCACGATCCGCATGCGCCCTTCCCGACCTCCCCACTGCGCCATGTGTGTACTCCTCTCAAGACTCTCCTCTGCTCACAATTGGCGCTGCAAACACTCGCTGGCCTGCCTGGGTGGCCGCCACTCAAAGAGAGTGCCCACCGGCGTTGGCTCGCTCACCAATGATGTCGACGTCGGCGCAGCTCCAGAACTGGTACTTGTCGCCGAACTCCCTGGCCTGGCGCATCAGGCGGATGGAGCAGTCGAGGCACTCAACCCCCTCCGGCATGGTCACCCTCTGGGTCTGGGCGCTGCCGGCGAGCGGGGCGACCAGGTCAAAAGCCGGCCCACGGCAGGCGGCCCCCCGGCAGACGGGGCACCGAAGGCCATCCCAGCATACGACGGAGAATCTCACAGAACACTGCCAAGAGTTCCACCACACGCTGAGACGAGTCTCAGGACGCATTATGACGAATCTCAGGACACATTGTGACGAATCTCAGGACACATTGCGGCGGGTCTCAGGGCGCATTATGACGAGCTCCAGGGTACATTGTAACGAGTCCCGGGAAGCATGGTGGCGAGTCCCAGAGTACATCGTGACGTGTCCCGGGATGCATTGTGATGAGCCTCGGGACGTACCGTGACGAGTCCCAGGAGTCCCAGGGTACAAAGTGACGAGTCCAGGGTACATTGTGGCGTGTCCCAGGGGCATTGTGACTAGTCTCAGGGTGCCCTGTCACGAGTCTCGGAGCGCATCGTGATAAGTCTCATAACACATTCATAGCAATATTCCAGGGCAGCCCATGACCATTCTGGGCTGCTGATAGCTTGATGTCTTGCAAGAGCACGTGCTGTCTACAATCAGAATATCAAGTCGAGATGCGGGTTGCTGTGAATGTGAAGGTCCATGGCATTACAAGAGACTTGATATCGGTGTTAGTCGTGCTCCGTCTATGACCCTCGAGAGGACGACGATGTCAATGAGGGACGGGCTGGTGGAGAAGCTTGCCGTAAACATCGTAAATATAACATTATCTCTGCGTCCATTGAGGAATTCAAGAAACGAAATAACCTGATTTATTCATAGTGAACCTAAAGAAACTTGCGAATCAATGATGAAATTCGGGGAATTTCCCAGTTTCCCTTCTTGACAGGTCTGGAATTTACTATCAAAATAGTTTTTCGTTTTTCGAACAGTCAGCGGGGGGGGGGGGGGGGCGTGCAGATAAACGATTAAATCCATACATTTACACTGAGTCGGGTACAAGTTAGATCGAAAACCTGGGACCGACACAAAGCTGGGCACGAACGTGACAGTCACATACAGTCGCATCCATCGCCATAAGACGGCGAGCCCCGCATCTGGTGCCGGCGTGCTCAGCGGCACAGGCCGTGCCCCCGCCGCGTCCGGCCACGCAGAGGTCGGGGTCGACGGTCGGGTCACGGGCCGCGGGCCCCACGCTGTTGCGTCAGCAGCGCCGGCAGACGCGCCGGCCGTAAGTCTCGCCGGCCGTGGGTGGAGCAGAGACCGGCCACGGCAGGGCGCCACCCTCAGCCCATCCCCCGCCCCTCCCCGCCACGCCGCGCCACGCCCCGCCCCGCCTGCCAGCAGCCGCTCAATGGATCTGGTCCAAGGGTGCGGCGATAAGGTCAAAGTCAGGCGCCGGCGAGGCACGACGCGCCGCGGGTAAGACGAGGAAGGCGCGCTGACTCCGCTGCTCAGCGCCGCCGCTGGGTGGCGCCGAGTGGCGGGCGATCGGCCGGTTTTTGCTGTGCGGTCATGGATGACTAGCCAACAGAGGAATGTCTGAGGCAGCGTGACGTGCAGATGCAGGAGGATCCGCACACGCTTGAAGAGTGCCTGCGGTGAGAACGGCCCCGGCCCTGCCCCTCGCTCAGTGGGCAGAAGAGCTTCCGTCCAGGACGCGCCGGCAGGTGCTGTCAATGACGTGGGAAGCCCGCACCCCAGCGCGCCGTGTATCGGGAAGACACACAGTGTGCCGTCTGACACCGGGCTCGGCGGGACCTGTCTCCCTGTACCCCGCGCCCGTGACGTCACCGTCCGTGCCAGCCGGCGCCTCGCCGGGAGCGGGGCCCCTCTCGTGCAGCGCGCAGGCGGGGCCGCGGGCGGCCGAGCCGCCTGCCGTGTCACGCACGAGCGCGGCCGGTGCCGGTCCTCTCTGGGGCCCACACCCCGCGGAGGAGGGTCGGGTCTGCATAGCACGCAACTGCACCGGCGCACGGACCATGGCACGGACCACGGTCAGCACCGCATCACGCAACTGCACCTGGCCTGTCCCCGCCCTGCTCTTCGCCGAGTCCGTCGGAAACATGCGACTGCACCCATACATGTCTTGAGAGAGGCACAGGCCATGGGACGGCACGCGACAACACCCATACATGACCCGAGACAAACACGAACAGCGGAACGAAGTGAGACTACACCCAGGCATAGTTCGAGACAGAAGGATGGCGGCTCGGCACTCGACTGCACCCGGTCCAGCTCGCAGCACTCACGTGGTGTCCAGGGCGTTGTAGCCCTTCTCGTCGGCGTCGGTGGTGAGCGTCATCTTGACCTTCTCGTTGGCGTCGAGCAGCTCCAGCTTGTAGCCGCCCTGAGAACGACAGACACGTGATGGCTGGCGTGGCGTTCTAACACGGCGCGAACACAGCGCCGTTAGCGCGCCGTTAGCAGCCCCTTCGGAGGCGGACGTGATAAGTGATGCCTTGGGCTTGGATAGATGTCAACGAGTGGTCTCATGTAATGCGGCAGCCGCCACAGCCTCCACTGCCAAAGGATACATATGTGGGGCTTACAGCCTGGCGGCATTCAGTTCAGGTGCCCAGCGCCAGAATAGCTGAGCTCAACCGGTATCGAACGCAATCTGTTGATCTCACCGGAAACCCATTACGTGGGCCGTGGGATGTTGTGTTCAGGATGCATGCAACAATATGCAATTTGCATGTACTCCGAGAACCAAACCAGTCACGCTCACAATTCGATCCCAGTTGGCAACAAAACCATGCAGATTGAACCTTCCTGTCCCCCATTCTAACAATCCTGACGCAATCAGGGCGCAGGATTTCTCGTTCACAAAATTCACACAAACGGCGTTCCTCACACGCACATCTCTGTCCCATTTGAGGGCCGCTCCCGTCCAGACAACGCCCCGGCGCCGGCACACCTGACCCAGGCGGTGAGGCGGGAGCCGCGGTCTGCGGCGCGCGGCGGCGAGCCGCGTCGGCCGCCGGCGGCGCAGCTGTGCCAGCGGCCGGGCGGCTGGCGGGCGCGCCACACCGCACACAATCAGAGCGCGAAGCCGCGCCGGCCGCCGCCTGCTGCCGGCGGCCGGCGCGGCCGGAGTCGGCTGCGGCTGGTGCACCGACCGGAAACAGGCCAGCAGCCACACTGATCGGAGAACTGGGACTGACGCAGGTCCGACAGCGGGAGCAGGCCGGTAGCCGCACTGAGCGGAGAACTGGGACTGACGCAGGTCCAGCAGCGGGAACAGACGGCCGCTGGGATCAAGAGTGGTGGCGACGTTGGGACGGGGGCTGAGGCCGAATAAAGGCTGATGAGGAGGATGAAGGGGACGCCAGATGACACAATGACCGGTCGCCGTCGAGATGAGTAGCACTAATGGTGGTGAAACTGAGCCCAGTGTTGTATGGTCGCCGGGCAGTGAGCCGATCACGACGGGAGATTTCTCTGTGAGATTTCTCCGAGGACGGAAATCTCTCCAGAGGGCCGAAATTTCTCTCGGGGTCCACAGGAGGCCACGCGGTCCTCCAGATGGTGCGAGATGTGGGCACGGAAACAGGGCAACAAATTGAAACCGAGGAACAGACGGGAATGAAGTAATAGACGAAATCGGGACCGTGGCCGAGCAGGGGCCTTCCGTTCTGCCACTGCTCATCAGGACGCCATTGACGATCTGATCATTGGTTGGCGAGATTATATCGCGCCAGCCAGCCGGAGGAGGACAGCGGAGCGTTGTCCAGCCAGGTTTTCCGAGAAATCGAGGGGATTTCGTACGGAGTATCATCGCAACGGAGCTCAACTGCTGATATTCGAAGACCTCGAGAAATGCATCAACTGCGCGTTGGTGCATTTCTCGGCATCAAGTTCGCTGACGGTGACAAAACTGTGCCGGACCCGCGACGTTGAACAATGTCACAGGTGAAAGGTCGGTGACCTCCAAATGATTTCAGAACGTTTATCATTGACTGAAGGTCAGATCGGCGTTTACCAGGGTGACACCCACACAAAACAGCACCCAAGCCAGCTTTCACACACAACTGCCAATCGTGGGCCGCTGATCGGCGGCAGCGGTGAGTCGCCGCAACTGGCGCTGGTCTCACCTGGTGGGGGTACCCCAGATGCCAGGATACGTTGAACGAGGAGCCGGCTCGGACCGAGGTCTTGATCTCTCCTGAAAGGAAAAAGCCTTCGTCAGCCTGAGCCCGGGGCCATGAGATCGGCTCGTCAGGCCCACCGGCTAACACGACGCCATCAGCCGGCCTCGGGGCGCGCCGGCGAGACGTCGATGCTGAACAAGAGAGCAGCCTTTTCTGCCACCTGGCGGGCACCGTGTCAGTGGTTCAATAAATCTCGCCCCGACTGCTATTTCAGAGCCAGGTGGTCCATGGCAACCGTGGAGCAGCGTCTAGATGTTCTGCAACATCTGCACGACAGGGCAGCGGTCCGCTTTTTCTCATCTGCATCTCCGGCGTGTCGGTATTTTCAGCACACGAAGGCGCCGCTTGATAGGCTAATGAGAAAGCACGCCACCGGTCGCGTCGCCGGGTGGCGCTGTCTCGCGGCACGCACCGCCTCCCTAACTGCCTCAGGTCTGGCCTCACCAGACCAGACTGTATACCAATAGACCACAGCAAATCCGGCGCGTCATGCCGGTACCAGACATCACCAAGCCAGGACAAGGCGGATCCAAGCGCACCAAACGCGGCGGCGCCAGACCCAACCCGATCGAATCAGACTGGACGAGACGACACTGTACGCCACACCAGCGCCTTCCACCGCGTTGCAACAGGCCGTGCTGTTCTACCCATTCTGTTTCCGCCCCCACTGCACCCGACCCGACTGCACGGGGCCTGGCCAGCAGCACACCTGGCCGCGTCGGTCGCTCCCTCTGCCGGGCGCCGTCGGACCGACTCGGCCAGGCGCCCGTGATCAGAGGGTGGTCGCGGCCGAAGCGGGAGCCGCCGCTGCCGGTGCGGAACTGTCGGCCGGCTATCAGCCCGAGTCCGTATAGCGGGGCGGCAGCGAGCGTGTCGGCCACGCCGAGCACGCGGCGCACGGAGCACGCCAGGCACACGGAACGGCGCGGGCACATGGAACACGACAGACGCACGCGGAGCACATAGAGCAGGGACTGCAGGAGCACGCCGGCCACGGTTAGCCCCGTGACGGCGCTGAAGTCAAACAATCTTCAGGAGCATTCACCGCCACGCTGGAGAGTGGGAGACAAGCGCAGAGGGGCACAGAGGCAGCACGATGGGCGACATCGCGTGTTCAGGACATCTGGCGTTCATGGCCGGCGAGTCTGGCCGAGCCACAGCGGCGGCGCGCGGCCGGCTCCGGCGGCGCCGGGCCGCGGTCCGTCGCACCGTCTCGCCGGCCGCTGCTCGCTCGGCCGAGCGTCACCAGTTCGGGAGGCGGCGGCGGCGGCCAGTGGCGCTGCACGAGCGCACCGCCGGGCGCCATAGCACAGCCCAGCCCGCCGGTACCGACGGCGACCGCTGTACCGACGGGCGACGCTGGTAACGCGGCGCTTTTCGACGAGGCGTGAGCCGAGATCGTGCTTGACCGTGACCCGGGAGAAGTTCTCACACCATGTGCAGCCCAGGTCACTGGCCCACCAACGCGTCGGCATATGACAAGCAGACGCTGCGCCACGAGGGCCTGTTTTTGGTGAACTCGCTGACCGAATTAGCATTGGGGTACGGCCGCCGCGCGCAGCCCATGCAAGGCTTGCCACCATTCGCTCATCAGTCGGCGTGGGACAATGCATACACGGCGTTGCCCAATCGGCCACAATGGCTGATTAAACGGTTGAGTAAGGCGGCGCGGTGCGCGGGCGCGTCTGGGAAGGGCTGGGTCGCGTGGCGCGCGCGCCGCCGCCGCCGCCGCCCCGGCCGTGCATAATGAGCGTATTGTGCCGAAAGCGGCGGCGCCGGCCGCGGAGCGAGCCTTGCGGCGGCTCCTGGGAGCCACACCCAGCCCCGGCTCCCACCGGCTCGCACCGCCGCCGCCGTCGCGCTGCGGACGCGCATCTGGCACCCCGGGCGCCGCCTCAATGACGCCTTACACGGTACACTCGCCGAACAATGGCGCCGGTGGCAAATGGTGTTAGTGATAAATGGTAGCTGGGCAAGCGCAGAAACCGCCCGGGGCTCGGGGGTGGGCGTATCTGGGACCGCCTGGGGCGCTGGAGCGGGCGGGGCCTCCAGCCGCCCGGAGCGTAACGGCCGGCGTGTCCAAACACCGCCTGGGCACGTACAGAACGGGGCGGGACGCCCAAGGGCCGGCTGGAGCGATGTAGCGGGCGTGCGTGAGGGCGACGTGATAGGTCAGAAGCCACGCATTTGGAGCCTTGGTCGGCGTGAATGACGTGTAAAGTGACGGCCAGCAGGCATGGACGCGCGTGTCCAGGTCGGTCATGATGAGCTGATGGCCGTCCGCGCCGTCCAAGCGCATTAGAGCTCCACGGCCCTGAAGCTCCGGTCACGGCACCACTGACACCGCGTCCCGATCCCCGGTCACGGTACCACTGACATCGTGTCCCGCGCTCCGGTCACGGCATCACTGACACTGTGTCCCGATCCCTGGTTACGGTACCACTGACACCGTGTCCCGCCGCTCCGGTCACGGCACCACTGACATCGTGTCCCGCCGCTCCGGTCACGGCACCACTGACATCGTGTCCCGCCGCTCCGGTCACGGCACCGCTGACATCGTGTCCCGCCACTCCGCAAGTAGCGTGTCAAGACTTTTATGGATACGCATTTGACGGCTGAAACCGGTCGCAGAGGGCCGTTTTCCGGCCACACACGCTCCCGTGGGCGCATGCGTTTTGGGAAGGTTGTCGTAGTTGACATGTTTAGATGGATGACAACGTGTTGGATGACAAGACCGCATCGCCACAAGCAGCTGCCACTTTTCACCCGTCGGACAGGGTCAGGTGAGTTAACCCGGCATACGGGCCAGTCCATTTCGCCCGACACGCCCGGTCTCGGTCCGGCCCGGCCGGCTCACGTGGTTGGTTCGGCCCCGCTGGCACCGGCGCCGCGCGCCGGTCCGATCCGGTGGTCCACTCCACTGACTCGGCGGTGAAACTGGGACGCCCCAGCCCGGCGGCGGCGGCGGCGGCGGCGGCCGGCAGAGCCGGCTCGCCTCGGCCGCCCGGCTGAGGTCGACGCTGAGCAAAACCCGCGTCATCGCGCAGAGCCCCTCCCCGGCGGGACGCGAGTGAGGACGACTCTCCTCGCCCTCTCACAGGGCATCGAGCGAGGATGGTGCACGTCGCGGCAGCGCGTCGCTTGGGGACCCAGTCTTACGTGCTCTTTTTGTGGGTCGTCAAAACTTCGACCGGCACGAGAACTACGAGAATTGTCTTGGTTGAATGCATTCAATGGTTGTGTCACCTATGACGATATGGTGACGTCGAAGGTCTTGGAATAGCTATCCCACGGGCAATAGTCATATAACCCTTTTCAGGCGAGACCTGCAATTACTCGAGTCGCAGCCTTTCACGCTGGAGACGCCTCAGGTTAGAAGGCATTGCTTGGCGTTGGATTTCACACTGGAGCCCAGGACCAGGGGCTCGGCGGCTATCAACCGAGGCACTTCTGAGGCTGACCCTGACTCCGCTCGGTACCGACACGAGACGGGCAACGGCGTGAACAGCGGAGAACAAGCGCCGGCGTCAATCGTCCCGCCTCGAAATAGGGCGTAACATTCGGCCAGCGTGGGAACGCCCCGAGCAGGCAATCGCGGGTCATCGCGCTCCCGCCAGCTCAGGTCAGCCGGATGTTGCACGCCCTCCCACGCCCGTCGATGCCAGTCACGGCCGGGCCGCGGCCCGCGCCCGTCCCGGCCGCCGATTCCGGTGCGAGCCGCCCTCATGTCGTCACGCCCCATCTCTGCGGCGGGCCTGCAGAGCCGGCCGTGCCGAGCGGCCGGCGGACCGGCCGGCGCTGCGCCGTTCGTGCCTGACGCGTGCTGGACCGGCGCACGCCGCCGGCAGCTGGCTGCACGTGAAAGCCCGACAGCCGCGGAAGACGGCCCGGGCCCGGGTCCGGGTCCGGGTCCGGCGCCGCCGCGCGCTCGCCTGCCCAGGGTCGGCGATGCACCGAACTGAGGCGTCACCCCCTGCTCTTGGCATGGCAGCGTTTGGCGCACGATTGCATCCACGCTAAATAAGCTTGTCACGCTGAGGTCGCAACGGCGACGAGCCTTTTCTGCTCTGATAAGTTGCATCGGCAATTGTGGCGAAGGTGACAGTGAATGATCCAAATAATCAATCCTTCAAGATCCCGAAGCTGTTTTTAAAGCTCTAAAGCTCTAAGCTCTAAAGCTCGCTTTAAAGCTAAAGCTCCACCAAATTGTGAAAGAGAAACAATAGCAATTGTGCGACCAGAGTGTCAAAAAGATGTCTCCCACTGGCAAAAGCTTGGGCTGCATGAATGATACAAATCGCGGACTCGCTGGTTGCGATTTCCTCAACAGCCAGCACACGCAGAAGCCACCCCGACTGCACCATACAATGAGAACACAACTTCTATTGTCACTGAAGAGAGCTCCTTTGTGTCGTGTACAAAGGCTTCGTTGCACAATGGTGTATGCTTGATGGCCGGGATAAAATTGGGCACGATCGTTTTGCCGATAACTAATCGGAGCGTGATGGTCGTTACTACGTGACCACCCGGCCCGTGCCATTGATTTGGTTCGATCCCTGTCTCGCGATTGCAATCGAAGTTCCAGGCTCAACACTAGCTGTGAGCTCCACAGCGAGGGGTGGCTACGTGTTCCACAGCGAGGGGCTGCTGCGTGCTCCACAGCGAGGAGCGGCCGCGTGCTCCACAGCGAGGGGTGGCCGCGTGCTCCACAGCGAGGGGTGGGTGTAATGACCAGGCGCCTCAACAGTTTCTTTGTGGCTTTTCAACCAGTGGGCTGACGTCATGGTTGCCGTCCAGCCCAGTGTGAAATCCATGGTCTTTTTTGGCGATGTGCGGTGGCAGAAAACAGCACATAATTATAACCCTGCGCATTCTACCAGAAACGCTTTCCTTCGGCAGAGGGACAGAGAAGTTTGCGATATGTACAATGACATGGCAGATAAGTGTCCCGATCAGCCTTCCAGAGATCAGGTGAAAAATTAACAATGCCTGCAATGCAACGTCGCTTTTAAATTCAACTGGCAGTGTCGTAAAACGCATTCCAATCCGCCAGCGTGATGTTTCACTATGCGTGTATGAAGCCGTCAAGGTAAAAACGAACCCATCGCCACCATTGTTAGTGTCCACTCATAGCTTCACTCGAAAGTCGCGGGCGAGCAAAGCGTTGCATGCACATGCTGTGCCATGTATGGATGTGTGTTCCACGACATGCTTGTATTACATTTTCGAAATTATTCCCGTTCAAGGCACCATGGTTGTCTTGGTTGAAATTTGGCGTTCGTTCTTTTGTATCTCCCTTTGATCATTTACCGCAAACATGGCAACGCCAATCTGCAGTCATGAAGACAAGGCTAGATCGTCAGCCAAATAACGCGGCAACAGGAAAATTCCTGCATTGGAACGGTGCCCAATCCCTTTTATATCTTTCAGTGCACATTTCCAGCAATGAACAGGTAACCTGGCGTGTCCATGGCTCCAACGCCGAGTTTTACAGACAAGCCACGCTTTAAACAGAGCGATGTCATTATTTATGATCCGGGTGCCCCCAGACACGCCGGCTTCCGTCTGCCGTTCTCAGATTTATCACGGAATCGGACAGGTAGCAGGCCGTGTCACGGAATCGGACAGGTAGCAGACCGTGTCAAGGGTGGGAGCGCCGTGACTTGGCATAAACGGCGCCTACAGAACTGGCGTAACTGACGTCATTTCAAAAGACATGGATGATGTATTGGCACACTTTCAAGGTCTGTCCTCCTTCACCACAATACACACCTGTGAGAAGCCTGTAAACTGCCTGTAGAGCCTTTCTTCCATTTTGGTTGACAGCTGCCGGGCGAATAAGCCACGGTACGAAGTAAGGGCAGGTGCTATATAGCGGATCACTAAATAAGGTATCACACAGAGAAGTAAGGGCAGCTATCACACGGCGGTTTTGTGAACAAAGCCTTCGTACGGATATGACATGCCTGGTGTTCGTCTGAGACTCGTGATGTGACGAAATGCTTGCACTCTGGAAATTCACCTTGCAGTGATGCCTCAACTTTCAGAACGATTAGGCGAAGCCATTTTCTCATCATGGGAACAAATGGCCGTGGGACCTATGCTCCTATGCTGATGACCAGGGTACCCCAGCTACCAACTTCGTGACTCGTGACCACAAAGCGAGGAGCTGCGTCCAATCCATGCATCGAGGTGCTTGCAAAACCTGGCCGAACGTCCAGGTCAAAGATGCAAGGCCTGGTCGAAACGGTCGGGTTAAGGTCTGGGCAAACTTTTGGCGCCTGCAGGAGGACGAGCGTCACGCGTAATTGGCGACCTTAGCGTCACTGGCGGCGCAGCGCACCTCGCTCGTCGTCGCCCCGTCAGAACCGGACCAGACGCGTGTACGTGTATGTTTAGCGGCGCAGCGCATCTCGCTCGTCCTCGCCCCGTTGGCACCGGACCGGACGCGTGTGCGTGTATGTTTAGCGGCGCAGCGCATCTCGCTCGTCTTCGTCCCGTCAGCACCGGACCGGACGCGTGTGCGTGTACGTTTAGCGGCGCAGCGCACCTCGCTCGTCCTCGCCCCGTTCGCACCGGACCGGACGCGTGTGCGTGTATGTTAAGCGGTGCCGGCCGAGCCCCACGAGCCATACGGACGCCGAGAGGCGCCTTGCTCTCAGGGCCGGGGCGGCCCGGAACAGGCCGGCAGACAATGCAAGGCGTTTGCCGACAAACAGTGGGCGGCGCTGCTTTGAGCCTGGCGTCGGGAGCCCGTCCCCGTCACGACAGCGGCCGTGGCGAGGCGTTCCCAGGCGGCGGCGGCGGCGGCGGCACGCTCCGCTGGGCTGCCAGTCTCTCCCACCGCCGGCCGCTCGCGGCACGGGCCGGGCCGGCCGCGCGCGCTCAAGGCTGCGCCGCGCGCCGCTCGTTACCCGCCGCCCACCATGGCAGCTGGTCTGCATGGGCGTTTGCTCGCCTGTCGTGGGTGTCGACTCGCCTGTTGTGCGTGTCGACTCGAGGGTGTCGACTCGTCCGTCATGAGTGTCGACTCGCCTGTCATGGGTGTCGACTTGCCTGTCGTGGATGCCGACTTGCCTGTCGTGGATGTCGACTTGCCTGTCATGGTTGTCGACTCGCCTGTCGTGAGTGTCGGCTTGCCTGTTGTGTGCATCGATTCGTCTGTCGTGAGTGTCGGCTCGCTTACATTACGTATTGGCTCACATCTTGCGGGCTTCGCCTCGACAGTCATTGGGCCAACTCACCCATTTCGGGCGTCATCTTGCCTGCCATGGGAGAAGCTCATTTGCTTGTTGAGGACCGCATCCGCCCATTTGAGGCCTCCAGCGTGACGGAAATCACCCCGCAGCCTTGTGTGCAGTACATTAGGTAGCTATCATTCACGCACAGCCGAAACTTTTATTTCTGCACGGTCGGATGCAAGCTCCGTTTCAAGAAATGTCTATCCACATGAGGGAGCACCCACGACGCGACGCGTACGCATCCGCATCCGTCGCTGGTGGGTGAAAACCTCTTGGGTGCAATGTCCGCACGTGCCGCATACGCTTTGTCTTCGACCGTCGCCACGGGTCTGACTCAGGCCCGGAAACCCCCCAGCTGATGACTAATCGATTTCGTTTAAAGTCTGCAGCCGGGCAGATTGCGCGGCGGATATGACGACCTTCCCTACCCTGGTCCTGCACACAGCGTGTGCCAGGGAGGAAATGAGGAAACTCGGCCGGCCTTGGCGCAGATCCAGTGGCGTCTGACATCCAGTCAGCGCCGGCGTAATGCTCCTCGATGGTAGAAAGATTCCGGCCCGTCTAGAGCCGTCGCCCTAACCGCTTGTCAGTCTCAGTGACGTCACAGCACCCTTACAGGCGCCGGGCAAGCCAAACAGCAGTGGGTGGCTCGACCGCCCGCGGCCGCCGTCCGCTCCAGCCGCTGCATGCCGCCACCTGCTGATCTCTTTCCCGTTGTCAAGAACCCACGGCGGCTGAGCGCGACCACCACTCGACATGCAGCGCCGCTGCAGCGGAGGAGCGCGAGCGGCGTGAGCTGGCCGTGCTCTCCGCGGCTCGAGCAGGCGTCGGGGCAGGCCCACCGTCACGCGCCGCTGCCGAGCCGGTGATGAGGGTGCAGCCGCCCGCCTCAGCATGCACAGGACGGCTGCAGGCCGCGGCCGCGCCCGGCGGGGCTGCGACGGCCAGGGGCCTCGCCACTGGCAGACCACCGTGTTCGAGCGACTGCTCTGTCTTGCTCCTGCATTCCAGGATGCTGTAAGTTGCATGCTCTTGTGGGCTTCAGACAGCGAGATGCCGTGAGAACGAAGTTCATGTTTAGACGACTGTGCAATAATTTCTAGTTCGTCGAAAACGGTCCAGCAGAGCACAATGTTTTGCAAACCAGCACGACGACCCCGCAACAGCAGCTGTTGTTGGCGAGGCCTGCCAGGTGCAGGCCTCGCCGCCTGACCCGTCCGAGGGTCGGCTCTGACATCACCAGGGACGCCCCGAGCCAGCAGAGCTCCGTCCGGCAGCAGGAAGCGGACCAGAACCTCGATACGCTGCGGGGCGGCACCGCACAGCTCCCGGAGCCACGGCTGGCCCGAGCTTCCTGGCGCGGCTTCCCGCCAGCGGTTCCCGCCACCGCTTCCCGCCACAGTTTCCCGCGGCGCTGGGCCGGCGCCGCTCCGCTCTCACGCCAGCTGTCAGTGACGAGCGGCGGCGTCTTTGGCCCACGTCTCCATCACAGCCGGCCGCCCGGCCTGGCCCGGAGACCGCCGCCACACGCCGCCAGCTGCGTCCCTCCACCGGGGTGGGACCGATCGGTGCAGCGTCGCACACCGCTGAACATGTGCCGGCATGAGCTCTCTTCGAAGGGCTTGGCAGGCGTCGCGGTCTCCTGGCGCCTGCCTGCCACATGCCGTCCCGGATCCCCCCGTGCATGTCCAACTGCGCGTGCCGCCGGGGCTCATCCAGTCGCGTGCGCCGGGCTGGCCGCCAGGTGCCTCCCGCTCCACCTGCGGCGGCCGCGGCACCGCCGAAGTCGGCCGACTTTGCGGGCTTGGCAGCTTCGTCGGCAGGAGGCGGGCCAGAGCGGGCCGGAGCGGACCGACCAAACCGGAGCGGACCGGACCAAACCGGAACGGACCGGAGCGGACCAGAGCGGTCGCAAACACCCGGGTTCTAGCTGCGCGGCGGCTGCGCTGGCGCAGCGCACAGCTCCGCGCGGGCCCGCGCCAGGCACGGCCGGCACCGCGTAGGTGGTCGCTCGCAGCACCGGCTGCTGCGCACTGCGCTCCGTCGGGCCGCAAACGCCGCAGGTTTTCAGGGCGTGTGATACGGTGTTTAAATCTTTTCCTCACGCGCGCCACGGCCATGCTGGACAAGTCGTGTAGCCATGTCCAGCAGCTACTTGGGTCCCCAAGAGCGTCCGTTTTTCAGAGCTGTCTTTGCAATTAGCGGCTGTAGCATTGTTTTCCTGGAATGTCAGAAGACCCCGCAGCGCCAACTGGCTGCGACAGATTTACTCTGCGTTTAGAAAAGATAAGCGGCCAGTAAGACCGGGTTAAGACAAATCAGCTCAGCCTGGCTCATAATTCAGAGCTGTTAGAAAACTCCCTGCAGCACATGTTCGAAGATGATTTCAAATTAAAGTGAGGTTAGGCAGAATACGGTCTGCATTGATGATAAACATCAACAGCATTGATGCAGATAATGATGTCAGCCGCCTTTTTTGCAGACCGAATTCATTAAATTACACCGCGATCTGGTGCTCACGCAACCAGATCACGAGCCCCTGACACGCAGACAATCGCAGAAGCCAGACAGTGTAAGACTGTACGACGTCGGCACGGCAGGCAGGCGGCCACCGTTCGCACGCGATCAATGGTCCCACGCGTCCAGTGGCCACCCACTGACCCAGATCGCGGACGGCCGCCGCCCCAGCCCACCGGGCTCGCCGCCGAACGTCGGCGCACCGCGCTCCCGTCCGAAACGCCTCCCCCAGACTGCAGCCTGGCCGGCGGCGCACCAGGCTCCAGTCTCGTGGCGGGCCGTGAGACCTGATCGCGTGACTTCCGAGTGCCATCCTTACAAAGACCGGCGGCGCGGCGACGGCAGCGCGAGAGTTGGGTCCGGTCCGGCCGCGTCCCAGCGCCGCGCGCGCCGCCCCAGCACCGGAAGGGGGCAGTCGTGGCGCGCCGGCTGGCCGGGGCAGCTGAGACGGGGCGGGGGAGCGCCGCGCCGCTTTCGCCGGGGTGCAGCGCCGGCCGTCGTCAGGCGGCGCCGCGCCACAGACCCGCCGACAGGGGCAGGGTGGCTGACTGGCGGCGAGGGCGGGACCGGCCCGGTCCGCAGCTGCCCCGGACCCGGCGACGCTCAAGCCACCTGAAGGCCGGCCAGCCACGGCCGGTCGACCGGAACGTCCGGAACAATTCCAGCGCAGCCTCCGCCGCCTCACCGCAGGCCATGTTTGGCGTAGATAGCGTCATTCTCCGAGCCGGCCATCAGCTCCCATGAATGGATCGGCTATCCGGTGGATGATAGCGTTCCAATGTGGCCAGTGATACCATTAGAATGAATGCCGAGAGTTCATTCACACGCTGGTGTCGCGCTATTTTGTTTTTGTGTTATGCGAATGTGCCAAATGTGAAGAATGCCTCGGACATCGTTTGTTCAAACCGGAGGGGGCTCCTAATCCGGTGAAACCTGGACACGTTCCGAGCTGGAAACCATTTCCAGGGCACGTGGTGTTTCCGCGCCGTTTTCACCGCTCGCCTCGCCCAGTGAGACGTCACCAGCGCGGCCCGCGCCGCCGGAACGGCGCCGCGGCGCCGGCGGCCGGCGACGCGCTCCAAACCGGGCGGGTCGCTTTTACCGGGCGTGTCGTAAGCACGGCGGCGGAGGCGGGCGGCCGCAGCAGCACCGGCCTTGGCGCCGCCAAGCGCGGCACGGCCGGGGGCGCTGATCGACGTCAGGTGCCCCCCCCCCCCCCCGCGGCCCGGCCCCGGGCCCGCATGGGAGCGTGACGCCGCGCCGTGCGGGGGGGAGTGACCCAGGTATGGGGGCCACGTGCAGAGGCGGCGTGCTGCCACGTGCGGGGAGGGGGCGGAGCCGCTGCCACGTGCGGGGAGGGGTGAAAGCCCCCGCCACGTCCGGAAAGGGGCGGAGCCACTGACATGTGCTGAAAAGGGGGTGGACCAGATCCATGCGGGGGAGGAATCGATCTGGACAACCCGAACACGTGCGGGGGCTGAACCCGGCGCCGGGGAGGGCTGACCCAGGCATTGCTGACACGTGCCGGAGGTTCACCCAGGCATCACAGACACGTGCCGGGGGATGGCCCAGGCATCGCAGACACGTGCCGGGGGCTGACCCCGGTGACGATGACAAGTGCAGCCAGCCAGCGCGCGTTTTCGCCCTGGAGTTCGTGACAGCGAGACTTCATCGAGAAGCGCCTTGTGACGCGTGCATGGGACGTTTCCCCGGGGCCAGAACCAATCGTAAGCCAGCAGAAGCCGATTATCATACCGTTAAACGGACCGAGTCATACCCACCGCCCCAGCATCACAGAGACCGGCCTCAGCACGTGCGCCCTCCTCGTCACGCGGGCCGTTATGGAGGCCGGCCGGTCGGCCCCCTGGCTCACGGTACCAAGGGTGCACCATGATTGCCTCTTAAAGTACCACGCGCGTAGGCAGTTAAAGTGAACCATTACTGCGACGACGACTCGCCTTTATGAACTTGCACTGCAATCATCTTGGACGTGTTTCCATTACAAAGTGCTGTGACAAACCCGACTCCCCTCTCCTAGTGACCAGGCTTCACCAGATCCAGCGCGGTCAGCCTTCTCATTTTCAGTTGGTTTTCCGTTGGTCCGCGGCGCGGCTCTGCCGCCCACTCACCTTTGGGCATGCCGCATGGCGGCTTCGTGCGAAACGTATCGAGGAAGTCCAGGTCAAACTTGCGCGCTGGCGGGAACGTGAGCGCCACGTGACCGGCCGCGTGCCAGGTCAGCGAGAGCAGGGTCAGGGCGCACAGCCAGCCCTCCATGGCGCCGCCACCAGCTGAAACACGGGTCAGGTCAGGTCAGGTCGGGCCAGGTCAGCGGGAACGGAATACGCGCGCAATTTCCTCCGTAGCGCGACCCACCCCAGCGTAAACTCAAGTGCCATGCCGCGCCAGATTGGATCAGCTCCGGTGATCGGACAGAACGCAAACAGCAGCGACAGCCATCGCGGTCCGATAAAAGTCGCGGGACAAAATCCGGCTCGGACGCGGCAACCGTCACCAGGCCGGGCCGAGCCGTCGTGGTGTGACCTGCAGCGCGGATAATCCGGACTGGCAGCAGCGTGGCGACGCGAGGAGCAGCGCCGTGAAAATCGAGCTCGGTTAAGCTGTTCAAAGAGGATGATGCCGTGTCAGGCTGCCGCGCTGACGATGGTGCGGAGGGAATTCTTATCCGCCACACGGACAGTGTTCGTTCATTTGCGACGTTCCCAGCACTCGTAAGCTACTTAGCGGAAGCACTCCACGACAGATTGTGTGTGACGGCGCACTTACCTGTGGTTCTATTCATCACAAGCACAAAGCCTGCCATACCTTCACAGCGAATGGCTTTTAAATTGCGGATCCAGGTCAATCGATAAAAGGCGATGTCAGTGGTCAGAGGCGTACCCAGCAAAACAAAATCAGGGTGAAAAACGATTGAAAAACACATGGACATGCCGAATGGCCACATCGCACAAATTCGTTTGCTAAGCGTCGAACAGTGTGCCACTCTCCCTCTCCCCTCCTCTAGATGTCCCGCCGGCGGTAATGGATTGTCGATACGTCTACGAGGCTTGGGGCACGCACGCCATTTACGACTGATGACTGAGCTTCCAGCGCACGCGATGCCGGGAGAGGACAGGGGCTGGCCGCGCCACGCTCCGTCGACAATAGCATTTTCAGGGCTGAAGATAGTCACTTGAGCCCGGGAAATGGACATTCGACGACAGACGCTTGCGAAAGGCTCCTGTTTGACCGGTACTTGCGAAACTTTCGCTGCGCCCGTCGCAGCCGGTCTAAATCGGGCACGGACTACATGTCCTGCAGATCAGACGTCAGATCCTCCTACAGCCTCTCCCCTCAATCCTTCAATGTTTGAGCCCTTGCGAAGGGAACAAAACAATTGCGCCGTCAATACCAGCACTAGCGCTCCAATTTCAGACGCAAACACCAGCATCACGTGCGCGTGCGCGGCATGACCGTCTCAATAATTCACTGCCTGCGGCGATTATATCGACTGAGCGACGATGACCGAATGGGGGACAAAACTGTCATGCCCAGACAGTGGATCTATCGCACGGACGCCGTTCCAGCGGCACGCCGATAAGCCGATACTCGAGCCTGGAGCTGCGGGAAGCATAACCCTCAGACCACGCAGGAGCGCTCCTAGGCGCGGCGGGATCTATGAGGCCTGAAGAACCACATGTGTCAGTCTTGCTAAGCGCCCCTAGTCGCTTACCTGGGCTAGTGACTTCAGACTCGCGCATGAGCTGATTCGTAATGATTTAATAAAAAAGAAAACCACCCATAACTTGTAATCCAAAACATGTGATTACAGCGGCCGGCGACTTCAGGCAGTTACAAAAGGGAAACTATGACTTGAGGTATGTCTCCGTCAGCTAAACACATAGCTCTGTCACCGGAGCGACGGCGCTGTCAAGCCCCACTCCATCCCGCGAGTTCACGCGCCGCACGGGGACTGGTCCTGCAGTCCTGTACGGCCTCTTTGCACCAGCCCGTCGGCCGAGATCGCCGGCCGCGGCTCGGCTCGGCTCGGCTCGGCTCGGCTCGGCTCGGCGCGGTGAGGCGCGGCGCGGTGAGGCGCGGCGCGGTGAGGCTCGGCTCGGCTCGGCTCGGCTCGGCTCGGCTCGGCTCGGCTCGGCTCGGCTCGGCTCGGCTCGGCCCGGCTCGGCCCGGCTCGGCTCGGCTCGGCTCGGCTCGGCTCGGCTCGGCTCGGCTCGGCTCGGCTCGGCTCGGCTCGGCTCGGCTCGGCTCGGCTCGGCGCGGTGAGGCGCGGCGCGGCAGGACGCCGCCGGGCCGTGGGAAGGACGGACACGGCTGACCGGCCGGTCATTGGCTCGTCAGCCGCTTCCCTGTCGACGGCCGCCAGCGGCGCCCATCGGCTCCCAGCGCCGTTCAAGTCGGCTCACCCCTCAAGGCCGGCCAACCAATTACCGGCGCATCATCGGAACGAGCCGAGCCGCGTCGAGTCGGGTCGGGCGGGGGCGGCCCGTGGGCTGCGAGGGACCTATTAGGCGGAGACGCGCCCTCACGCCGGCGCAAACAACAATGGCCTTCGACATCGGGGTGGCTGCCCCGGCTCCCGCAGTCGGTAGACCCCCCCCCCCCCCCCTCACTCTCGACCATGGACAGCAGCCACATGGAGGCGCGTCTCGAAGAGGGAGTTCTGGGAGCATGGCAGTTCTGGTGACCAGCTCCGACAGCGGACAGCGCGAAGACTGGGAGCCGGCCTTACAGTAAAGGCATGGCGGGGGACCCGGTGACATCTTCCCACAATGGACAGGCGCAGCCAGACGCCCCCCGAAAATGGGCCGCATGCGGCCCGGTAAGGAATGCCGACAACGCCGGTACAGGGCGCAGTGACGCGCCCCGCAGTGACGACACATAGCGCGGCGGCGTGTCC
Organism: Pollicipes pollicipes; assembly: GCF_011947565.3. Taxonomy (NCBI): domain Eukaryota; kingdom Metazoa; phylum Arthropoda; class Thecostraca; order Pollicipedomorpha; family Pollicipedidae; genus Pollicipes; species Pollicipes pollicipes. The sequence goes on along the minus strand of NW_023596225.1, from coordinate 25,189,447 downwards.
CCGCGATGGACAGCAGCCACTGAAGCCGCTGAGTGGCCAGAGGTCGTCCCGGCGGCGCGCCGCGCGCTCCCGGTGAGATGAGCCCCCGGCCGGCGTCCACCCGAGCCCGCGAGACGAGACGGGCCGGGCCGGGCCGCTTTCACCGGGCGGAATGCGCCGGCGGCCGGCGCCGGCGCCTGGCGATCGTTCCGCGTCGGCCGCTCTACATGGGCACACGCGCAGCACCTCATCAGCCATGCAGCTCCTCCGTCTGTTCATGGCCAAGGTGGGCGGCGCAGGGGGGGCGCCTCTCGCGGATCGGTGTCGGGGCCCCCGCGACCGCGGCCGCCAAACACTGGGCCGCCGCCTTCAGATCCATGTGGACGACTGACAATGGCTGTCCAGAGGCTTATGTGTGGCTTTTGTTATATGTTTCGCTTGTCGTCCGTGGCAGCGGATGTGCCATAGTGAAGATACTAGGGGAGAGGGGAAAACTATTTTTCAAAACACAGTAGAGGAGCATACGTGCTTATGCTAAAAGCTCTAGTTGTGATTATTCGAAGGCTTGCCGCCCAATATTTGCATCGTTCCATGCTATTACCATTTTGGGCGCCAGTACACATATGGTGGCAAGCAACAGCGGGCACCGTAGTTGCTTTGCTTCATTTTCTGGGGCATTTGAGTTTGACTGGTATCTGCGGAACCGGTCAGGGGAGTTTTTGTCACATGCATCACTGCTCACTGGCGGCAGCGCTAGAACCCGTCCTCCCCAGCTCGGAAGGAAAACGAAAGTAGCCGGTCGATCTTTCCGTCGACGCGTTGAGGCCTTCAAGAAGTTATGACTCACAGCACCGAGGCTCAGGATCACACGTGTTCAAGGCGTCCGGCTCCCCGAACCGGACCCTCGTCCGGGCCGGGGCCGACAGTATGGCGTGCATAAATATGAATAGCAGCACGTATGACGAGGTATGCATGCCCCTCCCATGCCAGATGTCCCATATGCATGCCCTCCCGTGTCAGAGGCACCGGTTCGGATATGCTTAGCTGGGTTCAGCATTCTCGAACCGATCCAGTCTGGGCTTAAACGGTGTAAGGCAGCTGAGAGGTGAGCATGGCGGCGGCATCAGGAATATCGCAGTTTTAACTACATGGTGAATACTAATTATTGGACATCGCGTTGCATGAAATGTAAAATGAGCTCATCAAGCCTTGACCAATATTGTGTTTGGTACAAGAAGTCGTCAAAAGGAGAACGTCAAAATGCTGGTAAAAGAATATCAGAATGAGGGCCTTGTCAGCAGATAAAAATCCATTGTTGACTGTACTGTTACATGTACATAACGTCTGCAATTTTCGTCATTAAGTGCTCGAGAACCCATATCCAAAACGGAATGGCCCTTAACGACAGGCTAGGGCTGAACTGCCATAATCAAATATTATCTGACCTTTGACTATTAGCATAACTATCATAGTCCACTAAATGTGTGTTTTATAGCCGATTATGACGGCCAGTGGCCTTAAACTGACGCGAGAATGCGTGGTCAGCAACCGCCCTTTCCCTCCTATAATGTCCTGAGGACGGGAGTAAATAACTATGACGGCTAAGGGCACTTTTATGACCCCAACTTCTCACATACGGTCATGACGATGGACGTGTCCTTCGGCTACCAAGCAGCGGGAGCCGTGCTACAACGTGTCAGGAAATATCTGCATGTAGCCATGGGCTTGCACAACAAGGCGACAAGCAACAACATATTCAGTCATGCTAGCCCAGCAGTGATGAGCATAGGCTCCACAAGGCTGGATAAAAATGCAAACAACTTTATTCTGGCCACTCACTGATCCACTGCTTCCATTCACTGATGCTTCCAGACCCAGCGTCGAGCATGGTCGTCGGTTTACCGCACTGCCAGACGGGCTGAGTACATATTCATGGTACGTGACGAAACGTGACAAATTAGACAGCAGCTCGACAAATAGACAGAAAATTTCCCAAGCCATTTGATACTCCATATAAGAAAATAATGGAGCCACACTTCAACCAGCATACTATTGGCACGGAGGACTCCCATCAAACCTGACATGCTGCTTGTTGGTCATGACCTTGACCTAATCCACTCGCTGGGCGTCCCCGCCCTCACCGCACCGGAGCACGTTTGAATCAATCTCGCTCCTTTGCGTACTGAATCCACACAGTGCCACATTTATCCTGCGCCTGAGGCCCGACGCTAGACACGTACGCCAAAATATCGCCACGTCGATAGGCCTAATCGCATTCCTGCATCCCGGGACCGACCTCAGCCAAACCTGTGACGTCACCGGTCACCCGCCGCGCTTCTGCGGGAGAGGACAAGCGCGAACCAATGGCAGCTCGCGCGCGGCTTGGGGGCTGCTGCCGCATTGCGGGTGAGCGTCGTTTGGGTGGTGGTCGCTGACCTTCCCAGTGACGCAGCGACAGCCGATGACCCAAGAGGTCACGAGGTCGCCCGATGAGGCCCGGGATCCGAGTTCGAGACTCCAGGTTCGAGCTCTGGTTGGCTCTATCCTTTTATCTCAACGTTATATGTGGCTGGGACCTGCCACTAGCTTTGCTTCCTGCTCCGGCTCCGGGTCCGGTTTTGGCTCAAGTTGTAGCTCGAGCGCGAGCTCGAGCTCTAGCTCAGAGTTTGGCTCTATCTGTTTCTCTTCGGTTGACTCCAGCCTCTGGACCTCCGAGCTTGGCTGGGACTGACTCTCGCTCTGACTGGACTCTGACCCCGGCTCTGGCTCTTGACAGGACTTTCACTACCAGCCACGACCTGCTGGTGGCGAACAGCAGCTGACTGTCCGCTGTCCCAAAGTCATGGCTCGGGTCGCTGACCCCGGATTTGTTCCGCCGTGTGATCTCATGGAATGAGCCTTCCCTGTGCAGAGCTCTCCGTGATCTCACCGGGTCCAGGGCGCTGGCCGGTCTGCCCAGCAGACTGAGTTGTTCCCGCGCGTGATCTCAGAGAATGGGCCTCCTCTGTGCAGAGCGCTCGGTTATCTCACCGGGTCCAGAGCGCTGGCCGGCCTGCCCAGCAGACTGGTTTCTCTTTTTGTGTGGTCTTTCCTAGTCGTTACGTATGAACGACCGCAAAAACTATCAACTCAGGAACGACTAAAAAGGCCAAACTGTAGCGGGCATAACCTGGGAGCCCTAAAATGGTCCCGGATCCTAAGCGCCTACTCTGGTCGGGCAGGCCTTCATCACAGGAGCCTTTTCAAGCTGGCTGCTGACATGGCCGTTTGACAAAGGCTACGAGACCAGTGACGGACACTGCGCCTTATCTGAAAGGCGGCTCCAGTCCACCACCGGATCCTAGAACAAGCCTGGGTGCGAGAACATTTTTTGTGCGACGAAAGTACGGGCAAGTAACCTAAAAACCAGTGTGTTCCGAAGTAATTAGCTTCAGGTCGTTTGGCCTCGTGACTATCGGTATTAGCACGAAAGCAAGCCATTGGAAATGTCACTTGGGTCACTTGGGGTTACGTTTTATAAACTACAGCGTTTAGAGACCAGGGACTATCACTAGGGATCGGGCCATAATGGCAACATAAATATGGTTTCCAGAATCCTAATGACCAGCCTAACGCAGGCAAAATGGCCAACGCAGCCTGCCTCCCTTTGATTCACGGCATGCCCAAATCTCAGCAGCCAACACCCCCAGGACATAATCGGGCAAGTCGCCGCAACTCCACGGACCGCCAATCAGGGTCCGCCGAGCGACAGTAAATCCGCTGTCACGTGACGGTTCTGCAGGTGGTCGTGTCAAATCACGTGTCCCTCCACACCACGCAGGCAGTGACGCCACAGCTAGGCCTGCCTCTCAGCCTTCCTCTGCAGACTGGCTCCGTATTCAGACCGTCGCTGTTGCGCGTCACTCTCCGTCAGCTGGCGCCGTGCGTGCGCACAGCTCGCAGATGTGAGGCGTCGCAGTCACCCGTGAAGTCCGCAGTCGGTGACGTCACTGCAGCGCGCCGCATCCGTAGCCGGTAAGGTCTGTGCACCGGCCACCAGTCCAACTCCTGAACGTCACTGCTGTGGCACCAGCCCACAGACGGCCACATCCTCGTCACGTGATCAGTCCACGGCCGGTGCATGGCCGTCACGTGACGAGTCCACACCTCGCAGCCGGCGATGTGCCGGCCCCCGTCTGAGTCACACGCCTGCAGTTGCCGGCTCTCCGGAATCCAGCGTCGGCCATCTTGGAGCGGAGGTCGACCTCCAAAGCCGGGAGCGTGGTGGACGCGGCGCCTCTCCGAAGCGCTGCGCCGCGTGCATTCGTCGCAGATGCGTCATTACGTATGCAGGAGCGGTGGGGTTACCGCTAGGCGCCGGGAGGCTGCTGGAGACCGCAGCGCATGGCACCGAACAGGGAAAATAACACCAGCCGCGGCTGTGCTCTGCCGTTGTGAAATACAGAACAGGGGGTCGCGGCAAACATCTCGTGGAGGTCGGGTCGCAGCCCAGCGGCCCCGAGCTGCGATCATGCGGGCTGTGCCGTGATAGGGGTGCATACCCCCCCCCCCCCCATCCAACCATGTGAACGCACCGCGCCCCCCAGGGAAACGCCAGACGCGGGCGGCCGGCCTAGGTGCAGCTCAGCCAGCAGAGGTGACCCCGCACAAAAACAGAGCTGGAGGCACCCTCCCAGAACAGGAAGAGCGCTGGATCGGAGCTGACCTGGAGGCGCCATATAACCTCCAGCGAGAATACCAGCACGGGCTCTGCTTCCGCACCGCAGCCAGGCCAGAGAAGGAAGCGGTCGTCCGAGCCCGAAGGTCGCACGGCTGCAGGACAGATATGCAAAGCTCACTTTGGCAACGGTGTTTTGTAACTCATCCAAGCATGGCGAGGGAACAACAGCTGCAGCCGACCTGGCCGTTATGCGACACTGCACAGGGTCGCAACAAACAGAAGTTATGTCCCTTTCCCTGCACCTTGTTCCCGCAAGCTTCAGTTCTCGCCAGAACATGCTGCATCGTTCGCTCGCCGCAAAACGTCGCTTCTTCCCACCATTGCGAAAAAGGAAACTACTGCAACGAATCCAAAGGAAACGATAACTTACATGGCTCAAGGACAAATGCTTGCGGTTCACGTCCGCTACATCGCTTGTTCCCTGCAAAACGCCGCATCCTCGCGCAGTAACAATGAAGGGAACTGTTGCGGTGAGCCCACTGAAAAGGTAACTTGCACTCACCTTGACACATCAGCTGATATCACAGGATTAGGCTGATATCAGAGGATTGCTCACTTATTGCCGATACACCGAAATCATTACTGCTTTTGTTCTGTTGAAATCATTGTTGCACAATAATCCCTTGTGCATGTCCGCAGCGGTTTGGTCGCCAGACGACCAGATGAAGGGCACTGTTGCCCTCGACGTTATCTCGAGGCTCACGCGGCCCTCCGTGATCAAATAAGACAACATCCAAACGCTGTCGGTCGTTGAAATAATGTAGATCGAGCCCTTTTTCAGTGACATCGATGGGATACATCTCTGACGAACGTTCACCATACACGTGCTGAACCGACATCGCAGGTCTCAGGCAGGGATGACCAGGGCTGGGACCTGCCCGCCCGGTCACTGTCGGGGGTCGCGGACAGTGCGCGGCGCCGTCGCGGAGTGCGGACTGACTCCTGCGCCAGCCCCAGCGGAGCTGTCGCCAAGGCCGGGCGGCGGCCACCGCCAGCGACTCCCGCGACCGGCGTGACGGCAGCCGTGACGGCAGCCGTGACGGCCGCTCGCTCGTGCGCGGGGCGCGACCCTGACCGGGGCGCGCCACAGGCCCCGCCCGCCGCTGACCGCTCGGTCGACACGGCCGACCTTGTGCGCACGTGACAGCCGGACCCCCGAACTGACCGCCGGCGCCGAGGCAGCCGACCTCGGAAAACGGCACACGCAGGCGAGCTTTGTGTCACGGCGGGCGTCACGAGGACGGGCGGCTTAGTGTCGGGCTGGCAGCGACACAAGGCCCAAAGCCATGCCGCCCTCCCACGTTAATCCACATGGCAGTTGCGGGTGAAAACGCGGAGTTGTCTAACGTGTCCCGTAAAGGCTCAGTACAATTTCCTTTCATCATTTCACTGCCGGCATAAAACATTAACAGTCCGACCACTCCGAAGGGTATTTCATGGTAACCCGACTACTGCGTGTGATAGTCAATGAACCCGACTACTGCTTAGGGTGGTCAATAAGATGGAAAGCTCTTATCCCAGGTGAAAACAGCATGAATTTCCTATTCGCCCACAGCAGTGTGTATTCCTTATCTTCCATGTCAGAAATGGGCCTGACGTCCGACGAGCGGTTTTGATGCGACCGATTTCGGTCGGTGCGGTGCGTTAATCCCTTCCATATTCAGAAACTTGAACTTAACACCCGGTTGCCATGAATGCTTTTCTACTGTTTGCATGAGTTTTTAAATGACACAAATCCAGGGTAGTAAAACGTCATAAAATGCATAGCCATACTACCCAGGTCAAGGAATAATGTAAAACGCGCGAAATATTTGTTTCTGACGTCGGGCCGGTGTGGTTTGTATGCGACACTCGGATTTTACAAGTGGTTGTAAGCTCCGTCTCCGGGTGTGTAACAAAATATCCATCTATACAACAAAACGCACAGAAATAAAACAAACATAAAATGACAAAACTACCCTACAGAGATAAAATCGCAACCGGTACTTGTCAGTCCGACACCGTCCCGGTCGGCAGCGTCGGCAAGCGAGCCCCTTCTCAGCGTCCTTCATCGTACCTGTCGCTGGATATCCCGCTGATGTCACGGACCACAGAGGGCGGCCACTTCCGGAGAGGTGGGCAGCCGGGCGGCGCTGCGTGGACAGCGTCGCCACGCCCTGGGCCTTACCCGGCGCGGCGTCACGAACGAGGCCCATTGTCTGCAGGTGGCCGCCTGACCGCCGGCCTACCGCCCCCATCACGATCGGGGTTCCTCGCAACGCCTGGCCGCGCGGCCCGGACACGGAGCCGGCCAATCCAGCGGGGCCGGTCACCGCCGGGGTCGGGTCCCTGACTCACGGCCCCAGCGGCGCTGCAGGACCGGCAGCAGCCGCCGTGGTGTATAGCTCAGAGGCACGCACTTTCGTGGTTGGTGCGGACTCAGCTTTTCGCGATCGCCGAGTCAGTCGATTGCGACCGCCAGCGGTGGAACTCAGTACCGACTGCGACAGACAGCGGCGGAGCTCAGTACCGACTGCGACCACCAGCGGCGGAACTCGGTACCGACTGTAACCACCAGCGGTGGAGCTCAGTATCGACTGTAACCACCAGCGGCGGAGCTCAGTACCGACTGTAACCACCAGCGGCGGAGCTCAGTACCGACTGTAACCACCAGCGGCGGAGCTCAGTACCGACTGTAACCACCAGCGGCGGAGCTCAGTATCGACTGCAACCGCCAGCGGCGGAACTCGTTACCGACTGCAACCGCCAGCGGCGGAGCTTTGTCGACCCGCCTTCTCATTCCTTTCTCTTCTCCGCAATAAAACCGTTCAGTCCTCAGTCACTTTCGACTTTTGATAAACTGGCCAGCGGTGCTCCACTAAGGGTGTCACGTGACCTTTGCGGAGGTCGTTGGGGCAGCACCGTGGCATGAATGTGGGCTGCTGGCTGCAGAAAGATGGCGGAAACGAGTGCCATCTGCAAATTTTTGACTGACTGAAGGGTTCTAATTTGAGCATGAAGGCAACTGTTACAGCCTTCGCTTTGGCTCTAGACGCCCAACATGTTCAAGAAAACACATGCGGGCAGTGCGCAACAAGGATTTTTGCGAAGAGGGCTGGAAAAGTGCTGACGAATTATACTTCGACCCAGAGTAAAAAAAAAATGACGTGGAAGGGGTCCCGGGACTCCGGCACACCATTTGATGCGCCTCGAAGCAGTCATCTGCATCAGCGGACTAAACACCCTGAAGGTTTCTTCGGCTCCTGGGACGGCGAAAGTCCACAACAAGAAAGGATGTCTGAGGCTTCGAACTCCCCCCAAAGAATTTGTGTCGTTTACAATATCTTATAAGCATAAAACGTTTCACAATCTCACATCGCTGCCTTTTTAAAAGAAAGGCTCAGAGCAAGGTGTGGCCGAGGAGGGAAGTAGGCGTTCAGGAAAATCGGGCCCATGGGGTCAGGCAAAACAACAAATCGTTTTACATCTCTGCGGTCTTTTCCCAGGTGGCTACTGCACTAAGAACGCAGCAGAGTGGACTTCTGGACCATCATTACCGCGTCGTCACATCTAGTCATCACGAATGAGGTCGGTGCGGACAACCAGGTGCATACAACCTGTGATGCACATTAGACTTCGCAACAATTATACACGCCTTAACCGACAGCACACCGTCACAAAGCGCGCCGCCGCATCGCCCTTCCCACCGAGACCTACCTATGTCCTGGCCCGTCAGTGGTGCGCGCTGCCGGTATCCACACGCGCGCCCTCACCCTCCACTAGCGCTGCACTCGAGCGACTGGGTACGGCGCGGCCGGCCGGGCGGCGCTGCGGTGCGACGCCTGGGGGCAAATACCGCGCCGGGCGCCGGCAGCGCCGCGGCGGCCGGCCGGCCGCGCGGGGGCAGCTCTGGGCGCAAACACCGGCCCGTCAGCTGACTCGCGGGGCAGACGAGCGGACCTAGGCGCGCCGCGACACCTGTATGGCGCGTGCTCCACAGGGAGGGGCATTATGGAGGGCGTACCTACCTGTTGGATGTGAGGATCGTGAGGTTTGTCAGAAGCTAGATGCCAGATGTAGAGCGCACCCGTGAACAAAAGAGATGTTTACTTGGTTTTCGCTGGACCCATTCCGGCTCACGCTAACGTGGTTGGAGAACGTGGATAACGTGGATAACGTGGCCTCGTAGCTCGGGTGGAGGTGGTTGGGCGGTTTACGAGCGTGTTAATGGTTCGGGCTGCTTGGTTGTAGTGTTTCGTGGGCGAATAAACAGCCTTTTACAAGGAGAGTCCGATTTTGGACTCCACTACCGTAAGACATCTCATGGTTGGGCCGCTGCTGGGAGTGGAGAGCCTTAACGCTTTGCTGACAGGAACAACATGCTGGCGGGAAAAGCAAGCCATAGAGCCAGCGTCGTTGCCAACATATGTCTGGATATCTGCCATCGCACCATGGGCGGATCCTGGGGGGGGGGGGGCACGGGGCTATGCCCCCAAAACCTCTAAGAGGATGTTTTGGCCCCCAAAAAACATTCCCAGAACTTCATAAAAGTTTCGTCTACATACCGTCCGTTTTAAACTGTTTTGTTTTAGCTTCTGTTTAAGATTCGAAAGCATTTCGGTGCTTTTTTCGGTTTTGAATGGTGTCCCTACTAGGTACTCGCGAGAGGCACCATGCACTGGACCACGAATCCCACACCAGCCAGCTGGCGACGAACAGTTGCCCCCCCCCCCCAAAAAAAAGAACAACTCCAGGCTAGAGCCGCCCCTGCATCGCGCTCTTGCCAAGTCCACGTCAGTCAAAATGTGAGCTATGATGATTGTCATATTCTTCCTGCGAAGATGTTTGAAACCAGGCGTAAGTGCAAAAATACGCAGCAAAACAGACGCAGTCAGAAGACGGGGTGGGGACGGTTCTCTTATGGCTGCAGTGCCTGAAGTATTCAAACTGCAGTCCCCGATAATGGTGTTATTGTTAATGTAAATGCCTGACCAGGTACAGCTCCAGCCACTCTCAGGTCGGCCCACATAGCGCCATAAGTTGTTTGGTGTTTAACCGTGTGTGTATGACAACCTCGATAGCATCTGGAGGCTCTGAGCTTCGAACCTACAGTCTTGCGATGTAGACTAACCGAGGACCATCTCAAAGAACCTGGCGCTCGAGGGATTCCGCCGGTGCTTTCGAAGCTGTGATGCAAGCACGTAGTACGTACGGCCATACATAAGTACGCCTATGCTCCGAAATTCGTCATGCTTTTATCGGGACTGACCACCACCCGGCGATGTTCGGAAAAGTAGCCCGCCGAAAACGTGACGTGGACAATAGCTCACTGATGTAAACAACAGTCCGGATAATTGTCCCATCTGTATTCATATCCAGATTTATGTTTCGATGAAGCAACGCATGATCACGCACAACACCGTCAATAACGCATCAATTTAAGCTGTAAAAACGGTTACGTGTTGGCCGTGACGCCAGGTGCACCGCTTCAACGACTTGACCTCCAAATGTCAACACGAAGCCTGCAGGCATTCAGGGACCAAGATACGCAGTCACTGTATCTCCTTCAATGATGCATTAATTGCTGATCTGAGAACTACGATATGGTTGGCGTAACGTGAAGATGTTGACATCTACACATCTAACAATTTGACCTCAATCCATACAGACTTCACAGGCATTCACGGGGTTACATGCGCGGTCACTCACAACTCGTGCACAGCACACCGATTCGAAATCTGGACACGCCTTTATGGTCACCATAAAGGCGCTTAAAAAGGCACAAAGGCGTCATGAACGCGTTATAAGCGCGCATGAAGGTGCGGGCGACGATTGCGATGTGCACGCTTAGCAGCCTGAACCCGGCCGTCACTGCTTAGCCTGCAGACATTTTAGGGATTACAAACCGGGGCACAGATCAAGTACCCAGTCAATCAGTTGCATCTTCAACTGAAAACCGCAAGGAGTCACCGCGACATCAAATGTGCGCATTTTACCAAATTTAGCCGGCAAGAGGCACAGTATTGCCACCAAGCATCTAAACATTATGATCAAAGACACTGTCGCATTAGTTGAGCAGATGATACACGTATTTGAACAAGGCCATTAAATGGACTATTAGCATTTGTCCTGGACCTCTAACGACCTCTTACATTCGCACGTGGCATATGGAGATCGAGATATGAGAACTGTAGTATGTATGCTGTGTGGCGAGCACCAGGTCATTTAAAAGCTGTCGATCGGCACACTTGTGTGGGGATTACACCTACGAGGCCGCGCGCTCATTCATTATGGTCAAATCAGTATAAGACCATCCAAGGGGTTAAACTGCAGCTGTTGAATCTTAAAACGACTACGTGGCCACGGTGACATTAGATGCAAGCACTTAACAATCTGTCATAAAAAGTCATTATCATTCGGGTCTTTCGAAGATAAAAGTCGCGGTCATGTTAACTTGGCCAATGAATGAGCTGATTCAAAATCCTGATTGCTTAGGATTTGATCAGCAAAACAATTAGTTTTGGACATCAAATGGCGCTAAAACTGCATACACTTGATGTCACGGTGATCATGTTACGTTTTTTTTTTTACTTTGTAATCGGTGTATTATTCAGGGCATTCTAACTGAGCGTACACTTCATCCTCACATGTCTGGAGCCCGAACGATGATGTTTGCAGGTCGGTTGTCAGAGCAGCAGACACTTGACGTCACCGAGGCGACTTATTATTGGTTATCGTGTGGTTAACCCATGCCTTTTTGGGGGCCAATGCCTTCACTGGGCCAATAACGCCCCGATTCTCCTTAAAAAAAACGGCTACGTGGTCGACGTGATGATAGATAATGCGCTGTAACGTCCTGACCTATGAAATTCACCAGTCATCGTATAGGCACGCAAGATCCAAATGCACAATAATTCTTCCTTTATTCATGGATCGATTCCAACCTGGAACGGTTACACGAGCACCGCAAAGTCAAGTGCACGCGCTCCCGAACTTGGTCCTTCAATATCACCGTTTGGTGACTCTGGTCCTTCCCGAACTTGGTCCTTCAATATCACCGTTTGGTGTCCGGACAAAAATTCGGTTGAAAAAGTCTAATGGAAAAAGCTGAACGGAAAAAGTCGCCAGCGATACAACTCGCATCAGAAAAAAGCCAAAGGGTAAAACGTCAACAGCAATAAAAGAGTCCACGAGTCGTCGTCAGGAAGTCCACGAGGCACTGGGACGTGTTTATGATGGCCCACTCGTGACCATAAGCACTGCTTGAAACGCCGAGTACTGGCAACGCAATAAATGGTTGTTCTATGACGTCGTTTAGCCGTACCTCCTGGTATGATGCATCCCGATAACTCAGCTGGAGAATGGAAAGGGTTTGATCTCGTCCTGTTTGCCCGGATCCGTCCGGTTTCGTCTGGTTCGGTCTGGTTCGGTCTGGTCCCGTCTGGCCTTGTTCTGTCCCATCCGGTTCCCTCCCGACCACGTCCGGTGACTTCAGATCCCATGTTTAATTGCGCCCGGGGCGCAATTAAAGACCATGTGTGACCGGCGGTCACGGATGGTCCCATGTGGTGCCGCCCGATCCGGTCCAGTCTCGTCCGATCTGGTCCCATCTGGTCGCGTCCGGTTCAGCCCGATCCAGTTCCATCTTGTCTGTTCTCATCCGGTCCCTCCTGGTGTGATCTGGTCCCGTACGGTCCCGCCCGTTTCCTGTCCGATCCTATCCACTCCCATCTGTCTCATCCAGACTCAGCTGGTGTTATCTGCATCTCACGTGGTCACAGTTTTATCAAGTATTTAAATGCCTCGGGCCTGGGCCATTTAAAAACTGCTCGTCTGTGCATTGGTGCAGGAGTATTGGTGTATGTGTTGTCAGGCTTCTCCATGACTTTGCCATCATTGATTACTGCTGGAGGTCAACGTCTCGCTGTTACATTTACCAGACAATCGCCGAGAACACAATGATTGCTTTCTGTACCATAAGGAGCCCAAATACGCGGTCACCAAACGCGCAGTTTGTAAGAATTTTATTCTGAATCTGAAAACGGCTGCACGGGCGACGCGATGCCAGGAACGTGTCGTTCTAGCAGCCTGACATGCAAATGTCGTCACCGCTCAGCACCCAGGTAGTTAAGGGCCGAATACAGGTCACACGCCATGTGTTCAGGATGACCATGATACGCCTAGACTGAATGGTCACGCGGTCTTCCCACAGTGCACGGATCCCAAATAGGAACACAGCTGCATGGGTCGCGGCATCCTCCACGTACACTTTCAACAGCCTGATCTCCATGGGGGGGGGGGAATATAGCCTCCATGCATTTTGGGGTTGAATAAATTGTTATTGATAGCTTTCTCAATAGTACAATCAACTGATCTCAAATCTGAAGGCGCTTACATGGTCATCATGACGTCGATTACACGCTTTTTTCAACAACCTGACATTCAGATATCATCGTCTAGCCTCCAGGCACGTGGAGGTAAAAATGCATGCAAGGGTTATCTCGTCAATAGTGCATAGATTCCAATCTAAATGCTGCTAATTGGACACCGAAGCTTAAGATAAATGGATTTCCAACAACTTGACCAACCGAAGTCACCGCATAAGTATTTGAGAATTACATTCACGGTCACCTTCCCTCCGACAATAATTCATTGGCTCGTATTCCGGCCTTGCTACGTGCATGACCCCAAGAGATCAACTTATGAAAAGCGCATCATCTAGGCTGTGGAGCGATCACCAGTCGGTTTCATGATTGTTGGCCGGTACGTAGTGTGAGAGCTATGCGTGAACACGTTTAACGTTACGTATTATGGTACGATCGCGTGACCGTTTAGGCCAGGCGTATCACGGTTATCATGCATGAGCACGTGATGTGTGACCTGTATTTCACCCCTAATTACCTGGATGCTTAACAGCTACCTTGCACGTGGGACCGCTAAGAGGGCCAATTCCTGGCATCACGTCGACTATGTGGCCGTTTCCAGATTCATATTTTTTTACAAATATTGTTTTTGGTTACCACGTACTTGGCCTCTACGTGCGGATTATGCGATGGAATTTTTAGGCCAAGGTTGTAAAACTGCACGCGTCTCAAGTCACGCGAGCCATGAAGTTGTTTCCAGTTCTAATTCAATGCACTTCACTGAAGGAATTTTGGGTGAACACATTTGAGTACCTGCAATAGCTGCGTTTAAACGGTGATATCTGCATGACAGCTAGTTAAAAGCAAATTTTTCTGACGTCATAGCAATGACGTGGAAATCTTTAGATTTGGAATTGACGAATCATTGATGGAGTTATCGGTGACTGTACGCTAGTCCTGGACCGCAGTAGGAAGTATGCCTGACATCACGGTGACCACATAGCCGCTTTAAAATTTGGAACTAATAAATTGTTGAAGGAGCTGTGCGCTACCACGTAATTGAACCTTGAGCGCGCGGGGGCTGGAAGCAGACAGTGACATATCGATGTCGAGGTGTTAAAATGCATATGTTTGAAACCCTGTTGACTTTGGCAGCCGTCGTCAATAAGCGCAGTGATACATTCTTGACGGAGTTATTGATGGTAGTGCTTTTTACCTCAGATCGCTCGGAGGCCGTACCCCGACACTTTCACGTCCGATTAGTAAAAGTGCATACACTTTGCGTCACGGTTGCCATGCAAATTTGCATATTTGAATTGAATAATGCGTTACGATGATGATGCTGTATTAGATGCTGTGTGCGAGACTTGTTTTTTATACTGGTCACCGGAGACGCCTGGGTGACGAATGGCGATCTTCGGAGGCGGGATTGCTGAAAGGGCGGAAACCTGACGCCACAGCATTTTCGTAGCCTTTTATTATGCCACGCTATACGATTTTGGCATTATACGTGGCTGGGTAAACTCTACGCACATTTTTTAAAAAATAAACCCGTGTGCGAACACGCACAATGCGGCCAAGCAGACTCGGGTATATGGTTTACTTCGTTGCTTACCCTGACAAAATCACGTCCCATTAATAATCACCTGTTGGCCCATAGCCATCCCTACATCACCCCTGTCCATTCCAAATGTGCGAACCGCTTTGGGGCCCTCTGACAGCCTCGCCTGCCACAGTCCTGGTAGGTCAGGCTCCTGGGCTCGGCAGCAGCCTTATCACTTAGAAAACGTGAAGATCGCTGAGGGTCTCCCGCTTGCTTCAAAGCCGCCTTGAATGTTTTGGGGGCCTGCTTGTTTCAAACCTGAGCCCTTGGTACTGTCCGAGACACGTGGTCCTATCAGAGGGTCACCTCCAGTGCCGTACCTACTTCGAGCCATGCTCCTGCTGGCTGTTGACCGAACGATGCAGAACATGTACGAGAGGAGGCGTTAGGCGCGGCTCGTTACGTGCTTGAGAACGTGGCAGGCGCTGGACTGCGCGGCTAAGGGCGTCTGAATTAAAGGCAAGCATGAAGTGACGCCTAGTGCGTCTCATTCAACCAGCAGACATAACACCGCCAAATGCTTTGCATTGCTCAGACAGGAAATTCCTGTTAAAAAGCCTTTTAGGCATTCCGCGAAGGTTTATTGGTGGTGCTCCATACACTGTTCCATCTCTCAAATCCGGCGTTTCCCTGAAACGGAAGCACCGACCATATAACTGCCCACCTTTTCACTCCCATACGTGGCCGGTTACGCGGCGCCGGCCTGCTCTGTTATGCTCGGGCCCCGCAGCGCTGTGTCGGCAGCTGGCAGGTAGCATGGCGTGGGCCGGAACACACAAACACCAGACTGCCAGTCGTTGGCGCTCGTTGATGAAACGTGTTCAGCATTTGTTACATCCGCGCACCCAAGAGCGATGTGACGGCTTGTAATATTGCGTAATTATTTAATAATTATCAATAACTTCGGCGCACGCCTTGTGTGGGTTTCGGCAACGAAGCAGTCCCGTGCCTGTTCCATCGGACGAGCGCGCTGGGTCCAGGCGGCTAGCAAAGTACGGCCGTGGAGGTAGCCCACGAAACTTGAACATTGGCCCAAGAGTACAGAATGTTTCTTTCAACGTCGACGAACTCGTCTCCAAACCTCGACAGGACATGTTTTTAACTCCCGTGTGACTCGAATAGACACCGTTCACGAACACAACAGAAATTGCCAACGTTATATTGTCCAAAAAATAAACACTATGTGACGCATAAACAAGGCTGAAAATTTGTGATGGCAATACGCATGACACATAATACCTAAATCAACAAACACGGACCAACCACCAGTCCCAGCCAAGCCATCACCTTTTTACAGACACTGCCACATACGGCACTAGGCATACTGTTTTTTGGTACCAAAACCTATAACAAATAGTTGCATAAAAAGCGGCCAATTTTGACACAAGTACAAGGAAGTCCGTCCAAAGATACCTCAGCTACATCCAGGTGCGCTTCCTCGGAAAATAACGGACACGAACTCGAGAACGCGGGCAACGGCCACGTTCAAACGAATTCTATGTTCAGGCTGGTCCAGCGTGGCGCGTGCTGAGGCCCCTGCCGCCGTGGCCGTCCGCCCACGCCCTCACCCGCGCACCAGCCATCCGCAGCACACGTCCGCAGCTGCCCAGCATACACGCACCACCTGTCGCGGGCTCCGACGCAGCGCACAACCAGCTCAGTCCACACGTCGCCCGTCCGCCGCGACACCCACACCCACACCCACCGCACGCGAAGCAGGCCGTCTCCACGCACGCCGCCGGCCGGCCGCGTCCTTCCGGAAGCGAGCACAACGAGGCGACGGTTAACAACGGTCGAACCGCCGCGGCGCCGGGCGAGCGGTCTTGTGAGTGCGGCAGAGCCGGGCGGACAAGACCTGCCGCCGCCGGCGAAGCTCAGAACCCCGCGGCGAGGGCGGCGCGTCGGCCGCGGCCCGGTCCGTCAGGCGGCGCGAGCTCGGCGCCGGTCCACTACTCAGTCTTCTTGGCCTCTGCTGCCTCGGCCTCCTCGGGATGGTCCTCGTACCTGAGCGGGAGCGGTCGGGGCGTGAATGTCACGACCGTGTGAAGATGCCGGAGCGAGCGACACTCCCAATGGACGTAAACACAGATTTCAAGCACATCAGCCACACACTCCATGGCATGCAGCACAAATTTCGCGCAACGCATCTGCACGTTCCCGACGAATCAATCCAGTAGGTCTCGAAAAAGTCCAGTCATTCGGTCCCCGGAGACCCCTTTCCGCACACCGCCTGCCCCTAGAGCGCTACAGCGGCCACCAGGGACTGCCGCCCAACCTGCCGCTCCGGCTCAGCGAGAAGCGGCTGCGGACACTCACTGGAACATGGTCTTGATGTCGCCCCGCACCAGGGCGAGCAGGAGCGGGGTGCCCAGGCACGCGGGCACCAGGTACAGCAGCGCCGGCTGCGCGTGCTTGTACACGTGCATGATGAAGATGGTGGTGAGCAGGCCGGCCACATAGGCCGCGAATGTCATATAGAAGTACACCTTCGAGCCCCGCTTCAGACTGGAATCAAAGAAGCAATGTCAGCTCTCGGAATATCTAGGCGACGGGCAATTGCATTTGCACTGGGTCACAATATTGGATAAAACAAAACAATTGCCATGAAAGCGCAGCCAGGTGTTACCCCTGACGCGTGCAATACCGAGTCGTATGTGTTCCACGCCGAGAGCAAGGGTGGCGACGGGTGCCGGGTCACCGGTTTGTCCGGTCAGCTGACACTGGTGACACCAGTGACCCCTGGTGCACAGGGTCCTGCCTCTGCCGAGGCTGTACGGGCGGAGGCAGCAGCGGCGCTCACCTCATGTCAAAGCGGAGCAGAAGGGCGATGAAGATGCCCGGAATGACGATGTCGCCCCAAGCCCAGCATGGCGAAGTTGTTGGCGGCCAGGCCCTTCTCCAGTAGATCTTGCGGGAAGACGACTAGAAAAGAACGTCAGGATATGTCACGGGGGTGGCGTGCAGGCCAGAGGCTGCGCCCCAGTGAGAGCGCGTGTCAATGACACGGCCGCGCGGACCTGGCTCCCTGGCCACTGGGTGACATCCTAGTCTCCGCACCGCCCCCTCGGAGGGGCTGCTGTGGAAACCCCTCACCGCGCAGTGCAGCATACATTAACACAGACACTCATCGTTCAGCCTTCGTAATGGCCGAGTTCGGCCCTGGTCTCCAGTGCGTATGTCACAACCTTCCTCTCCACACTGCACATTGCCAAGAGCATTGAAAGCCCGTGGCTGGCATTTTAAGACAGGTGTGACGCGTTAATCTGTTTATCGCCGTCGCTGCTCCTCCGCTTCTGCCTCCCCCTCCCCCCCCCCCCCCCCTCCACACCGTAACCACTCTGACGGCGCGGGGGTCTCACAGGGAGCCCACCTGCCCCGTCCCGGCTTTCACGTACGCTTGATGGGCGCCTCGAATGAGCGGGCGACAGTAACCATGACGTCAGTGCCGAACACCCAGAAGATGTCGTAGATGAAGAGGCCGCCCAACAGGATGACGCCCGTCAGCACGCTGTTCAGGTGCAGCATCTCCACCCCGTTCACGGAAAACGCCAGGCCGAAGATGTTGTTAGCGATCCAGTGCTGAGGGGAGACGGGGGGGGGGGGGAGGGTCAAATGGGTGCGGGACGAGAGCCTGGTCACACTCCCAACTCATCTGGTCAGTGCGGTCTTTGTCCTATTCTCAGCCTCCTGATCTTTGCCGGAGCCCCTCCGTATAACAGCCTAGTCCCATAAAAAACAACAACAAATTGAACTTCACTGCTTCCATATGGAGCTGGCGGCTCCTGACCTTGAACTGCGACGCCACTCTGCCCGGCTCAGCCAAGCCCACCTTATAAGCGAGCTTCGCCATGTCGGAAGCATTTTTCTACACATCGGTCTGCATACGCTCCTGTTCTATGGATGGGGGAAGAAGACACGGGAGGAGAAGGTCACGTGTGACGTGGCCCACCCGGTCCTGGGGTTGGGAGTTTAACGTCGGCCGCGCGACTGACGTGACTGCTCAAATGACTTATATTAAGCATGGAAAGGACTGGCCGTGAAACAATTCGAACGCCACACTTCTCGGGCCGTTTGTGCGCCTCGGACGCCGATCTGGATTTTCCGGCGGGTCTGTTCGGATTTAAGACGCCATTTACGAGGGTCGCACGCTTCTCATGACCTTCTGTGGGCTCGGTGCGACCAGCAGCACAAGGATTTTTCACACCTACAAAAACCTTTGGCGGTCTTCTGGTCAATTGAAAACAAATAACCAGCTATGCCTACGCAAAATGCAAAGCTATTTTGCCTTCGTTGTAAAGGAAGATCATCTGCGATACAGTATGCCACACGCGAGGACCGATACTTTGCACAGAGCTCTAAGTTCCTCGGGAATCAGCCTTATATGCATTTGGAGGCATACTTCTGCTTCATTCCACCGCTTGATTACGCCCAAAGTGGGCACACCGGTTAAAATAGACTTCAAAGAACAAAACGTCCAAAAAACTGATCGTTTTCAATATGTGTCCTCCCTCCATGTATGACTTATAATACGCCTTACCGCTGCGCACACCCAACGTGCGCCTACGACTACAGCTTGCAGACGGGTGTTGCCCGGGTTTCTTGCGGCTAGTACTCTCCGGGAGGGTATTCCCCGACTTCGTTGCGTACGCGGCCCCCTGGCGAGTACGTCCAGGGATCCCCAGCCGGTCACCTCCAGGCGGGTATTCCCTGACTGTTGCGTACGCGGCCCCCTGGCGAGTACGTCCAGGGATCCCCAGCCGGTCACCTCCAGGCGGGTATTCCCTGACTGTTGCGTACGCGGCCCCCTGGCGAGTACCGTCCAGGGATCCCCAGCCGGTCACATCCAGGCGGGTATTCCCTGACTGTTGCGTACGCGGCCCCCTGGCGAGTACGTCCAGGGATCCCCAGCCGGTCACATCCAGGCGGGTATTTCCCCGTCTTTGTTTTGGCGAGCTTCCACGAAATGAGTGCTTTCCAGTGTTCCCTGTAGTCAGCTGCCTCCAGAAAGGCATTCGACACGTTTCTTGCACCAAGCTACCCGTGATTGGTCAGGCGCAGAACAATGGGGTGATGGTGACCCCACGGCGGTGACGTCAGACCCAGAGCGGCCATGACGCGACTGCTCTGTGTTCATGCCGTCGCCGGGGACCGAGCACATCGACACCACTCCTCTTGGACAAGTGTGCTTGAGCATGGGGGGCGGACGGGGGGGGGGGGGGGGGGGGTCAACGGGCACTGTATCGACAGGTGTGGCGCGCCACGAGGCACTCACAAACACTGGCCAGTACGCGACGCTGCACATTTCTGAAGAAGCACGGCCATACCGCTCTTAGCGGGTGATCTCGTCTTCATCCGGCCCGTCTGACCATTCCGCCCCCGTCTCCCACCGTTTGGACGTCACTCCTCCTGCCTCTGACCGCACCATGTCGTGGCCCGCATGCCCCCCCCCCCCCCCACAGCCCCAGCGGCAGGTCGTAACGACTCCTGTCCGCGCAGCGGGCGCGCGTCACGACTGAGCGCCGTCGCTGAGCTTCCATACTCCCGAGATGCTCGCCTAGACCTGGTGTTCTCACATCGCACGATGTGGCGTGCTTCAGTTCAATGAGGTTTTCTCAGAGAGCGGCGGCATCCAAAGCCTTTTGGGGTTACAGCGTTTCGTGCGCACCACGAACAAAATGCTGTTTTTTGCAAAGTGGGCGAAGGTCCGGAATCCTGTCCCATGATATGGAGTCACCATGACGGAACAAAAAAATCACCTTTCCAGTCAACGAGCTTACACGCATAGTCGGCGCCATTCCGGGCGCATTTTTTTCGATTTTTTTAGATTTAATCCGAGCCTTTTTAATGGGTGAATTTCTGGAATCAAAGCTCACCCAAAGCAGTGGTTGTTGTGCAAGCCCTAACCCCTACCATCCGATCGCGCAATTTCAGGTCAACAGCAGAATTTGGTGGCGAAAGCTTAGTGTGGCGCATTGTTCGGCACGGTCCGTCCCGCTCTCTGACGTCATCTGGTTTTTATCGCGGCCGCTGCCACAGGCCGTTGACCATACCTGTCAAGGGCAAATAGCAAGTGCTTAAAGCGACTACTAAAACTCACCACGCCACGGTTGGGTGACTGAAAGGCACGCGCTCTAACCAACTGAGTCACCGGGACGGACGGGAGATGCCGACCGACAAGGAGGGCCGGGCCGGTGTGACTCCATCCCGGAGTGAACCCGAGCCCGAGGGCAGCGCGGGGCGGGCGACGCAACCTTCTGGACGAGGTACCAGACGCCGACGGCAGCCGACAGCGCCAGGCTGACCAAGTCGTGTGTGCTGAACTTGAAAGTCGATGAGATCCTCTGTGGCATCCTGAGTCAACCTCAGGTGGTACTGGATGAACGGCACCGAGGCTGGCAGCAGTCGGCCGACGCGCTCGCTGATAAGGTGCGTCAGCGCCAGCACGCCCAGCATGAAGAAGTAGCCCGTCAGCAGCAGGTTTATGTACTCCTTGCTGAAGATCTGCAGCATAATGTGACATGGTTTGAGGGATGCTGCAAGACTTGATGAGATGTGAACTTGGACTTTTCAATAAAGATTTTGAGGTGGTAATCATGATGGTAAACATTGCGTGGTAATCGTGATGATACAAACTGTATTTGCAACAAAGTTCATAAACAAGTTAAAAGAAGCAGCTTTTCTGTTACCCTTGCTTTATAAGTGTATGGGATGTGTTCAAAACTTCAGACATGGATGCCTTAACAATGATTAACAATGACAACATAAACTTTAATTAATGATTTTCCTGCCAAAGCTTTTAAAAATTAGACAACTTACCTTAAAAACAATGTAGATTCCAAATAATGCACAACTGGCTATAATTGGAAACATTGCTGCATCCTTTCGGGTCATCCTCTCAGGTTTCTCTCCTGTGCGTTCACAGTTTTCCTGAAAGAAAGACATCAACATCAGCACCTATGAAATCACCCAATTCCTCTGTCAGGTGGACATAGGCTTGCAATGCTAGTGACTACAGACATATGTACAGAAAGGATTGAGACATTACTATCCATTTTCATAGTTTATTGGGCTCACATCAATTTGGCAGTGTTGCATGCACACAGTTTGTTTGAAAATTGTATTGTTTCTTTCTCTTCCTACCACAGGAAATGTAGGAGAGGGAGGGTGACACTTCCCTCCATCAGTTGATTTCCCATCCCCAGCCACCATGTACAAACCTGTGAAAGCACTGGCACACTGTCTGCACTGCCATGGATGGCACCCCTTTAATATTATTATTTCCTTAAAAGTTCCATCAGCAAAGTATGCACATTGCTGATATCCCAGTGGGCTGAAAAAAGTTCTAAGTATTTCCACATTTCATAAAGAGCTGTATGCTCTAGCTCCTGAAACCATGTTGGCCTGCTGGTGCAATGGGTGGACAGTCATGGGCCAACCAGGACTGCACTTCAGAGAAGACACCACACATGCTGTGTTCAGTCATGGTAGGGTCATGCCACAGCCACACTGATGCCATGATGACTGTAACTGGAGCAAGGTTTCTCTGCATCAACTTGAATACTTGGTGCCATCCCAGGCTTGCATATCAGCCTTAATATGGACATTTCAGAACTTTGAGCCAACAACCCTCCATAGCCTTCAGTGGTTTCCAATGACTTCACACTAGTGGTTTCCAATGACTTCACACTCAGAGCTGCAGACACTTTATGCTGAGGTTTTCCACCACCATCCCAAAAACAGACCCCCCATAATGCATGTTACACAAATTATGCACACAAATTCTGAAAAACAGCAAATCCCAACTGCAATAACCTTGCTTACATATCCTGTTAGACCTGCATGCTGTGGATAAGCAAAGGCAAAACAAATACTCACTTTCTGGTCTGCATGATGCTTGATGGAACGAAAGGACCCAAAGAAGATAGGCAGCAATGCCATAATGACCAAGCTGCTGTAGGCAATCGCCATTCCCTCCGGGGTAGCCGGAATCTTTCCAGTACCATTTTTCACAGCTTCCGTGATGTTCTCGACAGTTTCAGTCACATTTTCCACAGTTTCCACTGCTATGTCGTCCATGGTTTCTTCTTCGAGTCACGAAGGTTTACGGCAAATGGGTGAGCGAATATCCTCAATCGCTTGCAATGACAAAACCCGTCAACAGCTCTCCATATGCTGACGTCCGCTTTCAGTTCCGCCGGTAAGACTGCATGGGCCAACGCGGGGTATATACCGTATGGACCAAATACTGAACGTGTAACAAGCTGTGCTGCCAAATTTGAAGATTTGCTTTGGGAATCGAAATTTTTTAGCAAAGGCGCAATCCCCTCGGCATCAGTCCTCGGATCCATATCATATTGTCCAAGGTACAGAATATCCAAAGATACAGAATGTCCAAGGAGCAAAATTCCAAAGGTAAAGAATGTCCACAGTTCATAATGCCCATAGCACACAATGTCCAAAATGAGAAGCAACTTCCAACATGGTGCAGAGTGGAAGGGGACATTGTGTACCTTTGGGCATTAGGTACCTTGGACAATAGGAACGCCTCCCCAGTCCCTCGAGGCTTCAGAAGGGCATTCTGTGCAGCACAAATGTATCAGGAATCCAAAAACAGGGCCCCTATGGCGACGCAGTGAACCCCTTGTCTGAAAGCCTCTGAAGGCCTCTTACGCCTAGATATGGTCCCTCTATGGCGAAATTCCGGCTACGTCACTGGTGTTTTCATAGTTTCTGAATGGAAAGCAGAACTTCGAAAACTTATTTCTCGCCTTAGACGATATACAATTTGAAGATGATGAATTTAAAAAATCCTACACATTGGATATTCTGTACTTTGGACCCTACGTACCCTGGACAATGGGAACACCATCCGTCCACACATAGCCGGTTGTATTGTGATTTGGGCTTAAGGGCGCGTCGACAGCCGCGGCCATGTTACGCCCGTTACATTTCGTTCGAGCCGATCTAAAATATATCTCCATTTTTCCGGTATTCTTCCGAGGAACAAGGCTTTTACAACTCCCTTACCGATCTGGAAACGATGTCGGAAGGCGGGGCCCGCGCGTCACCCGTTAATTGCCCGCCTACGCGCCCGGGCATACATTTTGCACGTTTCTTCGCCTCACTGCGTCAAGTCTGCGTGTCTAGGAAGTGTCTGGGAAACCAGAGGTACGGGGTTCGATTCTGCGCGGTGCCCACCCTTCGTACCAGGGTGAGAATTAGGCGACGCCATACAGCATTATCAGCTGAGTGCGTCGTAGATCCCCGATGACGACGGAAACAGCGGAGTCAAACTCATCCAGCACATTTTAACATCACTTTATTGTTCACATCAGACGACCTGCTCAGCTACTCACATAACCTTGACGATGCAATTTCTAGCGTCATGAGGTGAAAGATGAGAATGATGCTACCCTTTTCGTGATGCATGACAGTGTACAAACAAGAGACGCCGCATTACCCGGGCTAATTCAACCGAATGCCAACGGACAATTTGGGAACGAAAATCAGTGAAACAATACAAAATAGAGTACCCCAACCTCATGCAGCTTGCAGCGCGTGGGTGCTCCAGTTCTCTCCAGCTCCGCAAAGCGCGCGCCCGCCGCCGTCCGGCAACCAATCAGCGTCGGGAGTGGGACACATTCGACCAATCAGCGTCGGACACGTGACACACTGCACGAACCAGCGTCGGGAGTGGAACACGCTCCACCAACCAGCGCCGGACGTGGCACACAATCGACCAATCAACGTGCCGGCACGCGGCGACCAGCAGTTCAGCCACGATGGATGGGGAAAATGCTGTACGTATAAAACCAGTTCGGCGATCCGTCGGCTCTTCACGCTGTGGACATGGGCTCGGGGGCGGCTGCGGCGGCGGCCGTGTCTCCGGCGCCCGCCTGCTTGGTCTCCTGCTTGACGGCGTCCTTGGCCTCGGCCGGCTTGACGTCGCCCTCGTCGGTGGCCATCTTCTCCGGAGAGCCACCCTCCGTCCGCAACTTCTTCTTCTTGCCCGAGCTGGCGGCACGGACAGCGCTGTCACACACGCACGCACACAGAGGACGGCGTGATGACGACTCAGCGGCACCGAGTGTGGCACGCGCAGGGAAAGTAACGATGCCGCGATCCGCAGATACATAGGTCAACACACTGATAACGTCATGCGGTGACAATCGAAACGATGAAGTGCTCGACATTTGTGTCGGCGCTGCGCGCGCGCGTCCCCGAGCTCACCTCTCGTCACGCCGACCACCCTCGCCCTCGTCCTCGCTGTCCGAGAACTCGTTGTCGCCCTGTACCCGCTTGTCGGAGGCGCGGATGCTGACGCGCTCGTCGGGCGCGTGCGTCTTGTCCTCGTCTTCGTCCTCCTCCTCGTTCACGGCGTCCTCAGGAATATTCTGGGCCTGATGGCGGCCAGGAAGGGTCGGCACACCATTCCGGACCACGGACACGGCACTAATTCCACGTCAGCGGTGCTAGTACACGACATAATCAAACCAATGTGGGCACACTCCACACTTGCGGGCCATCACTCGCAGACATGCCAAGAACTCAAACACTACGTGCGTACACTCAGATTCAGCCATATGATTTAATAAAATTACAGCGAAAGCGGTAGAGGAAACACACACACGGTTGCTGCGGCGGAAAACGCTGAATGATGACAGCTTGGCAGAGGAAGCTCCCCTGTAGTGTAACAAAAGGAAATTCGCCAAATCGCATTGCCACCACCATAGGGACATCCAGCTATCCCTAAACGATCGCGAGGAGGAGATGAAAGGCGCGCGGCACCTGGCCACTCACCTGCACTCCTGGCGCGTGGGGCAGCATGCGCAGGTTCTCAAACAGTCTGGTCTTGATCTTGTCCAGGTACTCAGGCGTGTTCTGGTTGGCCATGTTGGACGGGCTGATGTGCAGCTTGAAGTCGGGTCCGAAGTACTCGAAGTAGTCGTTGTAGGGCAGCTCGTTGGCCACATCCACGTTGAGCGCCACGGCCGTCTCGTAGGTCCAGCAGCGGGCCACGTTGCGGATGGTGTAGCCGCCGCCGCCCAGCAGCAGCAGCGGCAGGTTGTACCGCTTGATGAACTCCACGCACTTGGCGACCTGACGGCGCACGTCAGGTGGCCGGTAGGCAGCTCCGACCGCTCGGAAGGGCGGAGACCGTCACAGGGTGAGAGGAAGCGCCGCAGTCGGCATGCCGGTGCGGCGGTAGGCAGCTCCGACCGCTCGGAAGGGGCGGCAGACCGGTCACAGGGGTGAGGAGGAGGCACCGATCAGATCGGCTAAACACGGCGCGGCCCGGTCAGGCAGCACCGACCGCTCGGAGGGGCGGCAGACCGTTCGCAAGGGGTGAAGAGGAAGCACCGACCATACCAGCTGTAGACGACGAAATCGGAAAAACACGTGCAGTCACGTAGATAGACGAGCGCGGGCGTCCAACATCGTTTCGCAAGCACCACGGCTTTGCCCTGCGAGTGACAACGCGATATCCAAAGAAATGGTGCATTTACGCACGCGGTCATGCAGACTTCCACAGCTTTTGCAGGTCATTAATTGGGTGTTTACGGGCATCCATCTTAATGCTTTCCTCTGCCGCGTTCCAACATCCCCCCCCCCCCCCCACACACACACTAAAAAGTGTTGCAGCCGCCTTTAGCCTCTGCCTGTCGAGTCATAGCAGTGCTCTCACTGCCACCTCACCTTTGAGCGCCAGGTCAAAGTGACCTTGACTGCTGCCCCCCCTTCCCCCCCCCCCCCCACCTTCTGAGTGCAAGCTGAAGCGACGTTCTGATTGCCCGTCCACCTTTGAGCACAACGTCAAAGCGGTGTTATCATCGCTGCCCCACCGCTATTGAGCGTGTGGGTTCGAGGAGTAGCTCCGACCGCCTCTCACCTTTGAGCGTGAGGTTGAAGCAGCCGAGCCGGTCGCCGGAGAGCGAGTCGGCGCCGCACTGCAGCACGATGGCCGACGGCTGGTACGTCTCCATCACCTTGGACATGATCGGCACGAAGATCTGCTCGTACACGTCGTCGTCGATGCCGTCGCGCAGCGGGAAGTTGACGGCGTAGTACTTGCCGCGGCCGGCGCCGATGTCCTGGAAAGCGACCATTCTCGACACGGGACGCGGGACACCGTCGACCGCGTTGGTCCGTCACACCAGCAGGAGCACACTTCTACAACCTTAGGTTCGTTCAAAGGCGACCGTATTTCTAGCTTGAGGGCACACACGACAAAACCATGACCTCCAGCGCCTGCGCTGACGACGGCGCCAAGTGGTCTCGTTTCACAAGTCGCTGTCGCCAAGCGTCTGTCTGAGCATCACGCATCACACAGGGCTGAAACTGCCGCGACGTCAGAGCCGACACGCATTCTGAGATCCCCCACCTGAGAGAAACACCATCCGAACATGGGACAACCGCATATCCCAATAGTTCCGCGGCGCCCATCTCCCCGGGTAGTGCTCCCAGCTCGTGCGGGAGCACTCCGACCGGCGCGGCCGCGCCCACTTACCCTGAGGTCGCCCGTGCCGGGGAAGTACTCCCCGTACTTGTGGAACGAGACGGTCATGACGCGGTCGGTGGTGTAGAAGGCCTCCTCCACGCCGTCGCCGTGGTGGATGTCGATGTCGATGTACAACACCCGCTGGTGGTACTTGAGCAGCTCCAGGATGGCCAGCACGATGTCGTTCACGTAGCAGAAGCCGGACGCCTGCAGATCAGCCACAGAGCTCATCACATTTGGGAAGGCCGACAGCCCTGTCTGTCGCACGTAAAACTTGAAACGCACGGAAGGTTCACCCCGGCGCCAGTGAGAGTGGCCGGCAGCTGCGCGTCCACGCCATAGGACAGAATGAGACCACCATGTGTAAATCGCTCAGCCCCTAGTCCGTGGCCGGGTTTCCAGCTGCGCGAACCAGGGACTGAAAACCTGAAGCTAAGATGTTTGTGCTTAATCTTTACTCACAAGGCAATGCAGGTGCATCAATGCCAAGCAGCGACCCAACAACAAAAGAACGTTTCCCACGTTCCAAAATCGTGTACGCTTTCAGCACAACATATACTTATCATAGCATGAAACCAGCTGTCTGGCGTCCCTGGTTTGGGCAGTTGGACCGAAGCGGGCTCAGCCGCCTTATCCGCCGCTTTTTCGCGCGATAAGGGCGGTTAACAACAGACTTTCCAAGTGAATGAACGATTTCACAACGAACTGTTCGCGTGGTGTGGACCTCCTTACAACACGTATATAGTTCTGTCGTAGTGTGGGCCGCCTCATACAACAGACTATTTGGCGCGATGTGGGCCGCCCTACAACGGACTATTTGGCGCAGTGTGGGTCGCCTTATCTCGGACTATTTGGCGTGATGCGGGCCGCCCTACAACGGACTACTTGGCGCCGTGTGGACCGCCTTACTACAGACTATTTGGCGTAATGTGGGCCGCCCTACAACGGACTATTTGGCGCGACGTGGGCCGCCTTCAAACGGACTATTTGGGCGCAGTGTGGGTCGCCTCACCTCGGACTTTTTGGCGTGATATGGGCCGCCGCTACAACGGACCATTTGGCGTGATGTGGGCCGCCCTACAACAGACCATTTGGCGTGATGTGGGCCGCCTTACAACGGACCATTTGGCGTGATGTGGGCCGCCCTACAACGGACCATTTGGCGCAGTGTGGGTCGCCTCACCTCGGACTTTTGGCGTGATGCAGGCCGCCAGCCCAGTTGACGGCGATCTCCGCCGCCTGCTGGTTCAGCTTGACGGCCGCCGGCCACCGAGCCGCCCGTGGACAGCTGGCAGAACTCGTACAGACCGTCGAACACCGGGCAGTCCTCGCCCACGTTAACTGCGGGAGCGGGGCAGCATCAGACAATGGCCGGACAGGGGCGCCTCGCCGTATGTCCGGACGAGACCCACTCCACACGACCACCGGCGTAGGAAGGAAGGCGCAGCTGAGGAACACCACTAGGAATATGCCGTGTGAATACAAACTAACTGGCACGTTAATACAAATACAAAATATTGATGGTCAAAGAACCATAACTAGTTGGTAAAACTGCTTTTAAAGTCAAAATATACCACGACACTGAAATGCATTTTAGGAAACTACTTCTTAAATTGATCTTCAGTGGTACCGTCGAGGCATAACCTAGCATTCAGCATTATTACATTGAAAAATCCTGGCTGGAGCACTCACATCTCTGCATTTGTTTGTTGTACTCGGACATGTTGTCTGGTCGTATGGACCGCAGGAAGCGGATGTAGTCATCGCTGTGGAACTTTGTCATCTCTTCCTGGGTGGCCTTGTGCGGCCGCTGCGGCGAGGAGGACACGGTTTAGTTGCGTCACGGGACAATGGGGGGGGGGGGGGGGCACTATGGGTGCGCCGTGGATAGCAGCCGACACCACAGATATGAGCTCGCCTATGTTCCAGCGAATGATACACCCACTAGGCGTTTGTATGGGGTTGCCTAGTGCCAGCTGAGTCCTAAGGGCAGTAGTGAAAACGACATAAGTATATGAAATACTGACGAACAATGAGAAGGGCACGATTATCATGTATTACCTTGCACCAATGCGTACGAAAAGGGCATGCTGTCAAAGCACATGCTTTTCACTAACTGCGTCGGAAAGGGGAGGTCTAACCGGATATTGATCAAGGGAGTCAAGTCCCCCCCCCCCCTCCAATATTTTTGATAATTCATAAGCACACTGAGACATCAGCACACCATTTTAAGTAACTGACAATTGATCAAGCCTATGTCTTGCACTTAAATAATTTTGAGGTCACAATAGGCCAAAACTGAGCAAAAGATCATTTTTGACAAGTGTAGTTGTGAACAGATTGGCATACAAACTGAGGCAACACTAGTATTTGTAAACAGAAAATGTGCCCCAATTAATCCATCATTCATATGCCCTGTTGTGTTGTTTCAATAGTATGCATCGAATATTGGAATGTGAAATACGAAAAATATTGATAAAGCATGAATGCCAACTTAAAATATTCAACAACACACTACAAATATTTGGCCTCAAACAAATAAATCACCAAATTTGAATAACATACCCTAGATACAACTATGACGAATGCATGCATTTATTTTCAAGCAATTATCTGTAACGATGACTGAGTTATAGTATGAAATACAACACACTGTCAGTGCCCGGGTGGGCCAGGACCCGTGGCAGCGGGCGGCGGGACTCAGGTCTGCCGCGGCAGCAGAAACCGCCAAAGTTTGTTGTGTGACCCGAGACCGCATACCATACCGCTATCGGTTCCATGACATCAGTGCTACAACAAAACTCAAACAGGCAGAGGCGTTACATTGCTTCTGCTGCCGACTTACACACGACATTGATGCTACGCCACAAAACTTATACTGCAAAAGTCATACTTGTCATTACTCTACTGCAAATACTTGTAAAGCCACTGCTCATACACGGCATTATTTCTACCGCAAATACTTAAACGCAACTTAAGTGCTACAGCAAACTTGTGGTCAAGTTTTTATAGAAGTGATGGCTGGTATACATCTTTTGCAGCATAAGTTTTGACATGATGTACTCTGTCGACACACAAGTTTTTGCAGTAGAGGTAATGTCGCGCACAAATGAAGACTGCATGAGTCTTTGCTGCATAAGTAATGACGAGCATAAGTTTTTGCAGCATCAGTTTTGTCATGCTGCACTCGCGTCGTTTATGAAATTTTGCAGTAAGAAATGATGCAGCGTTTAAGAGAAAATTGGATAAGTTTTTGCAATAGATGTAATGGTGTGTATAACCTTTGAAGCATAAATTTTGATGCACAGCACTTTTGTGTACAAGTCTTGGCAGCAGTGCGAACGTCGCGTATGAGTAAAGTCTGCACGACTTTTCACAGTAGAAGTAATGCCGCGCATAACTAATACCGCAGCACTCCTGTCAGCAGGAGGTAGCACCAATGTCGTAACAAGGGCGCTACCGATTGGTATGTTATATTTTTTAATCTGGCCTCGTCGCTTCTGAAGACGAGCAGGGGTGAAATCCGCAACCTCCGGTCAATGGTGTGCCGCTGGGGAGCCCGGCGAAAGACGAGCAGACGAAAACACAACACAGTGATAAAATCAACTTACGTAGATCTCCATTTTTCTGTAGAGACCATAGTTCAGCAGAAGGTTGTGGGTCATGCGTATCCGGTGGGGTTTCATGGGATGACCTTGACCATAGTAATAGTTTCCGACATCGCCTGTGAAAAAGAAAAGTTCGTGATACATGACCCATGTTCCCGACTTGAAGCGTGCGATGAACACGTCGAGCAGGCACTCTGGGCCAACAATAATGTCACCCGGCCAAAAAGAAAATACGACACCTGTGGGAGTCAATGAAAAGCAGATGTACCAACATTCGCAAACAAAATCTGCAATGCAAGAAATCTAAAATTGTTGCAAGGGAACCTGGAAAGAATTTCCAGCCACACACATGTACCAAAGACACGCGAACACAGGACAAAGACAGCTTACTGTTTCACACTTGTCACCCACACAAACATGGGAAAGCTCAGAGAAAGCACACAAACAGCTCATATCCACCCGCGGAGCATGTGAAAGGCGGCAAAGAAAATCGCACGCGTCTAGTTGGTGTTCTCTGACGCACCCAGGCGCCGCCCAATAGGCCGTCTCTCTTTCGCCAGCAGCAGGGGTGGCACCAGGCCCTGGCACGCACGAGGGGGAAGGCACGCCCCAAGAGGACGTATGCGTCCCTCCAATGAGCGACAACCTTGGCATGACGCTCCCAGCAATGGACTGTTCAGTGTGTACATCAGGCGGCCCAGTAACAACAAATAACCATAGAGCTCCTCAGGATGGGAGAATCTCATGCTGCAATAAGATGAGACCTGAAACACACTGGTTGTAGCATGACAGCCAGTGTATCAGACCCATGAGACAAAGTGACCCTCCAAAAAGTAGTATAAGAAAACACCAATAATTCTGAGTACCAAAACCCAGTGAAGAGACTTGCTTCCAATCAATGATGCTTTAAATGCCTGAGCCATCTTTTCTGCAAAACTAGCTTTCCCTATGCATCACATATGATGTAGGCTTATCTGCTGAAAACCTTTGGTACTATGCCTTGTTGAAAACAACACATCCATATGGTATACCTGCAATGAACTGGCTTGTAATACTAGGGGCCTGCTAGGACTCAGCCATTATGACAATGGTTTGAATTATGTTGACTAAAACTGACAACACTTACTAATCAACTAATTTGGCAATACACTATCAGCACAATATCTGCATGTCTATTGCCTGGAGAAATGACAATTGTGCAGTTTTTGTACAAAAGTGATTGTGGCAACTGGGGTCTTAAATGGCAATTCTATCTCGGCAACACAATAATCAAGACTATTTATCAGCTAAATTTCTCAGAGTACAACATTTTGCATTCAGTCCAGCAATAGCCATTGGACACTACATCTTGGATTACACAACACCAATACACTATGTGTACTTCACACACTATCACATGCAAGGGACCCCAATCCTCAGCTTTTCATGACCTGGTGAACAAATTTGCCTTTGATTTGGCTGACCCAATGGTGTCAGATGAGTAGTTAAGAGCTGGTCTGCCCATTGAATTAATGACAATGTTACAATGAATATTGTCCACTGTGCAGCAGCTTGATGCTCTACCCTGCAAGCTGGGGCCAATCAGCTCAGCACAGCTGCCTATCAGGAGAGTTATTAAAGAAAGCCTGACACACTTATGACATAATATCAGCAGCTTCTACAGTGCCATCAAACAGTACAAATGGGTAAATGGTTCCAATGCAACTTACCAATCACAAGATTTTGGGCCAGGCTAAAAGCTAGCAGAAAGTTCTGAGGCAGGTATTTGTAGAACATGATAGTTCTGAGGCTAGCATTTGTAGAACACAATATGCCAGACATTCTCTTACCAATCACAAGATTTTGGGCCAAGCTAAAAGCTAGCAGAAAGTTCTGAGGCAGGCATTTGTAGAACTGATAGTTCTGAGGCTAGCATTGTAGAACACAATATGCCAGGAACATTCTCAAGTACTTCACAGGGTCAACACAAACTCCTGCTGGACAAATAACTGAGGAAAATGCCAGGAATATCCCTCCTGGGTAACTCAGCTGGTATAACGCTGGAACTCGAAGTCAGAGGATCCCAATTCAAATCACAGTAAATCCAAGAAGAAATTTAGCCTGACACACGCACATGACTGAAAGCTTAAACGGAGTCCTAGCAAAACATCTTTTCCCTTTGCATTACTATCCTTGCCCTCAATCCTTTCATTAACCAGGAAAATATTATTCAAAATGAGATCAATGGCATCGGCATGTCTACACAAAAATTTCACCTGTGATCCACACATGCATCTGACACAAATGGCAAGACAGGATATTATAATCAGATGTTTTTCCCCAGTGCTGGACATGCTATGAGACTGGCTAGTCAAACATCTAATAATATGCAATCTGTTTAGATATATCTAGTAAGGGGAAATGAGCCCACACCATGGCCTTGTCCCCCCCAACAAAAATCTGTACAATTTAGTTCGCCCTCTTCTATCTGCTATCTCACCAACACCTTGTCACCTTGAGTTTCACGCTACAGTAAAACATTGAAAATGACCACCCTAAGCATCCTTGATGTTGCTATGATGCTTAGGACACTGACATTTATCACATGGCATTTATGATATGGCACTTATGACACTCACACTTGACATTCCATCATTTATTAAAAAAGTATCAGACTTCAGCTTGGCATGCAAGTATTATGGGCAATCATTCAATAAATATATTTAAAAGCTGACAGCCTGTCAAACCTGACACACTGGTTATCCCAGCATTGGTAACTGAGGTAATTTCCCAACACCTCCTATCTTTATCTTAGAACTTATGATGCTAAAGCAAAGAATAGTCAGACATAAGGTAATCTCAAATAAAACTGCACAGAATGAAACTTTCAGGCATAGTGTAAAGCCAATGAGACTCTGTTACATTGATTGATCAGTCATCAGGCATACACTTATAAGCATCTATAATTTCAGACAACTGCATGTCAGTTATGCCTCCTTTAAAGGAACACCTAGGCAAGTGTGATAGAATCAATACTTATCTCAGTGTTTAATGATGCCATATTATATTCTATATCAACAATAATAAAAGCAATATTCCTAACCTCACACTTAGATGCATTTAACTGGCATGACCATCATCAGCATATAGCTAAGCAAAGGCTGAAAATTGGTTGTACCCTAAAATTGCATACAATGTTTTTAGGAAACATTCTCTGGCATAGCAAGGATGTGAAAGTTTGGACAGCAATTAACATAATTTTGATGATGGCTGACAGAAAACAAATGATTATCCTAAAGTAATCAGGCCTTATGCAAATCTGCAGACCTGCCTAGCCTGCAATGCAGTGAAAATGCACCACATGGTCTAGAATAAAGATATAAAAAGTGTACAGGGTGCTACAGGGCTGCAGACTAGTTCACGAGACAGCTCAATGACAGCTCTAGATGACTACATAACACTGATGCACTGAACCTGGCACACACATTGTGAAAAGTAAGGCCAGGCTAAGAAGCTGACTTTGGAATATCATAATATATGATAATTATTGCTTTGAGAACTGAAATTATGCCTGTCCAGTATCATGCACTCAAATGAAAGTTGGAATGTCACACTATGCCATACATGTTGAGCATAATACATGGGCTTGGAGTTCAGGCTATGAAGGGTCCAGAACTCTCAGGAACCTGTGTAATCTCAATGGAACATTCAATGTATCTAAATGGACTTTCAACACAGATTCCCCATGGATTCCCTGTGGCACCCACCCTTCCTGCCAGGGTGAGAGGCAGGCGATGCCATATAGCCTCAGCAGCTGAGTGTGTCATAAACCCCTAATGATATGGCATGAAATCACATTTAGCTAAATTCCAGTTTTAGATAAAAAATACAATCGAAATTATGACAAAATCAAGAGCCTCTAACAAATGCTCCAATAAACTGAGCTGCACCTCTGGGCCTTACATGGTTTCCATGCTAGCTTTACAAAGTGAAGCACTGCATCTTCAGATCATCTTCAGAAATATAACAAATGCATTCACGCTAAAGAACTGCAATTCCAAAAAGCGCACCAACAAAGATAATATTTTGGGGTTAGGCCGCATTCGAATGCACTTATTTATAAATTCAAATGCCGTTTCAAAGGGTTGTAGACAACTACGGCGCAAAGGCGCCGGCGTCCAAATTGAATGCACAGCGTCTACATCGTCCACCCCTGGGGCAACAAATAAATGCCAAAGTAGCCCAAACATTCCTATTGAGACAACTCACTGTCGTAGTAATAGCACACCCTCTTCTTGCTGTGCGTTGGCGCGGCCATCCCTCCAAACCACCCGGTCCCCTGCCGGGCAAAACACGAGAGGAGCGAGCAGTGACCTCTGTGTCTACTTGTGCAAGTTGCTCAACCGGGCTACAAAGGGATTTTTTTAGTGATCATTCCGAGATACGAACTAAGTTTCCGTTGGATATCTTAAATAAAAACAACATAGAATCTTCCCAGGAGATAATTAGTATAAAGAGATCGAGCGGGTTCATATCCTGCAGGTGGTGTTTTCGAAATCCTGTTCACGTACTTAACCCAAGTAATTATATCGTTCGAAGTGTTTGCTGGTTTGAC
Organism: Pollicipes pollicipes; assembly: GCF_011947565.3. Taxonomy (NCBI): domain Eukaryota; kingdom Metazoa; phylum Arthropoda; class Thecostraca; order Pollicipedomorpha; family Pollicipedidae; genus Pollicipes; species Pollicipes pollicipes. The sequence goes on along the minus strand of NW_023596225.1, from coordinate 25,154,102 downwards.
AAGTATACGTTATATCGAAAACAATTTTTAAAATAATGTATAGTTCATGTGCTTATCTAAAACTATTTTTGGTTACCAATGTATAGCGAACCTCTTGATAATTCATGACAGACAATCTTGAAGTTCTTACTACGATTATCGCGCACTTGATCAGTTGCGAGGACATTCGTTGGGAGTGGGCTGCGCGTTGCGGCAGGAAGTGGGGGAGGCGGGTCTTGGCGGCAGGTGCGCATGCCGTTTTTGGAATTGGGAAGGAAAGTACGCAGTGATTTTAAAGACAGCAAATAATGCCGAGAAAATCGATGCCTCTCGCGCCGCGAAGACCGACTACGATGAAATCGAACTCAATGGCGTCGAAACTGAACCTTGCGGTTTGGAACCGTTGTAAGAAATCTGCACACGAGTGGATGTCGATGTGAGGATTATTCATTTGGATGAGGAATTAGATTTCAGTTTGCAATGTTGCATAATGGGCTGTTGGCACATGTCCTCATGACTATCAATTAGGTTCCTTGTGCAAGGAAAAATAGTGCACAAGCCAGGGCCTCACTGTTTCATCTGAATTGAACAACTCAAGCACCTTGTGTGGCATCCTAGTTTTTAGTTACTGCATGCCTCACTCAAATAATGATTAACCCATGTCAAACCACCACTTTCTGCCTGCTGATAGGCATAGGCATTGCCTTTATGGCCTCAAGATCATCAAAGTGTTGGCTGGACAATGGTGACAAGGAGATAATATCAATATGTGAAGGCCAAAAACCAGTTGGAAATATGTGTTGCCTTATCTGCCATGCAACCATTGGGGACTGCTTTCCCTTCCATGGGTCAAAGGACCTGGTGAGAAGTGTCACTCTGAATGGTAGCAAAGCCATTCTGAAGATGAAGAATCTGTCCATCTTAAGTGAAGAATATATTCAGTCACTTGTAAGCTTTGAAAAGCATGCTGACCAGCAAGCTGTTTTTGCAAATGCACTGCAAGGTCTTGTTGCCTTTGAAATAGGCAATGATGATAGTATGGATGTGCAGAACCTGCTATGGCCTTGGCAGGACATCGCTGATCTCTTCAATGAATCCAAATGGCTGGAACTGAGGCAAATCCTGTGGTTTGCTCACAATGATGAGTTCAAGTTGATGCAGCTGCACCAGCACCTGTCAGTGTTTCCAGAACTACTGGGCACCTGTGGCAACATGTATGCCGTGCAGCATGTGGCAATCCTGCTAGACAGCCCATTGCTGGACATGCTGCCTGCCTTCATGGACATTTGCCATGCAGCCCGCAGTGTGAGCCGCATCCTACAGTACCTGCGCCGCCTGGTGACTGCCTTCCCAGGTGGCCTGCACCTCTGTGACCTCAAGTGGAGCCACTTTGGTGAGGCCCCAGATGGCCGACTGCGCTTCATTGACCTGGATGCTGCCTTCCTGCCAGCCAAGATGGCCGCTACACAGCGAGCGACTGACTGCCGCGCCGACGCCGACTGTCACTTCTTCGACTGCCGTGGCACGTGCGACCAGCGCCGCGGCCGCTGCCGGCCGCAGGTCAGCGACAACATCAGCAATTTTTGCCGGCAGCTGGTGTGGCCGCGCGCAGCGCTGCTGCCTGGCCGGCTGGGCCTGCTGGGCTGGTTGCTTGACCCCGAGGAGGCGGCGCTGCTGGAGCGGTGCGCCGAGGGCGGCGGCGCGACCCTCGCTAGCCAGGTGCAGGAGCTGCTGGCGGCGCTCGAGGACAGACTCTGCGACGCCGGTTGAGCAGCGGGCCCGGCAATGGCGAGGGCCTGTCGCTGGGGCGATGCCACCGGGCAAGCGGAGTCGTGCTTGGTGCTCGGATGGTCGGCAAGCTGTGATGCGACTTGGCTGAGTATTGTTCTGTGAAGTGCGCTTATGATTACTCGGTACAAATCGTTATGGAGGCATGTTGTGTGCACAGGTATTTGGTTAAACCAATGGACTTCCATTATATTTCATATTTTGATGAGGGACTAGATATTATCTTGATTAGAGAGTCTTCCGAAGTGGTTTGTTTATGGCTGTATGGCTTTTTTGCTTCCATGTAGATTAGGACCATTTCAGCCACCAATGATCACTTCTGAACTTTATGATTAAAGGCGGTGTAGAGTGGTGAAGTGAGACTGCTTGCATATCAGTGTTCTGCTACAGGGCCTTATCCTGCGCAGGGATCCACTTTCGCCCGCGGGAGCTCATGTTGGGTCAGAGGAGGCGCGTCGTAGCCGGCTCGTGGCTGATGCATAGAGCTCGCTCCCGATAGACGGGGCGCTGCGCCGATTCAGGACGAAGCGTGAATGAGGGAAGAAGTATGGTTCCGTTCTTTGAAGAAAAAAAGTTGTCTTGTTATTGCTGCTAGTATCACATTGTTCCCACGCTGCCTATCCAAACAGTCTGCATTATCTTGTGATGCATATTCCACGGTCAAATGAGCTTAAGATGTTTGAGCGAAGTCCCCTTTTTGCACTGAACTGGATGCGCGGTGAATGGTTCATGAATGTTCTGCACCAAAACGAAGACTGGAAATATTTGCAAATTCACGGATGCTCGTTGCGCCTGTCGTGGTACAACGGGCATCACAGTGACAGTGCCTTTTTGGTAATACCTCGTTGGCTACGCGTTAAATGCCCTTCATGTTTGGTTAAAACTGTCGTAAGCTTAGAGCCAAAGCATTCCTGCATTGGAATGCTTGCGCTGGTTGCTCTTGCATTGCGTTGTATGGCACTGTGTCGACGCACAAACTGTGATTACCCTGCTCCGTTTGTATATGTGCCGTTTGGTGTCTGTTGTTTGGCGCTGATGCTGTGCTGTGTCACGGAGGTTGTGGTGATCGGTGATCGAGCCGCCGTGGCTGCGTCGTGGACCAAATACATTTTGTGATATATCTGATCACAAATCTTTGAATTAATCTAGCGGGCCTTTCCAGTGCCGTCTTTGCTCGAACACAGTGCGGGAGAAATAACAAATCTAAGCACGAAGACCACGTCATGTCTCAGATTTTAACGGCAAAGTTGTGCTGGGGATTGGCTGATGCATGGAATCCCCTTGCCACGATGTGAAATCCCTGTGACATGTGGATCACAAGGTATGTCCCGAGGCCCCTTCATATCCTCTTCGTCGGAATGTTCTTAGCGCTGCGGGACATGCAATAAAGTGCGGAATATGCACAACGTATATATTTTCGAGATTACGCGCATTCGTACGATGGAACAGAAAAGAAAACTGGTCTAAGTCAATTAGGAACAGTGTGCTCGTGACCTGGGTTAAAGGTCATCACTTCGGCATCACACAGTGATCGTTCTTAATCTTTGATAGATCGAGTTTCCATAGCAAGAATAATATCCGAGGTTACGAGTATCTAAATAGGCTTCCCATCGCTCAAAGCATGGCCCTTGTCACTCATTTGGCATTCGGATCTCACCTAGATGGAGCGTTTGTCCACCAAGTGGCATGCCACTAGTGCATTTTTGATTATTCAGGTTCCTCTACAAATTGGCAGTAGTAATTTGGTGCGTTGAAGCACCTAGTGCGGGTTAAGGATCAGCTGTGTCTGGTCTATCGGTAGCAATATATATAGCCCGGTCTGTCCGTACTACTTGACGCACGCGTTTGGCGTCACATCGTCAACAAAAATTTGTGAAATATTACCATGTAACATAGTTTTGCATTACAAAAGCTATAAAACGCCGGCACTAAGTGACAATGCTCGTGCAGGCGATGATCCAACAAGCTGTGAGCGAACAATGTTTCTACGCAACGCATCCTAAATTTTACCCAAGACGTTTAGATACCTGATGCACACTGGAAAATAAATAATATCACCCTTTCTCCAATGGCTGTGAACTGGTCTCCTGTTTTTTTTTGTTTTTTTTTTAATCACCCAAACCAATATCCCATCGTTGCTTGACAGCCGATCTGCTTCATTTGAAACAAACTGACATTGTTTTGAGTGCTTGAAATTGTCTCGGCTGTAGCGAATCATGCGGGGGGATTCTCGGTCATGCCCGCGATCTCTGACTTTTTATGATGACCGTCCCGATATTGATGGCCATTTTCTATGTGCAAGGTTCTCACATGTCCTTGACTCGGAGAATGTGCCGTAATAGCACGGGTCAGGCTCTGTCTGGCTTCGGCTCACTTTACTATCCCGGCTCCCGCAATGCCGCCACATGCCGTCTCTCCATGAGATTTACCTCCTAAAGTCACGCTCAGCAAGCGTTCCAAAATCTATGCATTGATGAGTGAAGTCACCGCCCACACGGGGTGGTCAATGTGCCTCCCACGGAGGTTTCCCAGAATATTTTTTCGAAAGGTAGACATAACCGAGCTCAATTTTGTTCCTCTATCAGCAATCACGAGCCTATTTTATATAAACATTAGATATAACGTGGCCTGCGGCGCATCTATCCGCTGCGGGCTACGTACCGCTTTTTCCGGCGTGCGAGAACGGTTTTGTTTGTCACATTAGGCCCGGTCACTCGTTCCTGACACGCGCGCCCGGAACATCAATAGGAGTCAGTCCTTAAAAAAGCCGACCCCGGCAGAGGAATACACAACCACAGTCGCGAATATAGAAACAATCATGGTGGCGGAGACAAATACAGTCGAACGGATATTGGGACGGACAGCGGCGTCGGGAGACCGTATCCGCCCGCGCCGACGGCTGGGCGCTGAGCGTCTTCGCCTCAGCAAAACGTAAGCCCGGCGGGGCATTGCCGACCCTTAGGCGGCTCCCTAATGTCCCGGCCCCTTTATATGCTTTATAACCCTGCGTTGTGTTTGTGTACTCTAAAAAAAGTTCTGCAGTAATGTACAGATTACGTACTCGTATACCATTTCTGATCCGTTGTGTCGTGTGCACTCCTTCCGTATTTGCATCGTAGCATAGAAACCACCATCCTAATTTACAAATATGCCGCTAATTTGCGGTGTTAAATGGAGTGCTTACCCCGCCCCGGGTAATGGTGTTAATAATACACTAACACTACCACATGTCAAACCACATGAGTGGTTTCGGTCTATATGCTTTGGAGTATTTTTAAAGCAAGTTTTGTTATATGCATTGTTAGCTGCATACCACAGCAAAGACAGCGCGTCTGGCCTTTTTGGTTATTTGCGCTTGGCTCCGTTTGGTGCGGTTCTCGTTTTCGAGGTAATTTTGCCGAAGTTCACCTATTTTCTGATGTTTTGATCACGTGACGCACAGAGGAATGCATAAGAATTCGGTTTTCATCGTACTCCTGGAATGCACAGATCTCAGGTATTTAAGAAATAAGATTTCCATGCTGCCTGGTCTAATTTAAGACAAAATTCTGCATGGTTGAAGGTTTTACGACTTGAGTAGGAACGCATCCTTTTGTAATTATGGCCGCGGCCATATTCTGTAGTGGCATATCAGTGTTAATGAGCGATAGCTGTGCATACCTTTACACTGCTGTTCTGCTTCGTGTTACGTTTAGGGTAAAATTTGCCAGGTCATGGTCACTGCACTGGCTGGGCGCGACATCCGTGCGTTGGATTTGGTTCGGAGAGTCAGCGATGACTACGTTCACGATACTAAATCCATGTTCACCATAACACGATGACTCATATCCGCTGAATAGATGGAACGCGGGTGCAGACACGGCTTAGGTGAGCGAAAAAATGGCGAAAAAAGCGAAAGAAAATCATCTCTAACGAAGGCAACGCACGTCGCACCTGGCTTGCCGACTGAATGCATTGTATACTATGCATGGCAAAGGTTTCATTTACGGCATTCTTGCGGAACGGTCTTTACCACGCGCTTGCTGACAGGATGCCCGCCGTAACACGCAGACGTACCGAGGCCTTTGCCGATTTACCGGAACTGGGGTTCAGCCTCAGACTGCCACGCCAACTCAGAGGGGGGCCGTGTACTCGGGGTGAGAAACCGGACCGTAGGGTCTATCTAAACGTAGCCCATCAGCCCACGGCTCTATGGCTGCGGGCGCTGGTTAATCAGCGCCAATGCCGCAGCAGATGCAACGTCAATCCTGGGACAGGGCGATTACTCCCCAGTTGCTGCCATCGCCTGTGAGGGAACAAGTCAAAGACAAGCCTGTCGCAGTCAGGTTGCAACGAATAACCTCTCGCCAAGATTACAAACGTTAGCAGTTTGCCTTACAACCATTCTGGGTTCACTTGTATCTTGATCCAGACTCTTTCTGCTTTCAAGCTATGCCCAACGGAGTTTCTCCAATACTGTGTGCAATAGCTAGTAATGCTGCCCAACACTCGGGCTTGTGAGCAGGACGTCGTCTGTGTGCACGAATACGGGCTCGAAGTCCCCTAGGACCCTCCGCATGACGTAATACAAAAAGTACGATGACTGCATGCACCCAATGAGCATTCGCCGAGGGTAGGACGTTTTTCCCAGCGCGTAAAACGCAACAAATTTGCTCGACTCCTCTGAAAGCTGTAGATTCCAAGGCGAAAGTGTTGAAGCGACGTTCCACCCATGCAGAGAAAAGATAAACTGATCAATTGTGAGGAGGACAAACTGCCTGGGAACTAAAACCCCCAATCGTCAATATGATGCCCTGCATAATCCGAACTCATTATACCAGTTTAGAATCAAAATGATGGGAGAGTTTCAATGGAAGTGTTCCCCTCCTCGAGCGTACCGCACGCCTGTAAGCCATCAAGCTGCGACCTCAATTCGTCTTCACGGCCCCATGGAATTTGGTGTACCAGTATTAAACGAGGCCGGGGGCAGACCCAGGATATCGTCAAGGGGTGGGGGGGGGGGGGGGGCGGGGGCACGCAACATTGTGGATCCTCATAGAGTTTAGCCCCCCCCCCCCAAAAAAAAAGAACTCCGACCATCATAGTTTTTAGTTCTCTCAAGATTCTTAATGTGATGTTTCTGTACGGAAGCCCATTTTACTGTGTACATCCCTAGAAAACAAGTCTTGCCAAATATACACATAATACATATACATGGAGTTTATTCATTTTCTCCAAATCATGGCAAAGTCTATCATTTTGAGACGAAGTTTGGTTGGAAAAATTGGCAAAAGAAGCTGAATTTTGCCGCTAAATACCATTAAAATTAAGCACGAACTTGATTGCTAGCATCTTTGCAGCTAGCCGGCTGGTCGATGTGATCAGCTGCTAGCTGATGACTAATGCAGAGTTTTCTCTTTGTTTGTTATGAAGAATTACAAAATATCCTAGCATTAAAATGTATGATATAAAATGGATAATGATGTTACGCATAGGATGACAAGTATAACAGCTGTCGCAAGTTCGATAACTAACCAAACTATCATACACTACGTTAGCGGCACGTAAAACTGTCTTCAACCATTGCGCGTAAAAATTCATCGGCGCATATCCGACTACTGCTCTGAGGCTGAGGCATCAAAACCAACAGCGACGAAACCTGAGCGATTATGGATCCCGCGGCAGGCCAACAATGAAGCTTCCATCAACTAGTATGGGATCCTCAAGAGCACGCGAAAAGAACGCAAGACCGGAATGTCAGGCCTCTGAACAATCCGGAGTGCCCTGACAGGGTGACATATAGGAGCTCGGCCAGAGCAAAGGGCCCTTTGAGGAAAAGGGCCGGTGATTCGTGAACGCACCCAAGACCAGTGTGCGTGAATGAATGTCCTGTGCGATCAAGGGTGCCCGGGCAGGTTAACGGAAAGGGCCGCGATGGGAGTGAGGGGTTCTCCACAAACGAGATCAATGGGAAACATCCCCAGATGAATATAGACTGTCTCTTTGCGTCGAGTGGCTCAGTGCCTTACCTTTTATTGGTCCCAGCAACAGCACAAGGGCCTCCGAGCAAGTGGAAAGAACCCAACACTATCATTAAGGGCCTCTGAGAAGCTGAGTTTACCGCGACTTATGGGGCCCCAACAAAGGCGTATAAAGCCTTCCGGGCAAATGGGAAGAGTACGTGGAGGGCTCCTGATCGATGAAGAGTGCCGAGGTCTGTTCGTAGAAAGTGTTCAACAGCAACGTAAGGCCCTAAGAGAAAATGCAAAGAGATCAAGGGCAACGTGAAAGGTTCCTTAGCGATCGGGTTGACCCGGCAAGCAGACACATAGGGCTCCATAACAGGCGACGCCTCTGGACAGCGTAACGAGTTTGTCTACTGATTGGCATCATTTTTGCTTGTGATTGTTCTTGGTCGTCTGGATGCCCAAAGACGTCCAATTTTGCTTTGCTTTGTGTTTTAATACTGCGTCCGTTTGCCCGGTCATGGTCCCTTTTAGTGCTCACGGGTCCCCTGGGGCACAAGGAGGAGCACGGTTCCATGTCCTCCTCCCCCCCCCCCCCCTCTGGATCCGCTGCTTGTCCGAGCAGTTTGATAGATGGGGCCCCTACAAGAACGTGGACAAGAGCGTGGTTCTCCCCATTCAAATATGAAGTACTCAAGTCTCATTGTAGATGACTCCCAAACGATCAAGCGTGCCAGAGTCGTTTATCAGAAGGGGCCTCAACAACAGCGTGGGGCCCTCCATTTCAATAAGAAGTACCCAAGACCCAGTGAGGAGGGCCACGAAAGATCGAGTGTACCCGTGCAGGCTATCAGATGGCCTCTGGCAGGCGTGTAAGGCCCTGCATTTAAATAACAAGAGCCAACGTGCAGGACCCCGAACAATCCAGTGTGACCGAGAAGGTGAGCAAATGACCCCCAGCAGGTGCGTATGGTCCTCCAATTAAATAGAAAATAGCCACGAAAACATAGAGGGCCCACAAACGATCAAGTGGGCGGAAGCAGGCTAATAGGCAGGACACGGTCAAGGGCATTGGGCCTTCCATTCAAATAGGAAGCACCCAAGACCCGATGTAAAAGGCCCCCGAACAACCGAGTGTGTCCGAGCAGGCTACCAGACGGCCTCGGCAGGGGGGGGGGGGGGATTGCCCTACATTCAAATATGAAAACCCGATGTGCAGGACCCCGAACAATCCAGTGCATCCGAGCAGGTTAACAGATAAGGGCCCGGCAAGAGCATAGGGCCCTCCATTCAAATAGACGGTACCCAATACCCAATTTGGAGGGCCCCGAGCGGTCGAGTGAGCCCAAGTAGGTTAACAGATGGACCCTTGACAAAAGCGTAGGGCCCCAAGCAAGTGACAGAGCATTAGAAGGGCCCTAGGCCAATGTAGAGGGTCTATGAGCATATCGCGAATGTGCCGGTAGATTTGCAGTGACCAACGTGCGGGACCCCTGAGCAACCAAGAGCACCCCGGCTTGTCAAAGTAAGGGCTTGGCGTGAAAAGCGTTTCGGGTGAATTGAAAGAATCCATGGGAGATCCCTGATTGACCAAGAGTGTCCCGGCACGCTAGCAGGAAGGGCCCCAGCAACAGTGCAGGGCCCTCCGAGCAAATGCAAAGAAATCAAAGGCAACGTAGAAGGCTCCTTAACGACCAGGTTGACCACGCAAGTGGACATATAGCGCCCCCGGAAACAGCGTAGGGCCCCTGGACAGCGTAAGCAGCTTGAGACCTCGCAAAGTGTGTGTTCAACCGACTATGGCCCCCTTCGGAGCCTATGGGCCGCTTCGTGGCCCAAGGGAGGACAATGACCCCGTGCTTTTTCCCTCTGGTCCGCTCCTAACCGAGCGTGTGCTCGCTCTTGCAGCTCTAAGTTTACCCGGCATTGACTTGGAAGAGGGGATCAAATCAGCCCTCTATCCAATATCCGCAAAAATTCAAAAACGTTCGGAGATATCGCTGCGGATTTGCAGTGACTATCACTTGATGAGTTCTACGCCTTTTGTCAAAACAACAATAATGAGACCATAATAAATCAAGCGTGAGTGACGTCAGAGCGACGTCATGTTTGTTCACTTCTTTTACAAAAAGGAAAAGCTAACAAAAAAACACAGCCGTAGATAAATCAACATGCAAGCCGAACGAAAGAAGATACTTCGCATATGTAAGTGACAAATGTGAGCCAATTAGTCCCTCATTCATATGTCTTGTCATTTCGGGGTGTCAATATTGCACGTTGAAAGATAGGCTCAAATGACAAAAATATTTATTAGCAGTAAGTTACTCAATGTTTTTGGTCTCAGACGCAAAAGCCTGGGAACGTGAAAAAAACACGTCCTTGCTACGGCTGTGAAGGATGCCTGTACCAAGTTTCAAGCAATTAATTATCTGTAACAATGACTGAGTCATGGCTTGAAATGCACCGCAACGCATATTGCTCGTGCTCAGATGGGCCCAGGCCCGCGACGGCGGGTGGTCTGGCTCAGGTCTGCCGCCGCGGCACGGTGACGGGGCGGCGGAAGCCGTTTATCAGTTCCGCACGCGGACCGATGAGCACGCGACTGGCGGCGGGGTTGAACGGCATCAGTCTGCGCCGCCGGCAGGACTAAACCGTCGAAAACAACGCAGAAGTCGATCCAAGCGCTTATTCACCGCCGATGGCACCCATTTGACCCTGACCTTAGATGGTTTATGAATAAGTAGCAACTCTAACTCACTTGCCTGATACCCGAAATTGCGGGCAAGCTCCTCCACTTCGCATTTAAATGGTTCAAATATGACGCAAATAAACGGATAAAATAGACACATAGACCAGGGTTTTATATTTTATTTGCACGGCACATCACCTTGGCTCTTGGCCTGGTACGGCGCGAACAGAATTGGATGCCTTCCTATGTGGCCTGCTTGATCAGTGCGTAGTGATTTCACATAATGAAATATGCTTCTGAATGAAATGTTGTGGGTGTGGTCATCTATTCCAAAGTAAGATTTTTAGAATTCGACCTGGACCTGTGACCCTAATACACACTTAAGCTTAAGCTTGTTGTGTGATGATAGACCTTACGCCACATCGCTATCGATTAAGATTTGATTTTTTTTCATTCGGGCCGGCCGTTCTTGAGATAAGTGGGGGGTAAAACCTGCCCCTCCCCCCCCCCCCGTCTAATGGTGGGTCGCTGAGGAGACGTTCAATACCGGGTTTATATCGCCACCGTTTTTCGGCCCATGTCTGCAAAGTCGCAGGAAAAAACCCTCCTGAAATGATCTGAGCAACGACGCCAGTTTGTCTTGCTGAAAGCCAGTGGTAGGGGAGCCAGCTGCAAATTCTGATGACACCTCATTGGTGTTTTTCCAGGACACCGGCCGTCGTCAGCTGACCGCGTTCACTTCTGCTGTGACGTCAACGGCGATTTCCAAGCAGACTCGGGACGACGTACTTCAACAAGCTAAATCCGCTCTGCACAGCCACTGACGCGTCACGTGTGCACGGTGATCAGGCGATCCGATCGGCTACGAATGCACGTTGAGATCTCTGTTGGCGTAAACGATGTTATCATATTGTTGCATATTTCCTATTTTACAAATATTTTTCAAAATGCTTTTCTTAAATTTTTAAAATGCACATCTCTCACACATATACATTCATATCATACACAGTCGCATATTTCATCCGTGCTTGAGCGTTGTCCCCACGAACAAGTACTCTCTCTCACACCCGTCAAAGGCCTTGACCGCCAAGCATGGCTGGCTGCTGGAGACAGACACGGGCCTCCCGACTGGTGTTTACGGAGCAAATTCAACGCTACGTTGTTCTCTGTAAGGAAAACCCTTCCCAAAACCACATTATGCAAAAGGTCATGTGCCACAATGAGCCCAGTCGCAGTTGTCACTCATTTCACCCGCCCCACCTCCCCCCCCCCCGCAACCGATATGTTGAGGGAACAGATACCCAACGCGTTTAGGTGATGACCTGAAACTGACAGCAACCGGGCAGGCGGCTCGAGCTAGACGTTAGGAGCAATCGCACTAAAGACGTGGCTATCAATGAGACGCACGTGACTGCCAGAACCCAAGAGCGCATCGTCTACCAAAAAACCGCTAATATTTACGTGCGTCGTGGGGAGCACTGCCACTCCTTTGCTAGCCTGACCGTTTACCCGTTTGGGCAATGACTAAGTGCCCGAGCCCTGCCGGGACCTCCATCGGGGCTTCCGCCGACGTTCTGCAGTGGATGTGGGAGACCATCCGCCGTCGCCATCTGAAGACGAACCGTCGACATCGCGTCTCGGGCGCCTCCGCCCACCCGGTGGACCAGCGCGGCACGCGCCGCCGTCTGGTCAGCAGCTTGGAAATAGTGATTGGTGGGACTTCCGCTAGGTGACAGCCGACCGCTCCGGCGGCCGCCCAGCCCCGCGACCAGCGCTGTCTGCCGCGCGGTTAGGCGACCGCGAACCGTAACGCTCGTGGCGCCGGTGGTCCCTCGGTGTGGCGAGGTCGGGACCGCGTCGAGACGACGCCGGCGATGACGCGGAGCGTTCACACCGCTCCGTGTGCGCTGATCTATTCTCCAACCAATGCACGTACGGAGAACGGTGCAGCTCCCTTCACAGTGAGCGGGAGATGAGCTCCTCTCACTTCAGCTCGTCGACAGCTGCGTCGGACGATTCCACGCCTTGGCGCGACAGCAACATTTTCTCTTTAGCTGATAGTCTTACCAAAAGATGTCGACACCTTGTAGCTTGGTAGACTGGAGTGCAGGTCTTCCTCACACAACCAGCGTCATCAAAGCACTCTGGGAAAACAGCCCGATCAAGCCGCTTGATGAGATCAAAATAATCCGAAACAGACGTGGTGCCTTCCTGAGCGGCTCTTAGCTGAACGGCTGCCAATTCCGGTCGTCCGGCATCGAACGTTGTCTTATGACGTATCCGTTTGGTCGTTGCTGCCCTCTGCGACCTGCACAGCATGTCCTCAGCACCTTACCATCATGATGTTAGAGAGCTGTTCGGTAGGGATACCGCCCAGTGCCATCAGACGATGGCATTGGCGGATGGAGCCATCGAGTGGCATGGCCCCATAGAGGCATCAAAACTATGTTCAAGTTGTAGGGCGTGACTCCGAAATGCCAAAATGGGTCCTTAAAATTAGATAGTGGGCCCCATTTAAGCCGTAATCAGCCCTTATCAGCCAATAATGGATGGGCCCTTTACAGGCCAGTTGGACTCCATAGAACCAGAATGGCCCCCCTGCAGGACAAAGCATGCCTCCGCAGTCAATAATGGGCCCTCTACAGGCTTGAATGGGCCCACCTCAGGTGAGGATGAGGCACATTCGGGTCATCGACAGGTCAGGATGGACGTTTAAAGGCTTGCGCAATCCCTTTGCAGTTCAGGATCGTTCCTCATCGTAATAGAATGGGCCATCCACAGGCTCTCCAAGTTGGGAGGGGGGGGGGGCCGCCCCCAGCTTTCAAGCTGGACGGGGGAGGGGCGAGCTACCCACCTTGCTCCCGCTCCCCGGTTCTGCGTCCTTGCAGACCCATCTCAGGCCGAGAAGTCGACCAACACAACACGAACCATGGCTGATGCAGAAGTAGTGGGAGTGGGCAGCTCGCTATCCATGGCAAAGAATCCCTTTCCCGATACCGCTGCCACCATGTCACGGCACATTCCGGCTGACTGGTCACGTAGTCCTCATTCACCTGAGCATCACACGCAACCTGAACTGTATTCACACTCCTCACCACGTGCACATTCCCCGCTGATGGCGGCCCCAAGCGCCTCAAGTCATTCTCACTCCGCAGTGGACAGTGGCAGGTCCGGGGCGATAACCGGCATGACAGCCATCGCTCATCCGCGCCGCCCAAGTGCAATTGGGGTCAGTCAACATTAAAAGGTAAGCTTACAAGTTGTGAATGACATAAAACTAAACACCTGCTCTTTGAGATGGTTACATGGCGTGGCAGGCGCGCAACCAGCGTCTTGGCAAAGTCAGCACAGGGTAGACAGGGGGTCCCAAAAAAAGCAAAAAGCGCTGGATATGACCCATTTATAAATGAGCGCATGGTTGTCTTTGCTATTTGCTCATTTTTTCTTCTACAACTGGAATAGAAGCCAAGAATTACCGCGGCATAAATCCCGCCTGAATTTCATAGTCAATAAACCGAAGAAATCAGGCGTTCAACGATTGCATGAAATAAATCGCCGGCGATCTCCATTTTGCAATTGCCTATTGGACTCTTTCTTTTTTATTGGACTCTTTCTAAACCGATGCAGCTCAGAGGCTTTGCCAGAATCTTGATCTGCGCTGAACAGAAGATATTCAGACACCCACCGCGAATGTAGATTGAAATGGGTCAACAGCTTGTGTCAACATGGCCAGGCCTTGTTTTCCCATAAATGTTCAACATTCACTGAGAATCGATTTGTGACACAAATTATTTAGCGTAGTTTTGAACATGCGCGCTCGCAAATCTTCGCAACAAAAAATTGACTCAGGCGTTGCAGTCTCCGTAGGCTGCGTAGCGTCGGCACCACGGCTAATACTAACCCGTTGCCAACGAGTGGGCGCAAATGATGACGTATCCGAAAGAAGTAACTTTTTACGCTTTAGGACATTAAATCGTGCATTTAAAAGGTAATCTGGGCGTATATTTCACAGGTGCGATCTTAAGATTGATGATAAGAACGATGTGGACTTAACAGCACCGTTTTGCGGCGCTGAAACCTGTTGATGGAACTGGAGAGGTAAATGGAGAATTTCTGTTGTTCATGCTGCTTAAGCTGTTAACCTGTTCAGAGAACAACCTCAAAGCTGGAGAAAAATCACACCCAATCTAACGTTTGAACGTCACGAATTAATTTTGGAAGACATTCGGCACCATCATTTCACAATGGTCGCTCTCGCGCACACGGCGCCCGGCCCCTGGTGTTACTTGTAATGGCCTGCACCGTTCGGTTTTACGGAAACTGCTTATCATCAATCGATTCTGCAAAAGAATAAATTTTCTCAGGTAAACGTGAGATAGCCTGGTTCGTTTTCAATCTCATTTCGACGTACTACTCAATATTAATGAGACCGCTTATTTCTTCTCGGGATAGGGGCCCTTTGAAAAGAACACTAGGGGACACATAAATGACCCCTGTCAACGGCTGAAGGGTCATTCTGTCCCACCACAGGGTGTCTTCCAACTGCCACTCTGGGGACACGGGGTGAAATCCCCTGGCCGATCCGGAGGCCATTGGAAGGATATATCATATCACATTGGCCCCATTCCTGGCGCGGGAAGCCTTCTGACCCGCACAGTCAGCCCTCGATCGACGCACGAACCTTCATTGACACAACAACACCACTAATCGCCGCGGATGGTCCCATAATTGGCACATGGACTTCAGTTCGGCTTAACGGACTCATACTGAAATTCGGTTGGTGGGCCTGCCGTTCGGTGCTGCGGGCTCTGCTTGGCACAGGATCATTCCATTATCTCAACATGAGCACTCATCATAAGCTCCAATGTTTCCTAAAAGTGTATATATATATATATATATATATATATATATATATATTCATGCAAATCGCTGACAAAATCCCTGCCGGTCCTGTCGCTGCTTGGGCAAAGGGCCCAAGAGCTCAGATCGAAATGGAACCGACTGTTCGGTGTTGGCGATCCCAGGCCAAAATACCGAAACGCTCTGTCCCAAGGATTCAGATCGCCACAAGAGGCTCTCATACTGACTTTCGGGCCGTTCAGCCTTCCAATCGGCCCTTGATCTTTGATCTCCAGGAACTCCGGCCCCTCTTCGGACCTCTTAAACGCCGCTTCTGGCCAACTCGGGGCCAGTTGCCACCACAGGGCCCCTGATAGCCACTGTAGCCCCTGACCGACACAGAAGCCCTTTAACCCCAAACATTGCAAATTGCGAGATGCGGCCTCGTTCCTGCGTGGAAAATGGGTCCAACGGCTCAGACGGGCATGGATCGGATTGTATGGCTCCGTGTCGAGGCGCTGTGTAATAGGGATAGACAACCATAAAAATATGGCCCAATTAAAAGCCCTTTGACTGATATTTCACGCCACAGCTCCACGAGTGGGGGGCCTGCGCTCAGGGACGGATCCAGAGGGGGGGGGGGGGCACGGGGCCACGCCCCCTGGGGCCCTGGAGGGGCCCATTGGCTCTGAAGGAGCCCCACAGCCGCCGAACAGGTGCAGTTTTTTAAACACAAAACGCAACAAAACTGGGTATCTCTGGACCTCCAGGCGACCAAGAACAGTTATAAGCAAAAGTAAGCGGCCTATGAAAAGTCAAAACAAAATTCAGTGATTGAAAAAGTTGTGAACTGACAATTTTAAGTCTCATTACACTGCCTAGGTGTCCCACTGCCCCACGCTGTTTCCCGGGCACCTATACGTCCACCTATATGTTGCAGGATTGTTACCATCATTAAAGAGCATTTCACGTTTCCCTTCATAGCGTTGCATCTGTTCGGAGGGCCCTGCGCTTTTGTTGGGCCCTTCCTGTTAGCGTGCCGGGGCACTCTTGTCAATTATGGGCCCTTCCACGGATTCTTTCCACTCCCTAGAAAAGCTCTGTGAGCTATAGCCGGAGTCCCGTGTCTTAACCTACCAGGGTATTCTCGGTTGCTCATAGGGCGTTTACGTGGGTCTCGGTTAGCCTGCCGATACACTTGTGATATGGTCATAGGCCCTCTGCATTGGTCTAAGGCGCTTCCAATTATCTGTCTCTTGCTTAGAGCCCTATGCTCCTGTTGGGGGCCCATCTGATGGCCTGCTTGGGCACTCTCACTCATTCGGGGACCCTCCACACAGGGTCCTGGGTATTTCTTTTCTGAATGGGCGGCCCTACGCTCTTGTAGGGAGGTCTTTCTGATAACATGTTCGGGCACATTTGATCGTTCGGTGGCCCTCTACATTGGGCCTTGGGCACGCATGTGCTATCCAAATGGAACTCTACGCACTTGTCGGGGGCCCCCTCTGATCGCCTCCTCGGCCACACTGGATTGCTCGGAGGCCCTGCACATTGGTTCTTGGTGTTTGAATTTAGGGCCCTCTGCTCCCATGTGAGCCATCTGATAACCTGTTCGGGTACACTCCATCATTCTGCGGTTCTCCGCACCGGGTTTTGGGTACTTCTTATTTGAATGGAGAGCATTACACTCCTCTCGGAGCCCCTTCTGGTAAGATGCTCGGGTCCGTTCCATCGTGGAGGACCTAGCATCTGGTTTTGAGTACTTCCTTTTTGATTGGGGGCCCTCCGCCTTTTCGGGGATCCTATCTGCTAACCTGCTCTGGCGCACTCGATGATTTGGGGCCCTCTACATCATGTCTTGGATACTTCCTTTCTGAATGGAGGGGCCTACGCACTTGTCGGGGACCCTGTCTGTTCGCCGCTTCAGCCACACTGGATTATGACCCTATGTATTGGGTCTTGGTGTTTGAATTTAGGGCCCTTTACTCCTGTCTGAGCCACCTAATAATCTCCTCGGGTATTGCCCGTCTTTCGGCGGCCTCCACACGTGGTTTTGGCTGCTTCTTATTTCAATGGAGGCCTTACGCTCTTGTCGGGACCATTCTGATAAGCTGCTTGGGCACATTCCATCACTCTGGGGCCATTTGCATGCGGTCTTCGGTGCTTCTCATTCGAATGGAGGATCCTATGCTTTTGTTGGGAGCCCTATTTGTTAAACTGCTCGGGCACACTCGATCATTCGGGGCCCTCTACATTGGGTCTTGGATGCTTCCTATTTCAATGGGGGGCTCTACGCTCTAGACGGGGGCCCTATTGTTAGCCTGCTCTGACGCACTGGATCATTTGGGGTCCGCTCCATTGGGTCTTGAATGCTTCCTATTTGAATGGAGGGCCCTACGCTCTTTTTGGGGACCTTATCTGTTAACCTCCTCCGGCACATTCGATCATTCGGGGGCCCTCTACATTGGGTCTTTGGTGCTTTCTATTTGAATGGAGGGCCTCACGCTCTTGACGGGGCCCTATACGTTAACCTGCTTGAGCGCACTCAATCGTTCAGAGCCCTACACCTCGCGTCGTGAGTATTTCTTATTTGAATGGATGACTTCGTGTGTTTGACGGGCCCCATATATTCAGCTGCTAGGGCCGGTGGCGGACGCAGAGGGGGCGGGGGGGGGGAGACACGGGACCATGCCCCATGGTCCATGCCGAGGGGACCTAAAGGCTCCGAAGGGCCCCACAACCGGCCGGACGGACGCAGTTTCCTTACAACAAAAACACAACAAAATTGGAGGGCTTTGGGCCTACAGAAAACCAAGATCTACTGTTAGCAAAAGTAAAGAGTTTATACATAAACTAAGTTTATTGTTCACTGATTGAGTGAACAATAAAAAATGATGGATTGAGCTGATTACATCGCATGCTTTATAGGGCTGTGCCCAGTAAGATGGATTTTCGTATTCATGAAATGCATAAAAAAGTAAACACACACACACACACAGCACACACACACACCACCACACACCATCTACTACTATAGCACTACTACTACTACTACACTACACTACACTACTACTACTACTACATCTATATATATATATCTATATATATATATATATATATATATATGTGTGGGGTGTGTGTGTGTGTGTGTGTGTGTGTGTGTGTGTGTGTGTGTGTGTGGTGTGTGTGTGTGTGTGTGATGTGTGTGTGTGTGTGTGTTGTGTGTGTGGTGTGTGTGTGTGTTGTGTGTGTGTGTGGTGTGTGTGGTGTGTGTGTGTGTGTGTGTGTGTGTGTGTGTGTGTGTGTGTGTGTGTGTTGTGTGTGTGTGGTGGTGTGTGTGTGTGTGTACTAGATTGTCTTGTCTTAAAATGTTATAAACGAAATGCAAATATGTTTTTTTGGAGGCGGCCGCAGACTCCAGTGGGTCCCACACTGTTGCGTGCCCCCCCCCCCCTATTGACAAAATCCTGGAGCCGCCCCTGTCTGCGCTACTGCGGCGTGGAAACAGACACACGGAGGTGAAGATTCCGTTGACGGACTGAAGCCTAAAAGTTCCAGCCCTCCTCCTCACACTTTGAGGGAAAACTGAGCCAAAACGGGCGTTAGCCCTGTTTTTTTTTGTATTTTGGGAAAGACCATAACATTTTCACCGCTTAGCCACCTAATCCTAACCCATATTGCAAAACTACACCTCTTGGCACACATAATGCATTATCGTCGGGGAGGGACCAAATATCAAGTTTGTGAACACCCTAGCTGCTCTCCTGCGAAGCTATTCAATATGTTGTACAAAGGGGTTCTATGCGGGAAAAATACGCCAGTTTGTTTCGTCCCAGCCCGGGAACGTTATTGGTGCATAAAATGAAGCAAATTTCAGCAAATTTAAACAAAAAAGGCCTAGGACTCGGCTGCAAAGGGTATGCAGTAGCGTCATCTATCCGCCGTTTGTGTTTAAGACCATTGTTGAGAGGCAGCTTTGGTGTTGTGTCCATATTTATGATTATATTTTTGCATATAACGCCATGAGCAACGTAAAACGCTTTTACCACACGAACCGCTTGTGCTTGACATGCGTCCAGGGTCCATAAAACAACCCGGAAAATTGCCTTTCCCGTTGTTATTTGGATCAGAGTCCTTTCGATCGTGAAAGGTCCTTTCAGGGCTATAGAATGAAGGAGAATGGATAACGGTGGGCAGGACTGTATGCGCCGGGGAGGGGGTAACCGCCGAGCCCTGGCCCGCGCAGGAACCCCTCTGCGAACTATGCGCCGAGCACCTGTGCGGGATCTTCCTCTAGGGGCATCTCAGCCCACTCGTGCTGACGCGTGCAGCACGACGAGCGAGACGTCCCGAGGATTCAGGATGAGGCAAGAATGAGGATAAAAGGGTCAGATGGCCTTTCCTCTTCCTATGTAACGCATTTTATGAGCGACTTAATATTGATATTCCATTTATGAGGCATGACGTCATTTATCTCGAATTGCATTTTACTTCAATTTGAAGCCCATTCCCTCGAAATATTTAAGGCCTTGCATTCATGACACCTTGACACTTCGTACCGAAGGATCGTAGCATGAACGTTGTCGCGCCCTCTGCTGAGTTCTCAAGCTTAGACTACGGTAAAAACATGCCGATACTCAAATCATCCACTCTTAGGTAAGAGTTGAAATGTGAGCCTGTGATATTTTCTTTATGATGTTCCGGTGTTTGCTGACACTAGGAAGATATATATCTGGAGTCACTTGTGGCGCTAGTAAGACGTTAAAAATCGATGTTTTCTGGATATCCCCGTGGTCGTTGCCGTCGCGATATTTCAGGAACATCGATGAGTATTTTTTCTGCTGATGAATGGTGCGATGTAGTCAGATGACAGTGTGCAAAAAATCTTGCTACTGCTGGATGCTTACACATCAGTGTGCATCAGTGTGCACACTTAGATGCATCAGTGTGCTGAACCTGGTACATGCATAAGCCTAATGCCTTGCACCGTATTAGCATCGGGCCAGATTGCTTTGACTTTGTGTATTAGTTTCACCCAAGGGGTTTTTTATTATTTCTGCCTGAAGTAACCTTCACAATGTTATGGTTTCTTGGCACATTGGCTCTATACACTGCATTTGCTTGCAACTGTGAGCCTATCTGAATGCCCAGATTTGTGGCATGAAGATTTGTGCTGAGATTCTTTTACAGATACCCTGGATAATACATGGAAAAATGTAGACAAAATGCAATGTTCTTCAGTGTAGGATCCATTTGTTGCGGTTTGGGTTAGATGCCACATTGTCCACCCCAAATATCACTTCTTTTGTCACTGGTTTTGAACCTGATCTCATCTCTAACCAAAGGATCACTTGTCAACACAAAATAAAAAAAAATGCTAGATTTAGATGGTAACTGCAGAATAGAAGGGTACACCTGTGAATCCACATCTTTATGCTGTCAGTTATGTCTAAGCCATGCCACAATTTCTGATGCCCATATTATACAATGTGCCCACATGTTGGTGCAAATAAATTATCCACTGCACTGGATTGATAAATGGGTGCAGTTGACTGGCTCACACATGCATCAAAGTCTAGCCAGGCTGAATTTCACTGAATTTTGAAATGGTTTTGCCTAGAAGAAACATGGGGTATTTTTTGTCATTTGAAAATGGCTTTACAACATTGTGATTCCTTGAAACAATGGCTTTCTAACTGCTGTGTTGGTGGTAACTGCCAAAGTTGGGATGGGACTTGTGTTGGCCACTCAAATTTACAGTGTGCATGCACTGGAGTGGTTGCAGTGATGTAACCACTGCTACACTGCATATAATATTGCAAGCTGCAATATGTGCAGTGGCATTCCAGTTTAATGCAGCACTGTTAGACAGTGTTGGCTATGTGTCTTAGGGATGTCTAAAATGTATTGGCTGCCTTGAGATGTAAAGCTGCTTAAAAGAAAAGAAAGTGGGAAAAAGATGGTCAAACCTGTAAATCAACACACTGAGATGTGTTGAGTACAATGCTAATTTCAATACTGTCAAGTTAAGCTGTCTTTTGTTTGTGAATCAAGAAATGTTTTCACATTCTATGATAATTTTAGGTGGCATTCAGACTTTTAAAACAGATAAACTGAGCATTGAAAGTGCAGCATCATAACAAAGCATAATGTCTAGGGTATGCAGTCAGTGTTACCACCTGTCATTCTCCAGACAAAGAACAAATATTATGCTCTTTGAGTATATTTAAAAAAGTCCACCCTTTTGATTGGATGGACTTCTTGGATCCCAGGCCACACCCAGCCATACTTGTGTGAGCCATGATTCCACCATCAGACCATTCAATTCTGGGACAACAGAATTTGCTGTGGATTTGCAGAATGTGCTTATAGTGAGTATCCTACTCTTTTGCAATATTCACTTATGGTTAGATCAGATGCATACAATTTTATCAGCAACTCCAGCCTTCTGGAAATCCCTCTGATTAGATCAGAATTTTGATTTGGAGCAGCTGCTCCTGTGACAGAAATCCCATTGAACCCCTTGCTTACCACAATGAACATGATGCATTTAATTTGCCTGGGGTTTTCCAACTTTTGTGTTCTGTAATGTTTGCAACTTGCTAAGTTTTCAAAAAAGTGTTATAAATGCTATAATAGCTGCAACACTCCATCTAGACAGAACAATATGGAAGCATGGAGCTATTAGTCTGTGAATTTGATGAAATGTTGTGCTATAGTTTTACTTCTCCCCTGTGACATTTTCAAAAGCAGCTCTTTTTGAGGGGTGCTTTGGCTTGGGGATGGGACATGTCACATGGACAGTCACATGGTCCATAGCAATGCACTGATTCAAACTTAACCAGTGCACCTTTCAGTAACAGGCTCTTGCTGCTCCCTGGGCCAATCACACACATTCTTTTATTCACACCAGTAGAGATGTGTGTGGCAGGTGTCATGACAATGGTCATGGTGACTGCAAAGAAGAAGCATAATGCTGTTATGAAGCATTGGCAGTGTAATTTGGACTTTAAAAATAGTTTAAATTGATATCCTTTTTATGTCTTGACTGTGCTGCAATCAGCTATTACTAGACATAACTGATCCTGAGGGCTCACTAGAGCATGTTTTTGAAATAGGCCCCAAAGATGGGACACTCCCATAAACATGTTGTAATGCTTGGTGCAGTCCAAGCTGCTCTTTAACAGTCATCCTGCCCACTGGCATTATCTGATGTCCACTGTAGGGAGACATCTGCCACAGGCAGCAGACCATGTCAGTCAGGGGAAGTTAGCAAGGGTTAAAGCAACTTGACCTGCCCTGCCACCTGTCATGTAATTGGAATGTGAGTGCTCACAGGTGTGGGGAGGAAGAGGAGCTGAACAGTGAAATATAACCTAACCTTACCTCAAATATGCCAAGAGCAGGTTTCTCTCCAGATTTGGCCCACTTTCTTTCCATAGTTGGGGGGGGGGGGGGGGGCAGAAACCCAAGTTGGGTGGGGTGGGGGGGGGGGGGGGTGGGGGGCTCAAGCCCCATCTACATAGGGAACTGCACCCCTGCATGCTCACCAACTGGGACATCAGAACAGAGTTGTGGACTTATTTTAATATTGCAGTTAAGTGCAGTGAAAATTTTCTGACCTTACCACAACATGTCAAAAATTCATGCTCATGTGATAATTCACATATATACCATTAGAAAGGTGTACATCAATTGATGAATGGCTTCCTGATGAGGGTTTTTCAATAGAGCTTGGCTTGGAAGTGTGAGCAGTAGTAGAAGTAGTAGTAGTAGAAGTAGTAGTAGTAGTAGTAGTAGTAGTAGTAGTAGTAGTAGTAGTAGTAGTAGATGAAAACATCAATCTGATGGTATCAGAGGCGTAGTTCGAAAATATCAAGAAATCGATCAGAGGTGTCCAAAAAAGAAATGGATCAGAGATGCTGTTCGAAAATGTCAAGAAATCGCCCCATGGAGTTTTAAGTGTACAATTAAGGTCATAACTGAATGATCAGTGTCATGTTGGTGGTGGCAGGCAGCGCGGCTATACGGCAGTAATCCTGACACAACCATACATATTCCTAGGTGCAGCAGTACCAAACAAAAATCACTACATTGAGATGAGGGGTACCATGAGTAAAAACGATGAGATCTAGAGTACTGTAACCTGAAAACGGTCACTGTGAAATAAGATTGGTGAAACCAGGAGATCTAAGATTTAGATTAGGTACATGAGCCGTTATCAGATGATATCCTCTGGGACTCTGCAAACATTTGTGCCCACGCCGTGCTCGTGGTGTCCCGGCTTATTCCTGAAAGTAGCTACTGCTCTTTGACCAAAAGCAATCCAATTTAGAAAATGCGTTCGCTGTGGTTTGAGCGTTTTTTAAAAGTTTCTTTACATTCCAGTTACTGTGGCATCCTCTGGCCCGAAGGTTTCAAGCGAAATTAGTCGTTACCTTTCCCACGCGATGCATACGAAGTGTTCACGCGTTTCGAGGTTTTGCTTAAACGAACGTGACATCATGTGGTCCACTCTAGCGTGTGAACAGGCGGGTAATGCAATGCAATTGAAGGTTGCAAAGTTCTTTGTAGCCTGGGTCATGTTTTGCTCCAGCACGGCTTTCATGGAGCCGGCAGGTGGCCCTTTCTGTCCCCCCTTCGCTTTCCTCGTAATCCTTTTCTTGCTCGTACCCCGAAAGTCCGGAAACCTCGCAACCTCGAAAGCCGATGAAATTGCACCTGTCTATAGCGGGCCGGTTGGGCCCATACGCTACTCATATATATATATATATATATATATATATATATATATATATATATATATATATATATATATATGCACTTCGATTTTCCTTCTTTCCATTTGTAAAATGGCTCAAATTGTGATGTTGTTGACGAAAGCAGTCAGATGTAATCGTTCCATGGAAATTACACCGACTGCTCATTTCAGGAGTTGTATCATGTCAGCACGTTCGTGTGCGGTACCTGGCCGGGTTGTCGTCACACTAGGAAGCCCCAATCACCAACCAGAATCACCGTGCAGTGGCGATAAATTCCATGTGTCATAAGCGAGACTCGTCCCAAAGTCGTCTTCCCAGACTACTCAGCGCCTGGACATGCGCCCTCTGCCAGCGAGTTTGGACCTCAGACTTTGCTTGACTAGCGGAATCCAGATCGAATCCAGCGTAATGGGCTCTGATTCAAGAATAGGTTCCATTTTGACCAGATTTGGATTCGTACTCGGATTCATCGCGTCTGTTGCTTGGCTAAGTTGAATTGGGAATTAACGCACATGCGGGTTTATCGGAGCATCAGAACTGGTGCGTGCGGCACCTATTGAAGTTTTGTTCTGCGCGCGCACGCATTCACACACTTATATGTGTTATTTACTCATATATTTTAGATACCAATTTATCTTGGTTAATTGCTACCTGCTTGTCTGGCAACCACAAAAGCTCATCCAAATTCGGAATCAGATTGAGCAATTCTGACGGCTGGATCCAGACTCAAACTCGATTTCAATTGTCAACATTCTCTTTGCATCGGATTCGGTTTCGACTCCATTCGCCTTGGTTCGGATTTGGAACAGATTCCAGTCAGCTGTGCGGCACATCACACAGTGACCGGTCAGCTGAGCGCCTGATGCGTACCGCGGACCACGTGACCCGGCCTGAAATAGCCGGCGGCGCGGCCGTGGTCGTCGGCCCTGACCCCCAAGGTCAGCTGGCCGCGGCCGTTGCCGGGCGGCCGGCCGGCCGGCCGGCCGTCGGCGCTGGCGGCGTCTGACTTCAGTGTTGTGCCGAGCCGGCTGTGAGTGGGGAGGTCGCGGCCGGCGGCGCCGCCGGGGCAAAGTCCGCGTGGCTGGCGGCCCCCGGCGTGCCACGCACGCGCTGGCCGGGGGCGTTGTGTTGGTGGGGAGGGGGTGGCGAGGGGTTGTTCATTGGAGTTTTCGGGCGCGTCGACTGCAGTGGTCATTTTGCGCCCAAGGGGTGGCGAGGGGACCAGACGGCTTTTGGCTCTTCTAAATTGATCGCCTGGGATTATTTCATAGGCAGTGGGGAACGCCTTTCGCCTGGCATCCTCGCTGGTCACCTGATACAGAAGGGTGATAGTGGCCCATGCAGTGCAGGCATATGCACAGCTGATCCAGCGTGGCCGGGTGCTCGCGTCACTGTCATGGCTGGCGCGGCTGGCTGTGGGTTTCCTCTGTGTGTGAGCGCGGCGAGTCCTGGCGTAACGTAAGCAGTGCAAAATGGGTCCGACTCGACTGGACGCGGCCAATCCGGATGTATCTGCATTATAATCTACTTTTGTAGTCCGATTGGCGGTATTTGTTTCTATTTCTCGTTCTTCTATTACGCGCTCGATTTTGTTCTCAACTTTGTTTAACACGTACCTCATGGCCAGCGAGGGGCTACCAATAGGTGTCTTCGTTGCTGCAGTGCTTTGGACCATAACGTAACGACCGAAAGCAGGGCACGCGGTGGGGGCTGGGGCATGTCTATTGTAATTGGTACAAACAGTGGGGGTTTGCACCTGTTGCACTAAAAAAGTATTGCCAAATCGTATGGGAAATATGTAACAGCTTTTTGGCTGAAAGTGGCCTTAGTTTTTCGTTGACATGACTGGTTGATGTGTTAATTTTGAAGTGGCATTTTATGGATGGTTTTAACTGAACCCCATGTGCTACGTGCAGTCGTATGCAAAGATTCGTCAAGATGGATGTTGAACCCAATGTCGTTTTTTACGACGAGAATGGTAACATACGAAAAAGCAGAAGCAGTTACATCAAGTAAGTGGCTCAGCGTTTATGGCGTGACCTACTGACAGTGTGTAAATGGCCTGCGTAATATATATATGTACATAGTCTTCTCCGATATTGACAATTGGTGTTGTTGATTGGGGCTCAAGGGCGCGGCGACTTCTAAGGTCATTTTGCGCCGTCTCCAACAGTGAGGGTGCATATATTGGATCCAATATTGAGTCACTTCGTGTGAGCCGTGCGTCGGTGCCCGTGGGTGCGGCAGTGACCGGTGACCATTGGTCGTCGGGAGAGCGGTGGCGATGAGCCGGCGCCTGCTCCGCCGCATGGCGCGGCCGTGCGTTCCGCGCTCGGCGGAGCCGTGGCCGGCGGCGGGGCAGGCTCTGGCTGGCCGTGGCCGCGCGGCCGGCGGACGCGCCCAGGCTGGCCGCCGGACTGGCGACGCTTCGGGGCTGACCGCTGCCCGCGCGCGCGAGTACGCGGGAGCGACGCATTGTGACTCGAGTCGGGCAGGCCAGAACGGCTGCCAACGACGAATGCGGACCGCGCGGCGTCGCTGGAGCAGCGGCCGCCTGACCGACCGCTGCCAATTCGGGTCGCGGGGCGACTAGAGGTCATCACGCGGTCCTTTGTCCTCTGGCCAGGCCGCTGCCAACGTCGCACACAGTGGCGGCGGTTCGCCTAAAGGTTGCCGTTCGTTTAATCAGGCTTCGTCATGCCCTCCGCCGTCGTAAATAATCGGCAGACCAGAACTCCGGCCCATGACACCTGAGCTCGCCTCCTAAGGTGTCAAGGCACCTGGAAGTGGGAGTGAGTTAGCTCACTTGGGAGGACGTGCGCTTCGCAGCCGTAAGTTGTGAGGGTTTGTCCGACTCCCTGTCGAGGGTTTCACCGCCCCCACCCCACCTCGCTGACATCGAGTTAGATTTTGACGCTTAATGACGGGAGCTGTTGAGTGCGTCACATTGGTCGTCAAGAGTTATATCACAATGCCTAGAGAGGTCATCTGGAATGCCTATAGAGGTCATCCGGGCCCCAGTCACGCCGGTCACGCATGACACCGCCGGTTGAAATGATGGCTGTATTTTGCTTATGGGGCTGGGATATGCTTCCTTTAATCACGTCTTCTAATTGGGCTCTCTGAGCTCAGTTGTGATCGCCGCGGCTCGTTTGAAGACGAAGATGCCCCATGTTAGTGACTACGCTACAGGATTTCAGCACATATGGCACATACTGCACATTACGGCACGCGTATCTCGGAGGTGCTGCGTTAAATACGATGCATTTACAGCACATGCGCAAATAAATGCTACCTCTGGAGCCCGGCTGTACCATGATTGGCTTTGCGGGTTGGGAAAATTTACTCTTAGCTGATTTTTGAAAGGAGGTGAGGTTTGCAAAGCGTTGCGGTAACTGTTTGGTCCAACTGGTCTAATGGGTTTTGTGGCCAGCCGGAGCTTTCTCTGTGTGATCGAATAATTTTACAGCATTGCCATGACTTATTGGGTGACTTACGTTTGCGATTTGGTAGATAATGACCCATTCTGACCCAATCGATGACATGCAGGTGCGATTCAATCGCTTACACACGTAAAGACCACGATTTTTCGGTGCCGTCGCATATTGGCGTGCATCGCTCGGGTGGTGCTTACGGGTCATCGTGATTGGTCGGTGGCGTGTACGGGTCGCCGTGATTGGTCGATGGCGTGTGCGAGTCGCCGTGATTAGTCGGTGACGTGTACGGGTCGCCGTGATTGGTCGGTGGCGTGTACGGGTCGCCATGATTGATTGATGGCGTGTACGGGTCGCCGTGATTGGTCGGTAGCGTGCAGACGACGACGTGCCGGGTCACCGGTGGATCGGGCCCTGTGCTGGGCACCGGCACGATGGCGGGCGGAGTGGCTCGATCGCCTCGATCGTGCTCCTGCCGGGGCTTCCCCGCACCAGGGTCATCGATTGGGCGCTCGCCCACGTCGGTGGCCGGCAGCTGACTGGGCAGTGGGGGGGGGGGGGGGGGGGCGTCGGTCGCCCTGGAGACGAGGCCGGAGCGGCCCTCCTGGATACGGGCCTTGCGCCTCACTCGCCGCCGTTCGCCACCCGCCGTGACGTGGCGCTCATGCGGGTCAGGTGGCGGCGGTGCCCTACGGTGTGATGACCTTCGCAGTTCTCCCGCACCACACTCCGCGTCCTCGACATGTCTCTGCCGCTCTGCGTGCATGCCTGTCTGTGGGACTGAGTCAGTGGCGCGTGAAGAGAGGGGGTCAGATGACTGAGGCCCCAACGAACTGACAATTTAATGTTGCCTATTTGAGTATTGACTGAAAAGAAGTAATTTAAAATGGCGATGCTGTCCTCCCTCAAGTTGATAGAATTTCCTTCGCCTCTGCACACGATCGATTGCCTTCGCTCTCCGTGTCAGTTTCTGTTTGACTCATGCCTGGGCGGATCAGTGGCCTAGAGGCTGCAACACATGACTCGTTAAAGGTTGTCATGTGGAATCCGTAGCCCATTTGCCGTCTCGACCGACAGACGCCAATTGAGCTGTGATATGTGCACGGATAAAACAAATTCACTGCTTGCCAAACTGGAGTGGGCACATCAGCATTTCACATTTCTTGTTCTGAGGCGGGGGCTAACGGAAAGTGGAATTTAACCTGGCGCGTGTGTTTTTTTTTTTAGCGGGTGAGTGTTCGTTAGTCCCTGATGCTGCCTTCAATAGTAGTGATTACGAGTCTGGTTTGCATACATGCTTGACAAGCAGGTATAGGTTGAGAAGTGATGGACCTTCAGTGATGTTGACATGGCGGTGATGAGGACCTTCAGTGATGTTGACAGGCCGGTGAAGTCCAGGTCATCCAGAGCTGCGCAGGGGCTGGGTGACTTAAGCGCCAGCCTTTAGTTTACCTTTAACCACTGGTCAGGCGCTACGTCCAGGGCAATGATGCTCGGATACCTGTTCAGAATCTGCCTGGCAAGTGTGTTCCGCATCTGAGTCTGAACTGACTTGTCTACCATCTGTGGTTGGTTAGCCCCTTAGTGAGTGTGTGTGGGGGGGGGGGGGGGGGGGGCGGGGCGAACGTAGCCCCCAAAATATGGAAAGTTGTGCCGTTTGGAGACAGCCTTTTCGTGATTTAGCTGGAATATGGAGATGCCGAGAGAGTCGCCGGGTGTGGGGGAGCGAGGCTACTTTGAGGCGATTGAAAGCGCCTGTGCCGCCGTCGTCAGTTACCCGGGGTGGTATAACCTGACATTACAAATTATACTGGTCCTTCCCATGGACGGCATAGGGGCCAGGCACGCAGCGCAGTCTTCCTCTGCTCGGGGAAATGCCATCTTTTGCAAACTCCTGTGCAGCTTGACCGAACTCCGCGAAATTACCCAGTATCTAGCGTAAACATCCTGCTCGGGGCGGGGGCATGGTCCCATTCCCTTAGCTACGTCCTGCCTAAGACCCGCAAGACCGCCAGGGATGATAGAATCGGGGGATCAGAATCTGTGAAATCACTTGCCAGGAAACTTGGCACAGCTTAAAGGGAATGTTTCACACCTGGAGACATTGAACCAAGCGTCAATTAAGATGAAAAGGTTTACTTAAAACTGTTTGTATACTTTATGGAAATTGCTGCTCTAGACAACACCATTTCCTTCTTTGGTAAATATGCTCCGCAATGCGTCGGTGTTTGATTGCGTCATCGTACCTTGCACAACATTGAGCGAGGCCAGCTAACGTCCGTTATGCCTGGAAACGTGCTCACCAACGCGAGATATGAACGACATGACAGTTATATTTTTCTTGACCTTGACCGGCGCATGGGCGGTGGAATGACAGGATATCAGTGACGTTTTTTAACTGTCATGCATTGCAAGTTCATCTTGAAATACTCCCCCGCAATTACTCTTTCACATCTTTGAAGCCTTTAAGGTCAGGAACCAGAGGGTTATAGGTCTTAAACAGGGCATGACCCTGAACTGCATCAAAGGCCTTCATTATGACTATTTCAGCTCAAAACCTCATACAAATGTGACACTCCCTTTAGTGGTAAGTATTTGCCTCAAAAGTAAATCTGGCCATTTTGAAACGTTCGTACGGTCCTGCCATTCGCGAGTTATTGGTGTAAGACATTGGACCAACGTGTCATGCCCACCACCCCCGAACCGCCAAACTACAACAAACGCTGTGCAAAAAACCTTTCGTTGTTGCACACAGTTATGGTTAAGTGGTGTTTTCCTCCAAGTCAGTACATATAGCACATGAGTTATTGCGTCATGAACGTTGACCCAAGTAAAGGCATTGCTTTTGGCAGCAGAGTGTGCCCGTGGACCTGCGTGTTGGACATGGGTCGCCGTGCGTCGGCGTGCTTCGAAAGCGTCGCCCGGGCGACGGTGCGCGAGCGGCCGGTCATTTGTCGACGGCTGCGTGTGTCGGCTGGCGCGGCGCCCGCCCGTATCGACCGGTCAGCGGCGGCCGCCGGCGCACCTGACGCCCGACGGCCACCGCTGACCGACGCGCCGGGGCACGGTCGCCACCTCCTCGGACCATGGCACTGCGATGAGGGCGCGCCGTTCCGGCCCTCGCTGCATGGGTCTGGCGTGCAGCGGTCCATAATTCATCCGGTTGGGTGTCCAGGGTGTAAATGTAAAGTCACGCCACCAGAATCCCGGCTCCCCCGTGGCCTCCGCACGCGATTCGTGGGCGCTGATCCGTTGCCCTTTGACCTCGAACTCGGACATTTGACCTGTGCGACCCACTTGTCAAGCCTGAGGCGATTACACGCGGGTTTATCCGCCATCCTGCCCGTTGCTGAGTGACCGATTTTGAGCGAGTGAATGGCAACAGGCAGCAGGCCTTAAACCGGGGGTGTTATAGTGTGAATCGACATGCTTGGCACGCCATTGACCGAATGTTGAAACGTTTCTGGCGTGTCGAGCCACTACCTTGCTCTGTCGCTAGCAGCCGGTGGGGGCCGCAGGCCCCTCCGCAAAGGCCGTTGCCGCGCATCTGGTTCGCCCGGGTCACGTGAGCATGGTGTGGGCGGCTCGTGTTCGGCGGATCTGGCCGCCAGCCGGCGAATAATCCGGCGGAGATCCCCTCCCCCCGGCGCTCGGGTCCACTGGCCGCGCGGGCACCATATTGCGACGGTCTGCAGGCGGCCTGACTCGGTGTTGCTAGCCCTGCGCTTACATAAGGCAGTACAAGACGTGCCCTGGGCTCTGTGCACGCCACGGGCTTGGTAGTGGTCAATAATTGATCACGGAAATGCACCGCGTGCTCGGCCAGGTTGGCAGAGATGCCCCCAGAGACTCCTCCTGGCCATTGGCAGAGGCGTATGACCGTATACAGTTCTGTGTCTAGCTAATCGATGTGCATTTATATGTGTCGATGGGAGTCTCTTGGTAAATCAGGGAATTAAGGTCGTGTCCAGATTATCGCCAGCCATATCTGATCACCAGCAGTGCTGTGTCGGCCAGCTGCCTCAGCGGATGTGCTGGGCCGCCTGGTGGGCCCAGTCTGACCCGGCTCTCCTCTGTTTCAGCATGAGCATGCCCCACTACAGCGTCCACGTGGGGGCAGCGCGGCAGCACTGGGTTTGATGCCCCCCATGCCGCCAGAACTGTGTCTTGTAACGAAGAGGGCAGCGGCGTGGGGAAATCTACAGAGCCCTTTCTGCCAAATCAGCTAGTGAGTTCGACGCGCCGTGGCGGCCAGCTGTGTTTGTGACGGCGGCCCGGCCGAGGCGCCTTGTCATCGCCGGGTGTCTTGCGTCACCCGTCTGCGGCTCCCCTATTGCCTGTCGGGTCCGGCCGATGTCTCGTGACCGATCAGCACGGTGGGCTGGCGGCCCGCGCGTCGCCACCGCCGTCTGCTCGGACGGCGCGGTGGTCGATGGAGCGAGCCGTGGACGTGGCGGCTGGCTTTGAGAAGTCGCTGTTTGGCTGTACTGGAATGTGGCCGCGTCTCCTGCAGCTGGCTGCACAGTTCTTGTCGGTGGTCCGGCTGCTGGCAGCCTTGAGGCGATGTATGACGGCGGCTCCCATCTGTTATTGGCCGAGATCGGCACGGTCTGTGCAATGAGCTGCTGGTCTCCAGTGGTCGTGCTGCACAGTAGGCCAGATTGTCTTCAAAACGGCCAATATTTGAGTGGGACGTCCAAAAAGGGCCATGCCATTTCTCCGTATGCTGTTTTATGCGCTGAGTCCGATTGCTTGGAACTATTTTGTCGTGCGGGGAACAGAAAACCCGGGAAAAGGATGAAATGAGTGGAAAAACTCGGTAATAACATCCGGTACTGGTGTTGGTCGGTATTCTCAATTGGAGCCATAAAACAAAAATCAGTGAATTGCTTGCCATGAAGGAGTATCACTGGAAGTCAGCTTTAAGGGTCTCATGATTAATTCACTAACCTTCTAGGTCGAGGCATTGCCCCGAGTTTTGGGAGAAAGGTTAAATGTACGTTTGAACAGCAGCAGAGCGAAAACCTGAATGCGTTGAGACATTGGATGACCGCTAGAGAGTTATGCAAAGTTTTACGACAACATGTTCTAAGCTCAGTGGTATGCCAAACATAATTTGTAGTGAATTTATGTCTGGTTAGTCAAGTTTGGCGGCACGCCTGGGTGCCGTGGAAGTTTTTGATAGGGCATACCAAACTAAAAAATGCTCCCCAAGTTCAGATTCTACGACGTGAAATATTTCAGATGTAGCACAATACAAGAAAGTCTGCGTAAGGCAACAGTGGTCCGTGACCTCGGTTGATTTAAAAAAGGCCTCTTCCTTGTAGACAAAGTAATGTTTTCAGACTGCACCTGCTCTTGCAACAGTTCTCGTCTTAAATTGGCGTTATCTGTTGCAGATCGTGAGGTTTTACAACCTACGATTTTTAGCCATTTTGAACTCCCCTCTCACAAGTTACGCGCCGGCCAAGTTATGCGAACACCCTACCCTGGTTACGCTGTGTCCCTTCTGCCCGCTACTGAGCTGGAGGTGCGTAACAAAGCCGGGCATTTCGCTTGTCATGAGAGGAATCCGACTGTATCTGGCTATAAGGTTGGGTTTAGGGTTAGATTAGCTTTGGTTCAGGTAATTGTCATTTTCAGTCAGTTTAGTAGATAGGCTGTAGTAGTATAAAAGTCTCGCCGCGTACGTAGGTCTAAGTAACTACGTCAGACCTGGTTCCAATTTGTTGCCGGATAGCTACAATTACCTTGACGTGCCACAAAAACGTTTTAAAGCTGTCAGATGTAGTTTTGATGGCACCTTCATTTGTTCAATAAACTCGGAGAACTCTCCTTTCATCATGGTCCATGGGATTGCGCCCTCGAACAACTTTAAAGCACTGCTGAATCAGGAACTTAGATTGCCTGCATACGCACAGATCGACAGAGTCGACGCGCATGCGGGGCACCGGCCATAGAGGATCGTATCGTCCGAACAGCGTCACGCCACCGAGCTGAAGGCGCGTACTGGTGCACTGGACCACCTCTTTCCCCGGTCACCCGAGTCCGCCCTTGTGGCGTGGAAGTTGCGACCCCGCTGGGCGGTGGCTGGACACCCACAGCACGCAGACGAGATGCCCCGGCCGCCTCAGCGCCTGGCCT
Organism: Pollicipes pollicipes; assembly: GCF_011947565.3. Classification (NCBI taxonomy): domain Eukaryota; kingdom Metazoa; phylum Arthropoda; class Thecostraca; order Pollicipedomorpha; family Pollicipedidae; genus Pollicipes; species Pollicipes pollicipes. Next base: position 25,120,522 of record NW_023596225.1, on the reverse strand, counting down.
CAGCTGACCGCGGTCAGCCCGGCGCCCGCAACACCACGCGTAACACCCTCAAGTGGAATTGGCTCAAGCATGTGCAACTTTTGTCCTCATTTACTCGATTCAGCACCACTTTTTAGTGTCGTTGGTGCAAAATCTCCCCGGGATTCGATGGATTTTTTTTAGCTCAACATTTATTACTGGTAGCCATTTTATAAATTGCCAGTTAACACCATCGACATATATTGCTAAAATTTTAGTTGCAAGCATTCTTCTCGCAGCCACCATGAGTAAGAAGACCCAAGGAATGTCTTGATCCGTGGTGCTATCGCTTTTTAATGTCACGTTTGGATTTGGAGATCATGCGTTCCAGAAAGATTTTGTCGTAAATTAAAAAGAGCATTACTATCCAACGCGCTGCTATTTGTCTGCATTATTCTAGGTTAGGAATTTTAAAATAAACCTGACTTTGTGATCAGATCGCTGTTTTGATCGTGACCTGGCGCATTGTTGCTGCCAGTGCAGCGCCGCTGCGACCGTGATAGGGGTACTCAGCGTGTTATCGCCTATCTCACGTTTGCTCAGTGTGCTATCGCCCATCTCACTGAGGCCGCTTTTTAGTACATAATCGAGCGATCGTCACGATTGCACGATGATTTCCTCCCTCTTACCTTTGATTGTCAATCAGGGTCTAATGCCGGGAACGCGTTCTTGTCTAAAAGACGTACCGATCCACGTTTTAGCTAAGTCGATACACTCCCCGACAACCGTCAAGTCCTGACCGTAGAAGGATCTGTTAGCACAGTTTTGTGTTGTTCCTTGAAAGTTGCACAACATCCACGTTGGCTCTGCACGCGTGATGTTTTCGTCTTGAACGGCCTGCGGGCGGTGACAAGTCTCTGACGGTTTAAGAGCCATGACCTTTTGTGTGACGTTCTGTGTGACCTGGAGGACCGTTATGCGCATGCACACCTGGAGCGACTCTCTCCCAATGTGACGCCCCGAATTCAGACATAACTCTTCGACGTCTGCTACAACCGTCGGAAGGTGACGTAATGCCGGCTTTGACGCCCATTTGGGTCTGTTACGTGCTGGCGTGGTTGTGCGGTGTTGCTATGGCGACGGGTCCAAAAAACTGGCGCCCTATTGATCTCCGCACAACCGAAGACACCAAAGGGCGGCCGCCGCTGCCGGCTGCGGGCCACAAGTGCTAGGGCCGTCCGACCAGCCCCACCGGGCGTGGCAACGTCTTCGCGCGTTAAGTCGCGCGCGCTTTCCCGAAGATGTCGCGTCAACAACGCAAATGCGCGCCCGCCGGGGCCGGTGCGATCCAGAATGGTCCGGCCATGCCGTGTCACCGCCGTTTTGAGAGGTTGTGCGGCGTGCGTCATCACGCGATCCTCCCACGGGGTGCCGACGATGCCAGTGATACCGGCGCTCGAGACCTGGAATGTCAGCTGGCTCATGAGATATTACGCCGGGCTGTCACGTCATGTGCAACAGATGCTTCGTTTAGACGTACGAGGTGTACGATTCGCTAGGTTAAAAAAAAACGCCACTCGGTGTTTGTGCGATTTCATTTAAAATGTTGGATTCGCTGGGTTGGCGGAAATGCAACGTGCTCAGCCCTGATTCAACTGTTTTCTCGTTCGAATTTTCGTTGCGTAATTGTAAGTACAGCGTGGACCGGAAAACAGGGGTGCAGACGCATACCAAGAAATGAAGGATCGCACTTTAAATGCATTCGTGTCGTAAATTCTCCCAAGAGAGTCGGGACGGCAAACGCAAGATTTCACCAAGTTTGAGGGGCCACTGCCCCTTCCCCGCCCTCTGCACCCGACACCCTCGCCCTTGCGGGAGTGACGATTGATGTAGTCTTACCGAGCATTCTGATGGGTCGTACTGGGCAATATTCAGCCAGCCCGCACTACCGAAAGCTCGATGAGCTTGACCTTCTATACATTCAAAGTTTATGTTCGCGCGTAAAGCCCCCCACCGTCGCCATGAGTCCTGCCTCTGGATAGCTTGACCTTTTAACACCGCGATAGAATTGTCTAGCTGTATGCCGATGTACGATGTCGTACGATGTACGATGTCGCCCTGAGCCGCCGGAGCCCAGCTGACCTGGGTGTGTGACGGCCCTGGAGCTGAACGGTCGCACCGCCCGTCGCCGTGCGGCGCCGCCCGCATCCGGGCCTGGTACTGACGCTACCCCGGCGGACCTGTGCGGCAGGAGAATGAATTGGCAAACATCGACGAAAGCCAGCCCGTCAGGATCAGCATCACCATGACCCTGACGACGACGCTGAACGCGCGCTGGGAGACCGTTCTCTGGCGGCAGCGTCTCTATGTGCAGGTGCCCAATGGGCTCCTGCCAGACGGCTCCAAGGAGGGGTAAGCGACCACATGCCGCCCGCCCCTCGGCGCCGGGCGCGGCCCAGTGGGCGCGGCCCGGCGGCGTGGGGAATGGGGCGGGACGTCTTCGGGGTGGCGTTCCGTGCTGACAGGATGTCAGATAGTCAAAGCAAGCTGCATATTCGTGTAATGTTCTTACGTTTGTGTGTCACGGGTGTTTATGCGATCCTTTTGTATCGCGTTGTGGACATTTGCGTCACTCCTTACATTGTACAGTTTCCTCGCTCCGAGCGCATCCGCTGATGCGGGGTGTCGCAGGTGAAGACACGCGCTACGTTGTTGACATCGCGCTATCTTAACTTATCAGTCATGAAGAGACCAGTTGTCATGATCCATCAATTCCTAAGCAATCAGCGTAGACCCAGTAGGTACTCCACTGAGTTTGTGTCCCAAATGCGATGGCCCCTCTAATCCCGCGAATTCGTGGAATCAGTGTCGGTGGGGAGGGGGACACCCAGCTGATTGGGCCGGCTGCTGATTCGAGTCCAGTGATCGACTCTAACGGAGAGGCTCTGTCCTCTGCACTGTATCCTGGCCGGTCTGCGGACCTTGTCCTCTGCACTCTATCCTGGCCGGTCTGCAGACCTTGTGCTCCGTGTTGTGTCCTGGCCAGTGTGCAGGCTCTGTCCTCTGTGCTGTGTCTTGGCCGGTCTGCAGGCTCTGTCTTCTGTGCTTTGTTCTGGCCGATCTGCAGGCTCTGTCCTCTGTGCCGTGTCCTAGCCGATCTGCAGGCTCTGTCCTCTGCACTCTATCCTGGCCGGTCTGCAGACCTTGTGCTCCGTGTTGTGTCCTGGCCAGTGTGCAGGCTCTGTCCTCTGTGCTGTGTCTTGGCCGGTCTGCAGGCTCTGTCTTCTGTGCTTTGTTCTGGCCGATCTGCAGGCTCTGTCCTCTGTGCCGTGTCCTAGCCGATCTGCAGGCTCTGTCCTCTATGCTGTGTCCTGGGCGATCTGCAGGCCGATCTGTGTTTGGACTGGTCCACGCGCCTTTGGATGTTTGTATGTGTGGGGAGCGGATGGACTGGTTCACATCCAGAGTATTAGTGTTTGTGTGGGTGCGTGTGTGTTTCGACTGGCGAAGGCGACGCTTTCCGCGATTGGAACTAGGAAACTGCGTCTTTCGGAGGCCTTGTAACAGATACCCATAACCGTACGATAAACATACATCGATGAGCAGATCAGACACGGCAGTCGTGCTGCTGGTCCAACAAGCCCTACCAATGACACATTTCGCGGCGTCTCACTTGTGCAGTGATAACACACGCAGGGGTTACCGCGTGAACGGTACGAACACGTGAGCTGAAGGAGTTAGACGCATTCCTACATCACGCCGCATGTAAAGTCTCCTTTTGGAAGTCCGACTTACGACGATGAGGCTTACGGGGCTCCACGTGGAAGTCTTCTCACGACAGTTCGCCAAGTGAGATGGCCTGGACAGTGACTGGCTTGGGCTTGGCCAGGTCACGGCCATGTCAGTCGACTAAATCACGAGTTTCATGACATACGGCTGGGGCGATTGTGAGCAAAGTTATCGCAGACAACACATGTTTTATAGTGGTCACGGTGGCTCCCGCCTGTGTATTTGGGCCGGTCTCCCCGCTTCGGCCATGGCTTCTGAAGGCTAGCCCTTAAAAAGGCAGTTGTCTTCGCTCGGACAGATTGCTGGTTTCGCCATGGGTCGGAGGCCGTTGAGATCGCTTTGTGGTTTGCATTTTTGAGGCGATGCATTCGCTTTTAACCACATGTGCCCGGTGCTGAATCTAAGTTCCTGACCCCCTTCATGGAAACGGACGCATCGATCTTGGTTCCGACTGGTTCTTCCACAGACACTAGGCCCTGATTTCTGGATCCCTTCGGTTGTTTCACGTGGTCCAAAGCGGCCATGCAAATACCAAGCGTTACTCAGGACAGCTTGAAGCAATTACGCTTCGTGTTGCTGAAAACATCACACAGCTGCAATCAGTGGGTGCAAAGATGCAGGTTATAGAGGCTGTGACAGCTGTGGTTTGTCGAGTCATGCCGGGTCGTTCGAGTGAACATATGGTGGCGGTTCGAGCAGCACTTGCTCGGGGTGGTACGGTAAGACAGCACAGCGCCAGTCAAGGAGGTCCGGACACTGTCGCGGGCACGTCGCGCGCTGAGTCGAGCCTCTCCCCGCCCGCCTCCCGCTCTCAGAGAGCCGCCCCAGTCGAGCGGCCGACATCACAGGCTCGTGACGACCTTCGGTGACGTGTAGCCGCGCTGCCGGCCGCGACTGCGACGTTGGCCTGGCGCGGCCGGCGCCCGGCCAAGCGCGGTCACTCCAGGCGGAAATAGCCGGCGGTCGGCGCGCGCGCTCGCCGCCGCGACTGCGCAGTACCGCGGTCACCGTGTTGTCGCGCCGGGACGGTTATCGCGGCGGCCCTGATCTGTGTGGCGCAGCGACGGCGACCGGCGGACGCCGCTGACACCGCGGTCTGGCGGCTGTCCTGGCTGGGTCACGGCCAACCGACGTGGCTGGGCCGCGGCCGGTTTGTTGATCGTTGTGGGGGTCAGTGCGGCGGTGCTGGCGGAAAAGAACGGCACTTCCGCTTGCGCTGGCCTATTAAGCTCAGATGTAGTAGAGTGCTGGTGGAAAATTGGCGCAGTGACGAACGTCGGCCGTCGGTGAAATCAATATGTCCCTTTGTCCCTGACGCACAGGCGCAGACCCATTGTCACCGCCGTCTGCTGACGTGGGGTGTTGCAATCAATTCCCGCCGCTCCACCCCACCCTCCCCTCTACCCGCCGCCCTTCTCGACCGTTCGACGTTGTCATTGTGGCGGACGGTGGCAGTGAGGGCCGGGTGCCCAGCGTGCTGTTTACACGTATGGCGTCGCCTGGGACAGTTGGCCACTTGCCAGAGCGTTCGCCGAACCTCCGCGTCATCTCGTCGATCAACGCCCGGCTACCGCAACGCCACCTATATGAGATGACGTCACGTTTTCTAGCGTTTTCAAGCGTTTGTGTAGTGACGCGATGGCCAGCCTTTACCGTGCGATACGCCAGTATTCAAAGTTTGCTTTCAGAGCTGATTGTCGCCCAAAACTATAGCTGCTGCGTTCCAGTTAGTCAGCTGCGTGATACTTAACCTGTTCTAGAAAACAACGCGCGTGTGCTACATGTTTATCTCATTTTTGCAATTCGCGTTGACCCCGGTTTACTTCGCGTTTATTGCTTCCTTTGAATGTCCATTTCCTACACAATTTACACCCGATCGACCATACCTATCACATTCATCATGAGTTTTACTCTGATCCATGTACTTCGCCGTCTCAGAACGTTGAATAACAGTGCGACGGTGGCCGGCAGCCCCGCCGACCTGATGACCTCAGGTCAATAGGTCTTCCTCCATGTTCTCCCGTGACCTCCCGTGTCATGCCTCGTGTCGCGTTCCGCCGGCAGATTCGTGTCCCTTCTGGAGTTCGCCGAAGAGACGCTGCAGGCCAGCCACGTGATCGTCAGCCTGAGGAAGGACCGGCCGGACCGCGCCGGCCTGGTGCGCACCTTCATGTTCCTCGGCTTCGCGCCCATCCCGCCGGGAAGCGACATCATCCCGGCCAGTGGCGACCAGGACAACCTCTACCTGGCCTACGCCATCGAGTAGCGGCGCGCGCGTGACGAGCGGCGGCGCCGCGCGCCGGCCGCGCCGCCGCCGCCGCGCCGCCGCGGCGCGCGCCGTCCGGCTCGCATGACGGGACCGCGCGTCCCCGAGGCTGGGGCCGGGCGGCGCGCGCGCGGCGGCCGGCGACGGCGGCGCGGCCGGCGGGCGCGCCCGCCCCAGCGGTGTTCGGCGTCGGCAGGCCCGCCGACGGCTGTCGATTCGGCCTCTGGTCGACTGTGCAGTGTACCAGTGTGGGGTTCCCCTCGGTGCGCCAACGGGCGGAGGGCGGTGGGCGCGAGCGGTGGCATCGGGGCCGCCTGGTGGCCTGCAGCCGGCCGGCCTGGTGCGACGGGACCCTGACTGGGCGGACTGCTCCAGTCCAGTCTTGTCCCGTGTCGTCCAGTGTAATCCGGCTGAACGGAACAGGTCACTGGTCTTGTCTAATGTCATGACGGTCTGGTCTGGTTAGCTCGTAACTGAGCGAGTCCAGTCAGATCCAGTCTGGTCTGGTCTGGTCTGTTCTGGTTTGCTCAGCATGGTCTTGCCTGCTCCAGCCCTGCCTGGTCCGGCTAGGCCGTCGCTGGCGGCCGTCAGACAGCTCCGACGCTCCTGCCCGCCCCCCTCCGTCGGTTGTGCTGTCATCCGGTTAGATTACAAAGTTCTTTAGACACTATATAACCAAGAAAACCACAAAAATATAAAAGAAAAAACTTGGGAATGGCCTGCACCCGTGGTGATGGGACAGGCTGGAACCAGCTAAAAAAATCCGTATCACATCGGTGGTTTGGTCCATCCCATTCCATGTATTTTGCCCTGTGTTATCTCGTGGGTTCACTTTGGGCGGGACCGCTTACTTGCAGAAGGAAGCTTGCTTTTGTTTGGTATGTTAGCGACCGACATCTTCTCGCTCTATTTTATCTTCTGTAATAGTTGTCTTACGAATGTGTCACGTTATGAGCACGACTCCAATACAAAATTAGATAAATGATGGTGTCTCTGTACCGGTGGAATACCCCAGCATCTATTGTTCGAGACGTTTGTGTGTCCCATGGGCACTGACTGTCGGCCACGGCGAGCAGCTCACTGTGGAGGGGTAACACTGCCTCTGGAAACGTCCAAGATGGAAGCCGAACAGGCGAACGGCTGCTGGCATGTATGCTGCACAAAACAGCCGTGCAGATAACGGCCATCGGGATTGCGTCGATGCGCGCGAGGCAGGCAACACCAACATTTCGCGGTCACACATATCTTCCTTCTCATAATGCACTTGAACGAGGCGCTGGCACGCACAAGCGAAATATAGTCATGCTCAGGATGAATAGTTAATTTATAGAGTGGACAGACATGAAACTTTCATTCATGAACGGATCGAAAACTTCGGAGATCGGTTTAACGTGCTCGGAAAAAGCACCGCTGTCGGCGATATGACAATAATTCGCGCTGTTTTCATGGGCGACCCCGTCCGATCCAAGTGACAGCCAACCGGACTGCCTCCTTTCCAACCAGAATGGTGAAAAACCAAGCTTTCTTGGCATATTTGGAAACAGCGGGCGTATGGCACGCAGCCATTGCTGCGCCAGATTCCATGTTTGACATTCCATGAACATTGTCGATAATTACTGGCTCATGCCGTGTCCAACCACACCCACACCCGTTGTTCCACACCCGTCGAGCTTGACGTGTTTGGAAACTTCCTTGTTCTTCCACCAAACGTTTGCTTGTCGCGGGACGCTGCGCTTCGTTCCGCAACGGAACGAACCTCGCCCGATCTTGTTTATTTGACTTCAAGCGCTGATATTCAAAGTTAGATGATGTCCATGCTCATGCCTCACGAGAGACGGGACATGAGAATGCTTGTCAGGAACGCTGAAGTGCTGCCGATTTGTGCAATTCGCGGTATACATTGCCGGGAATTTGCTTAACCCTTCTCTAATACATCCAGAGCATATTTCTTGTCGTGGCGCGTCTGTGACAAGATTGGGGAGCCGGGCCAAGGCCATCAGTTATATTTTGGGGCATGTTTATTGCAGGGGCGGGGCGGAGCTGGTGCGGTTAAACCAGCCAAATTTCGGTAAGTCATGCTGGAATCGATTACTTTGTGAATGTGTGGGTCATGGTTGAGTGATCTGGAGGGCATAAAAGCATGACTGGAATATCGATGGGTCGACCCGGAGAAATAACAATTTGCTCGTTTTTTCTGATGTTAGTTATGCCATATGTCTGCTGCATGTGTGGTTCTCGGATATTCATTCGTTTTGTAATGACAAAAGATGCCTTATGTAAGTTTGCAAACTCCTTAATATTTGCCAGTTTTGGCCTATGCCTCTGAAATGCACCCCATTTGAACCAATGGTGGAATTGAGGAACATCTCAGTCTGCAGAAGGTGCATCTGCTGTGCTGGATGCCCACATATCGGTGTGCGGAATCTCCCATTAGATGCACTGAACTCAGGCCAGGCCAAGTTGTGCTGAAGTTTTGAAGTTATGTTTTGTGAAAAATGTTGTTGGGAGCATATCTACTTGAAATTACTGTTACAATGACACAATTCCATGAAGCACTGTATTTCCATGCACTGAAATTGCTGGCAGCCAGGGGCTGAAATCTGAACTCTGTACAGATTTATGGCATACATGCTTTGATATTATTGCAGTGAAGTCACTGCTAAACCAGACATGTCAGCATAACATTCATTTTTTACAGCCTGGGTCACATACCCCTAAAGTCACAATCACTCAACCAAAAGTGGGCTCTGACAGCTTCTCTTCTATTTTCATTCAAATGAATATTTTTGTTCAGAGCCAGAATCCATTTTACCAGATGGAATCAGGCACAGGGTAACATTCACCATAAATTATAGGGAAGATTTAAGTGTTTGAAAAGTTGTTGAGATAGGCACCACATGGCCAGGACAGTCTGTGCTTCCTTAAGCCCAAAATCAACATCCCCATCACAAGCTGTTGATCTTGATCTTTAAAGTTGTCCCAGATGTTTTGCATAGTTTGCACTCAGTGGATATGTTAGCTACAATTTTTGCTTGTACCTTGGACCCACCATCCAAATGCAGTTACTCTTTTCCAGACTTGTGCCTGATTTTATTCAGGCTCAGAATCAGGTTGGTAACTGCCAAAACTTCCCAGGAATTGCTGGTGACAATCAAGGTTTTGGGCAGGCCAGCATCTATGATCATTTGTGCTTCCTCATGAGTGAAGTTTGATTTGAATCCCCAGTTTTTAACATAATACATGATTTGGTGTTGTTGGATTCTTTCAGCCTAAATCACTTGCATCAGTGTGCTGAAAAAACTATGATGAGCATAGGAGTTGTAAATACTGCTAAAAACTCAGAGCATCAAGATTTTAATGATTTGCTTATATGAGCTATTTTTGTTAGAACATTTGAAAGCTGGGTTCATTAAAATTATGATTTGAGTCTCAATTATTTTGATTCAATATGTAACTGATTGATGAACAGTTGAATAATGCAAAAGTTCTCTTCATTCAAATAGGCAAGTCTGCCTCCTGTTCTTTTACCAGGCAGGATCCTGACATGATCCTGTTTATGTCATGTAATGCTGTGTCATGGCAGCCCTGTACCAGGTTTGCCAGGTGGCCAGTTACCAGCTAAATGCCATGCATGGATTCTGGTCAAGCTGATTGCTCTTTTTCCCTCTAGAACTGTAACAAAAGGTATATGAGCCAACCACATTTGTGCAAATGTGTATCTACCTGATTGCCACAGTCACAGTAGCTGAGTGACAACATTGGTTTGCCAGTTAGGTGGAAAGATGAGCATATCAGATTGTTTAAAAGTCCTGTTAATAATCTTGATCTTCCCATGGTAAACAGGCCAGTTAGTGCTATCATAATTTCCACACATAAGTCAATATATGTCTGCTACAAAGATGGAAAAAAACTGGGCATCTGGGAACTGAGGCTGATATGATGCCAGGACAATGGCATAATGCCAGATATGAAGTGGAAGCCACTGGCTTTGGAGCTTGAAACTGCAGAGCCAAAGCTGAAACTAGTGGCTCCTGATTTTGTAGACACAAAGCCCACGTAGTCAGATGCTTCAGAATTACGAAACACAAAGGTAGACCCATCATTTAAAGAACACCAGGCCGAAGCCAAAGCCAAATTTGGTCTATGATGTTGTTTGGTAGAACCAAAAACAGTTTTGCACCTGCTCAGACTTTTGAGAATGAGAGAATGAAAGGTTTTGTTAAGTGGGACAAGATGTTGGCATTACAATATATATTTTTTAAAGTACGGTCTCTGTCTTGTGTGTTGGTAGGCATGTGTAAGCCCTTATTATTTTGTCCCTGCAGATCATCTGGAGAGGGTGGTCAACTATAGCTTGTAGCCATGGCAACCTTAGATGTCACCCAGGACGACGTAGTGAAGCCATCTGTGCTGAATCTGGCCGACGAGTCATCCATGGTCGAGGAAGTCAGCAGTGCTCCATATGTAAGAATGCTGTTTGCAGCAATGGTCGCTATGATGAGTGCCCATCTGGGATTCCACACAATCCAGTGAATGCATAGTTACATGGTGCTAGTTTGGTTACTGCGATTTTAAACATGTTAATCCAGGGTGAGGCTACGTGTTGGTCCACTGAGGCGCTGGCGGTACGAGACGAGGCTTACCTCAAAGTTTTGTATACCGAAGACCCAGCTGAGCGCGCTGCTGGCACCCAGTTGGTTGCATGACGTGAAAGAATGTTGCGCATTCTGGAACCGTTTATTTTACTTGCCAACCCTGAGCTTGTGTTGGTGTTAACATTTATTCGCGTTCAAATAAGAGCATGCAATAAATTTGATACGGGGACGTTTTCCGGGGCTTATGTGTGTGCACGCGTTGTACTTATCCCACCATTCGGGTAAGCTTTAACATGCAGGGCGTACTGTGAGACAAGTCAAGGAAAGTTGAAAGATGTCTCTTGGTATACAGCTGCAATATCTGAAAGTGACCATTGCTTATACACGCGTCATTATGTGACCTTTTATAGGTTTCATTAGATGAGCACGTCTGAATTCGGAAAGTTATTTTCTTCATTGGTACGCTGCGAACGCGGTCCTAATGCTTCTCGAGTGTGATCAAAGATGGTACTTTCTTCAGAGCATCTTGGATGGCCTGGTTTTATGCATTCTAGAGGGATGTGACTGCGTTCCAGATTGCAACGCCGTCGGTAGCGAGCGTCTCCTGGGATGACCTGGATCCCACTGACAACCGTGACCTTCAGATCAAGGTGGACGACCCGCAGAAACATGTCACAAGCTTGGAGACCTACATCACTTTCCGCATATCCACTAAGGTATTTACTATTTATTATATTTTTACTTTTTATTGTATTATTATATTATTATGGCTGTTATATGACTGGAGGTGCGAAGTGTATTGTTGGCCAGGGGATATGTCAGCAAGCACGTTAACGATCCGGTTGATGCGATGCTCATGCAATATTGTGCAAATTCTCGCACCATTTTCGAAGAATTAACTCATATTTTAGGATCAGTGTTGGACGGTTCATGACCACCGCTTGCCCCACTGGCATTCCCATTGGTCGTAATGGCCATGCATGTGCAATACGTCCGTAAGCGAATGTGCCTGCCATGGTGGCTGCTATGTTATAAGTGAGTACTGCTTGCGCCGCCGCCCTTGGCTAGTAAGTCTGTAGGTACACTCCATCCACGGCACTGTAACGCACTCCACCCACTGACACGGCCCCGCGTCGGCAGACGTCCCGTGCCGAGTTTGACGACAGCGAGTACTGCGTGCGCCGGCGCTACAACGACTTTCTGTGGCTGCGGGCCCGCCTCACCGAGGCGTACCCCACCCACATCGTGCCGGTGAGTGCGCCGCCGTCGCCACGCGGGTCAAGTCTCGCGAGTCGACGCTCTCGGGCCGTAGTCTCGTCCTTCGCCGCGCGTGCTCGTGGGCAACCGGCCGTCCGTGTCTGCCGCTGTGGCTGCGGCGGCCGCACCGCCGACACGCGCTCGGGAGGCTCCCTTGCTGCACACGGCCGGGGTCTCCGACAGGCCTCCAGGCCCAGGGACCGGGGTCCGTCGGGTGTGATGCGGGCCTAAGGAGAGGCCGCGCTTCATCTACTTCGTGAGCGTTACCGCAATAGGAGCATGTCGCATTTTATTCCAATTGTCGCCCAGCCATTCGCCCAACGTCCGTCCCAAATATCGCACTACGTTCGGTTTTGTGAGAACGAACACTGCCACCAATTTACTCTTATGATTCAGTTTTGCTTGTTGGTCATGAAGTATAAGTAAAAGAAACAATTAAACAGCGTTTTGATACAATTCGCCGTGTTTTCCTCCTGCAGTGGGTCATGAAAATGAATTACAAGTGGATAGACAACAATCTGGCATCGTATACATGACGTCTCATCTAAATTAGTGTACAGTAACCGTTGCCTGCGATAATAAAGACAAACCACTGACCCGGCCATCTGTGGACCCTGTCAGCCGCTGCCGGAGAAGCACAGCCTGCTGGGCCAGCTGGACCGGTACCAGCGCGACTTCATCCGCTCCCGGATGGCGCTGCTGCACCGCTTCATGAACCGCGTGGCCGACCATCCCGTGCTCAGCTGCCACGCCAGCTTCAAGCTGTTCGTCACATCCAAACCGGCTGTGAGTGTGCCAAGCGGTCCCGACGACTGCCCCCCCCCCCCCATCGTCTGCTTTTGGTATGTCGACGTGTCGGGGGGTGTATGCTCGCCGCGGCGAAACGATGGCTTCTGTGTAACCTTGGGCACGTGCTGCCCAATATTGACCGACACCTGTTCACCAGATTGGCCGGCGTATGGTTCGAGATACCCGTTGGATGTTTGTCGACGGGCCCCTATCGCTGTGTTCGCGGCCGGGTGTCCCGGTATCCGCGAAGTGTGGTCCCTGCGTGTGCGTCGCGTTTGCCCGCCACCGCAAGCTCCTGTCCCCTCCCCGCGTGGGTTCGCTCCTGTGCGTTTTGTCCGTGGGACTGTTTTTGTTCGCATGTGTTTGCATGACGTGTCTTGGGGCGCTCGTCTTTATTACTTGCAGGGCGTCTGTCTCCCTAAGCACGTGAACCGTTTGTCCCGTGTCCGCGCCTCCGCCCGGTCACGTCTGCGTGTCCGGCCGGGTGTCCACGGCCTTCGTGTCCGGCCGCGTGTCCGCAGTCCTTGTGTCCACGCGGCCGTCGGCGCTGACCGCGGCGCGCCGGCCGCGCAGGAGTTCGCCGTGCACAAGAGCCGCGGTCGAGGCGTGCTGGGCCGCGTCTCCGAGTCGCTGCAGGGCCTGACGACGGGCGGCGTGCAGGCGCGCTCGCCCGAGATCCAGCGCGTGCTCGAGTACGCCGAGAAGCTGGGCGACAAGCTGACTGTGCTCGAGCGCGCCAGCGGCCGCATCCACAAGGACAAGACGGGTAACAGCCGGCGCCGCCCCGGAAAGACGGCCAGCACCTCGGATAACATGCCGTGCGCTTAGTCTGCTATTGGTCGCGCCGAAACTGTGGAGACGTTCGTGTCGGGGCTCCGTGATTGCGGCGTCCTCAAATGCGTTTGTGGTAGCGTCCCATCACCACTGTGGTTCTTCCTTTAGTGCGCTTATTTCACTCAGTGTCATTTCTTGTGAACGAAGTCATTTGTTATCCTGAGTTTCGCTTTGAGGTATCCAGTAAGGTTTTCCAGAGCAGTTGTGTGTCATGCTTGATAAACCCCCAGGAAGGTAGTGCCATCACACATGCTCTTAGTCGTGCCCTTTTCTGCGTGAGCACGTTTACGTCTGGTGCTGTTAGGAATGGCCTAACATTAACTATTGGCTTGTCATTTTATGACCTTCTTCATGCTCGCAAAAAGGCGAGAAATCCAACGTCAGATTGCTTCTAAGGAAAATCGGCGAGCACCGAGGGAAAGAGTGGGCGACAGCTGGCTTCAAACAGTCGTAAACCTTCAGAACTGATGCTTCAGTCGCACTGTTTGAGTCCTGGAGCCGGAGGGAGCTAAATGTCTGTTTCCAAACTTTGCCGCGATAGCTAGCAAACTTCTGTAATCTATCGGAATCAGACCTTTGGCTGAGGAAGCCAAATTAGCGAAACAGGGTACCATTAGCCAGGCAGCGGCTGTGGCGCATAAGTAATACTTCCGGTGTCGGAGGCGTGTAGCTGCGATTGCATCCGCTGGTGAATTGTGAATAAGTATTGTAACGCTAGCGTTGCCAAGATGTATCTTCAAACAGTTATGCCACGTAGCAAGTGACGGAAATCTAACCGGTAACTTTTTATGCGTACATGAACGTCCCCGACTCAGTTCTATTCCCTTGCGGTATCGTTTACGCGATTAGTCAATGTCGGGGGAGCCTATCAATACATCCTTGGTTGTGCTTAGAGCTTAGAGCTAGAGCTTAGTTGTGCCGCGGTGTTCAATGTGTGACTAGGGCCGCCCGATGTGTGCCCATATCTTTGTCGTTACTGACGCCCAATCCTCTACTTTTGTGGTGACGCGCTTATTTACGGTAAGCGCACAGATTTTCTCGTACACGTATTTCGTCCTATGTAATTTATCTTTTGCATTGGTGGAGCACCTTATTTCTTCCATTTCTTCCATTGGCCCTTTATGTCTTCCTCCACACTGAAGCTGTTGTGCCATACGAGCTGGCAGTTCGGAATCCCCACTCCCTCCATTTGGCGCACCGTAACGCACCTTGCAGTCGCCTCGTCCCGGCCGCACGTCTACCACCTGACCTGCTGACCTCTGCTGACCCCGTCGCGCCCCGCCGCGGTCGGCAGAGATGACCGGCGAGCTGGAGCGGCTGCACCCGACGCTGACGCTGATGGCGGCCGCGGAGCCGGAGCTGGGGCCGCTGCTGCGCGCCGCCGCCGGCGCCGTGCGTCGCTGCGCCGCCGCCCAGCAGGCCGTGACTGACGCGCAGCCGGCCCAGCTGGCGCAGCCGCTGCGCGAGTACGTGCTGTACGCCGAGGCCATCCGCGAGGCGCTCGGCCGCCGCGACGCCGTGCAGGCCCAGTTCGAGAGCACGGCGGCCGAGATCCAGCGCAAGGAGGCGGAGCGCGCGCAGGTGGGGGCGGCGCGCGGCCACGGGCGCTGCCGCTGTTGGCGTGTTTGTATGCGTGTTGATAGGGGACTGCCCGCGCGTGAGAGTGGGCCGCCGCCGCGATGACGAGGCTGGGGCAGTGGGCTGGGCCGCTTCTGGTGGCCTCTGTTGCGACACGCCCCTGCGGCCTCTGGCTGGCGCTGGTCCAGTCCCGCATGCCGGGTGACATGTGCGGTCTCGAACGACACCGTTGTGGTTATCCGTTGTGGTTATCCGCCGAGAGCTGGGGTCGGACATGCCAGACGAACACCTTCACCGTCCGGCGCGTCATCATCACGCTCAGGTGAACACCGACGAGTCAGCTCGCGCCTCGCCCCCACCGCCAGGTGAACGCCGGCCATGCGCCCTCGGGCCTCAGCTGGATGTTCAGCCGCGCCACCCCGGAGACGCTGCGGGCCGAGGAGGAGCGGCTCGGCCGCCAGCTGCACCAGCTCAAGCTCGAGCTCGAGGTGCGACCCGCGCGCCGGCGCAGACTGGACCGGTGCGGGTGGGGAGGGCGGGCGGGCGGGCAGTGCCGCCGCGGGGCACGCTGGAAGCGCGCTGTCGCGGCGTCCGGTCTGAGTTCAGCTCTCGGGGAGTTGGCGCGGCCCGGGGCTGGACTGCGGCGTACTAGCGCGGTGTGGCATTGACGACTGACAGTCCCTCTGCCGCGTGCGCAGGCGCTCAACGACCGCCTGGAGTGCGCCAACTCAAACCTGCTGGCCGACATGGAGCGCTGGGAGAAGCTGAAGCAGCGCGACATCAGCCAGCTGCTCGGCACCATGGGCGACACGCAAGTCCACTACTTCGAGGAGGTTCGTCGCGCCGCCCGGCCATCATGTGACAGTAGCCCTGGTCAGATGAGCAGTGTCATGTATGCATGATGGTCGCCATTTTGCTTTACGTGGGTTGAGCACTTTCAGGGCGTGTGCTGCTATTTGATTGGGTGCGGGTAGGTTTGGGTACGGGTGTCCGGCCGAAGTTGTCCATCCGTCGCCGTTCTCGCCCGCCAGGATGTCCTGGCCGTGAATCTGTTCCGTATCAGATCGTCTGAGTCGTACCGCAGTGTTATCCCCGTCTCAGTGTCCGGTCCGTGCTTCAGTCTCGTCCCCGACTCAGTGTCCCGTCCATGTCGCAGTGTCGTCCCCGTCTCAGTGCCCGGTCCGTGTTCCAGTCTCGTCCCCGTCTCAGTGTCCGGTCCGTGTTCCAGTCTCGTCCCCGTCTCAGTGTCCGGTCCGTGCTCCAGTGTCGTCCCCGTCTCAGTGTCCGGTCAGTGCCGCAGCGTCGTCCCCGTCTCAGTGCCCGGTCCGTGTTCCAGTCTCGTCCCCGTCTCAGTGTCCGGTCCGTGCTCCAGTGTCGTCCCCGTCTCAGTGTCCGGTCCGTGCCGCAGTCTCGTCCCCGTCTCAGTGTCCGGTCCGTGTCCAGTCTCGTCCCCGTCTCAGTGTCCGGTCCGTGCTCCAGTCTCGTCCCCGTCTCAGTGTCCGGTCCGTGTTCCAGTCTCGTCCCCGTCTCAGTGTCCGGTCCGTGCTCCAGTGTCGTCCCCGTCTCAGTGTCCGGTCCGTGCTCCAGTGTCGTCCCCGTCTCAGTGTCCGGTCCGTGCTCCAGCTCGTCCCCGTCTCAGTGTCCGGTCCGTGTTCCAGTCTCGTCCCCGTCTCAGTGTCCGGTCCGTGTCCAGTCTCGTCCCCGTCTCAGTGTCCGGTCCGTGCCGCAGCGTCGTCCCCGTCTCAGTGCCCGGTCCGTGAGCCAGTCTCGTCCCCGTCTCAGTGTCGGTCCGTGTTCCAGTCTCGCCCCGTCTCAGTGTCCGGTCCGTGCTCCAGTCTCGTCCCCGTCTCAGTGTCCGGTCCGTGTTCCAGTCTCGTCCACGTTTCGGTGGCCGGTTCGTGCCGCGGCGTCGTCCCCGTCTCAATGTTCGGTCCATACCGCAGTGTCGTCCCCGTCTCGGTGTCCAGTCCGTGCCGCAGCGTCGTCCTCGTCTCAGTGTCCGGTCCGTGCCGCAGTGTCTCGCCTCCTGGGAGTCGGCGCTGGCGACGTGCGAGGCCGCCGGCGACTCGCCGCGATCCCTAGTCAACTGACGTCCCGGGCCGCCTCGGACGGCCCGCTGCCGGGTCGCCGCCGGCCCGTCCGGCGCACCACGCTGCTCGCCTTCAGTGTCCCGCTATTTATTCGGACGTAACCAGCGTGCAGCCCGTGCGTATGCACATTCCACGCGCGCCATGATAGGCCGGGTAGAGTAGCGCTGCCGCCGCGCGCAGGCAAATCGCTGCGAACGTGGGAGTACCGGCCTCGTGCTACAGGCCCCAGGCGAGGGGACGTGGCCGTCAGACGGACGCCCCGGCAGGACTGTGGCAGGGACGCGGGCAGCCCCCCTCCGCATGGCTCCTGCCGCGGTTCTGCGTACTGCCGGGCGCCGAGCGGCGGGTTTTGGGGACCTATATCCGTATATTTTCGTCTGATATCTGAATGTCAGGTCGGGGGGGGGGGGGGGGCAGATGTGTCGGTGAGGTTAAGCACGCGCCGCGGAGACACTGGGTGCCGCCCGCAGCCGCGCAGCCTGGCCCACGCGCCATCGCTGCCGCGAGCGCCAGAGTTCCCGCACCGTGCGTCGCTTCACGTGGTGGCGTGTTCTTTGGAGGCGCTCGTTGTAACCTGAGCGCGGTGATGCTTACTCTGTTCTTCTCGGGCACTCCTCGGAGGCTGTGTATTCACGGCTTAGCTTTCGCCTCAAATTCCATCGGACGTGATTGTTGTATTTGCTTTCTGTTGTGTAGCACGTACAAAATATTTGTGTTTGCATGCTATGATCTCTTACCCCACACCGTTAAATAAATTTGTTGGTCTGCAAAGGCGTTATTGGGTGCTATGATAAAGGCTCGTGCAATAATTCACGAAAGCACCATCCCACAGTCGCCGTAACTGAGCATACATTACGAAACCCGATCCGCCGGGCTTCCACCACTAAAACTAATCTTAAGTGATATCTCGCACACCCACAACGGCACGTAAATTTTCTGAAAAAAAGAACTGTCAACATGGCGCCCGAGCGGCGCCTCGCGCGCACGCGCGCCCGGAGGCGCTCATACAGAGACGCTAGAAACAAAGCATGTACAGGGCGCGCTCAGAACGCCAGAGTTGGAGCCCACACCTCAGAGAAGTCTGCGGGTGGCTGGCGGCCGGCGGCGCGGGCCGCCAGCCCCCATTTTCGCCGGCCTGTTGCCGCTCGCGCTCTCGCTCGCTCGCTCAGCCTCGGTGCCGGGGGGCCGCGGCGCCCGACACTCGGCAGTCCATCACAGAGTGAGTCCGCTCCACCGCGCCCGGCCGTCACTGGAAGGCCGGGAAGAATGGCGGCCGTGGCTGCGGCGGCGACTGCGGTCCCAGCGCGAATCCGCCTGGCGACGGACCTGCCGGCAACGGGGTCTCTCTGTCACGGGTCAAGGGCCGAACATCATGGGGTCTCTCGGTCACGGGCCGCCCACGTCTCTCAGTCACGGGCCAACCATGACGGGGTCTCTGTCACGAACTGGCCATGACGGGGTCTCTCGGCCACGGGCTGAGGGCGACAGGGTCTCTCGGCCACGGGCCGACCATGACGGGGTCTCTCGGTCACGGGCTGACGGCCACGGGGTCTCGCTGTCACGGGCTGACGACGACGGGGTCTCTCGGCCACGGGGTCTCTCGGTCACGGGCTGACGGCCACGGGGTCTTGCTGTCACGGGCTGACGACGACGGGGTCTCTCGGCCACGGACTGATGGCCACGGGGTCTCTCGGTCACGGGCTGAAGGCGACGGGGCCTCTCTGTCACGGGCTGACGGCCACGGGGCCTCTCTGTCACGGGCTGACGACGACGGGGTCTCTCGGTCACGGGCTGACAGCGACGGGGTCTCTCGGCCACGGGCTGACGGCCACGGGCTGACGGCCACGGGGTCTCTCGGCCACGGGCTGACGTCGACAGGGTCTCGGTCACGGGCTGACGGCGACAGCCACACAGGAGAAGGCGGCCGACGGAGGCCGCTTCGATGCACCGCCGCTTTCCTCGCTTCCAAGACAAGGTGACAAATCCGACGAAGATAACACTACTGGCCACAAACACCGGGATTTCAGGATTAAAAAACCCTAACGCAGTAACAAAAAGCAAGCATCCGTATCGGACAGTTGTACGTCGGTTGAAGTAACATAGAGCCTAACCACAGTCCACTAAAGGAATGCGTCATTTAAAGCACTTGAGCTGTCCGTGCAAAGGTCTAGGGAATATCACACTGACCAAACATACACGTCACGCCGCCACACATGAAATGATGCAAATTTGTGCCGCAGCGCCGACCCTACCCAGGCGTCGTCTGCTTGCCCCCCCCCCCCCCCCCCTGTCGCTGTGCGACGCGCGCCCGGCCGCACCTGGCCGGAAGAGCGGCGCGCCAGGGGCGGCCGTCGGCGAGCTGAGCATGGGCGGCGCCGGTCGGAGCGGTGCCGCCGGGCCGCCCATCAGCTGGTTCATCGACGGCTGGGCGGCGCGCGCCGGCCGGCCCGACCCCGTCAGGCTGTCCAGGCTGATGTTGACGCCCTTGACGCCCGACCACGTGGAGCCCTGCCGGCCGGCGAGCCGTCACCCTCCGGCCCGCACGGCAGCCGGCGCGACGGTCCTGGCCGCGCTCTTCTCCACATTAGCCAGGGGACAGCGCCGGGCGATCATACGCAAACACACTTCTGACTTGCTGTGCGAAATGCACGTCGGGTGGAAGATATAGCGTACCCGGCTTAACAAATACCAAACGGGAATCTGGATATGATGTGCCATCCCTAAGCCGGATAACAACAACGAGGCCGTTAAATGCACGGTGCAAAGTACAGTGCATGCATCGAAGTGTAGGACTTTGTCCACACCAAACAACCGCCCGAGCAAACTCCCGTGATATTATGCCCAGTTGACGAGTCACAGTCCACAAGTTTCGCCGGCGGGGCGTTACGTCACGAGACAGGCGTCCAGCCGCCCCGTCAGCCGCAGCACGGCGCCAGCGGTGGGTGCCACGGTCTGACCGCAGACCGAGCGGGCGTCACCAGCGCTCTGGCTGGCGGCCGACGGACTGACCACGCTCTGGCTCTGCTGTGCGGCCGCCGCCGCCGTGGTGGCCGCCGTCTGCGGCATCAGCGACGCTGCTGGCGCGGCGGCGGCGGACGGCGCCGGCGTCAGCGGGCTGCCGAGCAGGTCCAGACCTGCCGCAGACAGGAGCGAACGTCAGCACGCCGCACTGAGACGGGGGCGCCGGCGTCAGCTGGGGCGGGGCCGCTTCGCTGGGGCCCCCAGACAGCCAGCGGCCAATCGGCTGCTGGTGGCGGATGTTGCGCCGGGCCAGCGCTGGCTGGCGGCCACCCGGCAAAACCCGGACGCGGGTCAATACGGGCCGACCCCAGCAGTGGTGGTGTGGCGCTGCTCATCGACGGAGGCGTCACACGGTCAACTCCGGGGCTCACAAACTGCTGTTGTCAATCGGGGCTCTACGACATCATCAGCTGCCGAGGCTATATGGCGTCACCTGCTCTCACATCGGCTAGAAGAGCGGGCACCACGGAGATTCGAACCTCGCATCCCTGGTTTCCCAGACGCGCAACTTAACCACTAGTGTCGGTGCGCGGCTCGCAAAGCGCAGACCCGCACCACAGCACAGCAGCCAGAGCACCTGTACCGTGTAGCCGACACGTCCTGAGCGCAGCGAGCATCATTCGTAACATGCCTATCCAGCAAAACGGATTGTAACACAGCACACTTTCTATTGAGATAATATGAAATGGACAGGCGTTTGCGCTACGCTTCCGTGCATGATTCTTGCATAGGAAGCTGGAAGTTTTCCATAAGCTCGCGCAAACTCACCGATAACAACGATCTTATCGTCGTGAGACCTTCTTTATAACCTGTCCGCGCACAAACGAAGCAATTCAATCACGGTACAAGCATTGATCACATGCTTTATTCTCGGATCAACGAAACATAACACAGTATGGTGACTCGAAGCATACAATGGTCCGACGCTCCAGTCCGATGAGTCCCCAAACTTCGCCATTTCCTTCAGCTTCCAGCGGCTGAGACAAGGCACCGGACCGGCCGGGACGCCGGCGTCCGTCAGCCGCGAACACAGCGGCCGCTCGCCATCTCACGTCGCTCCCACCAACAGCTCCGCCACCTCCCGCAGCGTGTGCTGGACCAGCGCCGCCGCCTGCTGCGCCATCTCCCGGGCGTCGCGGGCACTGTCACTGCCGGCCGCTGCCTGCAGGGTGTCGAGCGCGGTCGCCAGTTCGGCGCGCAAGTGTGCCACACTGGCGGCGCCAGCCGAGGCCAGCGTTACGGCCAGCAGCAGGTGCGCTGCCGCGCGCACAGCCGGCTCGGCGTGAGCCGCTAGCGCCCAGTCCAGCTGGAGGGCCGCCTCGGCCATGCGGGAGGCGGCGGGCGCGCCGGCGCCGGCGCAGCTCGCCACCACGGCCAGCGTGCGCAGCAGCTGCGCCAGCAGCAGCGGCTCGCCGCCGGCCAGGTCTAGGCCCGGCGCGCGCCGATCATACGAGCGCAGCAGTGGGAAGAAGAACGCGCCGCTGACGGCAGCGAACCGGTTAGCGGCGGCGGCGGGCGTGCGCGCTGCCGAGCCCAGGCGACGCGAGCGCGCCTGCAGTCGATCGTTGATCACGACCGACCAGTGCGCGGAGAGCCCACCGCCGCCGCCGCCGCCAGCCGGGCTCGCGGGCGCCTCCAGTTTGGAGAGCTGGCGCGCCGCCTCCGCCAACGCGTCCAGCATCTCGACCCGCTGCAAGATGGCGTAGTTCCTGGCGTAGAACTCGCCGGCCAGGTAGGCGGCGGCCGGCTCGGGCGCTGCCACCACGGCGGCCGCCATCGCGTCGGCGCGCATCTGGTCGAAGCCGGCCAGGCTGAAGCGGTCGGTGGCGTGCAGTAGCGCGCGCAGGAGCTCCACGGCCAGCGGGCCGTCGCGCGGCCCCAGCTGGCGGCGAATGAGCGGAGCGGCCGCCGCCAGTGCCGCCGCCGCCCGCTGCCAGTCCTCCGCCTCCAGCAGCGCCTCGGGCAGGTCACGTGCGTAAACGGGCCGCGCCGTCGCCGACTGTGGCGCGTCGTTCGACAAGTCGAACGGCTCCAGGTCATCGTCGCTGTCGAGTTCCGGCACCGTTGTAGTTGGGGTCGGGGTCGGGGTCGGGGTCGGGGTCGGGGTCGGGGTCGGGGTCGAGGTCGAGGTCGAGGTCGAGGTCGAGGTTGAGGTCGAGGTCGGGGTCGAGGTTGAGGTCGGGGCCAGCGGCGCGGCGGACGAGCTCGCCACTCCACGGGACACCGCCGCCACGGCCGACGTCTTCCCGCGATCGTCGGCCCCCGCCCGCCTCGCCTCCGTCATCTCGCGCACGAAGTCATCATAGCTGGGGGCGGCGGGCGCCTCGTCAGCCGGCGGCTCCGGCTCGGCGGCGGCCCGCTCCAGCTGTTCCACCTCGGCGGTGCGTTCGTACTCGATCTGCAGCGGCGGCAGCTCGGCCGCCAGCCGCGCCGTCAGCAGACGCGCGGCGCACACGCCCAGCTGGCGCAGCCGGCCGCTGGCGCTCTCCAGGTGCGCCGGCACGCCCTCCATCAGCAGCGGCAGCGCGCGCGCCCGCGCCGCAGCCACCTGCGCGGCCGGCAGCCGGCAGCCGGCCTGCCACGGCCACCTGACTCAGATAGAGGTGGCGCTCGGGCGTGGTGTGGCGCAGCGCACTGCCGTCGGCCCACACGGCCAGCGCCGAGCACAGCAGCTCCAGCAGCTGGTCGGGCGCCGCCGCCGCCAGGTACCCGGCCAGATTGCGAGCGGCGGTCGCGTCCAGAATGCGGAACAGCGCCAGTTTGGTGGTGAGGAGGCGCGCGTGGCGGGGGCTGGCGGTCAGCTGACGGCCGCAGAGGTGCTCCAGCTGCTCAGGTCGCGCCGCGCCGAGCAGTGCCGCCTCCAGCAGCAGCTCAGCGGCCCGGTCGGCCAGCGCGGCGACAAAGCGCGCCGACACGCGGCGCCACAGGAAGTCACCGGCCGTGTAGTGCAGGAGGGCGGCCAGCACGCGCGCCAGCGCCGGCTGCGCCAGGCCGGCGCGGCAGGCCTGGCTGAGCAGCCGCGCCGCTGGCGCCACCGTCGCCTCACTCTCGTGCGCCAGCGCCTCGCGCACCAGCCACAACGTCCAGAGCACGTGTCGGCCGACGTGGGCGGAGAACGCGGCCGAGCCAAGCCCCGGCGGCGTCTGCAGCTGCAGCCGGTTGGCAAGCCGATCGGGCGCGGCACAGAGCAGGCGGCAGAAGTCGGCGGCGCGCTCCTCCTCCTCCCGCCCGGCCACGCTCAACCAAGCCAGCATCAGCGGCACGGCGTCGCCGGCCAGCAGCATCTGCAGCCAGCGCAGCGCCTCGTCGCGCCGCTGGCTCGGCTCCAGCTCCTCCACGGCGTCCAGCAGCGCGCGCAGCGTGCCGTCGGCAGGGCCGCGCTCCAGCAGCTCCTCCAGCGTGGCGCGCTGCTCGGCCGACGGCCAGCCGGGCCGGACGCGGCCCAGCAGCGCGCTCACGGCCTCGGGCCAGTGCAGGCGCAGGAAGGCGGCGGCGGCCGGCGGCGGCGCATCCCAGCCCGCCAGCCGCTGCGGGCTGACCGGGCCCGGCAGCCAGGCGGCCAGCTCCGCCGGCCCACGGCCCGTCTTCAGCCGCTGCTGCAGCAGGCGCAGCTGCTCGGCCGCGGCCGCCGCTGCAACACACAGACGGCCGCTGCTCAGGCGGGCTGCACCGCCACCGCCGCCGCCACCGGCCGCGCTCGTCGGCCCGGCGAGGCACGCTTTGGCGAGGTCTTGACGATACGCGACAGGCGGCCGACGGACGACAACGGATGAGACGCGATCGACGAAGCCGTCCTCTTGAGTGCTTTGGCCGCTTCGCAAGATTGGCTTCTCAGTGCGTCCACCACTCAATGCCTAAGTTCCACATAGACAGCATACAACTAACTGAGTGCTGGCTAGCACCGATACCACTGGCCAGCACTCAACGTCGCGACCGTAGCGTGTGACGGTAGCAGAGAATGATCGCCGCTGGCACTGAGCGCTCGCAGTGTACCCAATCTGCGGGTCAACACCCCAGCCGGGTCCATACAATGTGGGGGCGAAGCTTCAGAAACGTGCCGTTTCTGCGGTCGGAAATGCAGCGCCTTCATGTTCAGAGTCCGGATTTAAGACAAACAGCACGAGGATATCCAAAAGGTGGTATCACACCAAAAACACAAACGAAGCTCAGTGCACTGCTACATCAGCCGATCACCGCCAAATTAAACACGGCAGCCAGGCGGCGCGTCTGCAGGCAGTCAACAGCTGCCGCAGACGGCGTGGGCGCTCACCGGCAAGAGAAGAGGGCGCGTGCGGCTGCGCGACCGGCGATCCGAACAGGTCGAGAGAGGGCTGCTGCGCCTGGGGCGCCATCAGCGGCGCGCCCGCCGGCGCCGGCGCCGGCGGGCCCAGGGTCAGGCCCATCAGCAGGCTCGAGTTATCCTGCGGTGGTGCCGCCGCCGCCGCCGCCGCCGGCGCGTCTACGAGGGCACACAGACTCTACTGATGCGGGTGCAGGCGCAAGGCGTGCAGACACTGTACATTGCTGCCGGCCGGAGACGAAGCGAGAGCAAACGGTGTGGTGCAGTCACGAAAAGTACCGTGCAAACTATTATTTAGGATGTAAGATAATACAGCAACAGAACGACTATAGCGACGTGGGGGCAGTGTGCTCGGGATTTTAGGTGATTCCGCAGTGACAACAGAACGGCGCACGCGACAGCCCCCCCCCCCCCCCCTCCCGCAGGCAAGACCGTGAGGGGGGGGGGGGAGAACCAGGCGGCAAGCAGGCCGCTAAGGGTCCAGAGACGCGAAGGCTAGCCAGGCAGGCGGCCGTTGCCGGATCTGGGAGGTATCAGCTGATCAGACGGGATACCTCTCCGGGGTCTGGGAGGTACCAACTGATCAGACGGGATACTGTCACAGGATATGGGAGGTACCAACTGATCAGACAAGACACCGCTGCGGGATGCGGGAGGTACCAGCTGATCTGACAGGATACCGCTGCCGGGTCTTGGAGGTACCAGCTGATCAGGCGGGATACCGCTGCAGGGTCTGGGAGGTACCAAATGATCGGACAGGATACCGCTGTAGGATCCGGGAGGTACCAGCTGATCACACGGGATACTGCTGCCGGGTCTGGGAGGTACCGCATCAGACGGAATACCGCTCAGGGGTCTGGGAGGTACCAGCTGATCACACGGGATACTGCTGCAGGATCCGGGAGGTACCAGCTGATCAGACGGGATACTGCTGCAGGATCCGGAAGGTACCAGCTGATCAGACGGGATACCGGTGCCGGATCTGGGAAGTACCAGCTGATCAGACAGGATACTGCTGTAGGATCTGGGAGGTACCAGCTGATCAGACGGGATACTGCTGCAGGATCCGGGAGGTATCAGCTGATCAGACGGGATACCGCCGTGGATTGCGGAGCGCGTCGCCTGGCCAAAGAGCAGTGACTGGAGAGCACGGAGCGGCGAGGACACGGTGGACTGAGAGCAGCGCCTCGACTTCGGGGCATCTGTGAGGATGGCTTATGCATGCGACGGCGGATGGATGTAGGCAGACGCAGGGGACTGGGGAGGAATAGGGAGAACCGGTACGTTTTGCAGGGACTGAACAGTGACGGGAAGGGCTGAACTGCCTACTGGTGACTACCCGGCGCGGCAGGTTCAGCGCGACGGCCTCAGGACGGACTGTGTGAGGCCCGCACAGCGTCGGAGTGGGCCCGAGACAGAGCGGGGAGGCGGCGGACCAGAGCGAGGAGGCGTGAGAGCTGGCAGAGCAGAGCGGAGGAGGCGCGAGGGAGACAGCGGAGCAGAGCAGGTGGGGTAGCGGGGCAGAGCGGGGGAGAGCGGGGGAGAGTGGGGGAGAGCGGAGGGGGCGTGAGGGAGGCGACGGAACAGAGCGGGGAGGCGTGAGAGCTGGCAGAGCAGAGCGGAGGAGGCGCGAGGGAGACAGCGGAGCAGAGCAGGTGAGGTAGCGGGGCAGAGCGGGGGAGAGCGGGGAGGCGTGAGGGAAGCGGCGGAACAGAGCGGGGAAGCGGCGGGGACCAAGACGTCCAACGGGAACCTCACATGCCCAGCGGCAATACTCACGGCTCAGGCCTCCGAGCAGGTCCTGCGGCGGGGTAAGAGCTGTGGGCGCGGCGTTCGACCGGCTCCCGGGCGGTGCCGGCAGCGGCGCGCTGCCGCCGCCACCGCCGCCGCCGCCGAACGCGCTGGCGAAGTCGGCGAACCCGTCCGAGCCGGGCCTGCGGCGACGGACGGCCGCGGTCAGGTCAGGTCAGGTCAGGTCAGGGGGACAGCGGCGCGGTCTTCAGTCGACACGGGCACGACTGACGCTGGCTGAACTGAGTTTAGTGAATAGCGAATCGGTACGCTGCCCAGCTGTAACTCTAGCGTCCTGCAGCCTGGAAATTCGGCTGCCGGTTAAATGGTAGCAACATGCGACTACAGTAAGACAAAGTGACAATGCGGGAGCCCCGCTGAAGACGAAGCATATCCCTGTCAGGCGTCACGTGCCCTTTTGCGGCCGCATGTTCCCAACGCACTAGCAGGTAGTCCACCCCCTGCCTGCACGGACTGGGAGCCTCGCCCACACCCCGGCTGTCGTCCATCCGTCCCGGCTCACTGGGCAGAGGCTGACGGCGGCGGCGCGGCGACGAACTGGCTGAACTGGCCGCCGGCGCGTCCGGCCGAGCCGCCGTCGCCGGCGCGCGGGTTGAAGTCGTCGCCGTCGGAGCCGCCGAACAGGTCGTCCAGCAGCTCCGGCTTCTGACCGGCGTCCGTCTGCCGGAGGTGTCCCGGTCAGCGCGGCGGCCGAGCGGCGTCAGACGGGCTAGACTCCAGGCCATACAGGTCACACGGAGCGGCGGAGATGGCCGTGGTCTGCACGCGGCAGCAACGTTCGACGGTCATCCCGTGTGTCGTTGTCCCATGAATGAACCGTATCATAGCCTGGGCAACAGCGACATTGTCTCCTCAAAAAGAACCACAAAATGCTGTCAAAATACAACCATACACGGCCCGCTGGACGCACCGCTCTACATATCATCTGAAACTAATCATTTTCGGCCTACAACAGGTGTCATACGGGTGTCCGCGGCTGGCTCGCGACGCGACCCGTACCTTGGCCTGTGCTGCGGCCGTCTTGGCGGGCTTGGCAGTGGCGGCGGCGCCGCGGCGCGCCTTGACCGGCGCCGGCGACGTGTCGGAGAACTGGCGGGCGCGCACCTCCGGGTCCGAGTCGTCCGGCTCTCCCAGACTGCCGGCGAGGCGAGGCGTCACCGGGGCCGGAGCTCGGAGCTCGGGGCACATGGCAGGCCCCGGCGCCGGCCCTGGACGCCGCTCGCTGACGGCGGGCTCGGCTCGACTCTACTGAACAGTACAATGACCATAGCGCGGCCCGTACGGAATCCTCGCACAGCACGTGATCAACCCGGCACGCTCCCGTTCCCTCTCACTACCACCATTACGCAACGGTTAGATTACGAGGCAATTCCGCTCGACCAGCAAGCCCTGAGTCAATCTGCAATTCAAACCCTCGACAGCAGAGAGCGCCCCGACCGACGACGGCCGCCGGCCCCGGCTGAGCAGGTCGGCTGCCGGCGCCATCGGGCCGGGCGCGGCCGCGACGCCGCCGGCCGCCGTCGCGCCTCACCTGTTGCTGTCGGCGTCGCGCGAGTCCGAGTACGGTTTGCTGTCGCCGTTGCGGCCGTCCTCCCAGTCCGAGCGGCCCTTGCGCCAGCTGGGCTGGTCCCAGTCGTACGAGGAGCCCTTGCCGAAGTCTGCGGGCGGCCGACCGACGAGCGTGACCGCGGAGCCGGCGGAGCCGGCGGCTCACCAGAACACGGCGGGATGTTTCAGTGGCGACCGTGTCAGGACAGGACGGCACAGTGTACCAAAAGACCGGTCCCGCATGCAGGACTCTACGGGGCGCCGGCTGCCGGACGGTGCCTTATTTTGACCTTATTTTGAAAGTTAAGGTGCACTGCATGTTCATTCCTGCAGGCATGCCGACAGGTGGGGTGGCTAAAACTGGGCTGAAATCCACACATGCGTTGACATGTACGTGAGGTATGCACAGGTTTGCCAGAGGCGCCCAAAGACCGGAAGTCATCGACATGACAAGGCAAGCACGCTGTGAACGACAGCCCCACCGGCACAACACAGAGGGAGAGAGAGCAGAGCAAGCCAGTACAGCAGCTCCTCTCGCCTCCGGTCAACAGACCTCCATCAACGGCCAGGCAGGGCGCGGCCGCCATCCGCAGCGACAACCACCAGACAACAGCCATGAACAAGCGCCCAACAGCCGACCGTGCCAGACTGCATACCGCCGGCCGTCGAGCCCAGGCAGACTGCGCCGCAGACGACACGACTAGCTACACGTGCCCCCTCACGAGGTTAGCTCCCAGCATGATGTGCGTGATACGTACCGAGCGTGACGGTCCAGAAGCTGCCCATCATGGCGTCATCCGGCGGCTATCGATCCCACGCAAGGGGCGTGCCGTCTGTTTACCATCCCGCGCTTGCTTTACCCGCAGACAAGACCAATACAGGAGGCCCGAGAACCGCAGTTAGCGCGCGGTGACCAAGCGGACGCGGCTCAAAATACCTTTCAGGCGAAAGTACCGGCGAGCACCAGGCGCCGAGGCGACAGGAAAAAAAATCAGACGATACTAACATTCAGAACGGAAGCCGGTCGACTCACTACTCATGCCGATATATTTGTCCTTGTTCTTCTTCGACTTTTTCCGCTCTTCGCGCAAGCGGTCGTCGTCTTGTACAAAGTCAATCAGATCTCGCACTTTGTGCCTGGAATCACACAGAGCAGTGGGTGACGTTTCAGCACACAGCTGTTTGAAATGTTAGGAACTGTGAGTTCAAATATTTTTTTTTGTAAACGACGTTTAATATACCATAGGGTGTTGGTTCTATGACGTTGTAATGCTGCAAACGATTACATTGGACGGCGCGCAAGATTTGAAGTTGTGCTCAACCCAGGAGACATACTCCATGACATCAGACAGATGAACTATTCAGCTAGATCGTTAGTGGACAGATATAACTCAGCACAGTCCAGTCCAATCGGGCTGGCTCACTATCAAGTCCAACACCAAAATAATCGCAAAAATCAACGATACAATTATACACTTGCATTTGAAGGGATGTACGGCTCAAACGACATCCCGCTATCTGCCCCTGGCAATTTGTCCCCCCATAACACATTACAGGCCACGAGATCCAACAACGTCCGCCTGTCGTCTCCGTGACAGAGCAATGATCCGAGCCCAGCCTGCCGCGCGTACCCGCACACAAGTGCCGGTCGCGCCAGGCACGGGTCCGCCGGCCGCCACGCGACCCGACCGCCGCCTGACCTGATGTTGATGCCCTGGTCCTTGCCGAACTCGTCGACGAACGTGTAGTTCTCGAGGCTGCGCAGGTCGTAGATGTGCTCGCGCGCCGAGGTGACGACACGCTCCGAGCCGTTCCGGATCAGGTAGTGTAACAGCAGCAGCGACTGGCGGTGCCACCGAACACGGCCGGTCACCACAGGCGGGCCGACACAGACGCACGGCCGGTCACCGGGCCGCGCCAACACAGACACACATGACCGGTCGCCGGGCCGCGCCGACACAGACACACACCGGTTACCGGACCGCGCCGACACAGACAAACAGCCGGTCGCCGGGCCGCGTCGACACAGACGCACACTGGGTACCGGGCCGCGCCGACACAGAAACACAGCCGGTCGCCGGGCAGCGCCGACACAGACACAAACCGGTCACCGGGCCGCGCCGACAGGCACACACCGGTCACCGGGCCGCGCCGACACAGACGCGCGCCCGTCACCGGGCGGGCCGCTCTCGGCGGGACCGCGTCGGGTGAGGATAGGCGACCCCTGCGCGAACCCGCGAAGCTGAGTGTTTCGGCACGCGAACCGTACGACTCGAACGACGTCTGGCGAGGCCCGACAGCGTCAAACGCATCACCAACAACGCTATCACTGCAGCTATTGCTGCACGATGACATCCGCGCTTATGTACTTTTCAGCGCGGGATTACGATCAGCCGCGTGGGAAGATAACGGTTCACATGTCAATGCCTTTTCAAACATGATCCGGCCGACACGCGACGAGCACAAATCGGCTCGCTCAGCCGGACGCGTCGCTCACCACTGACCTTGTACGTCCTCCGCCAGTTGGACCTGTTATCCTGCAGCATGCGCTTCCAGAGCATGCCCATGGCCTCGGGGAACTGTTCGTAGGTGAAGGTGTACTGGGCCACCTCCTGCATCTGCGGACCTGCCACCCCGCCGCGGCCGGTATTACATCACGTGACTGCGGTCAGCTGGGAATTCGCGACGGAAAGGCGCTGGCTCAGTTAATCGCGCCGTCAACGCCGCAGCCACTCAGCACATATCGACCCGGTCAGCCAGCCGGTGTCACACGTTCCAACCGGCAAACACAAACAATTCAGCGCCGGGGAAGCCGTCCGGCGGTGGCGGCGGCGGCGGCTAGTAGCTGGAGCAGGGGGAGGGGGCCGGTAAGAGCGCACGGCGCGGGCGTCGGTGCCTTACCGGTGGGACCCCAAGCCTCGTCGTTGGTCGCCTCGCGCACCCTGGACTCCACCTCCGTGTAGTTCATCACCATGTTGGTGCTGGGGAAGGAAACGACCGTGACCTCAGAGGTGTACCACCACTCTTTTGGGTTGGGCATGCCTGGCAACATCCGGACTTCGATTCTGTCTGTGGATCACGGTGAGCCATTGCCATTTTCAAAATGTTATATAAAATTTCGTGGTTTAATCAACTAGCTTATGTGCAGTCCCTCCCCAGCGTCTATAGCTCTAGTGTTTTGAATACTGTCGCGATCCATGCGGCGGATTTGCACGCATGGATTGCGACGGGCAATCACCAATTATCGAAAGTGCATTCACATGCAAGCACTGGCTCCGTAAGGTGTCGCCTCCTTAAAACCCAGTTACACCATCAACCGTCAACAGCAACCTTTAGTTGAACGGCGCAACAGACGAATGTTCCCATCCACAGCAAACAGCAGGCATCTTTCATCCCAAAATCATGCCAGGGCGAGGATTCAATGCCCCCGCATGGTAGCATTCGTCCAAAACGTTCGCGCAGTCATACGACAGGCGAGCCCTGAGCGGCGGATGTTTACTCGTTACGACCAAACGTGCCACGTCCGCTTGCAGGTGGCATGCATGCGGCACAATGCCGTAGCTGTCCACTTCACTAATCACTATGCAAAACCAAGTCATTAACCAAATAGAAATGCAAATGCATGTGTATAACTTGCAAGGCACCACTGAAGGCTCTGACAATAGCTGCATTACATGAAGGAATGGTCAATAAGCCCGGCACGCACGCCACGCGCGTGACTTTTTCCCGTTACGCAACATTTCACGGCGTGCGGCGTGCCCGACGACCCA
Organism: Pollicipes pollicipes; assembly: GCF_011947565.3. NCBI lineage: Eukaryota > Metazoa > Arthropoda > Thecostraca > Pollicipedomorpha > Pollicipedidae > Pollicipes > Pollicipes pollicipes. Next base: position 25,088,915 of record NW_023596225.1, on the reverse strand, counting down.
AGCTACGCTGCATGGTAACATTACGAACATACGAGTACGACGTTCGCGGAACCAGTGACCCTGAGTGATCGATTCTGCTGTCCGCGCCGCACCACAGGCCAGAGGTCACCGCTGTTTGGCCCGCTGGTATGAATGTCGGACACGTCGCTCGGGCGTCAGCCGTCAGCGGTCGGGTGCTGACGTCAGAGCACGTGACGAGGCGGCGCGGCCGACACCGCTGGCCGCTATGGCCGGCGTACGCTCTGGCACCGCTGGCCGCTATGGCCGGCGTGCGCTCCGGCACTGCTGGCCGCTATGGCCGGCGCACGCTCTGGCACCACTGGCCGCTATGGCCGGCGCGCGCTCCGGCACCGCTGGCCGCTATGGCCGGCGCTAGCTGTTCGGCTCGTGACCTCGCTTAGTCGGGGAAGGCCGTGGACCTTGTGACACTCACTGATAGGAAACATGCTAATGGCTAGCAAAGTGCACCAAGCAAAGTGGTTGAGTAGATCAAACCACCATGATTGTTTGAAATATCACCCCCCTCCCCCCACCCAGCTGGTGGCAACATAAAGCTGTAATAACAGCCAACAAAGCTGTGGTTAGAGCCTCCAGTGTGTGAAGCCAGAAGGGTATCCAGGAGTTTTATTGGCAAGGCTAGGCATCAAAAAGTGGCATGCTGTGCAGAATCTTATGCAAGTACAAGTGTGCTTATAACAAAATATTATAACAAAATATGTTTAAGCTGCTCAAAAGGCTTATTGGTCAATACATGATATAAGGGCTAATCCAAACAGCAAACAAAACAACATAATACAACAACAAATGAGAGGCATAAACAAGTCAAATAATGGGCAATAGGTGGGCCGAAAGGAACACAATTAAAACCAATAAAAGCCGGGTAAATACCAGTCAAAACAACAATAGGTCCTTGAAAAGAGCACAAATAAAAGAAATACACACAAAAAATAAGTGAAGTGCAAAAATTTTCAAAACAAAATGTTAAAAGGTATCAAAGTTAAGAGTGTTGTGGGGTTACAAAGCAATCCAGCCATCTCTACCACCACCAGCTGTGCAGGGCCCCTCTGCATGCCACATCTGGGCTATCCATGCAGCCATAAAGCCCATTTGTATCATTGTCTCACATGATGGGACTCATCTACATGGCAGCAGGGGCCTCTTACAAGACCCTGCTGCAATTAGAAATGGGATAAGAGTAGCATAAGATAAGAGTGTGCCACTTCCGCACTCCGAAAGCCACACTGAAACTGTGCTGTTCCAAATATATATCAGCACTACGATTGATGGGCTTAATAGAGCTGGGTATTATAAACTAGTGTTTATGCATACATGAGCTAAGGGTTATCAATCAAGTTATCAGGAATCATGAGTCCCTGTTTTCTGTCAAATGAGGCCTTTTTGGCTGAAACGGCATAGGCGCTGGATTTTTAGTCACCCCCAGATAAGAAGGCCCTGTTCCAGAACAGGATGTCACTTTGGGAATCAGGAGGTCCTGTTCTGGATCAGGTGGCTATGCTTGGAGACAAGGGTTCCTTTGCTGGATTGGTAGGCCTGCTAATTCACAATCAATATTAAGACTGTTGCACATTATATGGCCTGGAGCTGTTACCAACTGTCTTTACTTGCCTCTGTGAAGCACAGGTTTATCTACACTCCCCTCATTCATTTGTCAGTTAGACATGATGAATTTGCCATACCTACTTGAACAGGGATTACTTTATGGCTGAGATCTTAGAAAGATACCTCATGAACTGCCAGGCACCATTTTCCCTGGGAACTTCCATCTATCACATTTGTCAGGAACAGCCAAGTCTTGTCTTTGTCACAAGTAATTCATTCAGCTTTGCATAATGCATAAAGTACAGGCATAAGCATAAGCAGACATGAGCACATCAAAGTACCCACATCTCTTCACAAGACATGGCTGGTGTGGACCAGATGGTGTAAGTGCTCAGGCTGCTATATACAGAAAAGGAACTGAGGCATGCGCCATGTCCAATTACAGACCCAATGAATTACCATGCTGCTCATTTCAAACTTACTGATGCCAATCATCAGCAAATGGGTGGCTACCAAGCAACAAATAACCACCTAAATCAATTAACCCTGCAAAAAATCTGGGATACAGAAAAAACAAAAACATATGTTAAAGGTAATTTTAAAATAGTGTGAGGCCCCTTAAAATCAGAATGCACTGCCCTTCTATGTCTTTTCTCATTCATGGCAGTCAATTCATTGGCCCCCCCCCCCCCTGACCAGATAGAGAACTTCAGGCCCCTTAGCCCTCCTGTGGCTTATATCTAACCAGGGGCTCCCGGTATGTCCAAAAGCCCTGCACTAACCACAGCTTCTAACCAGACCTAGTGTTTTATAGTGATATATAGTATATAGTGTTATAGTATATAGTGATATAGTGTTAGTGATTTATAGCCTGCTCTGCTGCTTTATTAACTTTTTGTGATTGACTCCCATCTATTTTGAATTTTGACTACTGCCCCATCTGCCTTTCACTTGCTTACTTTCCATGGTTGATTTCTGTTCTTCAATTTTATTTGATACTCTTTTTGATTCATGACATTTTAACTTTACATATGACTTGAACCACCTTAAAATAATTTTGAAAAATTTAATTCTACCTGACTTTTGTGAGTCATTTTACCATTTCAACCTTCCATCTGGCTTTTTCCCATTTGACCCTTTGACTCCTAGCCACATGAATTTCAGTGAACTGAATTTCAGTGCTTTTACTTGTACCTTGGAACTGTAACTACTATGTATACCCTGCATCATCTGATCAGCATAGGGGAGGGGGCATTGCTGCCCAAGCACCTCTCCTGATAGGCTGCACATTTTCATTGTTGTGTGTATTTTCATGATCTATCCACTTTCTTGACTAAACACAACCATACAGAAAGACTAATTCATTGTAATAGCATAAAACATACTTATATCCACAAAGGCATTGCAGGTGCTGGACATTAAAAGATCATCAGCTCCTGATTTTTGGCCTTTTCTATCATTTGTTAGCAGAAAATCATGTAAACAGTGCCTCCTGGCATATTGAGGGTCATTAACTCAACAACAGAACTTGAACTCATAACACTGCAGGTGCACATGGGAAATTTTGTCAAGTACCTTTGCCTAGATGGCCATGCTGAGGAGTGTTTGCAGTGCAAAAACATATGCCTAGACTTTCCAAAGCATTTCAAGACAATTTTACAATTTCAACAATGACATGAGCAAATCTCAATTCTCTTTTCATTGCAGGTCATACCATTTTGCAGGATGTGAGCTGCTTCATATCAATGACAAAACATCAGATGCAAAAATAAAATGAAGGTTAAAACCCCAAAAATTAACATATATTTAAGATACTCACACTTTATCAGCGATCTCCCGTACTTTCCACATTGCTTCTATTTTATGTGGGGGATCTCAGTTGGCTGCGCTGCAGTACGAACTAGTGTAAAGAAACTTGGCGAACAAAACCGTGATCACGTAACTATGCTCTCATGAAACACACATTGTCTGAATTTCGCTATCCGACACCGAACCAAACAGCACAGAATTCCCACCCAGCCGCCTGAAAACGTCTGTGACAAAAAACAGCTCCAGTGAAAGGGAATCGCGAGACCTCGTTGGCGGACAAGCAACGAAAATGACAGTACTCTCCCCGACAGAATCATTCTGCGTAACATCTTTCGCTTTGACGTCATAAAATACGATGCACGAAAACAAACAGAATTGTATTCCAATGACTGACCGGTAAGTAGCTTTTATGACGTCATACAAATATCTTACTTTAATACAAGGCTGCATCCAGAATCCCCTAACATCACACCGGACACAGGTCGTCGGGATGTTGTAACCTATGCAGTGCCCAAGGTGAGTTCTTAGAAATAGCTACTGTTGGGGCTTCCACCGTGGTGCCCGGTAGCTGTCATCAATTTCGGCGGTGAGGTACGGAGCATGAAGTGTTGGTATATTATAGGCAGACCCCGCGAACCAGTCATTTTTTTTACATATCGACATCTAGCGTTGTGAGTGACGGATGAAGTGTTAAAGTTCTCCGACAGGGGGTGCATCAGGCGACTTGTAAATACGATTGACTTAGTTTCAAGACCCTAGTCAGTTGATGTCTCGGGGAAGTGGCGTTGGCAGGTGATATGCTTTCTCATGCAAGCTAAATGGTTAGGTCTCAGGCCTTTGAAGGTTTCAGGTAGCTGAGAGTGGACACTGGACCAACAGTTTGGCAGGTAGGTCAGATACAGGGTCATAAGCTTGTCAGGGGGATGATATTGAGGGGTTCCAATCATTTGATGCACAAGTCACACAATTTGTTTAGGGCTTCATAGATTGCTTTTTGACCTCAGCCCACCTACATGTTTCCACAGGGCCCATTTCAGGCCATCAAACACCTCAATCAATCCAAGGCACTTAGACACTTCCAGAAACCTCACCAATTACTCATCATTTGAATTTCTCTAGGACAGTACCCATAAGATATTATTAAGGCAACATTTGTGCATGTTGAGTGCTCCAGAGGTCCCCCATCTTATCACTGATGATACAATGGCCCCTTTTCTCCCTCTTGTCTGTCCCTGGTTGTGCAGTACATCCATGGATTCATGTAGAGCTGAATGGCCACCTTTCTGAGCAGGTATGCTTGGTGGCACCCAAGAAGTGGTGCTTGATACAATATGATAGCAGGTAGCACAACAAGTGGTGAGCTATGCATTCAAAATGCAATTTTATGAAATCCAATTGGCACTCGGCATGTGTGCTTTTATGGTAAAGCAGGCTAGCAAAGTGAACCAAAGCCTGATCTATTCTTCACTCTGATCCCCAGGCTGCCTGTATTGTTTGTGTTCATTCAAAGACCTCTTTATCACACCAAGATCACTGTGTGGTGAAAAAGGGTCATGCAATTGACAAGGTTGTATTTATGAGCATGTAAACCACAGGTTCTGAAGAGTAGCTTTACATGCTCAGTTCATAGTTTGTTTTAGTTTTTCAGCTCCAGCTCCTCTGCTTCTTGGCACTGAGTTGCCTGTGTGGGGTACATGCAGATCTAGCATTGTTCTGTTTTTCAGTGAATGAACTTTAAGAAGTGTTAAGCTGGAACAGTATTCACAATGGTGGTGGCAATTGGATTTGAGGGTTCTGCAAACAAGATTGGAATTGGAATAATCAAGGATGGTGTGGTTCTTTCAAACCCCCGCCACACTTACATAACTCCTCCTGGTGAAGGTGAGAATTATATCTCCAATTGTGTTTACATCATATGCCAGTTATGGCCAACTCCTTGCACTTTCACGTAGTTACCGTCACACTGCTCTGCTTCTATAGGACAAATTGTAGGACATGTATCCCAAGGTCATGCTGTCAACTTGAGTGCCTTTTCATCACAGGGTTTCAACCAAGTGCCACAGCAAGACATCATCAGGCCCATGTTTTGGATGTCCTTCAGGAGGCTTTAGATTCAGCAAAGGTAAGACCAAATGCGGCCCAGCTTAGTTGGCAAATGTTTTTTTCTGAAGGTACTGGTGCACTGTTCACTTCAGTTAGTGTGACAAGGGAAGTAAATTGAGATTTATCTGCAGCAACATCCTTTTTTAATTTCATTGTCCCAGGTTGTAACCATGCACTTAACATAAGCTTGCACACATCATCACTGCAAATGTCAGCAACAGCCCTTGCATTTTCCAGGTTGCCCCCACTGACATCGATGTGGTGTGCTACACCAAGGGGCCGGGCATGGGGGCGCCGCTGGTGTCGGTGGCGGTGGTGGCCCGGACCGTGGCCCAGCTGTGGCAGGTGCCCATCGTGGCTGTGAACCACTGCATCGGCCACATCGAGATGGCGCGCCTGGTGACGGGCGCCGACGACCCCACGGTGCTCTACGTCAGCGGGGGGAACACGCAGGTACGCGCCGAGGGCTGCGCCGCTAGGAGATGAGCATTGGGTGGTCGGCATTGTCGCCTTCGGAATTGACATGAGTGAGGATGTGTGGGGGTTGCAGAGGATGAGTTGGTGTGTGCTGGGAGGGATGTCACCGAGATAGCTGGCGACGTCAGGAGCCGAGTGTTCGAAAGCATTTGACTATAATCGACGAATTTGGGCTCGACTTTCACTGCTGGAAGTTTGATGCGCCATGCTTTTGCCATCAGTCCGATGAATATGGGATAGCCCAGCCGTGATATGTGTCTGTCCGTGGCAGGTGATAGCATACTCGCAGCGTCGCTACCAGATCTTCGGCGAGACGATCGACATGGCGATCGGCAACTGCTTCGACCGGCTCGCTCGGCTCCTGAAGCTCTCCAACGACCCCAGTCCCGGCTACAACATCGAGCAGATGGCCAAGCGGTACGAGCGGCGTCTCCGTCGTCGGCTGACGCAGGGGTCTCGCGATCCTCGCCGCAGGCTGCACACTGCGTCGACGTTTTTGAAGTCACTCATTTCCGTGTGCTAGATCGTGTCATTTCGTGTCATTTCGCCGTGTTTTGTCACCAATGTGACTCGTGAGGCGGCTGGTCTACATAGCGCTGCGACCAATCCCAGCCGGACAATCGTAGTGTTTCTGAAAACCGCCGCTTTGACGCCTCGGTGACCACCGGTGAGACTCCATGACCGGGGGCGTGCGCCCATGCGTGTCTGTGTGCATCAGTCGGGGCCCCTCCCAGCGACGCCGTCCCTGCCAGGGCGGGCGCCGGCCTCGCGTCTGACACGAGAGCATCGTCGCCAGGGGGAAGCGACTCATCCGCCTGCCGTACACCGTGAAGGGCATGGACGTCTCGTTCAGCGGCATGCTCTCCTTCATCGAGGAGCGCCTGGCCAAGTGGCTGGCTGGCGATTACACGCCAGAGGATGTGTGCTTCTCGCTGCAGGAGACCGCCTTTGCGATGCTCGTCGAGACGACTGGTGAGGGTCGGACTCGGGACTGTGATGGCTTTCTGTTTAAAGTTACGTTTAGTGTAGTGGTTAAGGCCTCTGCGTTAACCACTGCGCGTCTTTGGAGGCCAAAAGTACAGGGTTTTATTCCCCGCGGTGCCCGTCTCTTCTGCCAGGGTGAGAGGCTGGTGACGCCATATGACCGCAGCAGCTGAGGGTGTCGTAAAGCCCCAATGACACAAACACACAGGCACACAAACATTTAACTTGAGAAGGTCGCTTATACAATCGTTTCATGTAAATGTCTGCCATTGAGTCTGAGCATGAAGTTACCTTTAAGAAACACCCTTAATTTTAAACAATGGGGCTTGTTCGGCATCGTTTTGTTTCGGCATCTGCTATCAATTTTGCACAGCATTGTAGGATCTGGTTGATAAAGGAGCACTGCCACCGCCTCGCCCGTATGTTTTATTACCCCATCCGTCACACGCACAACGCACTCAAAGTACGCACATGTACATATCCCCATACACCAGTCGGTTCTATTTGTGTCCTAATTATCAGCGAGAAGCGCTCACCTGCTGGGCCACGTCACGTCATGTTACCCGTGGTGCGACACGTCACGTCGCGGGGCGCTGTGCGGCTGGTCACGTCTTCAACGCCTTCAGCTGCTCCTCACTTCCTCAGAGCGGGCCATGGCGCACACGGGCAGCCAGGAGGTGCTGATCTGCGGCGGCGTCGGCTGCAACCTGCGCCTGCAGGAGATGATGCGGCTCATGTGCGAGGAGCGCGCCGCCACGCTGTTCGCCACCGACGAACGGTACGTGGTCGGGCGCCGAGGTAGGGCCGCCGGCCGGCCGTTGGTGGTGGTGGGGTCCGAGGAGAGCCGGGGGGGGGGGGGGGGGGGCTGCTGTCACTGGTGTACCCCGCCACTGCAGCAGAGCTCCGTGCATGGTGCCGGGCAGGGCCGCCCGCCGGCCAGGGGGGGGGGGCGAGGAGAGCGGGGGGGGGGGCGTCGCTGTCGCTGACGTACCCGTCACTGCAGCAAGTGACCGAGCCCCGGACGTGACGCCTCTCGCAGTGGCTTTTGCCGCCGTCGTCATGAACGCACCACTTCTCACGGCTTTACTGCAAATACCAAAGACACCATTTCACTGTCAAAATAGCCTGGGTATTGTTCCGTGTCGATTCCTTCGGCGTTGCCTTTTCCTGATGTCACTGCTGCGCCGTCATTGTCCGTTGGCCACCAGTGCAGCCAGCCGCTGGCCATCCACACCGCCAGTTTTCGGCTGTTGTCGAATCGCCGGCGAGTGCTGTCCTGTCTGTGCTTCATACCACTGCTTTCTGGTCGGCGGCGTGGCTTATCACTTACTGCATCCTGGTTTGCAAGCTGCATCCATCCTGTGATCAGCGGTGGCGGACGACAGCATCTGTCAGACACGCTGACGCCCCCCCCCCCCCTCCCCTTCCCCGACGCCTGTCCGTGGTGCCGACGTGCCCGTAGTCAGACGCACCTCTGGTAGCTGGGTCGCTACCCACTCGATCACAGAAGCCGTACTCTCGGACGCCTCACACAAACATGTGGGGCGCAGGGTGCCAGTGGCGGCGCCAGCCCCCACCTGAACTGTCGTTCCACCGTCGGCCGCCAGTCACCCACCGACCGTGCACGAACGGCACCCGAATGACGTTCACCAGGTGGAACCAGGCGTTCGCCGGCTGGATCGGTCCCGGCCGGGCCGGCGACGGCAGCGCCGCGGCGGCCAGCAGCAAAACTAACGCGCTCACCGCCGCCATGCCGCCCACGTGTGACGGACCCGGTATGCGGCGTACGACTGGCTCGTGACCGACGGACGGTTGGGCTAGTGTGACGTATCCCCCCCCCCCCCCCCCACCTGCCGGAAAAATTCCCGCTCCACCTGCTGGGACGGGGCGGGGAGGTGTCAACCGGTTGCCAGGGTATGGAGAGGCGGAGTAGGGACGGGCATACACAGGTGTATTCTTTCCACGAGGGGCTACTGGCGTAATGCTCCGAGGCTCAAAAGGGGAGACGCGTCGGCACCGGCCCGCTGCTGGCGCCACTCCTCGGGTCCGAGTGTCTGACAAGGCTGCGGTACATGCTAAACAAAGCCCGCTGGCGGTCGGCGGCTAGGACTGGCGTCTGACATTTGGGTGTTTGGTGCGCGGCAATGACTCATGCACAGGTATAGCCGAACGGCGAGCCGGCGCCGGCTTCTGTTGTCATGCGTCATGACATAACCAGAAGGCATTTCTCAATTGGTTTGGACTTGTGGAGTCAAATAGGGAATTGCCAAAGCTCGCGTGGACGAGCGTGCAGCTGTTGAGGCGCGCCGCTGTCACGTAGAGTGCACACCGTGACCGTGTCACGCAACACAGAAACAAAGCATCCGGAATACGTACAGTGACGCAAAGCGCTGGCTGGAGTCACAGCGCGTGCGCTCTGTGCACGGTGCGTGCCTGACCTCGCCGATCTGCCGGCCACAGGTTCTGCATCGACAACGGCGCGATGATTGCCCAGGCGGGGTACGTCATGTTCCGGTCCGGCACCACGACGCCTCTGGACGAGACGTCCTGCACGCAGAGGTAATGCTGTGAGCCGCCGGCGCCGAGCGCCCTGCTCCGGGAGCGCGGCGTTGCTCGGCGCTTCACGTCAAACATCAGGCGGCAAACCTGCGCTGTTGAGCACGCTAAGTCGCAAATTAAGCACTACTTAGCGCCGTTGCTATGGGGCGGAGTCGCTGAACGCTGAGTTTTAATGTCAAGCGTTTGTTGAACAATTATCTCAATAAATGAAAGGTATGTGATGCATTCACTTCGTAGGTGCTCCACCCAATATGTCCAAGTCACTAGGCGGTACTTTTTGAGTGTTATGCATGTGTTGAAGATGTACAAGTTTTCGTAAATTATCGTTACTCAATGTACCGTTGTTTGCGCGTCGGTCCTAATCTGTTACGTAACGATCTTACATGGCGTGCGTTACGTAGTGCCGTGGTGTGCGCGCGACTCACTGTTTTTTCGTCCATCGCCAGGTACAGGACGGACGCAGTAGAAGTGACGTGGAGGGATCCGTAATGGTGCGCTGCCCGTCGCAAGACATTGCCATCTTCACTGTGATCATCACGAGCGGTGTCGTTCTGACCGCCCTAATAGAGTCACGTTTTGGTTGATTTTCGTATGTCTCTGTTCCTCTGTGACGAAAGAGATGACGCGGGCAAGGATGTGTCAGCTAAGGTATTGCTGGTTTCTCGCATTGGACGCATACGTTAGCGCAGGAGTTACCCGTACTGGCCGAAGTGTCTGCGTTTGGACAAGGATTGTAGTGGCTGCCGCAGTGCCGAGATGACACGACGCTCGGGGTGTTGTTACCGGACAGTCATCACGGCCCCATGACAACCGACCTCCCCCTCACACACATACACACACCACCCGCATGTGCACACTCGCGCCCCGCGCGTGCACGCACGCATGTGCGCGCAAATGTTTGCCATGGACTTCGGTCAGACCACTGCCCAAGGACGGTGATGGTTTTAACTGCGCAGCTCATTGCAAACTGGACACCACGTGGCCTGAAGAGTGATCAGTGTGAGGGGGAGGGGGGAGGGACAGATGGCGTGGAGGGCTAACCACCAGGAGCTGTACTGCGCCGAACCGGCCGTTCCAGCATGATGACGCCTGACTGTGTGCCATGCATACAAGCGATGGCTTACTCTATTCGTATATTATATTCCGGCGCACACGGCGCTCGGACGGAGGGCCGCTGACGGCCCATATAAAAACACAACTGCAGAGCCGGCGGAGCCTGCGCGGCGCAGCGCAACGCAACCCACCACACATATGACACAGTATCTGGCACAACAGACGCGGGCGGCCGGCCGGCCCAGCCCGTGCCGTTTTGTACGTCGTCCGGGGCCACGCGGGCATCACAGAACGGTGGCCCGGCTCCCCGGGCCGGGCCACGCGAGGCTCGTTTTCTCGAGCCGGGATGTCGCATCACCGTCACGCATGGCACTTGTGACGCGTCGCCAGGTGTGACGCAGCGTGCTCGTCACCGGGCGGCGGGCTCTTCCGCGCCGGTCTGCGTCACCTCGCGGTGCGGTGTGCGGGACGCAGTTGGTCCGCGTGCCGACAGGTGGCAGCACCATCGTCCAGGTAGCTGCGCCGTCGGCCACTACTTGAGCACATTGCTATTGTCGTCGCCGTACTCGATGAGCGCGTCGTCCAGCTCTGTGTCCGATATGTCTGAGTCGTCGTCCTCCGTGCAGCGCAGACACCTGTTAGACGGGCACGTGAGGGTCACGTAACAGCTCGTATAACTGACCAGTGGCCCCGTCAGCAGGCGAGCCGTTGACCCGACCCAACCTCACCCCAGAGCTGAGGTACTCTGTGCATCGGTGTCATTCAAGTCCCGTGGTATGAGCCCGGCATGGGTATGACGTACCTCTGTCTCACCAGAGCAGACATCATCGCAGTGGAAGGGACAAACACAAAAGGCATTCGAGTTTCACGTTGGCCCGCACTTGAGAGGGGTTAACTCTCAGTATCAGCTGGCATAAAGGATATTGTTACAGCAGCGTATACTTCACACTACCTCACGAAACTTCTCGTATGCTACATCCTGATACGCGAGACCTCCGCTCGAAGCATGATGAAAATAGAGGCACGCATAAATGTCTTGTGGTTTTTAGCTCGCGGCTAAAGATATGTGGTCGGCATGTTATTGGGTGGATTTCTTGGACCAGCGCCCACGTCAAGCATGGCTTGTAGCGTTAGCCCACGTGATTGCGGTGAATGCCGAGCGTGCCGCCTGGCTCGGTACGGTCTGTCCCGTCTTCAGACGTCGCCTGACTTGTAGGGCGGCCGTTGCCACCGTCCGCAGGCCATCTCAGTCAGGGGCAAATAGGGAGTGCCTAAAGCGTCTTGAACCCATCCTGCCATAGGTGGATGAATCAAAACACCGGTGCTCTAACCAACTGAGCTATCGGGACGGACGTGAATATCACAGTAGTAAGCTTAAAAAGAGTATAATGCAGTCATCTTCATGACACTCAGAGGGGAGGACCGCTATTTGGTCGATAACAATGTAGCTCCCAATGCCTAAGTTAATTCGAATGAATCACACCTGGGCGTAGCTTATCATGCCACAACGTAAACGAAACGACAGAGAAAATCCGCAGGGAACCGGTGGTGAAATGGTTAAGCTGCGCGTCTGGGGAATCAGAAGTACGGGGCTTGATTCCCCGCGACGCCCGGTATTCCTGCCAGGGTGAGGGGCAGGTGACGCCACATAGTCTCAGCAGCTGAGTAAGTAATCTGATGTGCCCAATGAGGGCAGCGATAAAACTCGCACGCGGATCCTGGTGAGCGCGTTCAGCCGGCCTGTGGGCCCATCCAGCGACGTTCAGGGGCAGCGGTTGACACGGTAGTATGACTCGCCTCAGCTTTCTGCTGCGTGAACGGAGGTGACCGTGCAAGAGCAGGTGTGCTTATCGTGTCCCCGCGTTTTGCTTCCGCAGGTATGCATGGCATGATCAGCTGAGTGAAGTAAGTGCTTCTAAGGACATGTCAAGCGTGCTGTACTGGTTGGCGAATCATGAAATCCATCTCGGACTGAATATATTTGAATACTGAAACTGCGGCCACAAACTGGTCGCATGACTGCCTCCGCGTTATCGGAACGTTGATCTGCATAGTGAAGGGACGCACTGCAGGACAGTGGTATGGCAGCGATGAGCCCCGTAGCTCTGGTGCTTCGAGAGGCAGAGCTCTTTTGATTGCGTCGTCATGCCAGCTTCGGCGAAGCCAATGATCCAGTCACCGCAGCAGCAAGCGCAGCCCCAGCACCACGTATTTCGCGTACCAGCCGCAGACGGAGCCCGGTCGCATGTGGGGTGATGATGCATGTATTATACAATGAAAATACTACACAGAGCTGCCCCGTGCAGCGTAGCGTGCAGAAGCGGCCTGGGTCCACCGCCCGGCGAGTCCATACCCCGCGCTGCTGTGACCAGAAGGTCCGGCGGGTTTGGCCGCCGTCCCCGGGCCCGACCGCGACCAGCGAACAGCCCTCCCTCATGAGCCGGCTCAAATCACGACGGTATCTGCCGGCTGCTCCGTCGACGCATGCGCAGAGCGCGGCTCCGCCCACATGCTGGCAATGAGCGCGTCGTCCAGCTCCTCGTCCGACACGGCGTTGTCGTCCTCGTCCTCCTCGGCGGCGCAGTTAGGGCACCTGGTCAGAGAGAGGCGGCGGTCGGTCGGAGGCACGCGTGCACCAGCGCCCACCCGAGCGGCAAGCGGCATGCTGGGTGGCGAGGCAAGCGGGGGCGTGCGGGGGAACAGCGTTAGGTTAGTCCAAGCTTGACGGCGAAATAGCCATCACCGCACCAGCCATTGTCCGCGAGTGTCGGTTCATTACACCAAACCAATGCGTTCAGCGTGGCTCGCGCCACTCGCGCTGTTGAGAGAGCCCGACTTTCCTGCCCAAAATTAATCGGAAGCATGTATTGGCTTGCCAAAGCATCGACCTACGCCACCCACCAAAGCAGAAGCGGAAGCTCGTCGTCGCCGGCCACGTCTCGGCCGTCCCACCTGCTCTCGTTGATGCCGAAGTTGATGCAGGTGCTGCCAACGCATTCGCAGCAGCCGTTGTGGAACCAGCGGAAGCCGCTGGCGCCCATGGAGCTGCAGGAGCTGGAGCACTTGCCCCAGGAGCGGCACTGGGACATGTACGCCACGGTGCAGTTGAGTGTCACTTGGTCGCTGACGTCCGTCTCCTGGCTGTCGTCCACGGACACTGCGGCACGCGGGACACCCGCTCTGAGGCTCCCACTCTGACCAAGGTCACCCATTCTGGGGCCGCTGCGCTGACCATGGGTACCCCGGGTCAGTGCTCTGACACACTCGTGAGAAAGACCTGTCGCGGCTGGGATGCGTCGTCACTGAGCGAGGAGCGGGTGCCGAACGGCATTGTGGTGTCAGACGGGGTCGGACAAGACTGCTGTTTGTTGGTGCACTAACGAACGAAAAGACCAGTCGTGGGAAGTTGGGAAGGTAAGCACGCAGCCAGTTCGAGCGGCAGGTACATGTCATCGCCAAGAGGGGAGGGGAGGGCGGGGGTACCTACGCTTCTACGCGGTAGAGAGGGCTGCTATTTTGTGCACCATTGCGTCGATTTGAGGTTTTCCTCAACCCAGCCTTCAGATATACAGGCATAACAAACTGCAGATGTAAACCAGACGTAAATCCGGTGCGTGTAACAATGCCGTTAATAGTGACCTGACGAATGGACCGCAACTCGTCCAGTTACCCTGTGTGCCGACACGCTCGTTCGCGAAGTACACTCTGCTCAGAAGCCTGGCGAGTTTGCCCGCAAATACTGCAGCCATCAGGCGCATACAAGCTTGTCAGTGAGCGTCGCAGTCCTGGGAGGACTGACGGACCCCTGCGCCCCTGAGGGCCGCCGCCCACTGCTCACCGATCTTGATCTTGTACTTGGTGCTGCTGTGCTTGAAGCTGGTGATTTGGTGGTCGACGGGGAAGGTGTAGCTGACCCAGCGCTGGTTCTGGTCGGGCGTCTCGGTCAGCAGGCGGAAGAGGCTGATTTCGGGCTCAGCGAACTCCTCCACCTCCGAGTGCATGGCCAGGTCTGTCCAGCTTCGCTCCGGCTTCGGGCACATCTCTGCCGAGATTACCGTGTGTTAACGTTACGGGGAACGCGTGCTAACGTAGGAGGAACGCGCGTTAACGTTACGGGGAACGCGTGCTAGCGTTGTGGGAACGCGTGCTAGCGTTACGGGGAACGCATGCGGGCGTTGCGAGGAATGCGGGTTAACGTTGTGGGGAACGCGTATTAGCGTTGCCTTGCGGGGAACGCGTGGTGACGTTGCAGGGTACGCGAGCTTAAGTTTCGAGGAACGCGTGCCAGTGTTGCGGGGAACGCATGCTCACGTTGCGCGTGCTTGCAATCCGACTGGGTACGCGGCCGGGCTTGTCCAGCTCTGCCCCGGCTGGGGGTACGCACCATTCTTGTGAACCTCAAATGCGGTAAACCGACAGCCAGGGACGTAACCAAAGAGGTGAAGGCGAAAAGAGTGCCCTTCCCCCTGGAGAGCTGGAGTCGAAAGATGATATCCAGGCGGTTAAAGAGCGGCTAATTTCCGTGATGCGGATAGTCTCCTCATAAACTGGCAATGGAACAGTGACGACAGAACTTTCTACGACGTTTCCAGACGGATCAAGGGCCTTAGATCGGCAAAGAGGCCTACACTAGTCTGAAATGAAATTCCGGTATAAAGAAGAGAGAGCTTAACCTAAAAATAAAATTAAAAAAATATTTTTGGGACTTAATGTAAAGCTGTGGGACTGGCCGAGTTGACAAAGGCTCTCTCACAAACTAGCCCCCTCCCCTGAGAAAATCCTGGATTCGTGGTTACCGCAAACTGATTCCAACGCCCTACGGGCTTCATGGGCTGAGTTAAGTCCTCCAAGGAAGTTAAATCATAGTTACACATGTAAAGATTTTAAGCTTCTGACCATGACGGTAAATGACATGTCACCTCTGTCTCCATGGTCATATCCGTAACGTTTTGTTGAAACGTGACAAATCAAGCGTACTCATCGCAGGAAATGCCCTTCAAAAATTCCTAACTTTATATTTTTGAGGTGCATTACTACCGTTCTTACCGTTTTCGCAGTTTAGGCCATCCAAAGTCAGGCTCAGTCCATCTTGACATTTATGACCAGATTTGATCTTTTAAAGGTCAAATGTTGAGCCTATTTGAACCTTAACTGCAAGCATCTTAAAGCTTAAAAAATTGCCGACGCTGTTTGTACCAATGATGTGGTTCGGTAACTTCTTCATAGAACCGGACGGACCAGTGAAACAATGGCCTTCACCCCTTTGACCTGGCATGACAGCACCTTATAACAGACTCAACTGTCGATGGTAGCTGGTGTCTGTCTGATAGTTTTCTTAGAGTTATCAACGCCGTTTGCCGCATTTCCGCAACATGAGTCTATTATAAAGTTCTTGGCTGCCCCTTATGACCTAATTTAAGCTGGTAGAGGCCACATTTGCTGTTTCAAAATGACGTATTTCTTCTACCACTTGACGTGATTTTTTCGATGCCGTTCCTTCTGGGCCCCAGCCTGCTTAGTTCTCGAAATTTCGGGGGACTCTGAGGCAGAGGTGGAGTTTACCAAAAAAGCCTACTCACAAGGTAGGCAAAAGGTGGGTGTTTCCATGAATTTGGCCCATTTTCATATCAAACTTGAGGTACTGGATGACGCGGAGGGGCGGGGGCGCTTAAGCGCCTGCTCCTTCAACTGAACTGGGAACTGCGCACCTCCTCTGAGGCCAGCTTGTAGAGCCAAGGTAAAGAAACAAACGTGTGTACGAGGAGGGTTAAAGCACGTGCACTCCGTCTGCAGAATTCACGGTCAGGTCAGGGTAAAGGTCACAGGGTCACTACCGGCGACTTCTCGCACAGTTATTTAATCTGGTCGCATCAGTGGATTCAGAGCGCGGACGAGCGGACGAGCGTGCGTGCTGCGAAGTGCCGTTAATGCGCGTAGTGCTACCCTCTTGTGTGAAATTGCAGTCTGGAGATTCATGTTACGTTTAACTGTTGCATTGAAGTCTCCATACTTCACGTAATGGTAAGTAACATAAGCAACGCGCAAAGCAAATTTTGTTAAAAGCGGTAGTGACCACCAGGGCTACTGCCCAACGGGAATAAGCCCATCGCCATTGTGTTGGAGAGCCGCTCCATAGCGTGAAACGAAATTAAACACGTGAGCTAAACCTAAAAAGCATGACGGGTACGGCCACGACGCACGATACTCACTGAAGCAATAGCAGCACTCTTCGTACAGCTCGTCCAGGCATTGAGCGCATTCCTTGCAGCAGGTGCAGTTGGTGAGGTTTGTCATGTCGCACTTGCAGCTGCCGGTCAGCATACACTTGGAGGCGATGCTGGCGCACACGGCCTCGTTGCAGGCGAGGCTGGGCGTGCCAAGGAAGAGGGCTGCCAGCAGACACGCGGCCGCCAACACCGCCGCCGCCGTCCGGAGCGCCTCCTGCCATAGCACCACGTGCCAAGGATTTACACAAGAATAGCGGTCATTGGTATGCAGGCGTGCAAAAGCACGCACTTCTCGCACCGCGTGCGTACCTGACGTGGTCGGAACCGGTTCGAGTGGGGTGAGTTGATGGGTTTAAGTAATGAAGTCACGCAGACTACGTAGTTAAAAATAGGCTTGGGATGGAACATTTCTCTCGCATTTCATGCTACCACCAGCGTCCATTTCAGATATGTCCCACCGCAGCGCAAACACCTTATCACAAACTACGCTCGTTCACGTCCAAGCAGCGCCGCCGCAAAAACATTTTGCATGAGGCCGCAGGTATCTGTGCATCGCTGAAGCCCCATTAATGACTATCAGCGGGAAGAGTGTACCGTAGGAATCCGCAAGATAGAACAGAAAACGTCTCTTCCCCAGCGTGCGCTCATAGAGGACAAGGCCGGGACAGAGACGGACGCCAAACGCGCACTGTGGTTCTTGCAACAGACTGAGTAAGCGTCGCCACTTTCCCAGTGTCAGGGATGTAAGCTATAGCACCTGAGCACAGGCGATAGGGAAGACTTGGGAGCTGCCGTTTTGACCAAATTTTATCTCGTGCACGCGGGACAGAGTGATGGGATTCTCGCTGGCTCAGGCCCGGCATCTGTGACTTGGGCATGCCACACACTACACAGAAAAGTGTCGGCAGAGTTGTCACTTGCAAACGACACATTTTTCGGATTTAAGGTACATCATGACACCATTTGGAGGAGACAAGAAGATATTCCAAGTCGAGTTCGCTGTTCATTTACAATAAAGATTATGTTGACTTAGGAGTCCATGGCACAGGTATTGTTTGCTTCATTGCCTTCCGCGGAGAGCGGTCGACGCTAAATGATGAGATGTTTTGCGTTGCTAAACCAACAGCAGGTCATATTAAACATGGTCCAAAATAATTTCGGAAGGCTGCACCAGATTTCACGCAGTGCGAGCGCAACGAGCGAAAGCGAAAAGAAGAAGTAAGGGTCCAGGACAATGCACCTGTGTCCTGGATATTTTCTGAAGGTGCGCGGCTTGTGAGCCTTCTCTGAAGCACTGCTTTATGACGCGGAATTCTGAGGAAATGTTGGTGGGGAAATCTTCGTCATCTTGCGGCGGAGGGCAAGACGACCGATTGATCGTTTTGCACTTGGCGGAACAACATAGATGCACCTTTTACTGAAGTAATCTCTCAAGCGTCCCGGTCAGTCGTTCATCAACCAGGTGGACTTGAAGCGGCATAAACTCCTTTGAAGGGTCTTATTGGATTGGGGTTTTATGGCGCGCCGACTGCGGTGGTCATTTTGCCTGGAGGGTCTAAGCCCTGCAACGTCACAGCCGCCAGCACGGCGCGAAAACCTTGCAGCGCTCAGCGGGACTCAAGGCCGTTTTGATTCGTCAGTTGCCATGCACTCTCCAGTATAAGCCTGTTTGAAGTTGGTGACTGGTTGGTGACTGACCGCCATGTCCTGCATCCATTCTCTCCTACACCGGAGAGAGCTAGGACGACAGCTTGAGCTGGCCCGTCAACTTTGGCGTGTGTCGTCACGCGGGGCAAGCTAGGTCCAGCGCTCAGCACCGTCACAGGTTGGCAGAAGCGAGGCCGCCACTCCGTCGTACACTCACCATGCTGGCGACGATGCTGGACGCACGGCTGGGACGCTGCCGACGCGGAGCCGGAGACACCGTCCCGACTCTCGAGCTCGCTCTGCACAGGAGCATCCGCCAGGCCGTCTCGGCCCGAGCGAGCCGCCGGTGCCGGATCCACACAACTATCGCGCCAGCCGCACCGTCGCTGCCGAGGGAGGCGGACCCGTCTGCTGCCGGTGGCGGTAAGGGGGACACGCTCAGTAAGGTGTTGGCTGGCTATTATCCTGTGCTTGCCTTGTGGATGGTACACTGGGTCTGTCTTGCGACTATCGTTATGCTGTGAGGCTTAGGCCAGGAGACTGTGTCAGGGGCTATTTTGACATGTTGACTATGGGGAAGAATTGCCCCCAGCAACCGCCAGGTTCTTCTGAGTCAAAATCGCCCCCCTCCCCGTTAGATGAAACCGTTGCTTTGCCAACAGGTCACACCCCGCCATATCTTTGATACGTTTTTGACATAGTTTGTAGAGAATACATATATTGGTAAAAGTAGTTTTTCTGGGAAAGGAAAATGTCGAAAAGTGACGTAAGTGCACAGCTGATTTTTGTTGATACCGGGCAGGCTTCTGTTTCAGCTGGCAGTGGTTGGCCGTAGGTGGGTGCGAATATTTTAACAACGATGTCACCAATAAGTGCTCTTAATGCTTGTGACAATATAGCAGCATTCCGTTCTCACTGGCTCGATTTCACAAACTGCTGCGACCACTAACAAAATATAGCGATCGCACGACATGAGTCGAATTTTCTGGCGGACCCAAGAAAAGGAGAGGTTGCAAATGCTGGCACGCTCGAGAGGAAAGGATGATACACCCCAAAGCAATCTTGTTTGTGGCATGATTGCAAAATTCGACACAATTCGACGCGGCAAAGTAGATTTGCCCGAAGTAAACACGAATCTAACAACGGAATTGTGAACGTCATAACCCACGGTTAGTCAAAGCTCAAAACTGTGAATTTGTAGCTGCTTAAATGCTATAAAACTTCCTTTACCAACGTTTAGATAATTTTGGACTATGTTGGAGCACCGTGAATAACGACGTTCGTGGCACAAACATTCAATCATTGTTTGCAAACTGTTTTTGGTGCGTTCGAAGCAAATAAAGAGTTTTAAGCGTGTCAGCGTCCCACCATCAACAATTTTGAGCATTGTGAAAACGTTGGTCGCGACATTCACGACCCACATGTTCCACACTTGTCCGCCACCGGTAAATGGACTACGCTGACTCGAATGATCTGCACTCTTGGCACCAAAAGAGGGTTTTTGAGCGCTGAACATTGCTCTCAGGCGTGAGAAGATTGTAGTGCCTTCCAGAAGATTTATAGTACCTTCCAGAAGGCCTTCCAGAGGCTGCGATCCCGCAGCGATTTGCTATCGACTTTAGTTCCGCTATGTGTCGCTGCCACTTTGAAAACTGAGCCATAATCTGACATCTGAACGAGCGCGTTGATGGCCGCACGTGCTTTTAGAGGAAACGGCTAAATAAAGGTGTTTTCTTTTACCTCGGGCAAGTGTCCACAATGAAAACCATTCGAGCAATGCAAATCCATTGCAAGATACCGAAAAGGCTTTTTTTGGTTGTATTCCGTACTTGAAACACAAACCAAAAACAAAGGGTATTAAGACTCGCATGCGGCTTCCATCACGCTGCAGAGCATGGTGTGCTCCTATTGGGGTTCCGATCCTCCTTGTGGGAGGCATCTGCGACAGTAGTCTCCGGGCCTGTCCGCGCCGTCGCGGGGTGCATCGCCGGCGCCGACAGGCCCTTCCCCGCGCGGCGCCTGGCTTGCCCCACTGCGGCCGGCCGGCCTCGGCCCGCTCACCTTGGTGAAAATGCTGGCAACGCCGGCGGCCAAACCGAGGGCTTCCAAAGCGTCCTGCGTCGCAGGTCACGACTCATGTCGGACACGGCTCACGGTGTAAATCACCGGTCGGTGCCAGAGGCGCTCTCAGGCATACGCGGCAGGGGGGCTGCGGCCCCAGGCCGCGCGTGCCCCGAATTCCAGGCGCCATCCGGCGGCAGTTGGTAACAGCCGGTGTGTTCCCCCCTCCCCACCTGACTTCCGCTGTCTCCGCCCGTGTCATTAGCGGGGTGCGCCCCACAGCGGGGGGCCACAGGTGTGCGCCGTGGAAGGACCTCCGACCGGCCGCACCTTCTCAATGGGTGCCAGCGGCGGATTCATACAACAGTGCCGCACCACCCGCACGACCCCGCCCGGGACACGTGCGGCACGTGTCCAGTACCGTGGGAGAACACGGTGAAATATGCGGATGGGCCTCACCCATCCGCGAGTCGTGCGAAACAATTCCTTGTTTGATGTACGAGCTAATACTAGTGAGGCATTTTTCAAGTGCATTTTTGGATCGGTGGCCGGTTTTAGAGAGCAGAACTGTAACGTCACACTGTGTGAGCTATAACTTCACACTGTGTGAGCTATAACTTCACACTGTGTGAGCTATAACTTCACACTGTGTGAGCTATAACTTCACACTGTGTGGGCTACAGCTTGTGATCTCATTTATATGCGCACAGACCGTTCAGCGTACGAATGGATTGCGCCTGGGAAAGCTGGCAAACCTTCCGGCATCCATCGAGTAAAGGCCTTAGTCCAGCCGAACTCGAACTCTGGCTCAAGGGGTTTTAAGATCCGACTTGCGTGAGCCAGTTCATTTTAGGAATGATTTGAGATCAGACTCTGACCCGACAATTTTTATCACGTGGTCCCAAGGCTATCGTGGTCTGAGGTTTCGCTCAAGGCACCAGGACTAGATCTCTGACTCCGGAGATTTCGGAAATCTGTGGCTCGGACTGATTCCATTTTTGCTGAAAATTTAGCTGCTGTTGAATTTTCATAGCAGAACGTAACCTGTAAATAATAATTTTGATGCACACATGCTGTTCGGTGGCCTCACACCAATTCTGGATTGAATCAGATATATCAGGTTTGTTTTGAATGGCCATGGTTCGGTCCAGGTTGGCTTGCATTGGACACTAAAGCATCACGATGGTCATCAGCATCTAACTGTGATTTGGGTTGATATCTATTAAGCGAGACTATGGGCCAAGACAATTTTCATGCTGAAAATTACCTGCCTTGATATACCAGGAGGTACTGTCTTAAAGCAGACTTTCAACAGTCGTTACAGCATATTAGAATATTTGACGCTTTCAACAGTGCTTAAAGTAACGCATAAGCAAGGTTAAACAAGGTAAAACACGATGCATGGAGGTAAGAAAATGTGCTGAATCCCTGCAACCTTTAATAAATGAAAAGAAAGCCAAGCCAACCACAGAGCTGTCAGCCAAACTCCCACTTCATGGCACTCGATACACTGTTCTATATCTAAGAGCTGTATGATCTCTGTTGCGGGACAGAAAGGTATCGATGACTTGTACCGAGCATTGGTTGAAATATAGTTCACCATAGGAGAAAGAACATTTGCGCATTCGTTTAATCACGCAGCTTCTAACCACAGATACACGATACTATGCCAAGCGCAGCTCAAACCATAAATGGCCAAACCAAAGTTTCATCAGTGTTCAAACTAGCACAACGTTAAAAAAGTACCCTGCTTCAAAAGCAACCGTTAAGTGACATTTGATGATGACGTCCGTGCATTTAGCCTCGGAAAAATTACTACTATTCAGCGATTCTGGCCTCTGTCGTAAGCAATTGTCCACGCTGTGTCGCGGCGTTTTTAAAGAGTGCGTTTTAGAGACGACATTTTTTGCCTCAAATGCCATTCCCACTGGCTTTTCCCCGCCTGCTCTGCGTTTGTGAACCGATAGCAACTGTGGGTTTTAAACTCCGAGTGCATTGACCTGGTCAATGTGTGCGGTCTTATTTATAAGCGACGATGTCGCTGCCACTAAATCACTATGTAACGACCATGTCACTGCACGGACGGCCGTGCTACGCCTCCGGGTCACGGGCGCCGCCATGATGTGCCCCGGCGTCGGGTCACGGGCGCCGCCGAGGTGTACCGCGGCGTCGGAGCAAGAGCACCACTGAGGTGTATCCCGGTGCCAGTCGCGCCGCGATAAGGAACTCGAAACGACGCTGTGGTCAACGGCCGGGGCCCCCCTCCCGCCCGCCATCAAACACCGCCCCTGCGCGGTGGCGCAGACGGTCGAAGAGAGGGGGGGGGGGGGGGGGAGCGTGCACAGGGGAGCGTCCCGCGGGCCTTTGGCTCACTCGGGACCGACGATTAAGTTCTGAGGGCCAAAGGGACCCCGTTCGCTGGCTGGAATCGCACTCAGGTCCCGGTCCGCAGGGCCGGATCTCCTGATGTCAGTCAGGCGCCGATTCCGATCGGCCCTTTACGCCGATCGGGTCGATGAGAGCCAGGGGACAGGGTCTGGGTTAGCTCGGAGACGCTCACGCTCGACTGATGGCGGCCGGTGGCCGAGGGTGCCAAGTGAACGTTGGTCCGGACCCTGTCGACGACATCTCGAGGAGGCTGGACTTCGCGGCCGGCGAGTATGGCGGCATGTGAACGACTGATCCCTCGGCAAGGAGTCGGTCTGTGGTCGGACCGCGCGGCAGAGGTCACACGGCGACGGTCAGGTCACCTCCTCACAGTGGTGGTGGATGACTGACTGGGGGCCACACGACTCCGTATAGTGTGAGCCCGAGCTGACGCGTGCCCCGACTTTTGAACTATTTTGCAATTTACGGTGCTTCCGCGCGGTCTAGTAGGGAGCGTGCGTTGGAATGGTCATGTGCAGCGTTATATGCTTCGTCGTTTGTCGACCAAAGTTGTCGCAATGAGATCTGATTGGCGAAGCATTGTGTGTTAAGCCACCCCGGAGACACGTCTCCGGTCCCAGCTCCCGGAGACCGGGACGTCAACAGATGCAGTGATCTGCTCTCCCCGGCCAGTCGCGCACTTACATCGGAAATCCAAATGATCTGTTGAATAGGCCATTGAAGTCATTTCACCCGCAGGTTCTGACGGTTGACAGCGTGCTGTTCTGCGACGAATACCCGTCATGTGATGGTGCGAGTGAACAGCTGCGGCTGCTGGCCAGCCACCCACCCCAGTTCTTCGGCAGGCAACACTCAGGGCAAGAGATAATAAAGCCTATTCTGATCGGGACAAGTATAACCAGCACCAATGTTATGCTGCTAGGTCCGCATAACTGTATCCACCTGATCCGCCGTTTTCATAACTCGGACTGACAGGGGTGTCGATGCGACCCACTGGTGTGGAGGTAGTAATGGAGATAGTAATGGAGAAATAGCTTGAAGATATATTAATGGAAATAGTAATGGAGACAATAATGGAGATAGAGCAGTGACGGAGACGGAGCTTAGCGGAAAAAGACAGGGGATAAGTCTCAACAAGATCTTGCAATTACTGCCAGTTTCTATGTCGTCAGGTCAATAATTTACCTTTTTGACAGGTCAAATTTAATTTTTCTCAGAATTACCTTCCTTAGCTTTACATCATGTATATAATACCAGACCTTGTGGCGACACAGTTTAAGCAGGCGTGTTTCTTGTTGAGTTTTGAGTATAATATGGTATATACTTATGTTTTTAACGTGTTTTTTAATCATATCTGGTTCCGTTAATGAAATGAAGTCGACCCACCACTCGCGTTCCAAGGCACCGTCGGTTGCCGCCTGCCGGCCACTCCGTCTGTATATCACCGCGCAGTGCTCCTCAAACCGGCGCCGCTTCGAAACCAGAAATGCTAAGACACAAAGTAGACCCATTTGTGTAGCAAAAACACACGCAGCAGATGCTCCATAGACTTCTGGAAAATTGGGCGCGATTACACAGCACGCCGTAGAGGTATCCTAAAAACCCTAGTTTGGGGAGCCGCATCGACCCCCTCCCCCCCCCCCTACCCTACCTACCCTACCTACCAACCTCCGTCCTATCAGGGGGGAGGTTAAAGGCGCTATCTAGTCAGCATAAACTGACTCGATGAAGTCAACTAGATGACTCGATGAGATCGCTTCACAAGGTCAGTAAAAACTGACCGGTGCAGGAAGCAAGTTCTTATGCCGGATGCGGGTGGAATCATCATATTCATGCCAGCGCTTTCGCTGTGCTGACTTCTCTGTGCAGGCTACACCCAACCTGCTTGTGGAGAAAGTCAGAACTGGTGGGCCTGGGTATTTTGTCGGAGCGTCGATTTTGCGACTGGTTACCATGACGAGGTGCAATGGCATTCTGAAGAATGACGAACTGATGCGCCGATGAAAGGACGAGTGACGAGCTCTGATAGCGACTTTAAGAGGTGAGTGTTGAATGTATTGCAAAACACGTGCATTTGAATGATTCATGACCTTCATTGCAGTGACACATTGTGCAAACAAGCGAGGGCAGAATGACTAACTGCCAAAACACTATTCATTTCCATGCCACAACAGCAAAGGTAAATAAATACCGTACAAAAGCAATCTCAGCAGCTTACGAACATTCACAAAGCGCAGATCAGCACATAAGAGGCGTATATTACCTTACACACCACATACACACCCCTCATCTTACGTGCTGTGTACACAGCCAGCAGAGGCACCCTCGCTTTTGACATCACCCGCGCTGCCATGCAACGTGGGCGCCCATGTCCGCCATGTCGTCTGCTTTCCGCGCCAGAGACAACCCGGTTCCGTCTCCTCCGCCGCGCGCTCTTCAGTAGCCGCCACAGGCCTGCTGACACTGGTGTCGCTTCAGGAAGTTGTTGGCGTTGCCGTCGCAGCCGCCAAAGATGAAGGGCTGGCAGGTGCCGGTGCTGGGGTTGAAGGCGTACCTCTGGAAGTACGCCCTGCAAGGGCCGCGAACCACAGGGAGAGAGCAAGCGGACCCTGAACTCCCTGCAACGAGAGAGAACAGCGTTAGAAAGCGTCGGAAAAGGTGGGGCTGGACCAGGCCGGACAGTGCCGGACAGTGCCAGATGGTGCCGAACAGTGCCGAATGGTGCCGGCATCATTCGTCTCTGGTGTTTTTCCCCCTCGTGTTATTCAGCGTGGTCTTGTGCTACTCGTTTATTTCGCCCGTTTCCAAAGAAACGACTCGTGATTTGGTATGACAACAGCTAACGTCGTGTACGCGACCCACGATCACATAAGCGATCCGCACATACTTGGAACATGCGTCACATCTGGTGTGGAAAGCTTCAAATTGCCACGGAATTTTCTCAGCCGGGGTTGCGAAGAATGGAGGCACGGTCGTCCATGGTAAGGTTGGGAAATTTCTTTCCGGCCCACTCCCATAGGGCGAATAAATGTTGTCGAAAAAATGTGGTGACTCAGTCGACTTGCCCCTTCCCCTCTGCACCAGTTACCATGCCCCCAAGAGGGCATGGTTACTGGTGCACCCCAAGAGGTGTTCACTCTGATGCGTTGGGTGTGACCTTAGACCTAAGCACATCACGTGTGAAAAAGGAACCAAAAAGAAATTGAACTGTGAGAGGGTGAAACAAAAGGGGTAACCGTAAACGGGGCAGTGAAAGAGGCGTTAAGGTAAACTGAAACGAGAAGCTGTAGTGAACAACAGTGCTCATCAGAGCATGAGCCGATGGCGCAGACTGCATGTACTACATTTAAGTAATACGGCCATAGCTATACTGCCAGGTGACAACTAAAACGAATGCTCTCCTTTTCCGTGATTGCAAAAGTTTGCACGGCATGAATTGTTGCGTCTCGCATCTCAACGAGACCCACGTCTTCCAACTACCGACGGGCTCTGCTCAGTGTCTTTCCGAAGGCCAAACCTGCGTGAGAATGCAAGTCACCTGCACCGTCAAAATGGCTACGACAAGCCATCATGCTCGATGGTTGCATTACAGCAGCCACCTGGCTGCGCATTGCAAGGGGTTTTATTGCGCAAGGTTATTGATTGAATGGCTAGAAGTTTGGTTTAACCTCTGCTTCGACGTTCATGCATGAATGAGTTGAGGCTGAGGACAATGCCAAATTATACGGTGTGATAATGGTAACTGATAAGTAAAATAAATGAAAAATCGCTCATCCGTACCAGAACAAACGTCTGACTACAGCTTTTGCGACCAAAGTTATCCTCTGTTGCGTTTTTGTGTCGATCACGGCGTCCTCCCTTCCAGGAAGCCGGGTCCGCACTCGGTGTACCGCGTCAGACCTCTAGCACCGACCCTGCGCACCGCACCCGGGCCCCACGGTGCGCAGCGGCAGGAATCACGCCCCGATGAGGCCGTCAGTCCCCAAACACATCGGCCATTTGACCTGCGTGCCCGCCAGCAGCGGACCGGAACACACGGCGGAGCGAAGCAGGCGCGCCCGCGCCTACAGGACGGGCGCGCAAGCTCACAGTCGTCATGACCTTGGGACGGTCCGCAGCAAAACACCACGGCGCGCCGAGACACTGCAGGTGCTGTGGCGAATGTGCGTGCAGTCACGGATGTGCGTCACAATGTGCGGGCGTGAAGGCATTTACAGGCGTGCAAATAGGTGCATTGATGTTTACATCTGCACGTGATGCACACGGAAAATGGAGTGGAAGGTGGCAACAAGGCGATCTGTGACGTCATGCAAGGTGTTGGCGCTGAGCGTCTGTCCTGAGTCGGCATCTCTTTCAAAAGATGGGAAGCCATTAGATGAACTAACAATTCACGATGCCAACGGCTAACAGATGACCGCACAGATCAATGACGCCGACCCACCGGAAAGTCAACATGTAGACCTCCGCTCCCGGGACCTACAAACTAAACACCCCACGAGTCTGGCAGCGGCGAGACCGATAACGCCCCCAAGGTCAGACTCTAGCGAAGCCCAACCATGCGCCGTACGAGCGTCTTCCTGCGCGCGAGCGCCGCGGACTGGTGGTGACGGGGCTCGGCCGGCGGTCGCGAGGTGCGTCCCACTCGCTCAGCACGACTCATCCCACCTTGCGCCCAGCAGAGGGGGAGGGGGTCACGACACTCCTCTTCAACCGGAAGCTGCACCACACGATGCACAATGCCATGACCTGGACTGGCCCGCCGTCAGTGTGTGTACATGGGGGGGGGGGCGGAGAAGCAGCTCCGCGAGCGGGACGTGACACATTGACCTGGGCTGGCCCGCCGCCGATGTGTGTGTGGAGGGGGGGGGGGAGGAGAGGGGAGGGGCAGCTCTGCGAGCGAGACGTGGCATAATGACCTGGGATGGCCCGCCGCCGGTGAGGGAGGGGGGGGGGGCGGGGTGCAACTTCGCGAGCGGGACGGGGCCGAGTGACCCGGCTACGGCCTCGAGGAGCGGTACTTGGCAACTCCGGTCACCTGACGTCACCAAGGCTCCGAGAGGCGTCAACGTGTTTGGAGGTGCCGACGGCGCCTTGCAGCCGTGGTCTGAGTGCCTGGGTCATGGATCCCCTGTACACCGTAAACAACAGATCTCACAGCGACGGCGGAAGCAAGCTGTTGAAGGCCCTTGTCTGATACAACATAACAGGCTAGAGTCATGTTCTGCAGCGGTGTGCTGGTCAATACTAGATAATGCCCGTTCGTCGCTGGGCTAGTCTGGTGCATTGAATAACACGTGGCGGCGAACTCATTGGCCTTCCGCATAGCACGTCGGTGATCTCGGCAACCATTTAGCGCAACAGTTGGGAGTGGATGTACTGTGGCAGTGGTAGTGGATGCACAGAATAGTATCCAAAGCATGACATTCTTGCATTCAAAACGAACATTCCTGGATCAACCATGAGACGTCACACTTTCTCCCGTTGTGAGTCGTTACCTGCAACGCTCAAAAAAGAAAATAAGCCCTGCGACCGGCGCAGGCCCTGGGTGCCTTTGGGATTGCCGTTAGCCAAGTGCACTGCCGGCCTGGTGCGGCTTTTATTCGCTGTTTCTTCGCAGCCGCCCGAGGGGACGAGCGCCGGCTAGCCTCGTTCAAGTCCATATTTCGTCGTTTGATCGAGCTGCGACAACTCCGGACTGAGTCGACTGCAGCCAGGCGGCCGCGCTCTTCCTCTCGATCCACAGGGGTCCTCCTCGTCGGTTCGTCCCCCGTCCCTGTCCCACTGTGACTGTGGTGAGGTAGGCGTATGGGTGACAGAAGGCTGACACCAATACTAGTAGTAGGCTGACAACAACAGAAGCAGCGGGCTGGTCGGCGGCCTGCACGTAGTGTGCCCCAAGTGACTCTTTAACTCTTAAACTCATGCGGGAACTAGTGAGAACCGTATGGCAATTCCACAATGATGCCGACTACCGGCATAGCCAGGAATGTCAATACATGCTTGCCATGTGCTCGTTGAAAAGAAACATCACGCCATGTGAACATGTCACTAGGTATCAAGTGCTAAAACGCTACTCATGGAACACAAACCTACAACCGGACATAAGTCTACAACCAGCGCAATCGGATGCCTGTCTTATGATACGTTTAATGCACGCTGTGACCATGAGACGGTGGATGATGGTATATTTTGTTCCTGGGTTCAAATTTGAGAGCATGTTCGGTTTCAAACGGACTCAAACGACACTTACGAATACATAACAGATAGCTCGAACCAAACTCTCGAAGGCATGCCTCATCTTCTGACCATACGTTAGTTCTGAGTTTCGGTACAACATTGTATAAGCATAACAAAGCCTAAGGGAAATGCGGCGTGCAGAAGCGATGCTGGATGCACGGTATGGTGATCTGGCGCGAAGCACCAGACCAAATAAAGATGCCGAGTCCGTATGTGACACTGGACCGCATGAGGCCCAGGCAGTTCATCACGGATGCAGAATGGAGAATCCAAAGGCTTCGTCCAGTGGGTCATGGCATCCAGGGTCCTGTTCACAACGGGCCGTTTGGCCACCGGGAATTACCCGCTGTACCGTATGACGGGCAGCAACTGGAGACCGCACGGTCCGCGCCGGTTCAGCCGCCCACCCGGGTGGACATCCCGTCAGATTCAGTCCATCTCTTACGTCACACCGGGCGAAGAGCCCGCTCGTGAGTCCACCTCTGACGTCACACCGGGCGCAGCGCCCGCTCGTCATCCGGCCGGTAACGGACCGGCGACGACACGGGGCAGCCGGGCAGGTGCAGACGCCGGTCGTGGCAGCTTGGCGCGAGACCGGTCCGAGCTACGGGGCGTGGTTACTCTCGGGGCGGGCGGCACGGAGAGTGCTGCTTGCCCAGAGACAGCGAGAGCGATGGCTGGTCAGGCCGTCACCAGCAGCTTTTGCACTGTGATGGCCCCAATAGTGACGTCACTGTGATGGCCCCAACAGTGACGTCACTGTGCCCCAACAGTGACGGCGATATGGTAACATGGCGGTCATGTTGCCGGCGTGAGAGGGATTACTGCTGGAAAGGGCAATGACTCGGTATAAGAACGGTAACCGCACTGATACCACCGCCCGAAGACAAAGCTCTTGATCCCTTGCTTTCAAGACGACGCCCAAGGTGAGCTTCTGCAAACAATTACTGGTGGTCCGATCCGTGCGTCATTTGCACTGCCCGTGACAAATTGTCGCAAGCCACCTCCCGGAAAATCCCATGAGTGCTCGTGTGTCTTTCAACCGTATTGTAAGAGTGGTGGCTACAACGAGCCGGACTGTGACGGAATCCTGGCACGATCCGCATGATCCGCCGCCAGCACTAAGGCAGCAATAACTGGCTCTGACGCCGACCCCTCGAGCTGAACGGGTCTCGTCCCAACGCAGATGATGGGGAGGGTGCGAGCGGATTGAAGGCATCGAAATGTGACTGTTTTTATTTCAGAGGGGGAAGATCGATAGAAGGTACAGGGAGGAAAAGAATGGATTGCACCCATTCACGCAAGCGGTTGGACACTTATTTTCCCAACGCAAATCAGAGCAAACATTTTCAGCGTAATGAAAAGTATCCCCTAAAATGTCTAAGAATTGCGTGTGGTCTCTCGTGAAGCCTCTTTGACAGCAAATGAATTTGTTCTCACCTGAAGCCAGTGTGCTGGCAGTCGCTGTGCCCTAAAGTCAATCTTTTAGTAAAAAATCCACACCCTTTTCGGCATTCATTTCGGAATTGCAGCATAATGCAAATGTGTGATCTGCTTTTACAAGTGTGGCCACGAGGCAAGAAAGCCTTACGTAATAAAAAGTCCCAGCGTGAGTAATTCGGCGCAGGCATGAGTTTTCTGGATACTGGCATCTCTGCAACCGCCGTTCGCAGCTTCGTGCAGTTTTCAGAAACAAGACACACATTGCTTCAAACTATGCTTCAGAAACTACCAGGCGGTTGTAGGCAAGACATTCAAATGGCGGATTGTCCTGTGATGATGAATTTTTAGCAAAAGTTTGCTGCACCCAATTTACAAACGTGAGAAGAGAAACTTTCCTAAAAGTACAAATCTGCGCGATAAGGATAAACAATGAACCCAGATCTCGATGACCGCGGCGTCTCAGTGGCGCAAGATGGCAAACTGGCACTGCTTGACAGAGAAGTGTTATATATATATATATATATATATATATATATAATATAACAAGGAAGAGCTAACAACAACTAAGACAGTACTAATATTCTTATTCCTTCTAGAACAACCAGGAGAATGGAGAGACAGATGCAGTGATATTTCGGCTACACGGCTTTACCGAAGCAAAAATCATTACCGATATTCGTTTCGATAAGGGCATGTAGCCGAAATATCACTGCATCTATCTCTCCAATGTATTATATGGTCTGGTTATTCTACGAGGAATAGGGCTATGAGTACCATCCGATTTATACCTATAACGTTCCTCGCAAATGCACTTAACAAGTTACGTAAGGGCTAACGACCTTCGACATACCAGCAGGCACTGGTTAAACAAAATTGTGGTGCTAAACAACGATCCTATTAACGAAGCCCA
Source organism: Pollicipes pollicipes (assembly GCF_011947565.3). Lineage (NCBI taxonomy): Eukaryota > Metazoa > Arthropoda > Thecostraca > Pollicipedomorpha > Pollicipedidae > Pollicipes > Pollicipes pollicipes. Next base: position 25,057,457 of record NW_023596225.1, on the reverse strand, counting down.
GCATTTCGAGCTGCGCCTATCCTCATGAGCCATCCTCAAGAAACACTCGAAGATGAACGCGTCTTGAGATATTGAGCTTAGTCGATAGAATCACTGTTTGACACTGGAACATCTTTTAACCAGTACCTCCAGCATATTGCTAGTTGTTAACACAATAACATTGGACTCATAAAGCCGGAAAACAAGGATTTAAAGGCCTTCTCCTTTCAAATCGACATGCCTGCCCCCACAACAAAAAACATATTTGCATCCAGGCTACTAGGTCAGGCCTGGTTTCCTCTCAAAATTGCCGACTTTGGCAAATCGTGTTTAGCATTGCATGAACGATCTAATAAATTTTGGTTTCATTTGTCTTGCTCTTTCCAGTTCGAAGAAATCAGTGAGTAGGCATCTGACCCGCCCCACCAGGGCGGCGTTTACACAGGCCAACTTCAGCGCGAGGGAGAGCTGATTGGTGGAAAACATCGGCAACCAGCACAATGCAGACGTCAACCTAATGCGCGGCTTAAACCGGTGCACCATCTACCTACTACAAGCGGCATTAGCGCTGTTTGACGCAACGGCGCGCCAAGGATGGACCAGGAGGCGACCGGTCTCACCTTTCCGGAACCAGGACTCAAATATGCACTTACATAATAATAACACGCCAGATGAGACGTGTTGGCGGTATGTATGTATGTCTGTATGTACATTATAACACACCAGAGGAAGACGGTGGTCTGAAGAAGCATTCCATCCATGGTACTAGCGCCCCGTCTCT
>NW_023596225.1:25019197-25054197 GCF_011947565.3 Pollicipes pollicipes | reverse complement strand
GTGGAGCTGACAAAAAAGCAGATACTCCTTTCGGCGACCATTTTTGACAAAACACACTCAGGCCGAAATCCGGGTTTTACGTTTTATACGGTACGGGTACGGGTTTTATACCCCTTTAAAGCTCAAGGTCAGCTACAGAGTGCAGGACCATCCAGACAGAAACATAAGTGAATCCATTCTTATGAGAAACTGGCGACCGGACCAAAGCGTGCATAGCTCATCATGGCCGACTGCGTGAATGTAAATAGAGCCTTAATGCGTGATGCGTGCTACCTTACATCGTCTACATGTATGAGTGATGCGTGATGCGCGATGCCTGTTTGATTGGAAACGTTTTGCATGTTTAAGTGATTCGTGATGCATGACAGCTGTTTCCTCGCAATCGCTTGCATGGATGAATGATGTGTGATGCGTGATGACTGCTTAGTTGGATACGTTTGCTTGCTCACGCGATTTTCGCGTATTCTTATCCTTGGTTGGATATATACTGTGCCGTATTAATGGCTGGTAATTGCTCCTGGTTTAATCTCTTGAATGCTGGTGACTTGTAAAGACTGTGGCCTACAGTCTAAAAAAAAAAACGAAAAATGGAGTGGGCTCGCCAAGTTATTTATAATTTTGAATGTCCTACTCACAGTCGTTTTGTAAAGGCATGCAGCCGAAATATCAATGCACCTGTCTTTTCTTCTTCCTGGTTATTATACGAGGAATAGGGCTAACAAAACCGTTTTATCCAAACCCGGAGGCAGCCAACACCGCGCCCTACCAACAAATGAAAAGGTACACACCTGTCTATTTGTTCTGAGCATTTGTGCTGGTGATCCTGGGAAGCAGGTTCTTTGATGTCAACGAGCACCTGTCAACTGTGCGTCTCGCTTAGTTTAAAATGTTATGCTGAGACATAACTTCTCGAACCTGCAGGGTGTTTTTCTGAGGCTGTTGTTGTATAATAAGTCAGGCATCATGCATTTGTACACTCCTGTCTCTGGGACGTATCCAAAGTACTCAAAATGGCCTTGCCTTCAGCACATTACGGCAGCCGGGCGTTTGTTTGCGCCAAGCACACCGGCGAGCAGGAAGTGCAGCCGCTGAGCGTTGCATGGCCACGTGCCATACAGGTGCTTACGATTCTACGACGAATTTAACGAGGGCTTATTTCTCTGCACGAGCAGCTGTGATTCAGATAAAACGAGGACCCGGCCTCGATCAAAACTATTGGCTCATGTCAACACCAGCACGCCGTTCAAGAAAGTCGAGCCGCGCGCCGGCTGAAATCCCTTCTCATGAGAGGACCATCCGTTCAGGAAGGAATTTGTAGTCTGAATCGCATGGGCGTGTCCAAATTCGGCCTGCCATCACCTGTTTCATGGTTTTGTGCTTCTGTTTTTCTTTCCCGACGTCCGCATCGTTGCGCTGAGTCTTCCGCTCCTGATCCTTCTGTTCCTGATTTAGCCTGCCCTGCCTCCGCCCCTGACAACGCGCGTGTCCCCGCTTTCCGTCCCGTCCCTGGTCCACAGTTGGACTGCCCCTTCCGGGCTAAATTCGGGCTACCGTCAGGCACCCATGTAACCAGAGCAAGTGTCGCTTCCTGGAGCGATCCCGGACCTGCTCGCCCGACCTCAGCCCACGGCTGCCCTGCAGTGGCAGACCCTCCACTTTGAACGGCGCTGCCTGGTACACGACCGGGATTCGACACTGTCGCCGACTTCACCACCTCAAGACGGTGTTAAACAACTGCGGATATATCACGTAGCGACCGCTAAGCAACGAGCCGAGGTCTCGCCGGCACAGCCTGCTTGATGCGGTCCGTCACCCTTTTCAGCGACGTCTCCCAGACTGTGCAGCATGTGGGGATGATGTGCTGGCTTTGCTCCGGGTAAACTTAACTCGACCTGGAGATTCGATGTCCTGTTTTGTCACACCGTCCATCTTTGAGCTCATTCTTTACGCCTTTTATGGCAAAAAGGTGAAAATTGTAGCTATGTTCGGCGTCATTAGCTTCGTGCACGACATACCCACTGCTGAGTGGTTTGGAACGCAACAAGTGGTAATGCGTTGCTTTTGCATGGCGCAATCACTGCATGTCTAGTTAATGATCGTGTTTTATGTTTGTGATTATTCCAGATAAATGTGCCAGCGAATCAAATTAGGAAAGTTACGTCTTCTTTGACCTCCAGCACATTATGATGTGATCTAGCGCCTGAAATGTGTCACAAAATTGTTTAGTCGACAGGGTCATGCCATGCTTCGTTATCAGATTGCCATTTTAAAGGTCATAAGAACGTCATTTTTTCTTATGGCCACGTTCAAGGTCATGACAAGCCTGAACATTGTTTAGAGGACTGTTAATGTATATTTCTGCATACCAAACTCATAATAATTGAAGCCTGCCTAAAAAAATGTCGTTATCACGGGTCAAGGTTGTGGAAGGTCATAGAGTGTATTTGGGTGGTGCCGAAGTAAACCCTGCAAACAAATGGTGGAAGGCTTGAATTTGTATCAGCCTTGTGCTACGGATCAATGCGAAGCCACGTTCCGACGGCCATAATGTGGTTTGAGCCCGTTTGACCCCATATGGCAGATCAACCCTCAGCGAGACGGCCACAGCGTGGTAGAGGCCTGGCGGACGATCTACGTCATAAGTGGTGATGGCCTGATTGCAGACAAAGGGCGTCGATCTTTGCTATAACCGGCATGTCCACTTTTCGGTTCAGGCCGGCGTCACGACTGTGAAAGTTACTCATGGAATTGTTTGTCGCTGGTGGAGACTAGTTAGCGAGGTCTGAGAACGGGTTCGAAGAGCCGCCTCATACTTACATTGCAAGCATCCCGTTTTAATCTTGTTAGTTATGAAACCCATGAGCACGGCTTGAAATAGCACTACCTGCATTCAAAAATGAAGCATTGACATCATCACTGAACCAGTATCTTCCGGTACAGTGAAGGTCTATATCTGTCAGCACTGAAACTCGGAGCTCATAATGCCGAAAAACACACGGTGAGATCAAGTTACTTAATGGATCTTGGCTTCATGCGAGCCTCGCGGGTTTTTCTTACCTCGGTTACTAGGCACGGACAAAAACTCAGTTTTGGCATAGTTACTTATTGTCTGCACCATGCTCATTATTATAAAACGAATTTAATCTTAGTGTATCTGGAAGACAAAGAGCCCGAGTACCATAGGACCCAGATGCACCTAGTCAGCCGAACATGCTGGATACCGATGAACTGGCTAAAAATCCGAGATAACCCTAGTTTGATCTCCGCCACAAGTGGCTTTCACAGGATTCGCTTCTGCCTGGTATGAACGAATTTCCACGAATACATGCGATAATCAACCGACCACTCTGGTTGCTGGTAAGGTGGTGTAAATCTGAAAGGTCCCACGCCCAATTCCCACCGCGGGAAGCACTGAACGCCATCTTCAAAAAGCGCATAATGAAATTTCCGGTAAATACATGATGCCAAAATTTCGCCCTTATTCTTGCTGGTCTGTTGAAGAAAACACTAACCTGTGCTTACGAGATAGCAATAGATACATAAGGCCGTGCTCCGTACACTATATGACATTTAAACTTACATTTTACAACATGGTTCTAGAGTTTATCAAATGCTTACATTATGCTGTGTGAAGATTACGAGCCAAACAGCACAGATTCTCACGTAAAACAACTTAGTTGTTAATGCTAGTCAGGGGTCACTACACCGTAAAACTAGACCCATCATTACCTTTCGAGGAAAATGTGACCTTACCTCCCAACGTGACCATGTAATGCGGTAAAATGGGCCATGTCAAAGGACAAGCATGCATAGAATTGGGCTGCATTTTTTCGTGTCACATGGTCAAAGGCACCTTTGCTCACTGCATTCATTATATTGTACCATACACAGTGCATTACAAAGCGTAAACTCCAACTATTGGCACGCTGAAAGAGTTGCGATCCGCCTTACGAACAACGGTCGAATCAAACCGCGGTATTAAACACACACGTTCCATCAAGATGCGGCACTACCCATAGGGCAATGGGCTCTTGCAGGAACTCAATGTCATATATATATATATATATATATATATATATATATATATATATATATTTATATATTTATATATATATATATATATATATCATCAAGCCTAATTTCGTTTAAAAAGTGGCAATTTGATTCTGATTACGCCGTGCAATGCCTATTGACAATTCCAATAAGTTTTCAATAATATACGGCTTAGATAGTTTTAACAAAAGTATTGCGAGACGGAGAATGCATCGCAATTGATATTGGTCATTATGAAAATGATGCCTCTTAGATCCCATAGCCAAGACCCTTTCGGCTCAGGTCGCGCCATGCACACGTGGTTGGATTCCAAGACGACGAGATCGGTCGCTTTCAGCTCGGTTATAGCCGAGCCTTGGTTCGCCTGTAATCAATATCAGCCTGGACAGATTCGGCATATGCTTATGAGTTGCAGCTGGTCGATTTGCTCTCTCATCTGGGCCGGTTTTGCGTCTTCCCCCGCTCCGCTTGCTTTAAGTCGACATCAGTCCTTAGAACCACCACAAAAGGGATGGATCCATTGTTTGCGGGCGAAAGCGCCTGACCGTCTGCGCAGGCCTACCCTCAGTCTGGCCAGCACAAGGTTCCGTTCTCCCCTGCGCCAGAACCTGCCAGTCTGGTGTCGCTGCGACACGGGTCACCGATATCTGGATCCGGCTTTGATCCGTGTTTTCCAGGCTTTTCGCGGTGTAAAACGTCTCCAGTTTTGCTGGAGTGGGACGGGCCTTGTTACGACGACATAACATTGTTGCAGAAATACTCCACTGAGCAAGCGGCTTGCATACAAATGCCTAGCGATTTGCACAAAGCAATTTCTAAGAAATTGCGCTTCTGACACATGAATACTGCATGAGCCAGTGATCAGCGATTATAAGGGTATAACTTCATAAAATCTTGACGGCTGAGCTGGGACACTCACTCTGAAATTTCCTTTTACCTCAAGTAAGACCCATCCGGCGTTCAGTATCGTTCGCAAGCCTGTACTCCCCGTAAGCGGGTGACATAGTGGCGTGGTGGTGTGTGGGTGATCATGGTGTAGATGACGCTAGTCGCTTATCATAACCGAGTAAGGCCAGTCCTCTTTTGAAAACCCCTACAAATAGGTTTTATTAAATGGAATGCTCCATATTTGAACCTATCGAAACAAGCATCCGACATATTGAAATGACCTCGCTGATAACTATTGGATAATCATAAGTGGAAAAGACTGCTCTGCATGACACAATTTCCTTGTTTAGTAAATATGCTGCTCAATACGTCATTGTTTGATGACGTCATCCTCCGTGGCACAAAATTGGTTGAGAGGCAATTGACGGCCGTCATACTTCGAAATCGTGCTCACGAGCGCCAGAAATAAACAACTCGAAAATTATGCTTTTCTTGGTCTTGATCGCCGCATGACATATGAAATGGTGATATTTGAATGGCGTTATCATGATGTGGATGCCTGGGTGGCCTAGATGTAGTCTCCCCGAAATAGTTTCCCCGTCTTCGCGGGTGTGTAGCTCAAAAATGAGAGGGATTTAGGTCTTAAGAAGAGCAGGGCTGTGAACTGCACCGAATGATCTTCAAGATGGCTATTTCAGTTAAAAAACATGCAAATGTGAAGCACTCCTTTCAAAAAAGTAGTTCACCAAGAGACATGTGTCGTCGTCGTATATAAAATGGCGTCGGCATCGTGTTGCTGCGGCACCGGGTCGCGTACGCCTGGATGCAGTGCCCACCTCCAAGACATATTTGCAACTTAAGCATCTCAATGAGTACTGCCCAATGAATCAATGAATCTTAATAAATGTGACGGTGTAGCCGTGATCCAGGACAGGGCTCACCACCGCTCATGCCCGCTGTCATTCGTCTGGGAAGCGCCATTTCCAGAGGCTCTGCTGGAATTCTACGGCCAGGCATGGCACGTGACTACAAGGTGAGGCAGTACTTCACTGTAAGCCATACTAACGTTTCTGAGTTTTAGCATCATCTCTTTTACGCAGGTCTTACCTTCGCGACGACGCCACACGCCAATTTGAGCTACCGGGTGGGGGTGGGGGTGGGGGGGGGGGGGGGGGGTGGGGTGGGGGTGGGGGGGGGAGGAAAGTAGCCCGCCCTTATATCTCGGAACTAAACCTCGGCGCATCTATGCAGGTTGGTGAGAATGCTGCAATATGCTTTGCATTCAGCGATATTCTACGGAGTTGAGTGTTTCAACTTAAGTAAGACAATCTGCTTTGCTCAAGAAGAAAAACGTCCAGCATCAATTCAGAAATCATGCCACGCGTCTTTGCATGGCGAATTTAAACATGCAAGAAGAGCAAGACAAAATTAGCAAGGAAAAATTAGCAAGACAAAATTACAAATGCTTGACAGAATTGTGTACCTGCTTAAGTCACATGAAGATTCCACTCTAACCATTTGGACATTGTGTGATGCACAATTAAGTTATCAACCAAAGCAAAATATCGATGCAATCATTGAACATGGAATGAATACATGTTCAAGCAATGGGAGCACTGCAAAATAATGACTTGGATTGAAACTAAATCGTTGTACCGGGGTCTAGATCGACAATAAGCCGATTTTCAAACAGGAATAAAGACTTGGGCCGGCTCTCATCTACTTCACAGGGATCGTACATCAAGATGGAGTCGACAATACAAAAATTTCATTGGATATATTTGATGAATACTAAAACGTGTTTGAATTAAAGACTCATTGTGTTGTTAAGTCTCAGAAATTAGGGAAAGCTAAACCGTACATAACACATCGAGTAAACATGCCTTATACCTTACATAAAACATTGAATAAGCATGCCTTACTTTAAACATAGAGCAGGCATACCTCACTAATAACATCGAATGAACATGCTCTACAACAAACATCGAAAATACATACTTCACATGAAACATAAGGCCATACATGCTCTCTAAGTCCTGTGCTTTGTTTCGAATGCGTTTGTTTCAGTAGGGTGGAGTAGGGGCACGGGTATTGTCACCGGTGAGCAATGAAACGTCAGCTCCAAGCCACAACCGAAAATGTGGGTACGATGTGAGGGAAAGGATGAACCTTGTTCATGGATGTGGCACGGAGATTTTATACAAAATCACACGTAGGAGCACATGCATTCAGATAAATGACCTCATAAACAGTCTCAGCCAAATAAACAGTCCCGTAAGATTTTGGGATGCTACATAAGTCAAACGACCCATATCACAGGCAATGCACCAACATTTGAAAACGCTTGCCAATCAATGGACATTTAACTTGCAAACGTGCTGTTTTCCAGAAGCTCTTGACCAAAGTGCAATTAAAAATCCAAGAATAGTCCTGCTGTCCGTCCAAAAAGTGCCCAAAAATCGGATCATCCCGAAATCTGCATTCAAGTTTAATAACTTTAGCCTACAACCAATCGGTCTTCTGGCCTCAGTCACTGTTCGTGTGGTTACATTCTCTCAATCGAAAAGAATAAAAAGGAAATAAAATGATCGTAGGTAAGTAATGTGCACCACAGGCTTTCGTGAAAACGTACACGCAATTCACATCGATGTCCGTTAAACTTGACCATCACTAAGCTCGATGACAACTATGAGCTGGATTGACCTTTAGATGGATTGACTTGTGTCAAAACTTAGGCTTCCTAGATTACGATCTTCGGGTAAAATAAGATAAAAAATGGCCAACTCCAGATTGGTGTCCAAAACACCTCAGGCCTCCTTATGCAAACACCTTGAAGCTAGATGCTTGTTCCAAGCAAAAGATTACTGGTGTTCATGCTGGGCCAGATATATTATTTGACCTTATTTGTGTCATGGTGACCAAAACCTATGACGCTATTTTTCATTTTGAATAAGCGTCACGCATTACGCTAGGTGGTATGTACCTGCAAGCAAAATGTTGATCTGGGGCATTTTAGGTCAGTGGCTTACCCTGATCTTCTAAAAACCCATGCCTTTGACCTCGGTCCGACCGCCATACCTGATCTAAAGTAAAAGCAGTCAGTCAAAGTCCCAAATTCAATTGCCGAATTATCTAACAAACTTTCTCAGGGATTTCTAGCTTCCTTTAACACTCCATTCGCCGCATGGCATTGAACGTTCCCCTGGAAATTGTCTTAATTAAGGTCACGGCCTGACTTTGACCCGCCATCGGTCAGCGACCCTTCAAGTTACATCTAATTTTGTATAACAAAAGATTCACTCTTCATTTGCCTACAGCTATTCAAAGTTCAGTGCAGCTACGCCACGCCTTTCGGAAAGCATTCTGGGAATGGACTGCCCACCGAGCGCATGTGAACGAATTTTACCTCGCGTTTTAAAAAGCAGTATTTTCTAGCGTGTTCTCCCAACAAATCGCTTGTGATCCAGAATCAAATTATTTTGAGAACGAGTAGCATTAGACAAGTTGAAATACGTACCAATGTGAATGTGATGCGACACGACAGAATGATGCCAGCTTTCCGTAGCATTTTTCAAGTCCGTTCAATTGTGGAATCCGACCTCGGAAATTGTTCGCAACTCCAAAAAAGTAATATAATGGCATCTCTCGTAAGGTGGGGCTTAGATTTGTTAGCCAATCATGTGCGTCAGGCAGATCATATCCAAAACAGAAAATATTGCACCCTGGTATGGACGCTGACTTTGATCTCTGAGGCACGCATAGCAATCAAAAAGATTGTTGGAAGTCGTCAAGGCTATCTAACCGAAGTTCATGTTTATCTAACCCCGATCTGTTCTAGCATTGGGGGAGGGGAAGGAAAGGGGTAAGCATCTACCCATCGTCACTCCTATTTTGGCACAGTGACCAATCATTGAAGAGGTCAAAAGGGGACATGTTAACAGCATGGCAATATGTCACGTTCTTCATGCTACTGACTGGCCCCGGCTTGACTCATTTCCAGCAACCGTGTTTGTTTGCGCTGTAGTTTCGTCGCTGGCAGGGACATGGACTTAGCGGCGCTTCCGAGCACGCGGACCAAGTCAAGTCAGCTTCGTAAGGAGGCGTTCTGCAATAAGTGACGTAATATCTGATCCCAGTCATGTCACATGGTACAAAATTGAAATACAACCCCTTAAGGAATCAAAACAATGATGGAGAAAAAGGCAAACCAAGTCTCAAGAAAATGAAAACAGGCCGTACGATATACTATTGCTAAACACGACCGAGTTACTTGATGAATTTCAACATTGTCCGAGAACTAGTGATGCCCGGCGGCCTTGGCAGGAGAGCAACTGGAAGCTTCAGCATCCCTGCCAGCCTCGCCTGAGTGGTGTGCTGTGATGCAGCAACATGTGTGATGAGCATCATGCAGATTGCCTACGGCTTAGGTGGATCTCTCAGAACCCTGAGCGCGCCTGTGCTGGCACGGTGGGTGACAAGATCGCCCACACTGCGCCAGCTCGGCGCCTCCACGGTCGGCGAGATACGAGCGGTCACAAACAGGTGTGCCGAGGCGACCCTGATCCTGAAGTTTATCACTTCCTGCACCCTGTGCGGACGTCCAGCAGCACTGAATGACTGAGTAGTCATGCATAGGGACCCGCTTAGACTGAGGAACGGTGGAAGGACGTGGCATTGAACCCGAACTGACCGGGCCCCGGATACGTTGCGGCCTCCTTTCACCGTCCGCGATGATGCCGTTCGGGATGACGCGGGGAATGCCCGGAGACCGATGCCTGCCAACACAGCCCTGCGAATTCGGGGTTCCCAAGACTCTGGCCATGTGCCATGGTGGGTGGGCGGCCGTCAATCCCCCAGTGGCCCCTCGGTGTCATCCGTATGTCTTTCGCCACTGCTTCTGCTCAGCTTTGGGGGATGTGCTCAGGTACAGCAAGCCGTGATGTTAGGAGCCATGCTGCAAATTTTAGTGTAAATTTCCTCCCGGTCGACAGAAAACCGCTTCAGCTTCTGCTTGGTAGATTCCAGAGACGTGAAACTAATATGAAAACATCCTAGCCGAGGTGCTATAGCTTGCGGCATTTGCAATATGCATGACGTCATCGTGGCACAAGTCAGATTCCCGGCGACACCGGAACTATATCTGGCGTTGATCGTGATTTGGACCACGCTTCTCTCGGTGTGTGGGTGTTTTTAAGGTATGATTACCTCAGTGTATAGGCGGTAACAATTTGGCAATGTGTTTGATGCACTTGATTCCGAATTCACTCGCGTGTTCGTGGGCGTGTTTGTGGGGTGTGGGTATTGGTCGTCCCGGTGGCAAACTGCAGGCACAACGCTGGCTGCGGCACACGGCGTAATCAGCTTTCGGCACTTCACCAAGTATGCACACCGCGCAGCGCCTATAGAAGTCGCGGGAAGTCCCCAGTAAGAAGAGAATCAGGGATGGTAAAAGCGCATTTCTCGTCGCTGACCGAGTTCCTACAGGCAGAACTGTCGCCAGCAGCGTAACGTGATGCCATGTGGTACAAAACGGCAATGAAGTTCATGCCCAGCAGCGCAGCCGGGTTCTGGCTTGAACTGGCACACCTCCCCTCTCTCTTCTCGCATCGCTGGAGCCATTCATCCTGCGCCATTCGACTAGTCAGGATAACTGCTGCGGCTAAAAATGCAGGGTTGCCGGCCCTAGATTATGGGACAGTCCAATCACAAACGCAGTTGTTTTCCATCCTCGGGATTTTCCCGGGCTTCAGGTTTAAGCCCAACCTACGGCTGGATTTTCTTCTCACAGCTGAATGCATGGCATAATTCGAACCGTTGACAGGCAGCACCCAGTACTGCAGTCCTATATGCGAATCTTCTCGAGGTCGCGCCTCCTTACGAAAACCGTGTGCGCGACCCGAGTCCAGCCCAATCACCATCATACTTACCATGGGTTTTTTCCTATTTCGTTTGGAGGCCATCCCAAACTTCAGCCACAGCCTGCCCCCAAATTCAGGAAAAAAAGCGGACCGAATTCGGGTAGAAACGGGTTGCTGGCGTATTTTGGGGAGGCTGTATCATTTCCCCTGTACAATCTCCCCCGACGCCCCCAACTCGTTTTGCGAAACTGCACCCCTGCATTTCACCATACCTCATGCATACTCCAAGACTGTTGCGACATGTGTGACCTAGTGCACGCCTTTCGCAGCGACATGTGTGACCTGGTGGGCACCTTTCACCGCACCCATTCACACGGTGCACTGATCTAAACTGGATGTCTGCACTGCTTGAAAAGCGGGAGGAATAGGATGGGTTCCGAGTTGGACTCAGACTGAGGTGAAGGTCGCTTTGCACATGCTGGGCAAGAGGTACGGAGAGCGCGCTGGAAAAATGATGCAACGTGGCCACGGGAAGTTCGGATCACAGGACTGTTTGCAGCAAAACGTCAGTTTTTCACATCACTGAATCGCGCTCAGAAAAACTGAAGTCACCTGATTCTTTCTTATATGATCGAACTCTTCTAACGTTGGGCTGCAGTCGTAACTGTTGCTAGGGCTGCAGTCCAACGTTAGAAGAATTTGACATGTTTTGAGGGGATAAAATGTCCAAAACTTTAGGATACGCTTAAGGATTCATCGCCGTTTGATTTACGAAATGAGACATGTTACCATCAACTTGACGCAACCGAATTGTTACCGATCTCGGCCAGGGGCGGATCCAGGATTTCGTGAAGGGGGGGGGGGGCACACAGGATTGTAGAGCCCCTAGAGTTTGGGGCGCTTTCCCCAAACTCCTCGCATTCCGGCCCTTAAATTTTCAGATTTTTATATATGCCAGTTTTTAGTAGAAACCCATCCTACCACAGACAGCCCTAGAACCTAAGCGTGCTACGTATGCAGGTGCATGAAGCTTGTTCATTTTCTCCAGACAATGATGGATCCTCGTGATCATGATGGATCATTACGAGGCTAACAATGTTGGAGAAAACATGTCAAAGTGCCACAGGTATCGAACTGCATCCTTTTGTGAGGGACCTGCCTCCCCCAGTGTTGAGTTGTCCCTTTCCTCTAATTCTGGTTTGGGGTCCGCAATGTTTTAGGTTGGAATAACAAAAAAAAAAAAACGTTGGAAGGAGTTGACCATTGCACAAAGACGAACTTCCTTAATCCTTCCTCGTAGTGGCGTCGCCATGGAGCGTGCAGCTGAATAACGCGAAGACACAAACGCAATACTATATTCTCAATTAAGGAGAAGCTTTAGCCATTCGGAGAAATTATTTTAAGAGCTCACGTTTTATTGCCCGTCAGATGTAAGCCTACACGCTTTCCCCGCAACTTAAAATGATATTGATGCCACTTATTATTGGTTGTAAGAGCTCATAAGACCACACAGTTGGGTAACAATATGCATTTTGGCGCGGCATCAATAGTGAAAGTTATGGCTCCCACTCAGCTACAAACCGAAAAGTCATACAGATGGCGAAAATTTTGCCGGAACACATGTCTGACCTCATTCCGTACTGAACGTAGTTTTCTTGCTAGCACTCTTCACCCGCCACCCTATCGTTGTAATACATCTTCAACAGTTCCATTTTGCCTCGGTTCCTTATTCCAATAGCACGAAAGGACCTTGGCCCGCCATGCGAATACGCGACTGTCTGCTGCCGTGTGATCAGGCAGACACTGGCAAGTCATTGGCTAAGTAGTCCTCGTTGGATAGCCACATATGAGAGCTCATTTTGAAATGCGAACCTACCACTGCACATCTATTCACACCACGATTGTGTTCAGCATAACTTCAGCCCTCTGTCGAAGCTGGGTTTCCGGCGCACCATCTGATGTCCCTGCTCGGAAATATTCGCTCTTTTGCGAATATTTTACGCATTGCATCCAACGGGCTTCTAGAGAGCCGATGTCTGTAACTTACTTCTTTACTAGCCGTTTTCGTTAACACATATTACCTGCGACATATAACGCAGTCACGCTTAGTTTCACACGAATGAATACATACCAGCATTCATTAGAACAGTAGCACTGTTCTTGACAGCCATTACGTTTTTCGGGACAATATTAGGAGAAAGTTTCAACCTCGTCTGGTATCGTGTGGCCGATATGCTTTTAAAAAGGATAGCTACGGTCTTCTACTATTTCAGGGAATTCACCGATTCGGGATTAACTTAGGCTTTCAAGTTGCAAGAGCCTTAGGTCTCAGATGCATAAATGTATGCAGCAGATAATGATGCCGTCTAACGATGTCCAATCTTAAGAATTTAAATCTAACTCGTTTTGTTATCTGGCCATTAATCACATTGTTATGCTGATGAGCTTGCCCGTATGAAATTAGAAATGCTTACATCATATAGCATGCATACATTCAACGGAAATTTACGGACACTTCAGGTACCGCAACAACAGTTAAATAATAAGCATGCATGTGTCGGGCTCATTGACGGCGTATGCAATTTCTGCACCGCTGTTACAACAAACTCATCCCCACCGTTGTGTTTACGGCGCATTTGTATATATCCAACTGAAGCAGTTTGCACTTAGCCCCAATCCCAAACGACTATTGGTCAATGTATGCATCATGAGCTGTATGTTGTTGTTTTGATGATATGTAACAACTGTTGGTCAATAAATGCATCATTTAATGTATTTTCATTATGAGTTGTTGAACTCAGTTCAGTGTTGTTCAATGTTGATGATAATTATTATGTTGTTGATTGCAATTGTTTTTGTGCTGCTATGCACGACTGCTATGAAGTTTAAATAAAATACCATTTTCAAATGATAACACAAATATAGAATATAGCTGTGTTTCGTCGAAACCAAGTGGCCTAAATCCGTTGAGTGAAAAATATGGCGGGGGGGGGGGGGGGTGAGGTCATCGAGCTTTTGGTTCGCCCCCTCCCAATAATTTACAATTGACACCCCTGCAAAATCAACTTAAGTTCGCGGTAAAACATCATCAAAATCAATCACGAACTTGATTCCTAGCTTATGCACGGTTAGCCGGCTGGCGGCGGTCGATGTGATCAGCTGATGGCCGCTGACTCATGCAGAGTTTTGCTTTGACTGTCGTGAAGGAGTGCAAAATATCCATCTTTCGAAATGTATTAAGAACGTGATGCATAAATATAGTGAGTGTCGCAAATTCAATAGCCAACAGAAATGACATGCACGTCGTCGGCGGTACGTAATTTTTCCTCACTTAGATGTAAAAATTAATCGGCACATAGCAGACTGCTACTCTAGGCTTAGGCTAAGGCCCGGAGGTAAATCGTCATCCTGTGATCTCGGACTTGTGTCTTACACACGGCAGGCGAAGCGCCCTGACGCTCATGTGCAAGAACATATGGCGCTTTAGGCAACGGAATGAGTTCTTTCTGACTTCATTAGAAGGGCCCACGACCAATATAGAGGCCCCGTGGCGAGCAAGAGTGCCCCGGCCAATCAAGATTTAGGTCCGGGGCGGTGGTGGTATAATGGTCAGGGTGCTCGACTCTGTGACTGTCACTCTGGGGTTGGAGTCCCGGCCACACCACCACCGCGTCCCACGCGGTGCCTAATAAAGTCATCCGCCTCAAAACGTCCCTGGCAGCCGATGAGGCGTTAACACCCCTTCATTATTATTAAGATTTAGATCCCGTCATCGGCGTAGACATTCCGATAATATGGGAAACCCCAGGACAAATAGAAACGACGCCTGAGCGATCGAGAGTGACAAGTCAACAAAGACGCTCCCGTCAACGCCATGGAGTCCTCACAGCAGGCGAGAAAAACGTAACACCAATATCGTGAGGCCTCTGAACGATCGGGAGCACCCCGGCAGGCTAACATATGGGGCCCGGCCGGAGCACAGAATCCTCTGAGCAACGGGGAATAACCCAAGACCAGTGTACAGAAATTAATACTCCTGTGCGATCAAGAGTGTTCGGGCCGGTTAACAGAAAGGACCCTGACAAGGGTCAAGGGTCCTCCGCAAATGAGCTCGAAGGGAAAGAGCCCTAGATTAATGTGATGGACTCCTGAGCATCGGGTGACTGGGTGAGTCACCTTATATGGGCCCCAGCAACAGCACAGGGCCCTCCGAGCAAGGATAAAGAACCCGATACCTATGTGAAGGACCCCGGAGCAACTGACTGTCCCGCCATGTTGGGACCCGGCAACAGCGTATAGAGCCTTTCGGGCGAATATGGAGAATCCGTGGAGGACCCTTGATTAATTGAGATGCACAGGCATGTTGGCAGATAGAAGGACACTGCTATGCTAGACCCCTGCATTCAAGTGGGAAGTATCCGAGACCCACTATGCAGGGCCACCGAACAATCGGGTGTTACTGAGCAGGTTAACAGGTGAGGCCCCCAACGAGAGCGTAGAGCCCTCCATTCAAATAGGAAGTACCCAAGACACAAATGTGGACGGCCCCCGAACGATAGAGTGTGCCCGAATGGGTCGACAGATGAGCCCCGTCAAAAGCGTAGAGGCCTCAAAAACCGATGGGAAGTACCCAAGACCCAAATGTGGACGGCCCCCGAACGATAGAGTGTGCCCGAGCGGGTCGACAGATGAGCCCCGTCAAAAGCGTAGAGGCCTAAAAACCGATGGGAAGCACCCAAGACCCAAATGCGGACGGCCCCCGAACGATGGAGTGTGCCCGAGCGGGTCGAAAGATGGATCCCGTCAAAAGTGGAGAGGCCTCAAAAACCGAGTGGAACTACCCAAGACCGAGTGTAATGGCCCCAAACGATCGAGTGCGTCCGGGCAGCTTAACGCATGCGGCCTCCGAGAAAAGTGAAGGGCTTTTTATTGACATAACAAGAACCCAAGACTCAATGTGATAGGCACCCGAACCATCGGGTGTGCCCAAGGAGGTTAACATATGGAGCCCCGGCAAGGGCGTAAAGCCCTCCGCAAGTGACAGCCAATTGAAAGGGCCCTAGACGGACGTAAACGGCCCATGAACATATCGCGAGTGTGTCAGTAGGTTAACCGAAGCCAAGGTGAAGGGCTCCTGGGCAACCTAGAACGGGTCGGTATCGAAACCCCTAATGTTTGTAACCACTAATGTATCGCAACGCCTAATGTTATATTAGGAGTTGTGTTACATTAGAGGTTACGATCGCTATGAATTACGATACGTTGGGTCTTACGACACATTAGGTGTTATGATACACTAGGTGTTATGATACATTAGGGAATATGATACATTAGGAGTTGTGTTACATTAGAGGCTACGAGCACTAGGGATTACAATACGTTACGCCTTATGACACATTGGGAGTTACAATGCATTTATGATATATTAGAGGTTATGAACATTAGGCCTTGTGATAAATTAGGTGTTTCGAACATTGGGTGTTGTGATACATTAGGGGTTACAAACATTAGGTGCTGCGATAATCCCCCGAAAAAAATCCTTGAAAGCCCTTGATCGACAAGAGTGCCCGGCACGCCAGAAGAAACGGGGCCGACAGCAGCGCTGGGCCCTCCGGGAAAATGTAAAGGAATCAAGGGCAACGTGAAAGGCTACTTAGCGATCGGCTTCATCTTGCAAGTTGATATGTAGGGACCCCAGAAACAGCACAGGGCCTCCAGACAGCGTAATAAACCTTGTAATATCTTAGCCACCACCCTCTCAATCAGCGAAGAATTAATTGTGTCTGTTCGTAGGCTCTTTGCTGTCCTTTGTGACTGTTCTCGGTTTCCTGGAAGCCCAAATATGTCAAATTTTGTTGGTTGTGTTATGTGTGTGTTAGAAAGGTTGTGAAAGGTTCAAAAAAGGTTGTGTTATGTGTGTGTTATGTGTGCTATTTGTGTGTTAAAAACTGCGTCTCTTCGGCCGGGTATGGGCCCTTCGGAGCGGATGGGCCCCTTCGGGACCCAGGAGGGGTGTTGCCCCGTGCCCCTCCCCCGTATTGATTCGACCCTGATCCTAGCCGTCTCCATCACCCTTTACAAACAGTAGCTCGATATGTTATCTGATCTTGATGACTAGCCTTGAATTTAATGCGCCGAGGGCATTATATCTTTATTTTTGAGCTCATGCGTCTTCCACCTTTTGAACAAAAGCCTGTGGGTGTTTTCAGTTTCACTGAACTGAAGCGGCATACAAATCCGTGTATGGTCATTAAAATACGCTGCCCTTTTAAGCAGCACTTGATCATTTTCCCGTTCCGAACTTATGCAGAGGTTTTGATAAGCACGTGATAATTAGCAAAAGTTCCACCTTCTCACCCCCGAATCTGCTGGCCGGTTCCCAGCCCATCCTTGTCATAGTCATGCATTTCCGTGTAGTAGGGATTTGGCATTCAAAGGCGCGTCAGCATCAAAGCCATTTTGTACTCAGTCACCTCTTCACTCGGACTGAAGGCACAAGCCAAATGTATGTAGGTATTGCTTATTTACATCCGGAGTCCGTGACGCGTCAACAGTCATGAATACGATTAACCTCTTTGGAGAGGAACTGAGGTGCGCTTTGGTAACCAGATGACGTTTAGCCGGAACGGCTGCTACCAAGGGGACTTTACGACTCAGTCAGCTGCTGAGGCTATATGACGTTGCCAGCCTGGTACCTGGTACTGCGGAGAATTGACGCCGTTAAATATCCTCTGGCTTCCCAGACGCGCACCGTAACTAACACTAGAACGACCAGAGAGATCATGGGCAGTTCCGAGGCTGTTTTTGCGTTAAAGCTACATTGAAATGTCAGTGGGCCCTAAAATCAATTGAGTCCCTAAGCGGCCAGAGTGCCCAGGGCGGCCAGTTTGGGTCCACGCATTCGTAACATGAGCCCGGGGTGGCCAAGTGGGGCATATAAAGTAGGCAGAGGAGGGCGCCTTCTCTTTCAGGTCATTTTTATTTGCGCTGCATGGAACAAAAGCAGCCCTTCGGACTCCTGCATGAGAACAACGATTGTCGAACGATGTGCGTTGTCTAGAACCGCTCAGAAATTCAAGTAAGACATATTTGACGAAACAGTGTAACTTCGAGTAAAGATCTGTTTATCTCCAGATCGTCATTGCACAGGAGGGTTGTTACAAATCTCGTTTTGAGGACAACTAAGACATGTTTTTGAAGTGAAAAAGACCACTTTTGACAGCACAATTTCTGTTCAGTAAATATTCTTTTAAATGCGTCATGATTTGATTGTCTCATTGCACCTTGAATAGCATTAGTTGCGAGCCAATTGATGGCCGTTATATCTGGAAATTGCGCTCACGAACGCCAGATATGGACGCCTCGTCATTTATGTTTCTCTTGGCCTTCGTCTCTGCATGGCTTGTGGGATGGCAAGATTTAGATAGCATTATGACGTCACGAACGCGTGACTGAAATACTCTCTCCGATATACCTCCTCAATTTTCGCGGGCGTGGAGCCAAGAATCTAGGGAGGCCTAGGTCTTAAGAACTGCAGGATGGTGAACAGGTCCGAAAGGTCTTCAAGATGGCTATTTCGGTTCAAAACCCCGTATAAATGTGAAACGCTTTTTAACTGATGCAAAACCCATGTAATATTGATATCAGCCGATGCCAGCAACATTTCTGAACGCTTCTAGCACCTTTATTTTGATCTATGTGCAATGTAATGACAATGAAAATACTATTATTTTAAGCCTGTCAACCGGTCAGAACGCTAAGTCTGAGGCGCGACGGGCAGTTTGAGAGACCTACAACAGCGATGCTCGGCACCTTACTCAGAGCTGCTGTTCCTCTCAGCAGCAGGAAGACTCGGATGAATCCTCGTGTGACATGTGTCGCTCCAACGTCTTCCGTTAAGCTCTGAAGCCACAGTTTGGGTATCCATAAACAACAAGCCTCCTAGATCGTTAGGGTTTTCTAACGACCAGGGACGACCTCCATTGTGCATCCTTAGAAAACCTGAACAGCGCCTTAAAAAGCTGGCGATTGACTACGTTATTTAAGCCAGCTTAGCCCTGTCTAGAGCAGTATCCTCCACTTAAAAAGAATGCCATTAGTTATAAGTGAGCTTGTTTCATCATATATGATATCTTTTACCACATTGCTTCATCATATCTTCATATCTTTTTTTGCATCATCGTTTGCGAAATACACAGCCATCAAGTTGATGGCTGTGAATATCGCAAACCTGCAATCGATTTCGAAACACTGTAGCGTGGTCTGGACGGAATCGGCCAATTCACACACCGTGCGGGCTGATCGAATGCAGCACAAGTTTCGTATTTGGTTTCCCACTCACGCATTCTCTAAGCAAACCATTTTCTTTCTTATGGTAGTCCTCTGCTTCATTTCAAAATCCCACCACAGCAGCACGAAGGGTACAGCACGATTTTCTCCTTCTGAGAACATCTCCCAAGGTAAACCGGACTCTCAGATTTTGCTAGGCTGTTTTCCCTTGCTTGTGCCGCTCCGATCCAGAATTCTGCTCGTTGTATCTCGCGCTCGCGCGCAAACAGTACAGAGAGCGGTCTCTGTTTTGCAGACCGCCAGGCGTTGGGGACACTTTCTTAGTGAGCAACAGCTAGGAAGGATATTTTGCATTACAGTTGTGCATTTTTAGAGTTAAAGTGATCCGGTAGGTATTAACTCTGTGGTATCTTCACTTGGCTTTGAGACGTTATCCTTGATCCTATTGATATCCTATTGAATCATGTTCATACTACCGTGTGCTGGGTATTTATTGTATCTTATTTAGGCGACTTGGCCTGTTAGTGGAATGCTGCTCTTTTGGCGATAAAAGAAAATAGATAATAAAGACACAAACCCATACTTCAATGCTGGCCGACGACTAATCAAGATAGTCGCCTCAATGAAGTGTTGCTTGCCAGGCTTCGCATCCGTCACACCAAAGTTCCCCGCTACCACTTCTCCGCGCACACTCCTCCTTCGCTATGACATCGTTGCAACATCCCATTCACAATAAATCACTTCTTCCCCGTGTGCCCGGTATGTCAACGATCAAGAGAACTGCTTATCAGTTACACCAACGCTTATCGGATTTCATGCAAGCTCCATTCTGTCCTCGGTGACTCTTATCCAGACTTGCTCATCCTTCTCTCCGATTCTTTACACAGTACAAGATCAGATAATTTTATTCCGCCCGTTGAGGAGGCTCACTCATCGTTCGAGTGTACAGAATGCGAGTTGTGTCGTGGTGAAGGAGATATATCTGTTGCTGCGGTCTGCTTTGCTTGCCATGGTCTTTCTGGACAAAAATGAGTCAGATTGACGAGACATAATTCACACCCTCTCTACCTTGCCTTGCACCGGGCAGCGTAAGCTGGTTTCACGTAATTCTTGCCTGGCCTTAAGCCGGAAGTGATTGTCCCCCCAGGGAGTGATTTAAGGTCCGTAGAGGGATGAAAGAGGCCTTGCGTTGGCGCACCAAAAAAGCTGTTCATGTCATATAGCCTCAGCAAAAGCATGCTTACAGCAGTTCAAGTCGTAATAAATGAGGGATTAGGTATGGACAGGCTCATTGTTGTGACAACTGATGGTTAAGATATGCCCATCCCTTGGATTTCATTGGAAGCAAACAATATTTCACTGATTTTAGCGTGGGATAGAGAAATGTGGAATGTCTGTACCATGTAATATCATTTGGTTCCCAGCTGAGGTTTAGCAAACTTTGGTTCAGGATCAACAATTCCGTGTTGGCTGTTTAAAAATTGCCCTAGCGAACATTGTGCTGATTTTGCAAACAAATTTCACTACCAATTTTGCATTCTGTTATCTTTAGCAATTTGAAATGGTCTGTTTATTTGTCTGGGGTATGTTGTGTTTCCTCATGTCACCATTTTCATTTCAGCCATATTACTCGCTGATACTACTTACCGATCGGCAC
This sequence comes from Pollicipes pollicipes, assembly GCF_011947565.3. Lineage (NCBI taxonomy): Eukaryota > Metazoa > Arthropoda > Thecostraca > Pollicipedomorpha > Pollicipedidae > Pollicipes > Pollicipes pollicipes. The sequence goes on along the minus strand of NW_023596225.1, from coordinate 25,033,452 downwards.
GCGACCCAGCTCATGCAATTTATGAAACGAGATTCAGCTCAAAGCGGAATTTTTTTCTAGTGAGCCGACTCGGCTCACGACTCACCGCAAAACGACTGACTCATGAGTCGATTCATGATTCAGCTCGAGTCGAGCATAAGTCTGCTTACCACAAATTGCGCAACTCGCAAACACACGTCTGGTTCACAATTAATCACAGACCCATTTCCGCTGCTCTGGGCCTCGTTTGCGGACAAATATTCTCCAAAAACCGTGTGAAAGCACCACCACCGGCCACACTCGTTTGCGTTTCCCACGTAAGCCGAAGTGGCAAGAGCTGCCGATTCCACAGCACCGGGGCACGCGACCAGAGCACTCGCACCACGCGCCCGATCCGGACACATAGCAGCCGACGTTCGTGTTGACGCCGGTCTTGAATCGGCGCCGCAGACGGTGCCGATGGTCAGCCAGCAGAGGGCAGCGTCAGACGTGGTTAGATGTAAAGTTAGCAGGGGGTGATAACCCATACGGGACGGATACCAGACGTCATGTATCATAAGAGGCGTCGAAATATCAAATTGATTGGGAGGCCAGAGCGGCAAAGTCACCAAGAAGGGCAGTGAATTCGAAAACGTACTGCATTTCGCCCGCTATTGTACTGACCACCCTCGTATGTTTGACATTTTTTTACAGTTTCCTGCTATTGGCGCAGACACATGATATGTTGTGACGAGAGTCCTTAAAAGATGTTGCCTGATCTACCAGCAAAAGTGTTTGGCCAGACCGAGGGAGCGAAATAAGGAAAGGAACGAAATCGTACCGGAGAGACCAAACCTGAATGCTTGTTTACTTCCTTTTTGAATGGAACTAGCTCGACATAATCGTTGTGGGATGAGGCTGCGTGATAACCGACAAAACTAGTTAAGTTATGCTACCAACCCGAAACACAAATGTAGCTTTTCCACGACATTAGTATGTATTATTATACATAAACGTAATGTAGTACCAAATCTGAAACGCAAGAACATCAGGATAAGCAAGAGAGAATCTGATCGAATACCGTCAAACCTATAAAATAACCAATGGAATTCACTACGGAAACGTGCTTGTTTCATCATGGTCACTTTTCTCCATTTAAGCTTTGCGGTTCTTTATGACTTGGGCCAATAGAATACAATTCGCAGATGTTAAAGGACAGAGAGTTACGGAATGCTGAAAAACGCTTTGATCGTACATTTTACCACCGATTTTGACGGACCCAACGAAAAAGCAGCTTCTTCACTCACATTTGTCATGCTTTGCGTGCACTTCAGATTTGGCACTAAATTATGTCCCTGTGTAGCAATCACAGGATGAATAGATATATGCGAGATTAAAATAATTGCATAGGGTGCTTGTCAATCCAGCAAACGCATTTAACGCAAACGCAGATTAGAAAAACTGCTGCTGGTGACAGCAAATACGCATGCATCGTGTTAGCAACTAACATTATTTGGATTCAACTAAGGTGGTTATCCTAACAATAGCTCGCCATCCGATCGTCTTCCGTTTTTTTACAGGCTTTTGAGATCATGAGCATAACGTCAACTAAGGATTTTCGTTCCATTCATTTCGTTTTCTTTTCGATGATCGTCCATGCCGGACATTATCCAAATGATATTTTATTTGTTCATCATTTGCGGCGACGTTTTATCCTGGTAGCGTTTTATAATGAAACCACAGCAAATTTTGATCATTACCTGTCATGGAATTCATCTTGTGAATATTTTGCCATTCGATCTCTTTCCTTTTCTATACTTAGCCGTGGCTGATATTTTTTTCGCTGCTTTTTCGTTACAAGATATGCTACAGTGTGATGTACACTGGTGTCAAAATTGATCCCTATTGATTAGTTTAAATTTTTCGATCAATTTCCGCTCAATCACATGGTATCTTTGGTTGCGTACTGGGAGTCGGGCCCGTTTATAACGTGACAGCATTCGAGCTATTTCACGCATTGAGGATGGCCGCCTCTCGTGTGTTCAACGATTAGAAGGCAAGGGTTCTCCTGCTGTGCGTACCGATTATCTCGCTCACCGCATTGAGCGTCCTTGGATGTCTCTAGGGTCTTGGACTCCCCATGACTGTCTAGCGATTTTGGTGAGTTTGAGAGAAGACAACAGGAAAGAGTACCAAGACAAAGAGAAGGCGACTAGAATTTCATACATTCATTCCCAGCGGTAAACGCGCACGCACACGATTTCAAATGAGCCTACACAATCATACCATCAAATCTTTCTCATAGCTGATGTCGGAGATAAAAACAGTCATGAACTGTGTACGCGTTCTGGAGCTATGCCCCGTAGCTACTGAAACTTAACGTCACCAAGTCGTTTGAAATGACCCGTACCAGGTGCATGCTGCCCTTGCATAATCTAGTCACCGCACCTTAGCAGACACCAGCGACATAAAGATGTCACCAGTTGCCGAGGAATCTCCGGAGTTTCCCGGCGTCAGCGTCCGGTCCTGCACCGTTGCCACACCAGCAGAGAGAGGAGGCCGCACCTTCGCACCGCCACACCGACGCAACTCCGCCGTCCCAGAGCCGCCGCGACAGTGGCTAGCTGTTTGTGGACGCCCGACCAAGCTCAGACCATGCAGCGTCGCGTTCAAAGCAAGACGGGATCTGCGCACGACCGAAGCGCGCGCCCACGCGGTGTCTCTAGGGAGGAAAAGAGACCGCCACCGATACCACCACAGGCGCCTGCCGCCGAGGCGTGCGGACGCGACGCAAAGCTCGCTCTGCTGGTAGACCCGAGTCTCGCGCGTCGCCCCAGCCCGGCGGACGGCTGGCGGACATCTCCGCGTACAACGGCGGTTGGCGGGAATGGCACCCGCTCTGCTGGTGAACCTGAGACTCGCGCGTCGCTCCACCGGACGGCTGGCAGACATCTCCGCGTACAACTGCGGTTGGCGGGAGACGCGCTCGCTCTGCTGGCGGACCCGAGCCTCGCGCGTCGCTCCACCGGAGGGCTGGCGAACATCTTCGGGTGCAACGACGGCCGACGGGCGCTGCGCTCGCTCTACTGGTGGGCCCGAGTCTCGCGCGTCGTTCCGGTGCGGCGGACGGCTGGTGGACGTCCCGCGAGCCACGCGGCAGAGGCATGCCGCCCGAGGCTCGTCCGTGCAGCGCCCGCGCATCTGCACGTAGTTTCTGCGAAGACTCGAGAATACATTAGATCCGGTGGCCAGGTGGAGAACGTGAGCCGGCTGAAACGCGGTTGCGAAGTTTTTTGGAAAGCCCACTGCGCCGCTAAAACATGCACTCGCTTTTATCGACACGGCCGTTTGCAGCATTTCGCAATGGACGAGAAGCACGGCTCCAACTTATCCGCTGAAATCCCATTTTAATTTACCCAGGCGCACGCTTTCTTTTGCAAGGCATATGCCAGCGTGGAATATTTCAATGATCTTATTCTTGGTTTGTCTGTCTCAATTCTTGAATTGCTGACATTATTCATACGCATATCAATAAATCTAAAGATTTGATATGGGATATGTCCCTCCCGTTTCCCCTGCCCATTGATTACGCCCCTGCTTGTTTACGAGGAACGAACGCACAATCAGACAACAAAAGTTTGTTCAGCTACACAGACGGCACCGCAGCTGACCGCAGAGCTAAGCAGCTTTAGATACTGTAATAGACTGGATGGAGCTGGTAATGCACATGTGAGGGACAATCCGCAGTGAAGGACAATGTGAGGGACAATCCGCAGTGATTAGCTGTCGTGCGTTCCTTTAGTAGTTGTCTTAGTGGTTTCTTTAGTAGTAGTTGTGCGTTTCTTTAGTAGTTTCTTTAGTAGTTTTATTAGTTGTGCGTTTCATGCGCATATAGAATGATTAGGCGGCGAGGATGACAAGTGGTAAAACCGGTGCGCCACAACACCTAATGGGGCCACTTCAAATCGGTTATTTGAAAAGGGCCAGTGCTGCATCAAGAATGACAGCACAGGACATTTTGTTATTCCCTTGGCCAGCTTCTGTGACTTTCTTCAGGACCCTCGCTAGATCGATGTCTGATTGTGAATCGTGACATTGTTCAAAATGGCTGCATGATGTGTAATGTCCTGCTACATTAGCCTCTCGCAGGGCTTAATCCGTATCCGTACTGACGTGGGCACAACTTGATACGGACCCAAAATTGTTTGAACTGAAGCAGGCTGACCGTTTCACAACTGAAGCAAATTTGTGACGGCGGTTGGCGGGAGACGCGCTCGCTCTGCTGGTGGACCCGAGCCTCGCGCGTCGCTCCACCGGAGGGCTGGCGAACATCTTCGGGTGCAACGACGGCCGACGGGCGCTGCGCTCGCTCTACTGGTGGGCCCGAGTCTCGCGCGTCGTTCCGGTGCGGCGGACGGCTGGTGGACGTCCCGCGAGCCACGCGGCAGACGCATGCCGCCCGAGGCTCGTCCGTGCAGCGCCCGCGCATCTGCACGTAGGAGAGAAGTTTTCAACTCGCATCTGCCGATTGGAGAGAAGTTTTCAACTCTCCAACTGGTGCTGGCAAGCAGCATAAACCTTCGATAACCTGAATGCTGCCTCTCCCGTGCCGTCGTCTCCTCACTCTGACGTCTGTTAACGCTAGCGCACTGCGTAATACGCTCTCCAGTATGGAAAGCCCGACCGCGAACGGCTCAGGCGGCCTTCGCAACCATAGCGCCTAGAAGAGAAACACCCCCGTCATGGGAACATCATCTGCGCTTCGCCAGCTTGTCTCTGACGCCATCCGGCACCCCGATTCCTGTCACAGAACATTCCATTGCCTACGCCGTCGTCAGATCCGGTGACGCATCAGACCTCTCCAGCTTCCGAAACATGTCATCATGCCTGTTATCATCATAGTAAACGCCAGTGAAACGAAGCTGATGGCATCCGGGACGCGTCGGAACCTCTGGAACCCCCAAATTGGTGTCTTTTTGCGACCCCCTCCCCATCACCTTAGCCTTACAATCAATGTGTAAGGCGGGCCTCACCTTCATCCAATACCTGTCACGGGACGCACGCGTCTGTTGACCGAGGCCACCGCCGCGCGGGCATGCCCGTCGCCCTCACCCCTGGGCTGCGATACATTCCGGGAGGGGCGGGGCTGATATGACTCTTGTGCAGGTCAGATGTCGCAATGCGGCGTATGGAACAGGACTCAAAAAGGGAAGACATGAACACTTGACGGAAAGTTATCAACTCTGGAGCCAGGAAATTCTCGGCCATCGAAAAAAGGGGCCATGCATTTGACCTAGGGGAAATACTGGGGCGGTTTCAGCGGGTCAGGTGGCCTGACATATCATACCGTCAAACTCGACACACAAAAAAAACTCTGCCGTGGGGGCCAGAATCACTCTCTCTTTCTTCCAAACTAGCTTAGATAGGATAAAGACCGCGCATCGGATCTTGCTTCTGTACATTCCGTGTTTGCATGCAGAGGCCGGGAGGAGTCGTTTCTGCTATGGTGCGCCTGTCACGTGCAGCACGCCATCGGCACAGCGCTCACGATCCTAACTCGACGGAACTTTGCTCATGCGGTAAAGCTGCGGCTTCCAGCCACGGCAAACGACAGTACGTAATCGTTGCTTGCAGTATTCATCGGTGCAAGCTGCATGCATGGTTTTCATTTGCTTGACTGTTTTTTAACCTTCACTGACCGAAGACACGAGTTCTCGTAATCACACTACTTATTATGGATAGTCCATCGGCAGTGATGCAATGCATTACAATTTCTGAGGTTTTGCTAAATTTTGCCAAATATTTCAATTATTGAGTAATTCATCGTTACCCATTGCCCGTAGTGGGCTGGTTGTTAGACATCTAGGGGAACTCAGGAGTACATGGGTGCGGGTAAGACGTGCGGGTACTTATATATTATGCAAGGACTTTGGAAATCATATCTGATAAGTAACGGGTGGGTGACACTGGTTAGAAATAAGTAGCATGTGGCTGTGATTGCCACCTCACGGATTACAGACGGATTGGGCCGAGGAAATTCCACTCGTGTGGACTCTAGTACCTTGTACCTTAGCCTGCAAAATTACGGCGTTACGAACCCGCATGTGCAGTGGCATCTGAAACATTTCGCAATAGTGGAGGGGCGCAACTTAATTTTTTACCAAAAGCCGAGTTAGGCGCCTCGCTCATCAGGAGAGCACAATCTCTTGCTTATCGCAGAACAACTTAATACATTCAAGTTCTTATTCATGTGTCTCCCTTAGTTTCATATCGTCAATATGGTGCCACGTAAATACTGTACATGCCAGAATTAATCCAGCGCCAACATAAATGCATGCCATGAATTTGGCAAGGGGAGGAAACACGTGCCCCAGAGGCAGTGTGTGCGCGAGCCACTGCGCGCGTCATGGATGAACGAGTAGCTTTCCGAAAACAGCTTGCTTGCCAACAGTTTTCATCAGCATTGTGACGACACACTCAGTGGCATATTGAAGCCAAAAAGGTTTCATTTCAGTTAAACACAGCAGTTCTGGCACCTCCTTCGAATGTAGCGTTCTTAGGCGGCCCCGATAATGCACCCTCAGGCATAACTTATCCACTGCTTCAACAACACACCGCGTGCCTATCCTCCAAACAAGCAATGGAAACGAAACGTTTAGCACTGGCCAGGCGAGGCACGAGGAACGAATGGGCCCGTGGGCCAATCTAGGGGCTGATGGGATACGGCGTCAGAAGTTCAGAAGAAGGCTCGCGTCACGCCTAGCACGGCGTAGTGACGGCTCTGGCCGCCAGACATCGTTCCCATGACTGTTGTCCCAGCTAAACGGTCTTAGGTCCTTGCGCGATGACATCAAACACTAGTGGGCGGCTGATGTGGCCATGAATGTTGTCTGGCGCTTGATTTTGTAGCGGGATACTGATGAAGGCTCCTCTCCTTCACAGACACAGAAGCCAGACACACATAACCACACACACACATACACATACACGCACATGCATACACACATGCACACACATACGCAGACACACATATACATACACACACACACACACACACACACACACACACACACACACACACACACACACACACACACACACACACACACACACACACGCACGCACGCACGCACGCACACACACACACACACACACACACACACACACACACACACACACACACACACGCACACACACACACACACACACCACACACACACACACACACACACACACACACACACACACACACACACACACACACACACACACACACACACACATACACAGCCAAGCGCGTTCCCTCGCACCTCCTTTGCATAGTTCATGAACTGCGTCGTAAATGGGACATAGCAGTGCAAAATAGCTGGTTTTCCAAAATAAGGAAGGCCTCGTGTGTACAAAGCCGGACCGAATAAAGGCCTCTCTCTAACGTTGGAAAGCTGGTCTGTAGAGCCTGCCCTCTCAGATGCCGCCGGATCTTCCCGGCAACCAACAGAGCGCCACTGCCATCGTCACAGAGCTGCGCAGCCGAGGCGAAAACGACGCGCGGTTGCGTGATGTGAGTCAGACTGTGTGTGTAGATGGTCCAGCCAGGGTAGATACGAAGCCAACAAAAGTCGTCACATGTCACTGATTGTGTTCGACAACTATATACATGTTTGCTCCCGCCCACCCACCTGATATCGTTCGATGAGGGTGTGGGCTGCCGCTTTCACTTTTTGAAAACGAAAAACAAGCGTTATCCTCTTAAATCTATCAAGCTAGCGTGAGCGAAATTTGGATCTAACTTCGGCTCCCCAATGTCCCTTTATTTTGGCCAACGCAGTCTAAGGGACGCTGTTTGTTGCCGGTGACGCAACAGAGAGACCGGGCACATGTATACAGTCATTCATCTGGAGCGAGGCGGTCGTTTTGAGACGCGTGCAGTTGGCACCACCCGGCAGCCCGCCTCTTTCCGGCGCGACCCGCTGCCTCTTGGCGTGCCAACACGTCGCCCTGGAGAGCGGGGCTGAAGCTGAAGCAGAGGAGGCTCGAAGCTGAAGCGGAGGAGGCTCGCCGAGATACGTGGGTGCTGCACCTGCAGTAGAACCTCGACGAAGCCGAGACTGGCCGATCGGAGAGCATGCTGATGCCAGTTGTTGGGACCAAGTAGGGCACAGCGCAAGTGCCGAACGCTACATCACACGCTACCAACTCGCAGTCGGTGAGGCTGGGACCGAGCACGGCTTCTGTTGTGCCACACTGTCACAACGTGATGGGTCGCTCACGCTTCCTCGCGTACCTGCACGCGGCTTATCGATGGGCCCCGTGGCGATGCATGACCTATGTACAGCTGTAGCAGCCGCGAAATCATCGAAGTCAGGCGGGGCCGATTAGCAAAGTCCTCAATGCCTTATGGATGGTCTTCTTCATCATCAGGGGGATATTTCATGCATCTTTACCCAACCTCCCCTACCCCACCTACGCTATGGCTTCGACGCCGGGTTCCAAAAGTTTTGTGCTTACGCACGAAAAATAACAGAATAAATATGGTTATTAATTTCGGTCGCGACAGAAGCAGCCCAACGCCCGGCGCTGCTTGAGGATCACAGAGTTCACATACTCCTTTCGGGCTTGCACCAACACCTTTCGTGGTGCGGCCCTAAGGACAGCCATACGTCCTCTGACGAAATGCGTTAACACTGGCGAAGGCGTCAGCGGCAAGAGCAGGGATGCACTCCATCCAGCTGAAGACCATGCATGTGGCACACTGCTGCTGCTGCGGTGGTTCCCCTCCGCGTCCACGAGCAAAATAAGTTTTCGGCGCCTGTCTCGCGCTGAGAGTGTATTCAGCTGTGGCTTAATTGGCGCGCGGGTTCATGAGAAGACAAACAAGGGCCACGACTTCAGGGATGGGCTTCCATGCGTCGTGCCTCACATTGCGGAGAACCGACTGGGGGAGATATGCGCCCCTTTGAAAAATATAAGGAGCGGCTTCCCCCCCCCCCCCCCGCCTTCTCTGGGTGCGCTGCGCTTGCGGTGCGAGACTGACACATCAAAAGGTGCTAAAAATTTGGTGTTACCCTGCTCCCCCATTTTTTTTTTTGCGAAGCCCCTGTGACATTAAAGGAAAGGGCTTCTGTGCTTCCGTCCGAGTCCGCCTCAGATTTGTCTAATTTTCAAATAATGCCAAAGCTGTTTATTAAGCAATTTCAAAAATATATATGTATCTGCATTAAACTATAATTATAACAGAAAACATATCCCAGTTACCCTTGGGATTGCTATTCCTGTGGTGCTATGTGTAAAGAAGACAATATGTAATGATGCCATCACGCAAAATACGGCATTATTCAAGCATTCCAATACGAATAATCTTTACGCAAAACTACAGGGCCGTGTCTATTTGCGTTTAAAGCTACTGCAAAAAGACGACTGTGGAAGTAATGACAACGCGCGATGGTCATTGACAACAGCGGCACGTATACTGCAATTTAATATCAGTTTTCACCATTCCTTCAAATATGCCGTTTTTGCATACAATGCTGGCACATGATGCTCTGATCAGATGCTAATTCGTCTCTTACTCTCGGCACGGAAGACATTACATGTGTTCAGCCAGTATAGGGCAATATCGTCGAGCGGTCTTTTGGAGTCCTAGTAGTTTCGTACCGGCATTTGTAGCAATCTAGTCCTGCCAATGTGGAAACACTTCATTATGGTAAACGATTTGGAATAGGATCCCTTAGCAAAAATCTGTGCGAAGAAAATATTTTCTCCTGCAAGAAACTCGTTAGGATGAGAGGAGAAACTGTCTCCACTTATCCTATGATCGAGGAGGACGCGTCCTCCCCCCCCCCTTCCCCCGGCTGCGCCGCCACTACTCACACTCAACTCACTATATATGTATACTAACACTCACGATGTGTTGCTGTTGTTAACCAGTACTTTTGCGACAAAGACTTCAGTGTCTTCAGAACAATTACACCATGCTTCAGGCTGGGAAGCTTCATTTGCCAAGAGCAGAGACCAATGCCAGCAAACACCAGCTCAGTTCCAAGGCTCCGGATTTGTTCACAGCTTACCGATGGTCATGCAAAACACGGGGCTCGTGTACCGGCTCAATGTGGGCTTTGTAAGCCACTTCCTCAGAGGTGATGACGACGTACCGTTCATTGTATCGGCATCGCGTGCAATTTCTGGAAGCCGTGTGTTGGCTGCGCGCCTTCCCTCCGCCTGTTGTTGCGTTTTGACCTTGATTTATGCCGGGACTGGAACTCAGAAGCATGACACGGCAATAAGCTGAACTGAACTGAACAAAGCCTTTGACACGCGGTAACGAATGGGTATTTGAAGGACAGGTAAAGCATAGGGACCCCAGAAATGGCGCAAGGGTTAGAAGAAACCTGGCTTGATTTTGCGATCATACCTCCTTCGTTAGTGCGATTTCTGCTTCATCCTTCGCTACATGCGATTTCTGGTTCATACGTTCCCACCGTCAACAAGTCTGTGGTTTATAGCTATCATCTCATGGGTTCTGAGTGTGAAGGTTTTGGAAGCCTGCAGTCATATGGTGAACCTCTGGTCGTCCCGTATGTTTCTCCTGCAAATGTTCTCTGCGGCTTTTCTGTCTGTTTCCACTGCACGATAGGAAATAGTCCCTCAATGCAGTTTCATTTGGGGTTTAGTCCCATTGATTTTTTCAGTTAATGAAACCCTTTGTTTAATTCAATGATGGGAAAGTAGCTTTGCTTTGCATATATAGTATTCAGCTTTCCAACCTTCTGTTTGCCTCTGTTGGAGCTGTCTGTCCGGCCTGGTGCCTCCCATCTTTGAATGATGGGGTCAGATTTGGCGGCAGGTCCAGTCCAAGAGTGGGTTCAAGGCCACGCCAGCCACGTGCACCCAGTATTAGTGAAGGACGGTGCCGTGCATCTGGCATGAGCTGCACGCCCAGGCGGTGAGCAGAAGTGTGAGTTTGAGCCTGACTGCGGGCTTAGTGCCTTGCCGTTCAAACGGTGCGCAAAAGTGTGGGTTTGAGCCTGGTTGTGGGCTTCGTGTCTTGTCGTCCAGGCGGTGAGCAGAAGTGTGGGCTTGAGCCTCGCTGAGGGCCTCATATCTCGTCATTCAGGGGATGCACAGAAGTGTGAGTTTGAGCCTGGCTGAGGGCTTCGTGTCTTGTCGTCCGGGCGGTGAGCAGAAGTGTGAGTTTGAGCCTGGCTGAGGGCCTCGTGTCTCGTCGTTCAGGGGATACACAGAAGTGTGAGTTTGAACCTGGCTGAGGGCCTCATGTCTCGTAGTTCACTGCGTTCCCAGCTGGTGTGACGTGAGACGTGAGAAAATAACCAAAAACTGTACGTGGCGTTAACTAACACCGCAAAACGCTTCAGAGCAATGAAAACTGCTCACGTAACTCGGACTGTGAGGCGTCGCTGACGTGAGTAGGAGTGTTTTCAGTTGACACTAACCTACAATATTTATATTTTCAGTTTTGTCAAGTTTCGGGTCTTCGAACGCTTGGACGAACCATTCAATGACGAATGAGATTATGTTTCAAATTATTGACAGCCCCCAAATAGGAAAGAGAATCGCAGAGCACTGGCTGGAATTCGCGGCCAGTTGATTTATGTAGTTGCTTGCGTGTTTATTTATTTATTTGTTCATTCACGGGCATATATATATATATATATATACATATATATATATATATATATATATATATATATATATATATATAGCACCTGTACACCAGTCCGGTGACATGTGGCTTCAGTATTCACATTAATGAACAATTAAAAGATTAATTAAATTTTATTAAACAATTGAATTAAACAAACAATTAAATAAAATAAACAAACAATTAAACAATTAAACAGATGTACCTCGGGCGGTGCGTTGAACGGTCAAACGTATCCACGGCGTAGTGACAAGGGCTTCGCGCATTGCACCACAGACATATAGCTGTCTGATAGTGGTAAGAAAGCCCTTCTATTCCTTTTTTGGCAGCATGAGCTTTGGTGTTGAAAATAATCGACCTCTTATATGTCAGAAGGTGCTTGTAAAACGTTTATCTATTACGCGCATTCATTGATGTCTCACTGAGCATGACTGAGGATAACTGGATCCCCTTCTAATCAGGCTCGTGCTTTGCTCCAGGTGAAGTTAAAATCGACTACGAAATGAAACACATGTTAGTGAGTCGGGGTCGAATCAATTCCCTGGATTTTTGTCGTGGGTCTGGGTCAGAGACGTGTCAGCTGAATCAAGGGTGCAGCCAGGGTTTTGTGAGGGAGACGGGACCCAGTTGTAACGCATCACGCTGATTTGTAAATCCCTGTCACAGACCATCCTTGGTGAGCAACGAAGAATGCTGTCTGTCCGACTCGGCTGCAGCTAACGGCTGTCACTGACTCGACTTCCGCCGTCGTCTGTCACTGGCTCTTCTTCCACAGGCTGACCGTGACCCGACCACCGGCGCTGGCTGGTAATGCCGTGGCGGCTGCTTCCGTCGAGCCTGGGCAATACCAACAGCTAACGGATGCACTTCGGCTTCTTGTGCTTGTGTTGAGTCGGCCGCCACCGCCATCTGGAGCGGCGTGCTGGAGACACTAGCGCTATCTAGCTGCGTCTGTGAGGCGTTCGAAAGTTTCAGGATAAAAATTGGCGCGGCATGCGGTTGTTCGTGAACTCATTTATGTAAGACATAAAGTTGGTACGCAGAAGTTCGCACGCCAAAAACTCGTACAGAAAAGTTCATGACAAAATCTTCGGATGTGAAATAAAGTACGTGTGTATATACATCAACAAAGTTCGGTCATTACTTGTACGTAAAGTATGCAAGTAACATACTTGTGTTCGAAGTTTGCAAGGACGAAAGTTGGCATGGAAAAGGTTCGCATGCATGGAGTGCATACACAAATATCCGTAGACAATTGTACGCCAACAAAGGTTTGTAAGGGTTGTTCTCTAGGGCCGTGAAGGGTCGCTTTACAAAATTAGGCACGCAAAAGTTCACAAGCCTTGGTAAAAAACTGATAAGTTTTCTTAGATGATACCCACATGTGAGTGTTCAAAGACATATAAGCCATCCAAATACCAAATGGCACACTGTCAGGCCTCAGATTTTGCAAAAAAAAGTAATCCGCAGGATGACCTAGAACATGACTGAATCGTGACTAGAGTGATCTAGGGCTTGGAATTGATTCATAGGTGTATCCGGCGTGCAGTTGCAATGTAGTCGCCTCGGCCCATGCTTTCCGGTGCAAACGGTGTCCAAACAAATGGGAACGCTTCAAGCAGAGTGCAGCGCGCGTCTCTCCTCTCTCTCTCTCTCTCTCTCTCTCTCTCTCTCTCTCTCTCTCTCTCTCTTCTCTCTCTCTCTCTCTCTCCTCTCTCTCTCTCCTCTCTCTCTCTTCCTCTCTCCTCTCTCTCTCCTCTCTCTCTCCCCTCTCTCTCGCTCCTCCCGCCACGGCCGTCAGCTGGTGTCAGTGATGCGCTCAAACGGCGCAAGGCGGATCGTCCACAAAGATGCCAGAGTGGTGGGTAAGGAAGAAACACAATAAAAGGCGGGTGATCTGCAATGAACTTTTTTTACCTCAGCGCCGGTATCTTCCACGTCAGGGCGATTTTACAAGGCCGATGATAGCTTAACCCGCGCCCGGCCGGGGGGGGGGGGGGGGGGAGGAGAGTAAACGTTCGCAGCAACACCAAATTTTAAGTTCCTGTTCATCTATCAAGCTGGCATCCTTGTAAAAATGGGAAGTTTTCATCTGCCAATGTCAGTGGTCTGCGGGTAAAAAAGACCAACTTCTAAAATATATTGACCACGCATTATGGTTTTCATAGCCGTTTGCTTGCAAGTGTTCAACATTCAGTCCGAAGGAATTAGCGACGCACACTATGCAATGTGCTTTTGAGCATGCGCGCTCGCAAATCCTCGTAACAAAAACCCCGGCGTCAGGCGTTGCAGTCTCTTTAGCCCGCGCAGCGTTGGCCCTGCGGCTAACATCAGGCAGTTGCCAGTGGGTGGACGAACATGACGATGCATCTGAAAACAGCATCGTTGAATGCTTTATGACTAAAATCGTACATTTAGAAGGTGGTCCGGGCGCATGGGCGTAAAAGCGTTTCGAAAAGTGGGGAGCCAAGCTCAGGGCGCACTTCAGGAACTTTTTCTGGAAAGCAAACCCGATTTCCGTGAGGGGGGGGGGGTAGAGATGGAGGTTATTATCGCTCTTTATTCACATGTCACGGACACTGTGCTAGATGTGCATCTAGAGCCGTTCCTGACTAGTGCACAATCTTGCCTATTCGAC
>NW_023596225.1:24995966-25018117 GCF_011947565.3 Pollicipes pollicipes | reverse complement strand
CTTTTCCACGACATTAGTATGTATTATTATACATAAACGTAATGTAGTACCAAATCTGAAACGCAAGAACATCAGGATAAGCAAGAGAGAATCCGATCGAATACCGTCAAACCTATAAAATAACCAATGGAATTCACTACGGAAACGTGCTTGTTTCATCATCGTCACTTTTCTCCATTTAAGCTTTGCGGTTCTTTATGACTTGGGCCAATAGAATACAATTCGCAGATGTTAAAGGACAGAGAGTTACGGAATGCTGAAAAACGCTTTGATCGCACATTTTACCACCGATTTTGACGGACCCAACGAAAAAGCAGCTTCTTCACTTCACATTTGTCATGCTTTGCGTGCACTTCAGATTTGGCATTAAATTATGTCCCTGTGTAGCAATCACAGGATGAGTATAGATACGCAAGTTTAAAATAATTGCATAGGGTGCTATCAATCCAGCAAACGCATTTAACCGCAAACGCAGATTAGAAAAACTGGCGCTGGTGACAGCAATACGCATGCATCGTGTTAGCAACTAGCAGTATTAGATTCAACTAAGGTGGCTTATCCTAACAATAGCTCGCCACCCGATCGTCTTTCCGTTTTTTTTACAGGCTTTTGAGATCATGAGCATAACGTCAACGAAGGATTTTCGTTCCATTCATTTCGTTTTCCTTTCGATGATCGTCCATGCCGGACATTATACCAAATGGTATTTCATTTGTCATCATTTTCGGCGACGTTTTATCCTGGTAGCGTTTTATAATGAACCACTGCAAAGTTCGATCATTACCTGTCATGGAATTCATCCTGTGAATATTTTGCCATTCGATCGTCTTCCTTTTCTATACTTAGCCGTGGCTGATATTCTTTTCGCTGCTTTTTCGTTACAAGATATGTACAGTGTGATAGTTACACTGGTGTCAAAATTGATCCCTATTGATTAGTTTAAATTTTTCGATCAATTCCGCTCAATCACATGGTATATTTTGCTGCGTACTGGGAGTCGGGGCCCGTTTATAACGTGACAGCATTCGAGCTATTTCACGCATTGAGGATGGCCGCCTCTCGTGTGTTCAACGATTAGAAGGCAAGGGTTCTCCTGCTGTGCGTACCGATTATCTCGCTCACCGCATTGAGCGTCCTTGGATGTCCTCTAGGGTCTTGGACTCCCCATGACTGTCTAGCGATTTTGGGTGAGTTTGAGAGAAGACAACAGGAAAGAGTACCAAGACAAAGAGAAGGCGACTAGAATTTCATACATTCATTCCCAGCGGTAAACGCGCACGCACACCATTTCAAATGAGCCTACACAATCATACCATCAAATCTTTCTCATAGCTGATGTCGGAGATAAAAACAGTCATGAACTGTGTACGCGTTCTGGAGCTATGCCCCGTAGCTACTGAAACTTAACGTCACCAAGTCGTTTGAAATGACCCCGTACCAGGTGCATGCTGCCCTTGCATAATCTAGTCACCGCACCTTAGCAGACACCAGCGACATAAAGATGTCACCAGTTGCCGAGGAATCTCCGGAGTTTCCCGGCGTCAGGCTTCCGGTCCTTGCACCGTTGCCACACCAGCAGAGAGAGGAGGCCGCACCTTCGCACCGCCACACCGACGCAACTCCGCCGTCCCAGAGCCGCCGCGACAGTGGCTAGCTGTTTGTGGACGCCCGAACAAGCTCAGACCATTCAGCGTCGGGTTCGAAGCAAGATGGGATCTGCGCACGACCGAAGCGCTCGCCCACGCGGTGTCTCTAGGGAGGAAAAGAGACCGCCACCGATACCACCACAGGCGCCAGCCGCCGAGGCGTGCGGACGCGACGCAAAGCTCGCTCTGCTGGTAGACCCGAGTCTCGCGCGTCGCCCCAGCCCGGCGGACGGCTGGCGGACATCTCCGCGTACAACGGCGGTTGGCGGGAATGGCACCCGCTCTGCTGGTGAACCTGAGACTCGCGCGTCGCTCCACCGGACGGCTGGCGGACATCTCCGCGTACAACGGCGGTTGGCGGGAGACGCGCTCGCTCTGCTGGCGGACCCGAGCCTCGCGCGTCGCTCCACCGGAGGGCTGGCGAACATCTTCGGGTGCAACGACGGCCGACGGGCGCTGCGCTCGCTCTACTGGTGGGCCCGAGTCTCGCGCGTCGTTCCGGTGCGGCGGACGGCTGGTGGACGTCCCGCGAGCCACGCGGCAGACGCATGCCGCCCGAGGCTCGTCCGTGCAGCGCCCGCGCATCTGCACGTAGTTTCTGCGAAGACTCGAGAATACATTAGATCCGGTGGCCAGGTGGAGAACGTGAGGCGGCTGAAACGCGGTTGCGAAGTTTTTTGGAAAGCCCACTGCGCCGCTAAAACATGCACTCGCTTTTATCGACACGGCCGTTTGCAGCATTTCGCAATGGACGAGAAGCACGGCTCCAACTTATCCGCTGAAATCCCATTTTAATTTACCCAGGCGCACGCTTTCTTTTGCAAGGCATATGCCAGCGTGGAATATTTCAATGATCTTATTCTTGGCTTTGTCTGTCTCGAATTCTTGAATTGCTGACATTATTCATACGCATATCAATAAATCTAAAGATTTGATATGGGATATGTCCCTCCCGTTTCCCCTGCCCATTGATTACGCCCCTGCTTGTTTACGAGGAACGAACGCACAGACAACAAAAGTTTGTTCAGCTACACAGACGGCACCGCAGCTGACCGCAGAGCTAAGCAGCTTTAGATACTGTAATAGACTGGATGGAGCTGGTAATGCACATGTGAGGGACAATCCGCAGTGAAGGGACAATGTGAGGGACAATCCGCAGTGATTAGCTGTCGTGCGTTCCTTTAGGTAGTTGTCTTAGTAGTTTTCTTTAGTAGTAGTTGTGCGTTTCTTTAGTAGTTTTCTTTAGTAGTTTTATTAGTTGTGCGTTTCATGCGCATATAGAATGATTAGGCGGCGAGGATGACAAGTGGTAAAACCGGTGCGCCACAACACCTAATGGGGCCACTTCAAATCGGTTATTTGAAAAGGGCCAGTGCTGCATCAAGAATGACAGCACAGGACATTTTGTTATTCCCCTGGCCAGCTTCTGTGACTTTCTTCAGGACCCTCGCTAGATCGATGTCTGATTGTGAATCGTGACATTGTTCAAAATGGCTGCATGATGTGTAATGTCCTGCTACATTAGCCTCTCGCAGGGCTTAATCCGTATCCGTACTGACGTGGGCACAACTTGATACGAACCCAAAATTGTTTGAACTGAAGCAGGCTGACCGTTTCACAACTGAAGCAAATTCGTGACGTGCCGATTGGAGAGAAGTTTTCGACTCTCCAACTGGTGCTGGCAAGCAGCATAAACCTTCGAAAACCTGAATGCTGCCTCTCCCGTGCCGTGGTCTGCTCACTTTGTTTGACGTCCGTCAACGCTAGCGCACTGCGTAATACTCTCTCCAGTATGGAAAGCCCGACCGCGAACGGCTCAGGCGGCCTTCGCACCAGCGCGCTAAAGAGAAACACCCCCGTCATGGGTAACATCATCTGCGCTTCGCCAGCTTGTCTGACGCCATCCGGCACCCCGATTCCTGTAAACATTCCATTGCCTACGCCGTCGTCAGATCCGGTGACGCATCAGACTCTCCAGCTTCCGACCCATGTCATCATGCCTGTTATCATCATAGTAAACGCCAGTGAAACGAAGCTGATGGCATCCGGGACGCGTCGGAACCTCTGGAACCCCCAAATTAGTGTCTTTTTGCAACCCCCTCCCCATCACCTTAACCCTTACAATCAATGTGACAAGGAGGACCTCACCTTCACCCAATACCTGTCACGGGACGCACGCGCCTGTTGACTGAGGCCACCGCCGCGCGGGCATGCCCGGCGCCCTCACCCCTGGGCTGCGATACATTCCGGGAGGGGCGGGGCTGATATGACTCTTGTGCAGGTCAGATGTCGCAATGCGGCGTATGGAACAGGACTCAAAAAGGGAAGACATGAACACTTGACGGAAAGTTATCAACTCTGGAGCCAGGAAATTCTCGGCCATCGAAAAAAGGGCCATGCATTTGACCTAGGGGAAATACTGGGGCGGTTTCAGCGGGTCAGGTGGCCTGACATATCATACCGTCAAACTCGACACACAAAAAAAAAACTCTGCCGTGGGGGCCAGAATCACTCTCCCTTTTCTTCCAAACTAGCTTAGATAGGATTAAGACCGCGCATCGCATCTTGCTTCTGTACATTCCGTGTTTGCATGCCGAGGCCGGGAGGAGTCATTTCTGCTATGGTGCGCCTGTCACGTGCAGCACGCCATCGGCACAGCGCTCACGATCCTAACTCGACGGAACTTTGCTCATGCGGTAAAGCTGCGGCTTCCAGCCACGGCAAACGACAGTACGTAATCGTTGCTTGCAGTATTCATCGGTGCAAGCTGCATGCATGGTTTTCATTTGCTTGACTGTTTTTTAACCTTTACTGACCGAAGACACGAGTTCTCGTAATTACACTACTTATTATGGATAGTCCATCGGCAGTGATGCAATGCATTACAATTTCTGATGTTTGGCTAAATTTTGCCAAATATTTCAATTATTGAGTAATTCATCGTTACCCATTGCCCGTAGTGAGCTGGTTGTTAGACATCTAGGGGAACTCAGGAGTACATGGGTGCGGGTAAGACGTGCGGGTGCTTATATATTATGCAAGGACTTTGGAAATTATATCTGATAAGTAACGGGTGGGTGACACTGGTTAGAAATAAGTAGCATGTGGCTGTGATTGCCACCTCACGGATTACAGACGGATTGGGCCGAGGAAATTCCACTCGTGTGGACTCTAGTACCTTGTACCTTAGCCTGCAAAATTACGGCGTTACGAACCCGCATGTGCAGTGGCATCTGAAACATTTCGCAATAGTGGAGGGGCGCAACTTAATTTTTTACCAAAAGCCGAGTTAGGCGCCTCGCTCATCAGGAGAGCACAATGTCTTGCTTATCGCAGAACAACCTTATACATTCAAGTTCTTATTCATGTGTCTCCCTTAGTTTCATATCGTCAATATTGTGTCACGTAAATACCGTACATGCCAGAATTAATCCAGCGCCAACATAAATGCATGCCATGAATTTGGCAAGGGGAGGAAACACGTGCCCCGAAGGTGGTGTGTGCGCGAGCCACTGCGCGCGTCATGGATGAACGAGTAGCTTTCCGAAAACAGCTTGCTTGCCAACAGTTTTCATCAGCATTGTGACGACACACTCAGTGGCATATTGAAGCCAAAAAGGCTTCATGTCGGTTAAACACAGCAGTTCTGGCACCTCCTTCGAATGTAGCGTTCTTAGGCGGCCCCGATAATGCACCCTCAGGCATTACTTATCCACTGCTTCAACAACACACCGCGTGCCTATCCGCCAAACAAGCAATGAAAACGAAACGTTTAGCACTGGCCAGGCGAGGCACGAGGAACGAATGGGCCCGTGGGCCAATCTAGGGGCTGATGGGATACGGCGTCAGAAGTTCAGAAGAAGGCTTGCGTCACGCCTAGCACGGCGTAGCAACGGCTCTGGCCGCCAGACATCGTTCCCATGACTGTTGTCCCAGCTAAACGGTCTTAGGTCCTTGCGCGATGACATCAAACACTAGTGGGCGGCTGATGTGGCCATGAATGTTGTCTGGCGCTTGATTTTGTAGCGGGATACTGATGAAGGCTCCTCTCCTTCACAGACACAGAAGCCAGACACACATAACCACACACACACATACACATACACACACATGCATACACACATGCACACACATACGCAGACACACATATACATACACACACACACACACACACACACACACACACACACAGCACACACACACACACACACACACACACACACACACACACACACACACACACACACACACACACACACACACACGCACGCACGCACAGCACACACACACACACACACACACCACACACACACACACACACACACGCACCACACACACACACACACACACACACACACACACACACCACACACACACACACACACACACACACACACCCACACACATACACAGCCAAGCGCGTTCCCTCGCACCTCCTTGCATAGTTCATGAACTGCGTCGTAAATGGGACATAGCAGTGCAAAATAGCTGGTTTTCCAAAATAAGGAAGGCCTCGTGTGTACAAAGCCGGACCGAATAAAGGCCTCTCTCTAACGTTGGAAAGCTGGTCTGTAGAGCCTGCCCTCTCAGATGCCGCCGGATCTTCCCGGCAACCAACAGAGCGCCACTGCCATCGTCACAGAGCTGCGCAGCCGAGGCGAAAACGACGCGCAGGTTGCGTGATGTGAGTCAGACTGTGTGTGTAGATGGTCCAGCCAGGGTAGATACGAAGCCAACAAAAGTCGTCACATGTCACTGATTGTGTTCGACAACTATATACATGTTTGCTCCCGCCCACCCACCTGATATCGTTCGATGAGGGTGTGGGCTGCCGCTTTCACTTTTTGAAAACGAAAAACAAGCGTTATCCTCTTAAATCTATCAAGCTAGCGTGAGCGAAATTTGGATCTAACTTCGGCTCCCCAATGTCCCTTTATTTTGGCCAACGCAGTCTAAGGGACGCTGTTTGTTGCCGGTGACGCAACAGAGAGACCGGGCACATGTATACAGTCATTCATCTGGAGCGAGGCGGTCGTTTTGAGACGCGTGCAGTTGGCACCACCCGGCAGCCCGCCTCTTTCCGGCGCGACCCGCTGCCTCTTGGCGTGCCAACACGTCGCCCTGGAGAGCGGGGCTGAAGCTGAAGCAGAGGAGGCTCGAAGCTGAAGCGGAGGAGGCTCGCCGAGATACGTGGGTGCTGCACCTGCAGTAGAACCTCGACGAAGCCGAGACTGGCCGATCGGAGAGCATGCTGATACCAGTTGTTGGGACCAAGTAGGGCACAGCGCAAGTGCCGAACGCTACATCACACGCTACCAACTCGCAGTCGGTGAGGCTGGAACCGAGCACGGCTGCTGTTGTGCCACACTGTCACAACGTGATGGGTCGCTCACGCTTCCTCGCGTACCTGCACGCGGCTTATCGATGGGCCCCGTGGCGATGCATGACCTATGTACAGCTGTAGCAGCCGCGAAATCATCGAAGTCAGGCGGGGCCGATTAGCAAAGTCCTCAATGCCTTATGGATGGTCTTCTTCATCATCAGGGGGATATTTCATGCATCTTTGCCCAACCTCCCCTACCCCACCTACGCTATGGCTTCGACGCCGGGTTCCAAAAGTTTTGTGCTTACGCACGAAAAATAACAGAATAAATATGGTTGTTAATTTCGGTCGCGACAGAAGCAGCCCAACGCTCGGCGCTGCTTAGGATCACAGAGTTCAACTCCTTTCGGGCTTGCACCAACACCTTTCGTGGTGCGGCCCTAAGGACAGCCATACGTCCTCTGACGAAATGCGTTAACACTGGCGAAGGCGTCATCGGCAAGAGCGGGATGCACTCCATCCAGCTGAAGACCATGATGTGGCACACTGCTGCTGCTGCGGTGGTTCCCCTCCGCGTCCACGAGCAAAATAAGTTTTCGGCGCCTGTCTCGCGCTGAGAGTGTATTCAGCTGTGGCTTAATTGGCGCGCAGGGTTCATGAGGAGACAAACAAGGGCCACGACTTCAGGGATGGGCTTCCATGCGTCGTGCCTCACATTGCGGAGAACCGACTGGGGGAGATATCCGCCCCCTTTGAAAAATATAAGGAGCGGCTTCCCCCCCCCCCCCCGCCTTCTCTGGGTGCGCTGCGCTTGCGGTGCGAGACTGACACATCAAAAGGTGCTAAAAATTTGGTGTTACCCTGCTCCCCCCATTTTTTTTTTTGCGAAGCCCCTGTGACATTAAAGGAAAGGGCTTCTGTGCTTCCGTCCGAGTCCGCCTCAGATTTGTCTAATTTTCAAATAATGCCAAAGCTGTTTATTAAGCAATTTCAAAAAATATATATGTATCTGCATTAAACTATAATTATAACAGAAAACATATCCCAGTTACCCTTGGGATTGCTATTCCTGTGGTGCTATGTGTAAAGAAGACAATATGTAATGATGCCATCGCGCAAAATACGGCATTATTCAAGCATTCCAATACGAATAATCTATACGCAAAACTACAGGGCCGTGTATATTTGCGTTTAAAGCTACTGCAAAAAGACGACTGTGGAAGTAATGACAACGCGTGATGGTCATTGACGACAGCGGCACGTATACTGCAATTTAATATCAGTTTTCACCATTCCTTCAAATATGCCGTTTTTGCATACAATGCTGGCACATGATGCTCTGATCAGATGCTAATTCGTCTCTTACTCTCGGCACGGAAGACATTACATGTGTTCAGCCAGTATAGGGCAATATCGTCGAGCGGTCTTTTGGAGTCCTAGTAGTTTCGTACCGGCATTTGTAGCAATCTAGTCCTGCCAATGTGGAAACACTTCATTATGGTAAACGATTTGGAATAGGATCCCTTAGCAAAAATCTGTGCGAAGAAAATATTTTATCCTGCAAGAAACTCGTTAGGATGAGAGGAGAAACTGTCTCCACTTATCCTATGATCGAGGAGGACGCGTCCTCCCCCCCCCCCCCCTTCCCCCGGCTGCGCCGCCACTACTCACACTCAACTCACTATATATGTATACTAGCACTCACAATGTGTTGCTGTTGTTAACCAGTACTTTTGCGACAAAGACTTCAGTGTCTTCAGAACAATTACACCATGCTTCAGGCTGGGAAGCTTCATTTGCCAAGAGCAGAGACCAATGCCAGCAAACACCAGCTCAGTTCCAAGGCTCCGGATTTGTTCACAGCTTACCGATGGTCATGCAAAACACGGGGCTCGTGTACCGGCTCAATGTGGGCTTTGTAAGCCACTTCCTCAGAGGTGGTGACGACGTACCGTTCATTGTATCGGCATGGCGTACAATTTCTGGAAGCCGTGTGTTGGCTGCGCGCCTTCCCTCCGCCTGTTGTTTTAATTGCGTTTTGACCTTGATTTATGCCGGGACTGGAACTCAGAAGCATGACACGGCAATAAGCTGAACTGAACTGAACAAAGCCTTTGACACGCGGTAACGAATGGGTATTTGAAGGACACGTAAAGCATAGGACCCCAGAAATGGCGCAAGGGTTAGAAGAAACATGGCTTAATTTTGCGATCATACCTCCTTCGTTAGTGCGATTTCTGCTTCATCCTTCGCTACATGCGATTTCTGGTTCATACGTTCCCACCGTCAACAAGTCTGTGGTTTATAGCTATCATCTCATGGGTTCTGAGTGTGAAGGTTTTGGAAGCCTGCAGTCATATGGTGAACCTCTGGTCGTCCCGTATGTTTCTCCTGCAAATGTTCTCTGCGGCTTTTCTGTCTGTTTCCACTGCACGATAGGAAATAGTCCCTCAATGCAGTTTCATTTGGGGTTTAGTCCCATTGATTTTTTCAGTTAATGAAACCCTTTGTTTAATTCAATGATGGGAAAGTAGCTTTGCTTTGCATATATAGTATTCAGCTTTCCAACCCTTCTGTTTGCCTCTGTTGGAGCTGTCTGTCCGGCCTGGTGCCTCCCATCTTTGAATGATGGGGTCAGATTTGGCGGCAGGTCCCAGTCCAAGAGTGGGTTCAAGGCCACGCCAGCCACGTGCACCCAGTATTAGTGGAAGGACGGTGCCGTGCATCTGGCATGAGCTGCACGCCCAGGCGGTGAGCAGAAGTGTGAGTTTGAGCCTGACTGCGGGCTTAGTGCCTTGCCGTTCAAACGGGTGCGCAAAAGTGTGGGTTTGAGCCTGGTTGTGGGCTTCGTGTCTTGTCGTCCAGGCCGTGAGCAGAAGTGTGGGCTTGAGCCTCGCTGAGGGCCTCATATCTCGTCATTCAGGGGATGCACAGAAGTGTGAGTTTGAGCCTGGCTGAGGGCTTCGTGTCTTGTCGTCCGGGCGGTGAGCAGAAGTGGTGAGTTTGAGCCTGGCTGAGGGCCTCGTGTCTCGTCGTTCAGGGATACACAGAAGTGTGAGTTTGAACCTGGCTGAGGGCCTCATGTCTCGTAGTTCACTGCGTTCCCAGCTGGTGTGGACGTGAGACGTGAGAAAATAACCAAAAACTGTACGTGGCGTTAACTAACACCGCAAAACGCTTCAGAGCAATGAAAACTGCTCACGTAACTCGGACTGTGAGGCGTCGCTGACGTTGAGTAGGAGTGTTTTCAGTTGACGCTAACCTACAATATTTATATTTTCAGTTTTGTACAAGTTTCGGGTCTTCGAACGCTTGGACGAAACCATTCAATGGACGAATGAGATTATGTTTCAAATTATTGACAAGCCCCTAAATAGGAAAAGAGAATCGGCAGAGCACTGACTGGAATTCGCGGCCAGTTGATTTATGTAGTTGCTTGCGTGTTTATTTATTTATTTGTTCATTCACGGGCAATATATATATATATATATATATATATATATATATATATATATATATATATATATATATATATATATATAGCACCTGTATACCAGTCCGGTGACGTGTGGCTTCAGTACTTCACATTAATGAACAATTAAACAGATTAATTAAATTTTTATTAAACAATTGAATTAAACAAACAATTAAATAAAATAAACAAAACAATTAAACAATTAAACAGAAACTCGGGCGGTGCGTTGAACGGTCAAACGTATCCACGGCGTAGTGACAAGGGCTTCGCGCATTGCACCACAGACATATAGCTGTCTGATATTGGTAAGAAAGCCCTTCGTTTCCTTTTTTGGCAGCATGAGTTTTGGTGTTGAAAATAATCGACCTCTTATATGTCAGAAGGTGCTTGTAAAACGTTTATCTATTACGCGCATTCATTGATGTTTCACTGAGCATGACTGAGGATAACTGGATCCCCTTCTAATCAGTCTCGTGCTTTGCTCCAGGTGAAGTTAAAATCGACTACGAAATGAAACACACGTTAGTGAGTCGGAGTCGAATCAGTTCCCTGGATTTTTGTCGTGGGTCTGGGTCAGAGACGTGTCAGCTGAATCAAGGGTGCAGCCAGGGTTTTGTGAGGGAGACGGGACCCAGTTGTAACGCATCACGCTGATTTGTAAATCCCTGTCACAAACCATCCTTGGTGAGCAACGAAGAATGCTGTCTGTCCGACTCGGCTGCAGCTAACGGCTGTCACTGACTCGACTTCCGCCGTCGTCTGTCACTGGCTCTTCTTCCACAGGCTGACCGTGACCCGACCACCGGCGCTGGCTGGTAATGCCGTGGCGGCTGCTTCCGTCGAGCCTGGGCAACACCAACAGCTAACGGATGCACTTCGGCTTCTTGTGCTCGTGTTGAGTCGGCCGCCACCGCCATCTGGAGCGGCGTGCTGGAGACACTAGCGCTATCTAGCTGCGTCTGTGAGGCGTTCGAAAGTTTCAGGATAAAAATTGGCGCGGCATGCGGTTGTTCGTGAACTCATTTATGTAAGACATAAAGTTGGTACGCAGAAGTTCGCACGCCAAAAACTCGTACAGAAAAGTTCATGACAAAATCTTCGGATGTGAAATAAAGTACGTGTGTATATACATCAACAAAGTTCGGTCATTACTTGTACGTAAAGTATGCAAGTAACATACTTGTGTTCGAAGTTTGCAAGGACGAAAGTTGGCATGGAAAAGGTTCGCATGCATGGAGTACATACACAAATATCCGTAGACAATTGTACGCCAACAAAGGTTTGTAAGGGTTGTTCTCTAGGGCCGTGAAGGGTCGCTTTACAAAATTAGGCACGCAAAAGTTCACAAGCCTTGGTAAAAAAACTGATAAGTTTTCTTAGATGATACCCACATGTGAGTGTTCAAAGACATATCAGCCATCCAAATACCAAATGGCACACTGTCAGGCCTCAGATTTTGCAAAAAAAAAAGTAATCCGCAGGATGACCTAGAACATGACTGAATCGTGACTAGAGTGATCTAGGGCTTGGAATTGATTCATAGGTGTATCCGGCGTGCAGTTGCAATGTAATCGCCTCGGCCCATGCTTTCCGGTGCAAACGGTGTCCAAACAAATGGGAACGCTTCAAGCAGAGTGCAGCGCGCGTCTCTCTCTCTCTCTCTCTCTCTCTCTCTCTCTCTCTCTCCTCTCTCCTCTCGTCCTCTCTCTCTCCTCCTCTCTCTCCCTCTCGCTCTCTCTCTCACTCTCTCTCTCTCTCTCGCTCTCTCCGTGACTCTCTCTCTCGCTCTCTCTCTCTCTCTCTCTCTCTCTCTCTCTCGCTCCTCCCGCCACGGCCGTCAGCTGGTGTCAGTGATGCGCTCAAACGGCGCCAGGCGGATCGTCCACAAAGATGCCAGAGTGGTGGGTAAGGAAGAAACACAATAAAAAGGCGGGTGATCTGCAATGAACTTTTTTTACCTCAGCGCCGGTATCTTCCACGTCAGGGCGATTTTATAAGGCCGATGATAGCTTAACCCGCGCCCGGCCGGAGGGGGGGGGGGGGGGGGGTGAGGAGAGTAAACGTTCGCAGCAACACCAAATTTTAAGTTCCTGTTCATCTATCAAGCTGGCATCCTTGTAAAAATGGGAAGTTTTCATCTGCCAATGTCAGTGGTCTGCGGGTAAAAAAGACCAACTTCTAAAATATATTGACCACGCATTATGGTTTTCATAGCCGTTTGCTTGCAAGTGTTCAACATTCAGTCCGAAGGAATTAGCGACGCACACTATGCAATGTGATTTTGAGCATGCGCGCTCGCAAATCCTCGCAACAAAAACCCCGGCGTCAGGCGTTGCAGTCTCTTTAGCCCTCGCAGCGTTGGCCCTGCGGCTAACATCAGGCAGTTGCCAATGGGTTGACGAACATGACGACGCATCTGAAAACAGCATCGTTGAATGCTTTATGACTAAAATCGTACATTTAGAAGGTGGTCCGGGCGCATAGGCGTAAAAACGTTTCGAAAAGTGGGAAGCCAAGCTCAGGAGGCACTTCAGGAACTTTTCTGGAAAGCAAACCCGATTTCCGTGAGGGGGGGGGGGGGGTAGAGATGGAGGTTATTATCGCTCTTTATTCACATGTCACGGCCACTGTGCTAGATGTGCATCTAGAGCCGTTCCTGACTAGTGCACAATCTTGCCTATTCGACTCATCTGTGTCATTCGGCAAATGAGGCTATCCAGCTTTCCAAGACTGTTCGTCCATTTCAACATTGTGTTTCCTGGGAAGGTAAAATTGCACGAGCGGGTAGGCATTTGGGGTCATTGAGGAAGTATCTGCCTCCACATGGTAGATGCTAAATTACGGCCTGGAGATAGGATGATGAGAACTTTGAAAGTGAATCAAAAGCTCACAGTGTGACAGATTTGCATGCGCCTTCGCTTCACTGGCTGCTTTTCAAGAGCTGGGGCTTACCGCAACATTTTAGGCGGAAACAAGTTCGTAAGCTCAAAACTGCCCAAAATAAGGTGACAAAAGCCATAAAACTGGAAGTTCTCCTATAAAAACCAAGCCACAGAATATAGGCCATTCCGTCACATATTTCTTATCTGGGCCCTGCTCCCGTCCACTGGTCGCCAGCCACTGCCCTGGCCCGGCTGTCTCCCGCATAACTAACTGCGAACTTATCGTATGGCTGCTTTGTTGCATGTTTCTGGATTAGCATTACTACTAATTGGTGTGTGAAACATATGTTGGACACCTGCAACAGTATGTTTTTCCGAATTATTTTCCCTTACACCACACCACCCTAAAAAATCTTCCGGGAAGCTGCCCGACGTAGGTAAAAATTGGCCTAGCGGACATTTAATTGCCAGTTATTCAACAAAGACGACTTGGTCTGCTTTTGTATGTAGGCAGCGGCGTAGCTAGAGCCTTGCTAAGAATGATCTTATGGTTTTCTTCGTTTCATTGTTATTTTTACCTTGTTATCAGAACAAAAAGTAGACGCTACCGTGAGACCAGTTCTGTTTGTATTTTACAGCCAATAAACTGCAGAAATCAGGCGTTAAACGACCACATGGAATAAATCACCGGTTCCCGTAATTTACAATGTCTTAGTGGACTCTTAATAAACGGATGAAATTCAGAAACTTTGTCAGAATGTTTTTGCCTGAGTTCTACAGACATTACGGACATCACGAGGGTAGATTATGGATCGATGTGTTTGATCGACATTTGAAGATGAAAACTCGATTTTAGATCGGGTGGTCAACAATGTGTATGAACGTGGCCAAGCCATGTTTGTCTGAAAACGTTTAACATTCAGTCATAATCGGCAAGTGATGCAATTTATGTAATGCCGCTTTTTAACATGCGCACCTGCAAATCTTCGCAACAAAAACTTCGGCACCAGGCGTTGCAGTCTACGTTGTCCGTGGAGCGTTAGTCCAGTGGTTAACTTTTTGTTGTGGCCCACCTGCAGACAAAAATAAGGACGCCTCTAGAATAACTACCCTCATACACTTGAATCGATTAGTAATACAAGTCATGTGGCGTAGTTTTGAGCATGAGCGCTCTCAAACCTTAGTAACGAAAACCTCGACTACTGCAAAACCTCGACGACTGCAGCGCCTGGCCGGGCGCTGCAGTCTCCGTAGAACCCGCAGCATAGGCTCAACAGCGAATACTAAGTCGTAGCCAACGGGTGCACGAAATTGATGACGCCTCTGGAAGAAGTACCTATGAACGCTGCAGGACATCACATTTTGCATTTAGAAGGCAGTCTGGGTGCATATTTTACGTATGCGATTTTAAGACTGATGATAGGAACGGATTTGCCCTTAAATCACCACGAAGCGCTGCTGGAATCTTGCGGTGGAATTGGAAGAGTAAAGGTAGAAACTGTACTTTTTGTGCTTTTGTAGCTATTTATCTGTCCAGAAGATAGATTAACGCGTCGCCCGCCGTCTGGTGGCACTTACAGTGGCCGGCGCCGTTCGGTTTTACGGAAGTTACAACACAGGCCATCGCTGTCCTCGCTCTCGAGGTTGTGGGGCGAGCATTTTGAAACCTTTTGATAATATTTTTCACTGGTCCACTCCGAAAAACTAACGTTCTCAGGCAAACATGGGATGACCTTGTTCTTTTTTTTATTTATTTCGACACACCCTATTTAACAATAATGAGGCCCCCACTCCAATCAGCAAAATTGATACCCCTTATTTCCTTCCTGGCAAGGGGCCGCTCGAGAAGAACGCCAGGGGCACATTACCGGTTCCGGTCAAGGGCTGAAAGGCAGCTCCGTCCCATCGTGAAGTGTCTTCTGGTTGTCATTCTGGCGACACGGGGCGGGGTCTCCTGGTCGATCCGGAAGCCATTAGAGGATATATCATATTACAGTGTTTCCTTCCCTAACACGGGAGGCCTTCTGACCCGCCCAGTTGGCCCCAGATCAGCACAGGAACCCTCATTGACGCGGCAATATCCCTGATCGCTGCAAGTGGTCCAATAATTGTCACATATACTCCAGTTCCATGTTTTTCTGTGTTTTTCAGAGATATTGATATGATATACTCCCTGAACGTAGATTTTACATGAGATGGAGTATCTAATTTGTATTAACATGGCTAATCCATGTTCGTCGTGAAATGTTCAAGACTCTGTCAGAATTGATCACTGATAAAAAGTGATGTTACACGGTTCTGAACATGCGCGCCCGCGAGTCATAGCAACGGCAGCCTCGACGCCCGGCGTTGCAGTTTCCACGCGCAGCGCGGCGTCGGTTTATGGCTGTGATATTAAGCGATGGCCAATAAGCAAACGAAAAAGATGGCGCGTCTTGAGGAATATGGCTCGCAAGCTAGATAAATCGGCACGTATGTTTAATGGAGTAAAAAAGTAAGCCAAACGCAACCTTAATTCAAAAGTGTGTGTGTGGGGGGGGGGGGGCAGTTAACACTGCTGGCTCCCCACCTTGAAAAGCGAGGGGAGGCCATGCCCCCCCTGCCCCCTTGTTCTTACACCCATATCCGGGCGTGTATTTCACCTGCACGATTTTTCGATCGATGATAAAACGATTTAGTCTTTACAGGACCGCAAAGTGGTGATGGAATCTGTTAGTAGAACTGGAAGAGTAAAGGTAGAATCTGTACTATTCGTGTTGCTGTAACTGTGACTGCACTACGCCCGCCACCTGGCGAGCGTTGGCCAACGTTTTTCGGCTTTACGGGAACTGCAGCCCAGGCCATTGCTATCCTTGCTCGCTCCCGGGATTTCGGGCACGCAGGCTCAAACCATATGATGTAAATTGTTTCATTGCTCGATTCCGCAAAACAGTGAGCGTTCTCAGCCAAACATTGGATCGCCTTGTTCGTTTTAAACTCATTTTGGCTCTCTCTCTCTCTCTCTCTTGAACATTAACGATAGCCACTATTTTTCCGGGAAAGGAGCCCCTTGAGTAAAGCACTGGGGGCACATCGTTGTTTCCAACGGCTGAAGGGTCATTCCGTTCCACCGCGGGGTGTCTTCCGGCTGCCATTCCAGCGACGCGAGCGTGCACCCCTGGCCGATCCAGAGGCCCTTAGAGGGATATATCGCATCACATTGGTCCCCTCGCCGATGCGAGAAACATTCTGACCCGCGCAGTTGACCCCAGATTGACGCACGAACCCTCATTGGCGGAAGAACATCCCTGATCACGGCAGGTGATCCATTAATCGGCACATACACTCCAGTTCGGCTTAATGGGCCCATACGGTACTGGGGCCACTGACTGGCACAGGAAATGGGCCCCCAGAGCTTACACTGACACAGAGCCGACTGTTCGGTGTTGATGATATCTAGCCGGAAAAGAGGAGCGCTCTGTCTCCGGGTCCCCAATCGGTGCAAGAGGCCCTGTAATTGACATTTCAGACCACGGCTCCACGGGGGCGGGTCCATCATGTGACTTAGAGCGCTTTGGGCTGTTCAGCCTTCCAATCGGGCCTTGACTTTGGTCTCGAGAAACCCTCGGTCCCTTTCCGGACCTCCTCAAACATCGCTTCTGGCCAGTTCGAGGTCACTCGCCGCCGCAGGACCCCTGCTGGCAATGTAGCACCTGGCCGACACAGGAGCCCCTCATTGTGTCAGGGACCCCAAACATTGCAAATTGCGAGCTCCGGCCTAGCTCTTGCTAGAGAAATGGGTCCCGAGTGCTCAGACGGACAATAAGCTGGCTGCTTGGCTCTGTGCCGGGGCCCTATATGATAGGGATAGAGAACCCTAATAAAAGGGCCCTGAGAGAAGCTCCAACCGCAACTACAGGTCATAGCATTACGAGTGTGGGCCCGGACCCGACTCCAATCAGACCCTAGATATTTGGTCCTGAGGGGTCCTTTGGTCACCCTTCGGACCCTCTCCAACAAAGCCCGTGACCGACTAGGGGCCACTAGCCGAGACATGACCCATTGTTCGGCGCTGTAGGCCCCTGGCCAGCACAGGGGACTCTTCATTGTTCCAGGGACCCAGACCAATGCAATCGTAGCCACCGGCCTTGCATCTGCTAAGGAAATGTGCCCCTAGGTTCAGATTCATCGTAGGGGTCAGGGCTCAATGACCTTGAAAGTTGTAGACCTCTGGCGTCGCAGTTTTGAATATGGCTTGAGACAAGATGCACTATCGTAATCAGCTTGTCAAACTCTATCTTAATATGAGCTTCAGCAAAGTTGTAAAAGTCATAAGAATGGGAGAAAATATTAATGCAAATTAATATTTTGTTGGCAGTTTATGAAGCATCCCGCGATTATCAAGCTCAAAATCTTCCCCGATTGAAACTAATTCGCACTGCACAAATTAACTGAATCAGTCGACAAAAGTCGGGAGGCACCCGGGAAGTAGAAGGACGCAAGGTCAGGGAATTTTGTCATGGGAAAAGAACAATGCAAAAAGTGCTCACAAACTTCTGTTGGCTACAGCCCTTTCGGTTTCAAGAGTGGTATTATGGGACTCAATATCCAATCATGGATATTTTAACTCTCTTTCGATCGGTGTTTTCCGTATCTCTGGGATTCAAACTCAGGCGGTACCGGGAGGTCGCCATTAAGCGCCCAAGTAAACGTCAACGAAGTGATCAGTCATCTAAGGGTGCTGGGCTCCAATCCCAGTGGAATTAAAACTTTTGTATTGCATGCATAGCGCCTACTGAGCTCGTTCAGTCGTAGGAACTTCAAACATCGCATACCAGCATATCATCGCACGTCGTCATCTTACCTAAAAAACGCAGATTGATATTCAAAACGGACGGCAAAAATCATACCAGTGTACTGGAGCACGAGTGCTCGCAATCCTCAATAACAAGAATGGACTCCCGACTTTTCAGTCTCCACATGCCGGACGTTGTCGGCTGCTGTTATTAACACTAGGTAGCGACCTGACGTGGGCGAAACCCACAGGCACAAGAGGAGTAGTTCTTTCGGAAGCCTTGCACTTTTCTGTGAGCCCAAGCTGACATTATTGGTCGTTTATTTCGCTTATGCAATTGCTATCTTGTTTCTTCTATCGGAGGGCACCTCCACTCAACACAGATTTCGCAAGCTTAGTCCTGCCCAACGCAACCTCGTTTGGGTCAAGGCTCAGTGACAGCTGTGGCCCCTAGATGCTAATTGTGCGGGGCGATTAACAGCCGAAATTGACAAGAGCGGTGACGGTGCCGATTGTAAGTATTATAGCCTTAAACACGCCCGGCGAATGCTATGCCGCTCTCAGTACGCCCAGGAATCAGCGGTGGTGCATAAACAACTGATATCACAGTCCGGCGGAAAGACATGGCTCATCAAGAACCACCACATGGACCACGCCCCACCACCTGACGTCTTACAAGACACGGCTCATCAAGGACCGCCACATGGACCACACCCTGAGCACAACCTGACGTCTTACAAGACATGGCTCATCAAGGACCGCCACATGTACCACACCCCACCACCTGACGTCTTCCAACACTACAGCGCACATCTTAACGAACGACCAATAGTCAAGAGCGAGGCGGTCACGTGAACGCTCACACACACTGCAATTCCAGTGCACTGCCTTAAACACTTATAAGAAAACTCCCACCGCGCAATGCAAGCTACAGCACAGCCTTAAACACTAGCAGGGTGAGACGGTCGGGTGAGCGCCTGACACGCTCAGACCGCCTCGACGCCACAGGAACGGAGACCGATCGCCTCGGAGCCGCAGTCGTGACCGCCAGTGCCGGCCGTTCTAGTGCAGCACGGTGCCTCGGTGCCGCAGTAGGCACATATCGGCGGTGATTCCACGCCAGCGCACTCGTGCTGCCGTGAGCCGTCAGTATTAGGCTGGTGCGGCTCGGCTTGGCTGCAGAGTGGGTGTAAGACAGTCTCACTTCGCCAATTCGTCATGTTCACCATCTCACCAACGTCCAAATAATGATGACGACTGGTGCTTAAGGACGCGCCGATCTCAGTGCGGCGTCCGCCTGGCGCGGCGGTGAGACCTGTTTCTCCTCCATTCCGCCAGGACCCAGCCGTCGCTTCCCCGTCCGCCGGCCGAGAACGCGATGACGGCCGCGCCGCCAGGGACGGGGGCGCCCTGACGTCACCGCCGTCGGTCGGCGGGCAAACTCCGACGGTCGGAAGCTCGGCTCTCCGCCGATGCCGCGACGGCTCAAATGACGGCAGGGGGACGGGGGCGGCGCGCCGCGACGCCGTCAGCCGGCCGCCGGTACTGCTCCAAGGGCTCAATGGTGGAGTGCGTCCGTATGTCTGGGGCTTCCGCTGAGTGCAAGACTGCAGAGCCCCCGGTTTATGACCTGATTGTGCGGCTCGTGGCTGGGTCCGCGGTGTGGATAGCGTGCGGAAACCCGTCTGTAGCGATGCACTGTGAGGTAGTGGTAGATGCAAAGGTTTTGGCATAGTCATAGTGTATTTGGGCGTATTGGAACCTTGGGGTGACAAGCTTATTTATACTGAAATGGCAACAGTCACGGAATTCCCTGGCAAAAAAGTCCTGGCATTGGAGTTGAAAATAGTTGTTAGTTGTTGAGTTTGAAAATCGTTGAGAGAAGGCGAGAAACGCGTCTCCATCCAACACACAGCAAACCTAACACCAACATGGGCATGTATATCTTGGCAATAGGCGAGCTTAAGGGATGTGATGCATTGCGAACATAAACAAGCATACGACTGCTGTAGATAATGTTAGAAAAGCAAGCCAAAATATATAATGATTTGATTATGGCCATGATGTATGACGATGACGGCGACGATGACGATGGAAATGACGCTGATGTAATGGGACAACTCAATCCTAGCCAGTTTCCAAATTTGACGGAAGCACTTTAAAGACGTTTCAGGTCATAGGCATAGACATAGCATTTGTACCGGAGTGGTGCTGTAGTAACAGTATGCATGTATGTGTGTATCGCCGTCGTTGGGTAATCTGTTGCACTGGCTATTAATCCGCGGGTCACATACGAGGGAATAAAGCATGCAGTCACCACATAGCAACCGGGCACGCTTAGTCCTACCTTCCATGCACATACGGCCAAGATAAGACTTCCTACACGTTTCCGGTAGCGATCTATTCTGGCAACAGATTCAGCATTTGGCGCTCAACGGCGCGTGATAATGCCCGCAATGAGTTCGGGAGGAAGTTCACAGTAAAGTTCGACGCTCCGGTGGAGAAGCGCCGCTCTCCAGCCTCGCTAGCTTCCCGGTAGTGCATGTGAGCTTCAAGGTCGCTGCCACGAAGCGATAACAAATGTTAAGCCCGTGTAAAGCAATCAGCCAAAACGTTTATTGTCTAGCCCGCGGTACAAGATTCAGCTTTGTATTTCACATTGATAAAAGAGGCCGTGGCGTGAAGAAGGCAGTCCATGGTTTGCATAAGCCAGGATCACAAACAATGGCAATGGCTCAAAAGTCACGCCCAAATATGCTTGCGGTGTAGACGCAAGCGTCAATAAACTTCTGGAAGGATTTTGAGCTGTTCCAACACTTTCTACAAGAAGCATCTGAGGCCAAGGTAAGGAATAGACCAAAGGTGAGAGTGGCTTCTTGATAGATCAGTGTGCCGTGTGTACGGAAATGCTAAGAGTGCATACGTATTGTGCGGATAATTCAAGATGGAAGAGATCTGAATGAAATTCCACGTGCTGATAGAGATCGGACATGACATGCGAACAGTTGCTTCTTTCATCAATTAGTTAATTTGCAAATCATACGATTAACCCTCGCCTTGGTAAGGGGGACAAGGCGGCCCCACACCCTGAGATTTTTTAAAAAGATATCTCTCCGGTACGTTGTGTAATCGTGCCCAAATTTTCTTAAGCCTCTGAGGCATCAATTGCATTCTTTTGAAAAAGCAAAGACGTGCCTCTATCCTTCCCGTTTTCTGAGAAGCGAGTGGCGATTTTCAGAAGCACTGCTAGGCGACCCACGGCCGACGAGGACGGCGGGCGGTCACCGACGAATCTGCCGTCAGCGCGAGGCAAGGGTGACACTGATACATTAACCACTGCTAGGCGACCCACGGCCGACGAGGGACGGCTGGCGGTCACCGACGAATCTGCCGTCAGCGCGAGGCAAGGTGACACTGATACATTAACCACTGCTAGGCGACCCACGGCCGACGAGGACGGCTGGCGGTCACCGACGAATCTGCCGTCAGCGCGAGGCAGGGTGACACTGATACATTAACCGAGCCCTACATCATACACGCATACTAAAAACGCAGCAACCTAGCTATCAATGTGACAAAAATGAAGCAAGGAACACGTCTGTGTATGTTTAATGCCGCTACTTGCCATGCTTTCGTGAACATTGGCACGTAAAGTTGAAATGGGTCGATGGTCAGGAAAATTGGCCTTACCCGTGGTCTCGTCCAATAGCGTGGATCGTCTAACTAGTACTATATAGCGTAGAACCTATAGCAAGATTTCATGGAGACCAATGCAATTTTGTTTTTCCGCACGGCTTTGTCTTCTTTAGTTTGGAAACGGCAGAAGTGTCGCATTGTTCCCCCCCCCTCCCCTCCTATCAATCAGTGCCATGAAAAATGACGAAATTCGGCGAAGGTTGATCATCTGGGCGCCGGTAGATTGAACCGCAGATAGCATAAACATGTCAGGAGGCCAACTCGGGGAAAAGGTGGTGGCAAGGATGAAACGTTAGGCGAGATATCAATTCTTCGGCCAGCCATACGAAATGCACCCATGAAGACATAGCTGGTA
>NW_023596225.1:24953114-24994966 GCF_011947565.3 Pollicipes pollicipes | reverse complement strand
GGGATCAATTTTGACACCAGTGTACATCACACTGTAGCATATCTGGTAACGAAAAAGCAGCGAAAAGAATATCAGCCAGGGCTAAGTATAGAAAAGGAAAGAGATCGAATGGCAAAATATTCACAGGATGAATTCCATGACAGGTAATGATCGAAATTTGCTGTGGTTTCATTATAAAACGCTACCAGGATAAAACGTCGCCGCAAATGATGAACACATGAAATATCATTTGGACAATGTCCGGCATGGACGATCATCGAAAAGAAAACGAAATGAATGGAACGAAAATCCTTAGTTGACGTTATGCTCATGATCTCAAAAGCCTGTAAAAAAACGGAAGACGATCGGATGGCGAGCTATTGTTAGGATAACCACCTTAGTTGAATCCAAATAATGTTAGTTGCTAACACGATGCATGCGTATTTGCTGTCACCAGCAGCAGTTTTTCTAATCTGCGTTTGCGTTAAATGCGTTTGCTGGATTGACAAGCACCTTATGCAATTATTTTAATCTCGCATATCTATTCATCCTGTGATTGCTACACAGGGACATAATTTAATGCCAAATCTGAAGTGCACGCAAAGCATGACAAATGTGAATGAAGAAGCTGCTTTTTCGTTGGGTCCGTCAAAATCGGTGGTAAAATGTGCGATCAAAGCGTTTTTCAGCATTCCGTAACTCTCTGTCCTTTAACATCTGCGAATTGTATTCTATTGGCCCAAGTCATAAAGAACCGCAAAGCTTAAATGGAGAAAAGTGACGATGATGAAACAAGCACGTTTCCGTAGTGAATTCCATTGGTTATTTTATAGGTTTGACGGTATTCGATCGGATTCTCTCTTGCTTATCCTGATGTTCTTGCGTTTCAGATTTGGTACTACATTACGTTTATGTATAATAATACATACTAATGTCGTGGAAAAGTTACATTTGTGTTTCGGGTTGGTAGCATAACTTAACTAGTTTTGTCGGTTATCACGCAGCCTCATCCCACAACGATTATGTCGAGCTAGTTCCATTCAAAAAGGAAGTAAACAAGCATTTAGGTTTGGTCTCTCCGGTACGATTTCGTTCCTTTCCTTATTTCGCTCCCTCGGTCTGGCCAAACACTTTTGCTGGTAGATCAGGCAACATCTTTTAAGGACTCTCGTCACAACATATCATGTGTCTGCGCCAATAGCAGGAAACTGTAAAAAATGTCAAACATGCGAGGATGGTCAGTACAATAGCGGGCGAAATGCAATACGTTTTCGAATTCACTGCCCTTCTTGGTGACTTTGCCGCTCTGGCCCTCCAATCAATTTGATATTTCGACGCCTCTTATGATACATGACGTCTGGTATTCGTCCCGTATGGGTTATCGCCCCCTGCTAACTTTACATCTAACCACGTCTGACGCTGCCCTCTGCTGGCTGACCATCGGCACCGTCTGCGGCGCCGATTCAAGACCGGCGTCAACACGAACGTCGGCTGCTATGTGTCCGGATCGGGCGCGTGGTGCGAGTGCTCTGGTCGCGTGCCCCGGTGCTGTGGAATCGGCAGCTCTTGCCACTTCGGCTTACGTGGGAAACGCAAACGAGTGTGGCCGGTGGTGGTGCTTTCACACGGTTTTTGGAGAATATTTGTCCGCAAACGAGGCCCAGAGCAGCGGAAATGGGTCTGTGATTAATTGTGAACCAGACGTGTGTTTGCGAGTTGCGCAATTTGTGGTAAGCAGACTTATGCTCGACTCGAGCTGAATCATGAATCGACTCATGAGTCAGTCGTTTTGCGGTGAGTCGTGAGC
This sequence comes from Pollicipes pollicipes, assembly GCF_011947565.3. Lineage (NCBI taxonomy): Eukaryota > Metazoa > Arthropoda > Thecostraca > Pollicipedomorpha > Pollicipedidae > Pollicipes > Pollicipes pollicipes. The sequence continues at coordinate 24,993,180 of NW_023596225.1, read as the reverse complement.
CGAGTCGGCTCACTAGAAAAAAATTCCGCTTTGAGCTGAATCTCGTTTCATAAATTGCATGAGCTGGGTCGCGTGCCGATCGGTAAGTAGTATCAGCGAGTAATATGGCTGAAATGAAAATGGTGACATGAGGAAACACAACATACCCCAGACAAATAAACAGACCATTTCAAATTGCTAAAGATAACAGAATGCAAAATTGGTAGTGAAATTTGTTTGCAAAATCAGCACAATGTTCGCTAGGGCAATTTTTAAACAGCCAACACGGAATTGTTGATCCTGAACCAAAGTTTGCTAAACCTCAGCTGGGAACCAAATGATATTACATGGTACAGACATTCCACATTTCTCTATCCCACGCTAAAATCAGTGAAATATTGTTTGCTTCCAATGAAATCCAAGGGATGGGCATATCTTAACCATCAGTTGTCACAACAATGAGCCTGTCCATACCTAATCCCTCATTTATTACGACTTGAACTGCTGTAAGCATGCTTTTGCTGAGGCTATATGACATGAACAGCTTTTTTGGTGCGCCAACGCAAGGCCTCTTTCATCCCTCTACGGACCTTAAATCACTCCCTGGGGGGACAATCACTTCCGGCTTAAGGCCAGGCAAGAATTACGTGAAACCAGCTTACGCTGCCCGGTGCAAGGCAAGGTAGAGAGGGTGTGAATTATGTCTCGTCAATCTGACTCATTTTTGTCCAGAAAGACCATGGCAAGCAAAGCAGACCGCAGCAACAGATATATCTCCTTCACCACGACACAACTCGCATTCTGTACACTCGAACGATGAGTGAGCCTCCTCAACGGGCGGAATAAAATTATCTGATCTTGTACTGTGTAAAGAATCGGAGAGAAGGATGAGCAAGTCTGGATAAGAGTCACCGAGGACAGAATGGAGCTTGCATGAAATCCGATAAGCGTTGGTGTAACTGATAAGCAGTTCTCTTGATCGTTGACATACCGGGCACACGGGGAAGAAGTGATTTATTGTGAATGGGATGTTGCAACGATGTCATAGCGAAGGAGGAGTGTGCGCGGAGAAGTGGTAGGGGGAACTTTGGTGTGACGGATGCGAAGCCTGGCAAGCAACACTTCATTGAGGCGACTATCTTGATTAGTCGTCGGCCAGCATTGAAGTATGGGTTTTGTCTTTATTATCTATTTTCTTTTATCGCCAAAAGAGCAGCATTCCACTAACAGGCCAAGTCGCCTAAATAAATACAATAAATACCCAGCACACGGTAGTATGAACATGATTCAATAGGATATCAATAGGATCAAGGATAACGTCTCAAAGCCAAGTGAAGATACCACAGAGTTAATACCTACCGGATCACTTTAACTCTAAAAATGCACAACTGTAATGCAAAATATCCTTCCTAGTGTTGCTCACTAAGAAAGTGTCCCCAACCTGGCGGTCTGCAAAACAGAGACCGCTCTCTGTACTGTTTGCGCGCGAGCGCGAGATACAACGAGCAGAATTCTGGATCGGAGCGGCACAAGCAAGGGAAAACAGCCTAGCAAAATCTGAGAGTCCGGTTTACCTTGGGAGATGTTCTCAGAAGGAGAAAATCGTGCTGTACCCTTCGTGCTGCTGTGGTGGGATTTTGAAATGAAGCAGAGGACTACCATAAGAAAGAAAATGGTTTGCTTAGAGAATGCGTGAGTGGGAAACCAAATACGAAACTTGTGCTGCATTCGATCAGCCCGCACGGTGTGTGAATTGGCCGATTCCGTCCAGACCACGCTACAGTGTTTCGAAATCGATTGCAGGTTTGCGATATTCACAGCCATCAACTTGATGGCTGTGTATTTCGCAAACGATGATGCAAAAAAAGATATGAAGATATGATGAAGCAATGTGGTAAAAGATATCATATATGATGAAACAAGCTCACTTATAACTAATGGCATTCTTTTTAAGTGGAGGATACTGCTCTAGACAGGGCTAAGCTGGCTTAAATAACGTAGTCAATCGCCAGCTTTTTAAGGCGCTGTTCAGGTTTTCTAAGGATGCACAATGGAGGTCGTCCCTGGTCGTTAGAAAACCCTAACGATCTAGGAGGCTTGTTGTTTATGGATACCCAAACTGTGGCTTCAGAGCTTAACGGAAGACGTTGGAGCGACACATGTCACACGAGGATTCATCCGAGTCTTCCTGCTGCTGAGAGGAACAGCAGCTCTGAGTAAGGTGCCGAGCATCGCTGTTGTAGGTCTCTCAAACTGCCCGTCGCGCCTCAGACTTAGCGTTCTGACCGGTTGACAGGCTTAAAATAATAGTATTTTCATTGTCATTACATTGCACATAGATCAAAATAAAGGTGCTAGAAGCGTTCAAAATGTTGCTGGCATCGGCTGATATCAATATTACATGGGTTTTGCATCAGTTAAAAAGCGTTTCACATTTATACGGGGTTTTGAACCGAAATAGCCATCTTGAAGACCTTTCGGACCTGTTCACCATCCTGCAGTTCTTAAGACCTAGGCCTCCCTAGATTCTTGGCTCCACGCCCGCGAAAATTGAGGAGGTATATCGGAGAGAGTATTTCAGTCACGCGTTCGTGACGTCATAATGCTATCTAAATCTTGCCATCCCACAAGCCATGCAGAGACGAAGGCCAAGAGAAACATAAATGACGAGGCGTCCATATCTGGCGTTCGTCAGCGCGATTTCCAGATATGACGGCCATCAATTGGTTCGCAACCAATGCTATGCAAGTTGCAATGAGGTAGTCAAACCATGACGCCTTGAGGAGCATATTTATTGAACAGAGAATTGTGCTATCTATCACGGTCTTTTTCAGTTAAAAAGAATGTCATTAGCCGTCCTTAAAACGCGATTTGTAACGGCCTTCCTGTGCAATGACGATCTAGAGATAAACAGACCTTTACTCGAAGTTACACTATTTCGTCCAATTTGTCTTACTTGAGTTTTCTGAGCACTTCTAGACAACACACATTGCGCGACAATCGTCGTTCTCATGCAGGAGTCCGGAGGGCTGCTTTTGTTCCACGCAGCGCAAATAAAACTGACCTGACGCCCTCCTCTGCCTTCTTTATCTACCCCACTTGGCCACCCCGGACTCATGTTACGAATACGTGGACCCAACCTGGCCACCGTGGGCACTGGCCGCTTCATGGACTCAATTGATTTTAGGGCCCACTGACATTTCAATGTAGCTTTAACGCAAAAACAGCCTCGGAACTGCCCATGATCTCTCTGGTCGTTCTAGTGTTAGTTACGTGCGCGTCTGGGAAGCCAGAGGATATTTAACGGCGTCAATTCTCCGCAGTACCAGGTACCAGGCTGGCAACGTCATATAGCCTCAGCAGCTGACTGAGTCGTAAAGTCCCCTTGGTAGCAGCCGTTCCGGCTAAACGTCATCTGGTTACCAAAGCGCACCTCAGTTCCTCTCCAAAGAGGTTAATCGTATTCATGACTGTTGACGCGTCACGGACTCCGGATGTAAATAAGCAATACCTACATACATTTGGCTTGTGCCTTCAGTCCGAGTGAAGAGGTGACTGAGTACAAAATGGCTTTGATGCTGACGCGCCTTTGAATGCCAAATCCCTACTACACGGAAATGCATGACTATGACAAGGATGGGCTGGGAACCGGCCAGCAGATTTCGGGGGTGAGAAGGTGGAACTTTTGCTAATTATCACGTGCTTATCAAAACCTCTGCATAAGTTCGGAACGGGAAAATGATCAAGTGCTGCTTAAAAGGGCAGCGTATTTTAATGACCATACACGGATTTGTATGCCGCTTCAGTTCAGTGAAACTGAAAACACCCACAGGCTTTTGTTCAAAAGGTGGAAGACGCATGAGCTCAAAAAAAAGATATAATGCCCTCGGCGCATTAAATTCAAGGCTAGTCATCAAGATCAGATAACATATCGAGCTACTGTGTAAAGGGTGATGGAGACGGCTAGGATCAGGGTCGAATCAATACGGGGGGGAGGGGGCGGGGCAACACCCCCTTCCTGGGTCCCGAAGGGGCCCATCCGCTCCGAAGGGCCCATACCCGGCCGAAGAGACGCAGTTTTTAACACACAAATAACACACATAACACACACATAACACAACCTTTTTTGAACCTTTCACAACCTTTCTAACACACACATAACACAACCAACAAAATTGGACATATTTGGGCTTCCAGGCAACCGAGAACAGTCACAAAGGACAGCAAAGAGCCTACGAACAGACACAATTAATTCTTCGCTGATTGAGAGGGTGGTGGCTAAGATATTACAAGGTTTATTACGCTGTCTGAAGGCCCTGTGCTGTTTCTGGGGTCTCTATATATCAACTTGCAAGATGAAGCCGATCGCTAAGTAGCCTTTCACGTTGCCCTTGATTCCTTTACATTTTCCCGGAGGGCCCAGCGCTGCTGTCGGCCCCGTTTCTTCTGGCGTGCCGGGCACTCTTGTCGATCAAGGGCTTTCAAGGATTTTTTCGGGGGATTATCGCAGCACCTAATGTTTGTAACCCCTAATGTATCACAACACCCAATGTTCGAAACACCTAATTTATCACAAGGCCTAATGTTCATAACCTCTAATATATCATAAATGCATTGTAACTCCCAATGTGTCATAAGGCCTAACGTATTGTAATCCCTAGTGCTCGTAGCCTCTAATGTAACACAACTCCTAATGTATCATATTCCCTAATGTATCATAACACCTAGTGTACCATAACACCTAATGTGTCGTAAGACCCAACGTATCGTAATTCATAGCGATCGTAACCTATAATGTAACACAACTCCTAATATAACATTAGGCGTTGCGATACATTAGTGGTTACAAACATTAGGGGTTTCGATACCGACCCGTTCTAGGTTGCCCAGGGGCCCTTCACCTTGGCTTCGGTTAACCTACTGACACACTCGCGATATGTTCATGGGCCGTTTACGTCCGTCTAGGGCCCTTTCAATTGGCTGTCACTTGCGGAGGGCTTTACGCCCTTCGGGGCTCCATATGTTAACCTCCTTGGGCACACCGATGGTTCGGGTGCCTATCACATTGAGTCTTGGGTTCTTGTTATGTCAAAAAAGCCCTTCACTTTTCTCGGAGGCCGCATGCGTTAAGCTGCCCGGACGCACTCGATCGTTTGGGGCCATTACACTCGGTCTTGGGTAGTTCCAATCGGTTTTTGAGGCCTCTGCGCTTTTGACGGGATCCATCTGTCGACCCGCTCGGGCACACTCCATCGTTCGGGGGCCGTCCGCATTTGGGTCGGGTACTTCCCATCGGTTTTTGAGGCCTCTACGCTTTTGACGGGGCTCATCTGTCGACCCGCTCGGGCACACTCTATCGTTCGGGGGCCGTCCGCATTTGGGTCTTGGGTACTTCCCATCGGTTTTTGAGGCCTCTACGCTTTTGACGGGGCTCATCTGTCGACCCGTTCGGGCACACTCTATCGTTCGGGGGCCGTCCACATTTGTGTCTTGGGTACTTCCTATTTGAATGGAGGGCTCTACGCTCTCGTTGGGGGCCTCACCTGTTAACCTGCTCAGTAACACCCGATTGTTCGGTGGCCCTGCATAGTGGGTCTCGAATACTTCCCATTTGAATTCAGGGGTCTACCATAGCAGTGTCCTTCTATCTGCCAACATGCCTGTGCATCTCAATTAATCAAGGGTCCTCCACGGATTCTCCATATTCGCCCGAAAGGCTCTATACGCTGTTGCCGGGTCCCAACATGGCGGGACAGTCAGTTGCTCCGGGGTCCTTCACATAGGTATCGGGTTCTTTATCCTTGCTCGGAGGGCCCTGTGCTGTTGCTGGGGCCCATATAAGGTGACTCACCCAGTCACCCGATGCTCAGGAGTCCATCACATTAATCTAGGGCTCTTTCCCTTCGAGCTCATTTGCGGAGGACCCTTGACCCTTGTCAGGGTCCTTTCTGTTAACCGGCCCGAACACTCTTGATCGCACAGGAGTATTAATTTCTGTACACTGGTCTTGGGTTATTCCCCGTTGCTCAGAGGATTCTGTGCTCCGGCCGGGCCCCATATGTTAGCCTGCCGGGGTGCTCCCGATCGTTCAGAGGCCTCACGATATTGGTGTTACGTTTTTCTCGCCTGCTGTGAGGACTCCATGGCGTTGACGGGAGCGTCTTTGTTGACTTGTCACTCCCGATCGCTCAGGCGTCGTTTCTATTTGTCCTGGGGTTTCCCATATTATCGGAATGTCTACGCCGATGACGGGATCTAAATCTTAATAATAACGAAGGGGTGTTAACGCCTCATCGGCTGCCAGGGACGTTTTGAGACGGATGACTTTATTAGGCACCACGTGGGACGCGGTGGTGGTGTGGCCGGGACTCCAACCCCAGAGTGACAGTCACAGAGTCGAACACCCTGACCATTATACCACCACCGCCCCGGACCTAAATCTTAATTGGCCGGGGCACTCTTGCTCGCCACGGGGCCTCTATATTGGTCGTGGGCCCTTCCAATGAAGTCAGAAAGAACTCATTCCGTTGCCTAAAGCGCCATATGTTCTTGCACATGAGCGTCAGGGCGCTTCGCCTGCCGTGTGTAAGGCACAAGTCCGAGATCACAGGATGACGATTTACTTCCGGGCCTCAGCCTAAGCCTAGAGTAGCAGTCTGCTATGTGCCGATTAATTTTTACATCTAAGTGAGGAAAAATTACGCACCGCCGACGACGTGCATGTCATTTCTGTTGGCTATTGAATTTGCGACACTCACTCTATTTATGCATCACGTTCTTAATACATTTCGAAAGATGGATATTTTGTACTCCTTCACGACAGTCAAAGCAAAACTCTGCATGAGTCAGCGGCCATCAGCTGATCACATCGACCGCCGCCAGCCGGCTAGCCGTGCATAAGCTAGGAATCAAGTTCGTGATTGATTTTGATGATGTTTTACCGCGAGCTTAAGTTGATTTTGCAGGGGTGTCAATTGTAAATTATTGGGAGGGGGCGAACCAAAAGCTCGATGACCTCACCCCCCCCCCCCCCGCCATATTTTTCACTCAACGGATTTAGGCCACTTTGTTTCGACGAAACACAGCTATATTCTATATTTGTGTTATCATTTGAAAATGGTATTTTATTTAAACTTCATAGCAGTCGTGCATAGCAGCACAAAAACAATTGCAATCAACAACACAATAATTATCATCAACATTGAACAACACTGAACTGAGTTCAACAACTCATAATGAAAATACATCAAATGATGCATTTATTGACCAACAGTTGTTACATATCATCAAAACAACAACATACAGCTCATGATGCATACATTGACCAATAGTTGTTTGGGATTGGGGCTAAGTGCAAACTGCTTCAGTTGGATATATACAAATGCGTCGTAAACGCAACGGTGGGGATGAGTTTGTTGTAACGGCGGTGCAGAAATTGCATACGCCGTCAATGAGGCCGACACATGCCTGCTTATTATTTAACTGTTGTTGCGGTACCTGAAGTGTCCGTAAATTTCCGTTGAATGTATGCATGCTATATGATGTAAGCATTTCTAATTTCATACGGGCAAGCTCATCAGCATAACAATGTGATTAATGGCCAGATTACAAAACGAGTTAGATTTAAATTCTTAAGATTGGACATCGTTAGACGGCATCATTATCTGCTGCATACATTTATGCATCTGAGACCTAAGGCTCTTGCAACTGAAAGCCTAAGTTAATCCCGAATCGGTGAATTCCTGAATAGTAGAAGACCGTATCTATCTTTTTAAAAGCACCTATCGGCCACACGATACCAGACGAGGCTGAAACTTTCTCCTAATATTGTCCCGAAAAACGTAATGGCTGTCAAGAACAGTGCTACTGTTCTAATGAATGCTGGTATGTATTCATTCGTGTGAAACTAAGCGTGACTGCGCTATATGTCGCAGGTAATATGTGTTAACGAAAACGGCTAGTAAAGAAGTAAGTTACAGACATCGGCTCTCTAGAAGCCCGTTGGATGCAATGCGTAAAATATTCGCAAAAGAGCGAATATTTCCGAGCAGGGACATCAGATGGTGCGCCGGAAACCCAGCTTCGACAGAGGGCTGAAGTTATGCTGACCACAATCGTGGTGTGAATAAATGCGCAGTGGTAGGTTCGCATTTCAAAATGAGCTCTCATATGTGGCTATCCAACGAGGACTACTTAGCCAATGACTTGCCAGTGTCTGCCTGATCACACGGCAGCAGACAGTCGCGTATTCGCATGGCGGGCCAAGGTCCTTTCGTGCTGTTGGAATAAGGAACCGAGGCAAAATGGAACTGTTGAAGATGTATTACAACGATAGGGTGGCGGGTGAAGAGTGCTAGCAAGAAAACTACGTTCAGTACGGAATGAGGTCAGACATGTGTTCCGGCAAAATTTTCGCCATCTGTATGACTTTTCGGTTTGTAGCTGAGTGGGAGCCATAATTTTCACTATTGATGCCGCGCCAAAATGCATATTGTTACCCAACTGTGTGGTCTTATGAGCTCTTACAACCAATAATAAGTGACATCAATATCGTTTTAATTTGCGGGGAAAGCGTGTGGGCTTGCATCTGACGGGCAATAAAACGTGAGCTCTTAAAATAATTTCTCCGAATGGCTAAAGTTTCTCCTTAATTGAGAATATAGTATTGCGTTTGTGTCTTCGCGTTATTCAGCTGCACGCTCCATGGCGACGCCACTACGAGGAAGGATTAAGGAAGTTCGTCTTTGAGCAATGGTCAACCCCTTCCAACGTTTTTTGTGTATTATTCCAACCTAAAACACTGCGGACCCCAAACCAGGATTAGAGGAAAGGGACAACTCAACACTGGGGGAGGCAGGTCCCCCACAAAAGGATGCAGTTCGATACCTGTGGCACTTTGACATGTTTTCTCCAACATTGTTAGCCTCGTAATGATCCATCATGATCACCGAGGATCCATCTATTGTCTGGAGAAAATGAACAAGCTATCATGGCACTTGCATACGTAGCACGCTTAGGTTCTAGGGCTGTCTGTGGTATGGGATGGGTTTTCTATAAAAACTGGCATATATAAAAATCTGAAAATTTAAGGGCCGGAATGCGAGGAGTTTGGGGAAAGCCCCCAACTCTAGGGGCTCTACAATCCTGTGTGCCCCCCCCCCCCCCCCTTCACGAAATCCTGGATCCGCCCCTGGCCGAGAATCGGTAACAATTTCGGTTGCGTCAAGTTGATGGTACATGTCTCATTTCGTAAATCAAACGGCGATGAATCCTGAAGCGCATCCTAACGTTTTGGACATTTATCCCCTCAAAACATGTCAAATTCTTCTAACGTTGGACTGCAGCCCTAGCAACAGTTACGACTGCAGCCCAACGTTAGAAGAGTTCGATCATATAAGAAAGAATCAGGTGACTTCAGTTTTTCTGAGGCGCGATTCAGTGATGTGAAAAACTGACGTTTTGCTGCAAACAGTCCTGTGATCCGAACTTCCCGTGGCCACGTTGCATCATTTTTCCCAGCGCGCTCTCCGTACCTCTTGCCCAGCATGTGCAAAGCGACCTTCACCTCATCTGAGTCCAACTCGGAACCCATCCTATTCCTCCCGCTTTTCAAGCAGTGCAGACATCCAGTTTAGATCAGTGCACCGTGTGAATGGGTGCGGTGAAAGGTGCCCACCAGGTCACCACAATGTCGCTGCGAAAGGCGTGCACTAGGTCACACATGTCGCAACAGTCTTGGAGTATGCATGAGGTATGGTGAAATGCAGGGGTGCAGTTTCGCAAAACGAGTTGGGGGCGTCGGGGAGATTGTACAGGGGAAATGATACAGCCTCCCAAAATACGCCAGCAACCCGTTTCTACCCGAATTCGGTCCGCTTTTTTTCCTGAATTTGGGGGCAGGCTGTGGCTGAAGTTGGGGATGGCCTCCAAACGAAATAGGAAAAAACCCTATGGTAAGTATGATGGTGATTGGGCTGGACTCGGGTCGGCGCACACGGTTTTCGTAAGGAGGCAGCGACCTCGAGAAGATTCGCATATAGGACTGCAGTACTGGGTGCTGCCTGTCAACGGTTCGAATTATGCTATGCATTCAGCTGTGAGAAGAAAATCCAGCCGTAGGTTGGGCTTAAACCTGAAGCCCGGGAAAATCCCGAGGATGGAAAACAACTGCGTTTGTGATTGGACTGTCCCATAATCTAGGGGCCGGCAACCCTGCATTTTTAGCCGCAGCAGTTATCCTGACTAGTCGAATGGCGCAGGATGAATGGCTCCAGCGATGCGAGAAGAGAGAGGGGAGGTGTGCCAGTTCAAGCCAGAACCCGGCTGCGCTGCTGGGCATGAACTTCATTGCCGTTTTGTACCACATGGCATCACGTACGCTGCTGGCGACAGTTCTGCCTGTAGGAACTCGGGTCAGCGACGAGAATGCGCTTTTACCATCCCTGATTCTCTTCTTACTGGGGACTTCCCGCGACTTCTATAGGCGCTGCGCGGTGTGCATACTTGGTGAAGTGCCGAAAGCTGATTACGCCGTGTGCCGCAGCCAGCGTTGTGCCTGCAGTTTGCCACCGGGACGACCAATACCCACACCCCACAAACACGCCCACGAACACGCGAGTGAATTCGGAATCAAGTGCATCAAACACATTGCCAAATTGTTACCGCCTATACACTGAGGTAATCATACCTTAAAAACACCCACACACCGAGAGAAGCGTGGTCCAAATCACGATCAACGCCAGATATAGTTCCGGTGTCGCCGGGAATCTGACTTGTGCCACGATGACGTCATGCATATGCAAATGCCGCAAGCTATAGCACCTCGGCTAGGATGTTTTCATATTAGTTTCACGTCTCTGGAATCTACCAAGCAGAAGCTGAAGCGGTTTTCTGTCGACCGGGAGGAAATTTACACTAAAATTTGCAGCATGGCTCCTAACATCACGGCTTGCTGTACCTGAGCACATCCCCCAAAGCTGAGCAGAAGCAGTGGCGAAAGACATACGGATGACACCGAGGGGCCACTGGGGGATTGAACGGCCGCCCACCCACCATGGCACATGGCCAGAGTCTTGGGAACACCCGAATTCACAGGGCTGTGTTGGCAGGCATCGGTCTCCGGGCATTCCCCGCGTCATCCCGAACGGCATCATCGCGGACGGTGAAAGGAGGCCGCAACGTATCCGGGGCCCGGTCAGTTCGGGTTCAATGCCACGTCCTTCCACCGTTCCTCAGTCTAAGCGGGTCCCTATGCATGACTACTCAGTCATTCAGTGCTGCTGGACGTCCGCACAGGGTGCAGGAAGTGATAAACTTCAGGATCAGGGTCGCCTCGGCACACCTGTTTGTGACCGCTTGTATCTCGCCGACCGTGGAGGCGCCGAGCTGGCGCAGTGTGGGCGATCTTGTCACCCACCGTGCCAGCACAGGCGCGCTCAGGGTTCTGAGAGATCCACCTAAGCCGTAGGCAATCTGCATGATGCTCATCACACATGTTGCTGCATCACAGCACACCACTCAGGCGAGGCTGGCAGGGATGCTGAAGCTTCCAGTTGTTCTCCTGCCAAGGCCGCCAGGCATCACTAGTTCTCGGACAATGTTGAAATTCATCAAGTAACTCGGTCGTGTTTAGCAATAGTATATCGTACGGCCTGTTTTCATTTTCTTGAGACTTGGTTTGCCTTTTTCTCCATCATTGTTTTGATTCCTTAAAGAGTTGTATTTCAATTTTGTACCATGTGACCTGACTGGGATCAGATATTACGTCACTTATTGCAGAACGCCTCCTTACGAAGCTGACTTGACTTGGTCCGCGTGCTCGGAAGCGCCGCTAAGTCCATGTCCCTGCCAGCGACGAAACTACAGCGCAAACAAACACGGTTGCTGGAAATGAGTCAAGCCAGGGCCAGTCAGTAGCATGAAGAACGTGACATATTGCCATGCTGTTAACATGTCCCCTTTTGACCTCTTCAGTGATTGGTCACTGTGCCAAAATAGGAGTGACGATGGGTAGATGCTTACCACCTTTCCTTCCCCCGACCCAATGCTAGAACAGATCGGGGTTAGATAAACATGAACTTCGGTTAGATAGCCTTGACGACTTCCAACAATCTTTTTGATTGCTATGCGTGCCTCAGAGATCAAAGTCAAGCGTCCATACCAGGGTGCAATATTTTCTGTTTGGATATGATCTGCCTGACGCACACGATTGGATAACAAATCTAAGCCCCACCTTACGAGAGATGCCATTATATTACTTTTTTGGAGTTGCGAACAATTTCCGAGGTCGGATTCCACAATTGAACGGACTTGAAAATGCTACGGAAAGCTGGCATCATTCTGTCGTATCGCATCACATATCACATTGGTACGTATTTCAACTTGTCTAATGCTACTCGTTCTCAAAATAATTTGATTCTGGATCACAAGCGATTTGTTGGGAGAACACGCTGAAAAATACTACTTTTTAAAACGCGAGGTAAAATTCGTTCACATGCGCTCGGTGGGCGGTCCATTCCCAGAATGCTTTCCGAAAGGCGTGGCGTAGCTGCACTGAACTTTGAATAGCTGTAGGCAAATGAATAGTGAATTTTTTGTTATACAAAATTAGATGTAACTTGAAGGGTCGCTGACCGATGGCGGGTCAAAGTCAGGCCGTGGCCTTTTTTAAGACAATTTCCAGGGGAGCGTTCAATGCCATGCGGCGAATGGAGTGTTAAAGGAAGCCAGAAATCCCTGAGAAAGTTTGTTAGATAATTCGGCAATTGAATTTAGGACTTTGACTGACTGCTTTGACTTTAGATCGGGTATGGCGGTCGGACCGAGGTCAAAGGCATGGGTTTTTAGAAGATCAGGGTAAGCCACTGACCTAAAATGCCCCAGATCAACATTTTGTTTGCAGGTACATGCCACCTAGCGTAATGCGTGACGCTTATTCAAAATGAAAAATAGCGTCATAGGTTTTGGTCACCATGACACAAATAAGGTCAAATAATATATCTGGCCCAGCATGAACACCAGTAATCTTTTGCTTGGAACAAGTATCTAGCTTCAAGGTGTTTGCATAAGGAGGCCTGAGGTGTTTTGGACACCAATCTGGAGTTGGCCATTTTTTATCTTATTTTACCCGAAGATCGTAATCTAGGAAGCCTGAGTTTTGACACAAGTCAATCCATCTAAAGGTCAATCCAGCTCATAGTTGTCATCGAGCTTAGTGATGGTCAAGTTTAACGGACATCGATGTGCATTGCGTGTACGTTTTCACGAAAGCCTGTGGTGCACATTACTTACCCTACGATCACTTTATTTCCATTTATATTCTTTTCGATTGAGAGAATGTAACCACAACGAACAGTGACTGAGGCCCAGAAGACCGATTGGTTGTAGGCTAAAGTTACCAAACTTGAATGCAGATTTCGGGATGATCCGATTTTGGGCATTTTTTGGACGGACAGCAGGACTATTCTTGGATTTTTAATTGCACTTGGTCAAGAAGCTTCTTCGGAAAACAGCACGTTTGCACGTTAAATGTCCATTGATTGGCAAGCGTTTTCAAATGTTGGTGCATTGCCTGTGATATGGGTCGTTTGACTTATGTAGCATCCCAAAATCTTACGGGACTGTTTATTTGGCTGAGACTGTTTATGAGGTCATTTATCTGAATGCATGTGCTCCTACGTGTGATTTTGTATTCTAATCTCTGTGCCACATCCATGAACAAGGTTCATCCTTTCTCGCACATCGTACCCACATTTTCGGTTGTGGCTTGGAGCTGACGTTTCATTGCTCACCGGTGACAATACCCGTGCCCCTACTCCACCCTACTGAAACAAACGCATTCGAAACAAAGCACAGGACTTAGAGAGCATGTATGGCCTTATGTTTCATGTGAAGTATGTATTTTCGATGCTTGTTGTAGAGCATGTTCATTCGATGTTATTAGTGAGGTATGCCTGCTCTATGTTTAAAGTAAGGCATGCTTATTCAATGTTTTATGTAAGGTATAAGGCATGTTTACTCGATGTGTTATGTACGGTTTAGCTTTCCCTAATTTCTGAGACTTAACGACACAATGAGTCTTTAATTCAAACACGTTTTAGTATTCATCAAATATATCCAATGAAATTTTTGTATTGTCGACTCCATCTTGATGTACGATCCCTGTGAAGTAGATGAGAGCCGGCCCAAGTCTTTATTCTTGTTTGAAAATCGGCTTATTGTCGATTTAGACCCCGGTACAACGATTTAGTTTCAATCCAAGTCATTATTTTGCAGTGTTCTCATTGCTTGAACATGTATTCATTCCATGTTCAATGATTGCATCGAGATTTTGCTTTGGTTGATAACTTAATTGTGCATCACACAATGTCCAAATGGTTAGAATGGAATCTTCATGTGACTTAAGCAGGTACACAATTCTGTCAAGCATTTGTAATTTTGTCTTGCTAATTTTTCCTTGCTAATTTTGTCTTGCTCTTCTTGCATGTTTAAATTCGCCATGCAAAGACGCGTGGCATGATTTCTGAGTTGATGCTGGACATTTTTCTTCTTGAGCAAAGCAGATTGTCTTACTTAAGTTGAAACACTCAACTCCGTAGAATATCGCGGAATGCAAAGCATATTGCAGCATTCTCACCAACCTGCATAGATGCGCCGAGGTTTAGTTCCGAGATATAAGGGGCGGGCTACTTTCCTCCCCCCCACCCCCCACCCCCCCCCCCCCCCACCCCACCCCCACCCCCACCCGGTAGCTCAAATTGGCGTGTGGCGTCGTCGCGAAGGTAAGACCTGCGTAAAAGAGATGATGCTAAAACTCAGAAACGTTAGTATGGCTTACAGTGAAGTACTGCCTCACCTTGTAGTCACGTGCCATGCCTGGCCGTAGAATTCCAGCAGGGCCTCTGGAAATAGCGCTTCCCAGACGAGTGACAGCGGGCATGAGCGGTGGTGAGCCCTGTCCTGGATCACGGCTACACCGTCACATTAATTAAGATTCATTGATTCATTGGGCAGTACTCATTGAGATGCTTAAGTTGCAAATATACCTTGGAGGTGGGCACTGCATCCAGGCGTACGCGACCCGGTGCCGCAGCAACACGATGCCGACGCCATTTTATATACGACGACACATGTCTCTTGGTGAACTACTTTTTTGAAAGGAGTTCTTCACATTTGCATGTTTTTTTAACTGAAATGGCCATCTTGAAGATCATTCGGTGCAGTTCACAGCCCTGCTCTTCTTAAGACCTAAATCCCTCTCATTTTTGAGCTACACACCCGCGAAGACGGGGAAACTATTTCGGGGAGACTACATCTAGGCCACCCAGGCATCCACATCATGATAACGCCATTCAAATATCACCATTTCATATGTCATGCGGCGATCAAGACCAAGAAAAGCAAAATTTTCGAGTTGTTTATTTCTGGCGCTCGTGAGCACGATTTCCAAGTATGACGGCCGTCAATTGCCTCTCAACCAATTTTGTGCCACGGAGGATGACGTCATCAAACAATGACGTATTGAGCAGCACATTTACTAAACAAGGAAATTGTGTCATGCAGAGCAGTCTTTTCCACTTATGATTATCCAATAGTTATCAGCGAGGTCATTTCAATATGTCGGATGCTTGTTTCGATAGGTTCAAATATGGAGCATTCCACTTAATAAAACCTATTTGTAGGGGTTTTCAAAAGAGGACTGGCCTTAATCGGTTATGATAAGCGACTAGCGTCATCTACACCATGATCACCCCACACCACTACACCACTATGTCACCCGCTTACGGGGAGTACAGGCTTGCGAACGATACTGAACGCCGGATGGGTCTTACTTGAGGTAAAAGGAAATTTCAGAGTGAGTGTCCCAGCTCAGCCGTCAAGATTTATAAGTTATACCCTTATAATCGCTGATCACTGGCTCATGCAGTATTCATGTGTCAGAAGCGCAATTCTTAGAAATTGGCTTTGTGGCAAATCGCTAGGCATTGTATGCAAGCCGCTTGCTCAGTGGGAGTATTGTCTGCAACAATGTTATGTCGTCGTAACAAGGCCTCGTCCCACTCCAGCAAAACTGGAGACGTTTTACATTGCGAAAAGCCTGGAAAACACGGATCAAAGCCGGATCCAGATATCGGTGACCCGTGTCGCAGCGACACCAGACTGGCAGGTTCTGGCGCAGGAGAGAACGGAACCTTGTTGCTGGCCAGACTTGAGGGAAGGCCTGCGCAGACGTCAGGGCCGCTTTCGCCCAGCAAAACAACGATCCATCCCTTTTGTGGTGGTTCTAAGGACTGATTCGACTTAAAGCAAGCGGAGCGGGGGAAGACGCAAACCGGCCCAGATGAGAGAGCAAATCGACCAGCTGCAACTCATAAGCATATGCCGAATCTGTCCAAGCTCATATGATTACAGGCGAACCAAGGCTCGGCTATAACCGAGCTGAAAGCGGCCGATCTCGTCGTCTTGGAAGCTCAACCACGTGTGCATGACGCGACCTGAGCGAAAGGGTCTTGGCTATGGGATCTAAGAGGACATCATTTTCATAATGACCAATATCAATTGCGATGCATTCTCCTCTGCAATAACTTTTGTTAAAACTTTCTAAGCCGTATATTATTGAAAACTATTGGAATTGTTCAATAGGCATGCACGGCGTAATCAGAATCAAATTGCCACTTTTAAACGAAATTAGGCTTGATGATATATATATATATATATATATATATATATATATATATATATATATATATATGACATTGAGTTCCCCTGCAAGAGCCCATTGCCCTATGGGTAGTGGCCGCATCTTGATGGAACGTGTGGTGTGTTTAATACCGCGGTTTGATTCGACCGTTGTTCGTAAGGCGGATCGCAACTCTTCAGCGTGCCAATAGTTGGAGTTTACGCTTTGTAATGCACTGTGTACGGTATAATATAATGAATGCAGTGAACAAAGGTGCCTTTGACCATGTGACACGAAAAAATGGAGCTCAATTCTATGTATGCTTGTCCCTTTGACGTGGCCCATTTTACCACATTACATGGTCACATTGGGAGGTAAGGTCACATTTTCCTCGAAAGGTAATGATGGGTCTAGTTTTACGGTGTAGTGACTCTGACTAGCATAAACAACTAAGCTGTTTCACGTGCGAATCTGTGCTGTTTGGCTCGTAATCTTCACACAGCATAATGTAAGCCTTTGATTAACTCTAGAACCATGTTGTAAAATGTAAGTTTAAATGTCATATAGTGTACGAAGCACGGCATTATGTTTCTATCGCTATCTCGTAAGCACAGGTTAGTGTTTTCTTCAACAGACCAGCAAGAATAAGGGTGAAATTTTGGCATCATGTATTTACCGGAAATTTCATTATGCGCTTTTTGAAGATGGCGTTCAGTGCTTCCCGCGGTGGGAATTGGGCGTGGGACCCTTCAGATTTACACCACCTTACCAGCAACCAGAGTGGTCGGTTGATTATCGCATGTATTCGTGGAAATTCGTTCATACCAGGCAAAAGCGAATCCTGTGAAAGCCACTTGTGGCGGAGATCAAACTAGGGTTATCTCGGATTTTTAGCCAGTTCATCGGTATCCAGCATGTTCGGCTGACTAGGTGCATCTGGGTCCTATGGTACTCGGGCTCTTTGTCTTCCAGATACAACTAAGATTAAATTCGTTTTATAATAATGAACATGGTGCAGACAATAAGTAACTATGCCAAAACTGAGTTTTTGTCCGTGCCTAGTAACCGAGGTAAGAAAAACCCGCGAGGCTCGCATGAAGCCAAGATCCATTAGTAACTTGATCTCACCGTGTGTTTTCGGCATTATGAGCTCCGAGTTTCAGTGCTGACAGATATAGACCTTCACTGTACCGGAAGATACTGGTTCAGTGATGATGTCAATACTTCATTTTTGAATGCAGATAGTGCTATTTCAAGCCGTGCTCTTGGGTTTCATAACTAACAAGATTAAAACGGGATGCTTGCAATGTAAGTATGAGGCGGCTCTTCGAACCCGTTCTCAGACCTCGCTAACTAGTCTCCACCAGCGACAAGCAATTCCATGAGTAACTTTCACAGTCGTGACGCCGGCCTGAACCGAAAAGTGGACATGCCGGTTATAGCAAAGATCGACGCCCTTTGTCTGCAATCAGGCCATCACCACTTATGACGTAGATCGTCCGCCAGGCCTCTACTACGCTGTAGCCGTCTCGCTGAGGGTTGATCTGCCATATGGGGTCAAACGGGCTCAAACCACATTATGGCCGTCTGAACGTGGCTTCGCATTGATCCGTAGCACAAGGCTGATACAAAGTCAAGCCTTCCACCATTTGTTTGCAGGGTTTACTTCGGCACCACCCAAATACACTCTATGACCTTCCACAACCTTGACCCGTGATAACGACATTTTTTTAGGCAGGCTTCAATTATTATGAGTTTGGTATGCAGAAATATACATTAACAGTCCTCTAAACAATGTTCAAGCTTGTCATGACCTTGAATGTGGCCATAAGAAAAAAATGGCGTTCTTATGACCTTTAAAATGGCAATCTGATAACGAAGCATGGCATGACCCTGTCGACTAAACAATTTTGTGACACATTTCAGGCGCTAGATCACATCATAATGTGCTGGAGGTCAAAGAAGACGTAACTTTCCTAATTTGATTCGCTGGCACATTTATCTGGAATAATCACAAACATAAAACACGATCATTAACTAGACATGCAGTGATTGCGCCATGCAAAAGCAACGCATTACCACTTGTTGCGTTCCAAACCACTCAGCAGTTGGTATGTCCTGCACGACGCCAATGACGCCGACATAGCTACAATTTTCACCTTTTTGCCATAAAAGGCCGTAAAGAATGAGCTCAAAGATGGACGGTGTGACAAAAACAGGACATCGAATCTCCAGGTCGAGTTAAGTTACCCGGAGCAAAGCCAGCACATCATCCCCACATGCTGCACAGTCTGGGAGACGTCGCTGAAAAGGGTGACAGACCGCATCAAGCAGGCTGTGCCGGCGAGACCTCGCTCATTGCTTAGCGGGTCGCTACGTGATATATCCGCAGTTGTTTAACACCGTCTTGAGATGGTGAAGTCGGCGACAGTGTCGAATCCCGGCCGTGTACCAGGCAGCGCCGTTCAAAGTGGAGGGTCTGCCACTGCAGGGCAGCCGTGGGCTGAGGTCGGGCGAGCAGGTCCGGGATCGCTCCAGGAAGCGACACTTGCTCTGGTTACATGGGTGCCTGACGGTAGCCCAAATTTAGCCCGGAAGGGGCAGTCCAACTGTGGACCAGGGACGGGACGGAAAGCGGGGACACGCGCGTTGTCAGGGGCGGAGGCAGGGCAGGCTAAATCAGGAACAGAAGGATCAGGAGCGGAAGACTCAGCGCAACGATGCGGACGTCGGGAAAGAAAAACAGAAACACAAAACCACGAAACAGGTGATGGCAGGCCGAATTTGGACACGCCCATGCGATTCGGACTACAAATTCCTTCCTGAACGGATGGTCCTCTCATGAGAAGGGATTTCAGCCGGCGCGCGGCTCGACTTTCTTGAACGGCGTGCTGGTGTTGACATGAGCCAATAGTTTTGATCGAGGCCGGGTCCTCGTTTTATCTGAATCACAGCTGCTCGTGCAGAGTAATAAGCCCTCGTTAAATTCGTCGTAGAATCGTAAGCACCTGTATGGCACGTGGCCATGCAACGCTCAGAGGCTGCACTTCCTGCTCGCCGGTGTGCTTGGCGCAAACAAACGCCCGGCTGCCGTAATGTGCTGAAGGCAAGGCCATTTTGAGTACTTTGGATACGTCCCAGAGACAGGAGTGTACAAATGCATGATGCCTGACTTATTATACAACAACAGCCTCAGAAAAACACCCTGCAGGTTCGAGAAGTTATGTCTCAGCATAACATTTTAAACTAAGCGAGACGCACAGTTGACAGGTGCTCGTTGACATCAAAGAACCTGCTTCCCAGGATCACCAGCACAAATGCTCAGAACAAATAGACAGATGTGTACCTTTTCATTTGTTGGTAGGGCGCGGTGTTGGCTGCCTCCGGGTTTGGATAAAACGGTTTTGTTAGCCCTATTCCTCGTATAATAACCAGGAAGAAGAAAAGACAGGTGCACTGATATTTCGGCTGCATGCCTTTACAAAACGACTGTGAGTAGGACAGTCAAAATTATAATTAACTTGGCGAGCCCACTCCATTTTTCGTTTTTTTTTTAGACTGTAGGCCACAGTCTTTACAAGTCACCAGCATTCAAGAGATTAAACCAGGAGCAATTACCAGCCATTAATACGACACAGTATATATCCAACCAAGGATAAGAATACGCAAAAATCGCGTGAGCAAACGAACGTATCCAACTAAGCAGTCATCACGCATCACACATCATTCATCCATGCAAGCGATTGCGAGGAAACAGCTGTCATGCATCACAAATCACTTAAACATGCAAAACATTTCCAATCAAACAGGCATCGCGCATCACGCATCACTCATACATGTAGACGATGTAAGCTAGCACGCATCACGCATTAAGGCTCTATTTACATTCACGCAGTCGGCCATGATGAGCTATGCACGCTTTGGTCCGGTCGCCAGTTTCTCATAAGAATGGATTCACTTATGTTTCTGTCTGGATGGTCCTGCACTCTGTAGCTGACCTTGAGCTTTAAAGGGGTATAAAACTCGTACTTCCATGGATTTCGGCCTGAGTGTGTTTTGTCAAAAATGGTCGCCGAAAGGAGTATCTGCTTTTTTGTCAGCTCCACGCAGATGGTCATTGTACCACAAACAAAAAGGGCGCATGGACTTCCCGACATAGACTATGTCCCTCGCATATGTTTCACACAAGTTACGCTTAATTTGGTAAGCCAAATTTTTGCGTGCGAACCCCTTGAAGCCCAGACATGCATGACACACATGACACACATTGCCCGTTGGGCACTAGGTATCATTTGTGATAGCATTTGGGCGCTAACTTCTGCTAGGCACCGTTTATGCAAGCTTCGGCTCACTGGGGTTTGCACGCAAGTAAACGTGGTTTACCATTTAAAGGGAGTGTTCCATATGTGTATGGGGTTTTGCACCGAAATGGTCATCTTGGAGATCATTCGGTCACATCGACGATTGGTAATTTCTCCTGGCTAAATTTCCTGAATGTCGGTGATTGTTGAGACTGTGGCTCGCTGTTTAAAAAAGAGCAACAGAAAAAATCAAAGGCAATTTCGCATTTTGAGTTTGATGCTCATATTCGTTTTGGTAAAGGCATGTAGCCGAACAATCGATGCGTCTATTTCTCATTTTCGTGATAATTCTACGAGACATAAGACCAACAAAACTGCCTTTTCTATATATATATATATATATATATATATATATATATATATATACATCATGCGCACATTGTTTAGACGCGGGCGACCTCTGGGTATCGTTGCTGAGCACAGTCGCGTGTTAAGCTGCTTATTCGCGGCATAAAGCATGCTAAGTTGCATCCTTGCGTGCTCAGGACACACGTACTAAGAGCCGATCTGAGTATTTAAGGGCCGAAGTGGGCAGGTTGTGCCAGGACACCGGTGGTAATCTCATAACAGAGTGCTGCCCGGGCCACAAGAACAGAGTGCTTCCCGGGTTTCACAGGCCACAAGAGGCTCATCTGATCTCCATCGCATGCAGCGGCGTGGATTGCGGATGCTGTTAGCGTGGTTGACATCTACAGCTGAGGCGACAGCGCGCCAGACAGGATCAGCCCTGAAACGATGCCGTGCCTATCAGCAACTAGGAAATCATTACCATCTTTGCCAGGCAACGTTTCCGGGTCGGTCCAGCACCACAGCCAAATATAAAGGTAAAATATTCGGGTCGGTCCAGTATCCCTGTTTGTCAACAAAGGTCGTCGATTGATACCGCCGCTCGCCGATCTACCGTGTGACATCAGCACACCCCTACGCGAGGGCGCCCCTGGAGTGAGCTGGTGCCGGCCCGTCCCAGCGTCAGCGCATCCGAGCCGCTCGTTGACCGCCATAGTGACCACCCCTCGGGCCTCCCTGTGCAGCTGCCGCCCCAGTGTACCTGCCGCCTCCCCCTGCCCCGCCCCAATTTTTCGGACTGCTGCGCCGGGGGCAGTTCGTGACAGGAGCAGACCGTGCACGCACACCCGGAGGCCATACGTAGGCGGCGTGGCGTTTGGCGGCCGCGCGGGCGGCGGTGATGGCGGCTGCGGCGCGGCGGCGGCGGCGGCGGCGGCGGGCCCGGCTGATGACGTCACGCCGGGATGCCCGGCGCCAGGCCTAACTATAAAACGGCGTCGGCAGTGGCGCACCGCATTCGACCCGCTCCGGCGCTGCAACACAGTCAAAGAGCACCTCAAGATGTGCAGGGCGGTGATCTTCATGGCGCTGGTGGGGCTGGCCGTGGGCTATCCGGCTCTGAACGACGCCTTCAACGCTCTGATCGGTGAGTGTCGCTCGGCCACGCTCTGGTCGGTGGGTGTTGCTCGGCCACACTCTGACCGGTGCGTATCGCTCGGCCACGCTCTGATCGGTGGGTGTCGCCAGGCCACGGTCAGCTGACGCTCCGGTCAGCTGTGCGTGGCGCGGCGAACCATTTGCAAATCAGCGGCACGCATTGTTGCTCAGAGCTGTCTTCGGTTGCCTGTGCTAAGTACTTTGCATGCACCTACTCCGCTAATCACGATACAAGGCGAGAGCAAGAGGTCGGTTTGGTTTGCTGCGTGTAGAAGCTGAGTTCTGAAAATGAATGCGCTGTTCTTGTCAGCGGCCGAGGAATGAGAAACTTTAATTGACCGTTCAGCGGGCCGTTTAAGGTCATGTACACTGTGGACGCTTTTAGATAACTCGCCAATATTGAATCGGTATATCGTCAATATGAATCGTCAATAGTGCGGTGTAAGAGACGGGGCACTAGTGCCATGGATGGAATGCTTCTTCGGACCACTGTCTTCCTCTGGTGTGTTAGAATGTACATACAAACATACATGCATACCGCCAACACGTCTCATCTGGCGTGTTATTAGCATGTAAGTGCGTATTTGAGTCCTGGTTCCGGAAAGGTGAGACCGGTCGCCTCCTGATCCACCCTTGGCGCGCCGTCGCGTCGAACAGCGCTAATGCCGCTTGTAGTAGGTAGATGGTGCATCGGTTTAAGCCGCGCATTAGGTTGACGTCTGCACTGTCCTGGTTGCCGATGTTTTCCACCAATCAGCTCTCCCTCGCGCTGAAGTTGGCCCGTGTAAACGCCGCCCTGGCGGGGCTGGTCGGATGCCTGCTCACTGATTTCTTCGAACTGGAAAGAGCAAGACAAATGAAACCAAAATTTATTAGATCGTTCATGCAATGCTAAACACGATTTGCCAAAGTCGGCAATTTTGAGAGGAAACCAGGCCTGACCTAGTAGCCTGGATGCAAATATGTTTTTTGTTGTGGGGGCAGGCATGTCGATTTGAAAGGATCTTAGCCTTTAGCCTCTCGGCCTTTAGATCCTTGTTTTCCGGCTTTATGAGTCCAATGTTATTGTGTTAACAACCAGCAATATGCTGGAGATACTGGTTAAAAGATGTTCCAGTGTCAAACAGTGATTCTATCGACTAAGCTCAATATCTCAAGACGCGTTCATCTTCGAGTGTTTCTTGAGGATGGCTCATGAGGATAGGCGCAGCTCGAAATACTGGGCTTCGTTAATAGGATCGTTGTTTAGCATCACAATTTTGTTTAACCAGTGCCTGCTGGTATGTCGAAGGTCGTTAGCCCTTACGTATCTTGTTAAGTGCATTTGCGAGGATCTAAAGGCCATCATAGGTATAAATCGGATGGCACTCATAGCCCTGTTCCTCGTAGAATAACCAGACCATATAATACATTGGAGAGATAGATGCAGTGATATTTCGGCTACATGCCCTTATCGAAACGAATATCGGTAATGATTTTCGCTTCGGTAAAGCTGTGTAGCCGAAATATCACTGCATCTGTCTCTCCATTCTCCTGGTTGTTCTAGAAGGAATAAGAATATTAGTACTGTCTTAGTTGTTGTTAGCTCTTCCTTGTTATATCATATTATATATATATATATATATATATATATATATATATATATATAACACTTCTCTGTCAAGCAGTGCCAGTTTGCCATCTTGCGCCACTGAGACGCCGCGGTCATCGAGATCTGGGTTCATTGTTTATCCTTATCGCGCAGATTTGTACTTTTAGGAAAGTTTCTCTTCTCACGTTTGTAAATTGGGTGCAGCAAACTTTTGCTAAAAATTCATCATCACAGGACAACCCCGCCATTTGAATGTCTTGCCTACAACCGCCTGGTAGTTTCTGAAGCATAGTTTGAAGCAATGTGTGTCTTGTTTCTGAAAACTGCACGAAGCTGCGAACGGCGGTTGCAGAGATGCCAGTATCCAGAAAACTCATGCCTGCGCCGAATTACTCACACTGGGACTTTTTATTACGTAAGGCTTTCTTGCCTCGTGGCCACGCTTGTAAAAGCAGATCACACATTTGCATTATGCTGGAATTCCGAAATGAATGCCGAAAAGGGTGTGGATTTTTTACTAAAAGATTGACTTTAGGGCACAGCGACTGCCAGCACACTGGCTTCAGGTGAGAACAAATTCATTTGCTGTCAAAGAGGCTTCACAAGAGACCACACGCAATTCTTAGACATTTTAGGGGATACTTTTCATTACGCTGAAAATGTGTGCTCTGATTTGCGTTGGGAAAATAAGTGTCCAACCGCTTGCGTGAATGGGTGCAATCCATTCTTTTCATCCCTGTACCTTCTATCGATCCTCTGAAATACAGTCACATTTCGATGCCTTCAATCCGCTCGCACCCTCCCCATCATCTGCGTTGGGACGAGACCCGTTCAGCTCGAGGGGTCGGCCTCAGAGCCTGTTATTGTTGCTTTAGTGCTGGCGGCGGATCATGCGGATCGTGCCAGGATTCCGACACAGTCCGGTTCGTTGTAGCCACCACTCTTACAATACGATTGAAAGACACACGAGCACTCATGGGATTTTCCGGGAGGTTGCTTGCGACAATTTGTCACGGGCAGTGCAAACGACGCACGGACTAGACCACCAGTAATTGTTTGCAGAAGCTCACCTTGGGCGTCGTCTTGAAAGCAAGGGATCAAGAGCTTGTCTTCGGGTTGTGGTATCAGTGCGGTCACCGTTCTTATACCGAGTCATTGCCCTTTCCAGCAGTAATCCCTCTCACACCGGCGCCATGACCACCATGTTACCATATCGCCGTCACTGTTGGGGCACAGTGACGTCACTGTTGGGGCCACCACAGAGACGTCACTCTTGGGGCCATCACAGTGCAAAAGCTGCTGGTGACGGCCTGACCAGCCATCGCTCTCGCTGTCTCTGGGCAAGCAGCACTCTCCGTGCCGCCCGCCCCGGGAGTAACCACGCCCCGTGGCTCGGACCGGTCTCGGGCCGAGCTGCCGCGGCCGGCGTCTGCACCTGCCCGGCTGCCCCGTGTCGTCGCCGGTCCGTTACCGGCCGGATGACGAGCGGGCGCTGCGCCCGGTGTGACGTCAGAGGCGGACTCACGAGCGGGCTCTTCGCCCGGTGTGACGTAAGAGATGGACTGAATCTGACGGGATGTCCACCCGGGTGGGCGGCTGAACCGGCGCGGACCGTGCGGTCTCCAGTTGCTGCCCGTCATACGGTACAGCGGGTAATTCTCGGTGGCCAAACGGCCCGTTGTGAACAGGACCCTGGATGCCATGACCCACTGGACGAAGCCTTTGGATTCTCCATTCTGCATCCGTGATGAACTGCCTGGGCCTCATGCGGTCCAGTGCCACGTACGGACTCGGCATCTTTATCTGGTCTGGTGCTTCGCGCCAGATCACCATACCGTGCATCCAGCATCGCTTCTGCACGCCGCATTTCCCTTAGGCTCTGTTATGCTTATACAATGTTGTACCGAAACTCAGAACTAACTTATGGTCAGAAGATGAGGCATGCCTTCGAGAGTTTGGTTCGAGCTATCTGTTATGTATTCGTAAGTGTAGTCCGTTTGAAACCGAACATGCTCTCAAATTTGAACCCAGGAACAAAATATACCATCATCCACCGTCTCATGATCACAGCGTGCATTGAACGTATCATAAGACAGGCATCCGATTGCGCTGGTTGTAGACTTATGTCCGGTTGTAGGTTTGTGTTCCATGAGTAGCGTTTTAGCACTTGATACCTGGTGACATGTTCACATGGCGTGATGTTTCTTTTCAACGAGCACATGGCAAGCATGTATTGACATTCCTGGCTATGCCGGTAGTCGGCATCATTGTGGAATTGCCATACGGTTCTCACTAGTTCCCGCATGAGTTTAAGAGTTAAAGAGTCACTTGGGGCACACTACGTGCAGGCCGCCGACCAGCCCGCTGCTTCTGTTGTTGTCAGCCTGCTACTAGTATTGGTGTCAGCCTTCTGTCACCCATACGCCTACCTCACCACAGTCACAGTGGGACAGTGACGGGGGACGAGCCGACGAGGAGGACCCCTGTGGATCGAGAGGAAGAGCGCGGCCGCCTGGCTGCAGTCGACTCAGTCCGGAGTTGTCGCAGCTCGATCAAACGACGAAATATGGACTTGAACGAGGCTAGCCGGCACTCGTCCCCTCGGGCGGCTGCGAAGAAACAGCGAATAAAAGCCTCACCAGGCCGGCAGTGCACTTGGCTAACGGCAATCCCAAAGGCACCCAGGGCCATGCGCCGGTCACAGGGCTTATTTTCTTTTTTGAGCGTTGCAGGTGACGGCTCACAACGGGAGAAAGTGTGACGTCTCATGGTTGATCCAGGAATGTTCGTTTTGAATGCAAGAATGGCATGCTTTGGATACTATTCTGTGCATCCACTACCACTGCCACAGTACATCCACTCCCAACTGTTGCGCTAAATGGTTGCCGAGATCACCGACGTGCTATGCGGGAGGCCAATGAGTTCGCCGCCACGTGTTATTCAATGCACCAGACTAGCCCAGCGACGAACGGGCATTATCTAGTATTGACCAGCACACCGCTGCAGAACATGACTCTAGCCTGTTATGTTGCATCAGACAAGGGCCTTCAACAGCTTGCTTCCGCCGTCGCTGTGAGATCTGTTGTTTACGGTGTACAGGGGATCCATGACCCAGGCACTCAGACCACGGCTGCAAGGCGCCGTCGGCACCTCCAAACACGTTGACGCCT
This sequence comes from Pollicipes pollicipes, assembly GCF_011947565.3. Classification (NCBI taxonomy): domain Eukaryota; kingdom Metazoa; phylum Arthropoda; class Thecostraca; order Pollicipedomorpha; family Pollicipedidae; genus Pollicipes; species Pollicipes pollicipes. The sequence continues at coordinate 24,965,958 of NW_023596225.1, read as the reverse complement.
CTCGGAGCCTTGGTGACGTCAGGTGACCGGAGTTGCCAAGTACCGCTCCTCGAGGCCGTGGCCGGGTCACTCGGCCCCGTCCCGCTCGCGAAGTTGCACCCCCCCCCCCTCCCTCACCGGCGGCGGGCCATCCCAGGTCATTATGCCACGTCTCGCTCGCAGAGCTGCCCCTCCCCTCTCCTCCCCCCCCCTCCACACACACATCGGCGGCGGGCCAGCCCAGGTCATTGTGCCACGTCCCGCTCACGGAGCTGCTTCTCCGCCCCCCCCCCCCCCCCCCACCCATGTACACACACTGACGGCGGGCCAGTCCAGGTCATGGCATTGTGCATCGTGTGGTGCAGCTTCCGGTTGAAGAGGAGTGCCGTGACCCCTTCCCCCTCTGCTGGGCGCAAGGTGGGATGAGTCGTGCTGAACGAGTGGGACGCACCTCTCGACCGCCGGCCGAGCCCTGTCACCACCAGTCCGCGGCGCTCGCGCGCAGGAAGACGCTCGTACGGCGCATGGTTGGGCTTCGCTAGAGTCTGACCTTGGGGGCGTTATCGGTCTCGCCGCTGCCGGACTCGTGGGGTGTTTAGTTTGTAGGTCCCGGGAGCGGAGGTCTACATGTTGACTTTCCGGTGGGTCGGCGTCATTGATCTGTGCGGCCGTCTGTTAGCGGTTGGCATCGTGAGTTGTTAGTTGATCTAATGGCTTCCCATCTTTTGAAAGAGATGCCGACTCAGGACAGACGCTCAGCGCCAACACCTTGCATGACGTCACGGATCACCTTGTTGCCACCTTCCAGTCCATTTTCCGTGTGCGTCACGTGCAGATGTAAACATCAATGCACCTATTTGCACGCCTGTAAATGCCTTCACGCCCGCACAATATGACGCACATCCGTGACTGCACGCACATTCGCCACAGCACCCGCAGTGTCTCGGCGCGCCGTGGTGTTTTGCTGCGGACCGTCACAAGGTCATGACGACTGTGAGCTTGCGCGCCCGTCCTGCAGGGGCGGGCGCGCCTGCTTCGCTCCGCCGTGTGTTCCGGTCCGCTGCTGGAGGGCACGCAGGTCAAATGGCCGATGTGTTTGGGGACTGACGGCCTCATCGGGGCGCTATTCCCGCCGCTGCGCACCGTGGGGCCCGGGTGCGGTGCGCAGGGTCGGTGCCAGAGGTCTGACGCGGTACACCGAGTGCGGACCCGGCTTTCTGGAAGGGAGGACGCCGTGATCGACACAAAAACGCAACAGAGGATAACTTTGGTCGCAAAAGCTGTAGTCAGACGTTTGTTCTGGTACGGATGAGCGATTTTTCATTTATTTTACTTATCAGTTACCATTATCACACCGTATAATTTGGCATTGTCCTCAGCCTCAACTCATTCATGCATCAACATCGAAGCAGAGGTTAAATCAAACTTCTAGCCATTCAATCAATAACCTTGCGCAATAAAACCCCTTGCAATGCGCAGCCAGGTGACTGCTGCATTGCAATCGTCAAGCATGATGGCTTGTCGTAGCCATTTTGACGGTGCAGGTGACTTGCATTCTCACGCAGGTTTGATCCTCGGAAGGATACTGAGCAGAGCCCGTCGGTAGTTGGAAGACGTGGGCCCCGTTGAGATGCGAGACGCAACAATTCATGCCGCGCAAACTTTTGCAATCACGGAAAAGGAGAGCATTCGTTTTAGTTGTCACCTGGCAGTATAGCTATGGCCGTATTACTTAAATGTAGTACATGCAGTCTGCGCCATCGGCTCATGCTCTGATGAGCACTGTTGTTCACTACAGCTTCTCGTTTCAGTTTACCTTAACGCCTCTTTCAGTGCCCCGTTTACGGTTACCCCTTTTGTTTCACCCTCTCACAGTTCAATTTCTTTTTGGTTCCTTTTTCACACGTGATGTGCTTAGGTCTAAGGTCACACCCAACGCATCAGAGTGAACACCCCTTGGGGGCATGGTAACTGGCACAGAGGGGAAGGGGGCAAGTCGACTGAGTCACCACATTTTTTCAACAACATTTATTCGCCCTATGGGAGTGGGCCGGAAAGAAATTTCCCAACCTTACCATGGACGACCGTGCCTCCATTTTTCGCAACCCCGGCTGAGAAAATTCCGTGGCAATTTGAAGCTTTCCACACCAGATGTGACGCATGTTGCAAGTATGTGCGGATCGCTTATGTGATCGTGGGTCGCGTACACGACGTTAGCTGTTGTCATACCAAGTCACGAGTCGTTTCTTTGGAAACGGGCGAAATAAACGAGTAGCACAGGACCACGCTGAATAACACGAGGGGGAAAACACCAGAGACGAATGATGCCGGCACCATTCGGCACTGTTCGGCACCATCTGGCACTGTCCGGCACTGTCCGGCCTGGTCCAGCCCCACCTTTTCCGACGCTTTCTAACGCTGTTCTCTCTCGTTGTAGGGAGTTCAGGGTCCGCTTGCTCTCTCCCTGTGGTTCGCGGCCCTTGCAGGGCGTACTTCCAGAGGTACGCCTTCAACCCCAGCACCGGCACCTGCCAGCTCTTCATCTTTGGCGGCTGCGACGGCAACGCCAACAACTTCCTGAAGCGACACCAGTGTCAGCAGGCCTGTGGCGGCTACTGAAGAGCGCGCGGCGGAGGAGACGGAACCGGGTTGTCTCTGGCGCGGAAAGCAGACGACATGGCGGACATGGGCGCCCACGTTGCATGGCAGCGCGGGTGATGTCAAAAGCGAGGGTGTCTCTGCTGGCTATGTACACAGCACGTAAGATGAGGGGTGTGTATGTGGTGTGTAAGGTAATATACGCCTCTTATGTGCTGATCTGCGCTTGTGAATGTTCGTAGGCTGCTGAGATTGTTTTTGTACGGTATTTATTTACCTTTGCTGTTGTGGCATGGAAATGAATAGTGTTTTGGCAGTTAGTCATTCTGCCCTCGCTTGTTTGCACAATGTGTCACTGCAATGAAGGTCATGAATCATTCAAATGCACGTGTTTTACAATACATTCAACACTCACCTCTTAAAGTCGCTATCAGAGCTCGTCACTCGTCCTTTCATCGGCGCATCAGTTCGTCATTCTTCAGAATGCCATTGCACCTCGTCATGGTAACCAGTCGCAAAATCGACGCTCCGACAAAATACCCAGGCCCACCAGTTCTGACTTTCTCCACAAGCAGGTTGGGTGTAGCCTGCACAGAGAAGTCAGCACAGCGAAAGCGCTGGCATGAATATGATGATTCCACCCGTATCCGGCATAGGAACTTGCTTCCTGCACCGGTCAGTTTTTACTGACCTTGTGAAGCGATCTCATCGAGTCATCTAGTTGACTTCATTGAGTCAGTTTATGCTGACTAGATAGCGCCTTTAACCTCCGCCCTGATAGGACGGAGGTTAGTAGGTAGGGTAGATAGGGTAGGGGGGGGGGAGGGGGTCGATGCGGCTCCCCAAACTAGGGTTTTTAGGATACCTCTACGGCGTGCTGTGTAATCGCGCCCAATTTTCCAGAAGTCTATGGAGCATCTGCTGCGTGTTTTTGCTACACAAATGGGTCTACTTTGTGTCTTAGCATTTCTGGTTTCGAAGCGGCGCCGGTTTGAGGAGCACTGCGCGGTGATATACAGACGGAGTGGCCGGCAGGCGGCAACCGACGGTGCCTTGGAACGCGAGTGGTGGGTCGACTTCATTTCATTAACGGAACCAGATATGATTAAAAAACACGTTAAAAACATAAGTATATACCATATTATACTCAAAACTCAACAAGAAACACGCCTGCTTAAACTGTGTCGCCACAAGGTCTGGTATTATATACATGATGTAAAGCTAAGGAAGGTAATTCTGAGAAAAATTAAATTTGACCTGTCAAAAAGGTCAATTATTGACCTGACGACATGGAAACTGGCAGTAATTGCAAGATCTTGTTGAGACTTATCCCTGTATTTTTCCGCTAAGCTCCGTCTCCGTTACTGCTCTATCTCCATTATTGTCTCCATTACTGTTTCCATTAATATATCTTCAAGCTACTTCTCCATTAATATCTCCATTACTACCTCCACACCAGTGGGTCGCATCGACACCCCTGTCAGTCCGAGTTATGAAAACGGCGGATCAGGTGGATACAGTTATGCGGACCTGGCAGCATAATATTGGTGCTGGTTATACTTGTCCCGATCAGAATAGGCTTTATTATCTCTTGCCCTGAGTGTTGCCTGCCGAAGAACTGGGGTGGGTGGCTGGCCAGCAGCCGCAGCTGTTCACTCGCACCATCACATGACGGGTATTCGTCGCAGAACAGCACGCTGTCAACCGTCAGAACCTGTGGGTGAAATGACTTCAATGGCCTATTCAACAGATCATTTGGATTTCCGATGTAAGTGCGCGACTGGCCGGGGAGAGCAGGTCACTGCATCTGTTGACGTCCCGGTCCCCGGGAGCTGGGACCGGAGACGTGTCTCCGGGGTGGCTTAACACACAATGCTTCGCCAATCAGATCTCATTGCGACAACTTTGGTCGACAAACGACGAAGCATATAACGCTGCACATGACCATTCCAACGCACGCTCTCTACTAGACCGCGCGGAAGCACCGTAAATTGCAAAATAGTTCAAAAGTCGGGGCACGCGTCAGCTCGGGCTCACACTATACGGAGTCGTGTGGCCCCCAGTCAGTCATACACCACCACTGTGAGGAGGTGACCTGACCGTCGCCGTGTGACCTCTGCCGCGCGGTCCGACCACAGACCGACTCCTTGCCGAGGGATCAGTCGTTCACATGCCGCCATACTCGCCGGCCGCGAAGTCCAGCCTCCTCGAGATGTCGTCGACAGGGTCCGGACCAATGTTCACTTGGCACCCTCGGCCACCGGTCGCCATCAGTCGAGCGTGAGCGTCTCCGAGCTAACCCAGACCCTGTCCCCTGGCTCTCATCGACCCGATCGGCGTAAAGGGCCGATCGGAATCGGCGCCTGACTGGCATCAGGAGATCCGGCCCTGCGGACCGGGACCTGAGTGCGATTCCAGCCAGCGAACGAGGCCTTTGGCCCTCAGAACTTAATCGTCGGTCCCGAGTGAGCCAAAGGCCCGCGGGACGCTCCCCTGTGCACGCTCCCCCTCCCCCCCTCTCTTCGACCGTCTGCGCCACCGCGCAGGGGCGGTGTTTGATGGCGGGCGGGAGGGGGGCCCCGGCCGTTGACCACAGCGTCGTTTCGAGTTCCTTATCGCGGCGCGACTGGCACCGGGATGCACCTCAGTGGTGCTCTTGCTCCGACGCAGCGGTACACCTCGGCGGCGCCCGTGACCCGACGCCGGGGTACGCCTCGGCAGAGCCCATGACATGACACCGGGGTACACCTCGGCGGAGCGCATGACCTGACGCCGGGTACACCTCGCCTGAGCCCGTGACCCGACGCCGGGGCACATCATGGCGGCGCCCGTGACCCGGAGGCGTAGCACGGCCGTCCGTGCAGTGACATGGTCGTTACATAGTGATTTAGTGGCAGCGACATCGTCGCTTATAAATAAGACCGCACACATTGACCAGGTCAATGCACTCGGAGTTTAAAACCCACAGTTGCTATCGGTTCACAAACGCAGAGCAGGCGGGGAAAAGCCAGTGGGAATGGCATTTGAGGCAAAAAATGTCGTCTCTAAAACACACTCTTTAAAAACGCCGCGACACAGCGTGGACAATTGCTTACGACAGAGCCCAGAATCGCTGAATAGTAGTAATTTTTCCGAGGCTAAATGCACGGACGTCATCATCAAATGTCACTTAACGGTTGCTTTTGAAGCAGGGTACTTTTTTAATGTTGTGCTAGTTTGAACACTGATGAGACTTTGGTTTGGCCATTTATGGTTTGAGCTGCGCTTGGCATAGTATCGTGTATCTGTGGTTAGAAGCTGCGTGATTAAACGAATGCGCAAATGTTCTTTCTCCTATGGTGAACTATATTTCAACCAATGCTCGGTACAAGTCATCGATACCTTTCTGCCCCGCAACAGAGATCATGCAGCTCTTAGATGTAGAACAGTGTATCGAGTGCCATGAAGTGGGAGTTTGGCTGACAGCGCTGTGGTTGGCTTGGCTTTCTTTTCATTTATTAAAGGTTGCAGGGATTCAGCACATTTTCGTACCTCCATGCATCGTGTTTTACCTTGTTTAACCTTGCTTATGCGTTACTTTAAGCACTGTTGAAAGCGTCAAATATTCTAATATGCTGTAACGACTGTTGAAAGTCTGCTGTAAGACAGGACCTCCTGGTATATCAAGGCAGGTAATTTTCAGCATGAAAATTGTCTTGGCCCATAGTCTCGCTTAATAGATATCAACCCAAATCACAGTTAGATGCTGATGACCATCGTGATGCTTTAGTGTCCAATGCAAACCAACCTGGACCGAACCATGGCCATTCAAAACAAACCTGATATATCTGATTCAATCCAGAATTGGTGTGAGGCCACCGAACAGCATGTGTGCATCAAAATTATTATTTACAGGTTACGTTCTGCTATGAAAATTCAACAGCAGCTAAATTTTCAGCAAAAATAGAATCAGTCCGAGCCACAGATTTCCGAAATCTCCGGAGTCAGAGATCTAGTCCTGGTGCCTTGAGCGAAACCTCAGACCACGATAGCCTTGGGACCACGTGATAAAAATTGTCGGGTCAGAGTCTGATCTCAAATCATTCCTAAAATGAACTGGCTCACGCAAGTCGGATCTTAAAACCCCTTGAGCCAGAGTTCGAGTTCGGCTGGACTAAGGCCTTTACTCGATGGATGCCGGAAGGTTCGCCAGCTTTCCCAGGTGCAATCCATTCGTACGCTGAACGGTCTGTGCGCATATAAATGAGATCACAAGCTGTAGCCCACACAGTGTGAAGTTATAGCTCACACAGTGTGAAGTTATAGCTCACACAGTGTGAAGTTATGGCTCACACAGTGTGACGTTACAGTTCTGCTCTCTAAAACCGGCCACCGATCCAAAAATGCACTTGAAAAATGCATCACTAGTATTAGCTCGTACATCAAACAAGGAATTGTCTCGCACGACTCGCGGATGGGTGAGGCCCATCCGCATATTTCACCGTGTTCTCCCACGGTACTGGACACGTGCCGCACGTGTCCCGGGCGGGGTCGTGCGGGTGGTGCGGCACTGTTGTATGAATCCGCCGCTGGCACCCATTGAGAAGGTGCGGCCGGTCGGAGGTCCTTCCACGGCGCACACCTGTGGCCCCCCGCTGTGGGGCGCACCCCGCTAATGACACGGGCGGAGACAGCGGAAGTCAGGTGGGGAGGGGGGAACACACCGGCTGTTACCAACTGCCGCCGGATGGCGCCTGGAATTCGGGGCACGCGCGGCCTGGGGCCGCAGCCCCCCTGCCGCGTATGCCTGAGAGCGCCTCTGGCACCGACCGGTGATTTACACCGTGAGCCGTGTCCGACATGAGTCGTGACCTGCGACGCAGGACGCTTTGGAAGCCCTCGGTTTGGCCGCCGGCGTTGCCAGCATTTTCACCAAGGTGAGCGGGCCGAGGCCGGCCGGCCGCAGTGGGGCAAGCCAGGCGCCGCGCGGGGAAGGGCCTGTCGGCGCCGGCGATGCACCCCGCGACGGCGCGGACAGGCCCGGAGACTACTGTCGCAGATGCCTCCCACAAGGAGGATCGGGACCCCAATAGGAGCACACCATGCTCTGCAGCGTGATGGAAGCCGCATGCGAGTCTTAATACCCTTTGTTTTTGGTTTGTGTTTTAAGTACGGAATACAACCAAAAAGAGCCTTTTCGGTATCTTGCAATGGATTTGCATTGCTCGAATGGTATTCATTGTGGACACTTGCCCGAGGTAAAAGAAAACACCTTTATTTAGCCGTTTCCTCTAAAAGCACGTGCGGCCATCAATGCGCTCGTTCCGATGTCAGATTGATTATGGCTCAGTTTTCAAAGTGGCAGCGACACATAGCGGAACTAAAGTCGATAGCAAATCGCTGCGGGATCGCAGCCTCTGGAAGGCCTTCTGGAAGGTACTATAAATCTTCTGGAAGGCACTACAATCTTCTCACGCCTGAGAGCAATGTTCAGCGCTCAAAAACCCTCTTTTGGTGCCAAGAGTGCAGATCATTCGAGTCAGCGTAGTCCATTTACCGGTGGCGAACAAGTGTGGAACATGTGGGTCGTGAATGTCGTGACCAACGCTTTCACAATGCTCAAAATTGTTGATGGTGGGACGTTGACACGCTTAAAACTCTTTATTTGCTTCGAACGCAACAAAAACAGTTTGCAAACAATGATTGAATGTTTGTGCCACGAACGTCGTTATTCACGGTGCTCCAACATAGTCCAAAATTATCTAAACGTTGGTAAAGGAAGTTTTATAGCATTTGAGCAGCTACAAATTCACAGTTTTGACCTTTGACTAACCGTGGGTTATGACGTTCACAATTCCGTTGTTAGATTCGTGTTTACTTCGGGCAAATCTACTTTGCCGCGTCGAATTGTGTCGAATTTTGCAATCATGCCACAAACAAGATTGCTTTGGGGTGTATCATCCTTTCCTCTCGAGCGTGCCAGCATTTGCTACCTCTCCTTTTCTTGGGTCCGCCAGAAAATTCGACTCATGTCGTGCGATCGCTATATTTTGTTAGTGGTCGCAGCAGTTTGTGAAATCGAGCCAATGAGAACGGAATGGTGCTATATTGTCACAAGCATTAAGAGCACTTATTGGTGACATCGTTGTTAAAATATTCGCACCCACCTACGGCCAACCACTGCCAGCTGAAACAGAAGCCTGCCCGGTATCAACAAAAATCAGCTGTGCACTTACGTCACTTTTCGACATTTTCCTTTCCCAGAAAAACTACTTTTACCAATATATGTATTCTCTACAAACTATGTCAAAAACGTATCAAAGATATGGCGGGGTGTGACCTGTTGGCAAGGCAACGGTTTCACCTAACGGGGAGGGGGGCGATTTTGACTCAGAAGAACCTGGCGGTTGCTGGGGGCAATTCTTCCCCATAGTCAACATGTCAAAATAGCCCCTGACACAGTCTCCTGGCCTAAGCCTCACAGCATAACGATAGTCGCAAGACAGACCCAGTGTACCATCCACAAGGCAAGCACAGGATAACAGCCAGCCAACACCTTACTGAGCGTGTCCCCCTTACCGCCACCGACAGCAGACGGGTCCGCCTCCCTCGGCAGCGACAGTGCGGCTGGCGCGATAGTTGTGTGGATCCGGCACCGGTGGCTCGCTCGGGCCGAGACGGCCTGGCGGATGCTCCTGTGCAGAGCGAGCTCGAGAGTCGGGACGGTGTCTCCGGCTCCGCGTCGGCAGCGTCCCAGCCGTGCGTCCAGCATCGTCGCCAGCATGGTGAGTGTACGACGGAGTGGCGGCCTCGCTTCTGCCAACCTGTGACGGTGCTGAGCGCTGGACCTAGCTTACCCCGCGTGACGGCACACGCCAAAGTTGACGGGCCAGCTCAAGCTGTCATCCTAGCTCTCTCCGGTGTAGGAGAGAATGGATGCAGGACATGGGGGTCAGTCACCAACCAGTCACCAACTTCAAACAGGCTTATACTGGAGAGTGCATGGCAACTGACGAATCAAAACGGCCTTGAGTCCCGCTGAGCGCTGCAAGGTTTTCGCGCCGTGCTGGCGGCTGTGACGTTGCAGGGCTTAGACCCTCCAGGCAAAATGACCACCGCAGTCGGCGCGCCATAAAACCCCAATCCAATAAGACCCTTCAAAAGAGTTTATGCCGCTTCAAGTCCACCTGGTTGATGAACGACTGACCGGGACGCTTGAGAGATTACTTCAGTAAAAGGTGTATCTATGTTGTTCCGCCAAGTACAAAACGATCAATCGGTCGTCTTGCCCTCCGCCGCAAGATGACGAAGATTTCCCCACCAACATTTCCCCAGAATTCCGCGTCATAAAGCAGTGTTTCAGAGAAGGCTCACAAGCCGCGCACCTTCAGAAAATATCCAGGACACAGGTGCATTGTCCTGGACCCTTACTTCTTCTTTTCGCTTGCGCTCGTTGCGCTCGCACTGCGTGAAATCTGGTGCAGCCTTCCGAAATTATTTTGGACCATGTTTAATATGACCTGCTGTTGGTTTAGCAACGTAAAACATCTCATCATTTAGCGTCGACCGCTCTCCGCAGAAGGCAATGAAGCAAACAACACCTGTGCCATGGACTCCTAAGTCAACATAATCTTTATAGTAAATGAACAGCGAACTCGACTTGGAATATCTTCTTGTCTCCTCCAAATGGTATCATGATGTACCTTAAATCCGAAAAATGTGTCGTTCGCAAGTGACAACTCTGCCGACACTTTTCTGTGCAGTGTGTGGCATGCCCAAGTCACAGATGCCGGGCCTGAGCCAGCGAGAATCCCATCACTCTGTCCCGCGTGCACGAGGTAAAATTTGGTCAAAACGGCAGCTCCCAAGTCTGCCCTATCGCCTGTGCTCAGGTGCTATAGCTTACATCCCTGACACTGGCAAAGTGGCGACGCTTACTCAGTCTGTTGCAAGAACCACAGTGCGCGTTTGGCGTCCGTCTCTGTCCCGGCCTTGTCCTCTATGAGCGCACGCTGGGGAAGAGACGTTTTTCTGTTCTATCTTGCGGATTCCTACGGTACACTCTCCCGCTGATAGTCATTAATGGGGCTTCAGCGATGCACAGATACCTGCGGGCCTCATGCAAAATGTTTTTGCGGCGGCGCTGCTTGGACGTGAACGAGCGTAGTTTGTGATTAAGGTGTTTGCGCTGCGGTGGGACATATCTGAAATGGACGCTGGTGGTAGCATGAAATGCGAGAGAAATGTTCCATCCCAAGCCTATTTTTAACTACGTAGTCCTGCGTGACTTCATTACTTAAACCCATCAACTCACCCCACTCGAACCGGTTCCGACCACGTCAGGTAACGCACGCGGTGCGAAGAAGTGCGTGCTTTTGCACGCCTGCATACCATGAACCGCTATTCTTGTGTAAATCCTTGGCACGTGGTGCTATGGGCAGGAGGCGCTCCGGACGGCGGCGGCGGTGTTGGCGGCCGCGTGTCCTGCTGGCAGCCCTCTTCCTTGGCACGCCCAGCCCTCGCCTGCAACGAGGCCGTGTGCGCCAGCATCGCCTCCAAGTGTATGCTGACCGGCAGCTGCAAGTGCGACATGACAAACCTCACCCAACTGCAACCTGCTGCAAGGAATGCGCTCAATGCCTGGACGAGCTGTACGAAGAGTGCTGCTATTGCTTCAGTGAGTATCGTGCGTCGTGGCCGTACCCGTCATGGCTTTTAGGTTTAGCTCACGTGTTTAATTCGTTTTCACGCTATGGAGCGCTCTCCAACACAATGGCGATGGGACTTAGTCTCGTTGGGGCAGTAGCGCCTGGTGGTCACTACCCGCTTTTAACAAAATTGCTTTGCGCGTTGCTCATGTTACATACCATTACGTTAAGTATGGAGACTTCAATGCAACAGTTAAGACGTAACATGAATCTCCAGACTGCAATTTCAACACAAGAGGGTAGCACTACGCGCATTAACGGCACTTCGCAGCACGCACGCTCGTCCGCTCGTCCGCGCTCTGAATCCACTGATGCGACCAGATTAAATAACTGTGCGAGAAGTCGCCGGTAGTGACCCTGTGACCTTTACCCTGACCTGACCGTGAATTCTGCGGATGGAGTGCACGTGCTCTAACCCTCCTCGTACACACGTTTGTTTCTTTACCTTGGCTCTACAAGCTGGCCTCAGAGGAGGTGCGCAGTTCCCAGTTCAGTTGAAGGAGCAGGCGCTTAAGCGCCCCCGCCCCTCCGCGTCATCCAGTACCTCAAGTTTGATATGAAAATGGGCCAAATTCATGGAAACACCCACCTTTTGCCTACCTTGTGAGTAGGCTTTTTTGGTTCTCTGCCTCAGAGTCCCCCGAAATTTCGAGAACTAAGCAGGCTGGGGCCCAGAAGGAACGGCATCGAAAAAATCACGTCAAGTGGTAGAAGAAATACGTCATTTTGAAACAGCAAATGTGGCCTCCACCAGCTTAAATTAGGTCATAAGGGGCAGCCAAGAACTTTATAATAGACTCATGTTGCGGAAATGCGGCAAACGGCGTTGATAACTCTAAGAAAACTATCAGACAGACACCAGCTTCCATCGACAGTTGAGTCTGTTATAAGGTGCTGTCATGCCAGGTCAAAGGGGTGAAGGCCATTGTTTCACTGGTCCGTCCGGTTCCATGAAGAAGTTACCGAACCACATCATTGGTACAAACAGCGTCGGCAATTTTTTAAGCTTTAAGATGCTTGCAGTTAAGGTTCAAATAGGCTCAACATTTGACCTTTAAGAGATCAAATCTGGTCATAAATGTCAAGATGGACCGAGCCTGACTTTGGATGGCCTAAACTGCGAAAACGGTAAGAACGGTAGTAATGCACCTCAAAAATATAAAGTTAGGAATTTTTGAAGGGCATTTCCTGCGATGAGTACGCTTGATTTGTCACGTTTCAACAAAACGTTACGGATATGACCACGGAGACGGAGGTGACATGTCATTTACCGTCATGGTCAGAAGCTTAAAATCTTTACATGTGTAACTATGATTTAACTTCCTTGGAGGACTTAACTCAGCCCATGAAGCCCGTAGGGCGTTGGAATCAGTTTGCGGTAACCACGAATCCAGGATTTTCTCAGGGGAGGGGGCTAGTTTGTGAGAGAGCCTTAGTCAACTCGGCCAGTCCCACAGCTTTACATTAAGTCCCAAAATATTTTTTTTAATTTTATTTTTAGGTTAAGCTCTCTCTTCTTTATACCGGAATTTCATTTCAGACTAGTGTAGGCCTCTTTGCCGATCTAAGGCCCTTGATCC
>NW_023596225.1:24933435-24953014 GCF_011947565.3 Pollicipes pollicipes | reverse complement strand
CAGCAACACGAAGCGTAATTGCTTCAAGCTGTCCTGAGTAACGCTTGGTATTTGCATGGCCGCTTTGGACCACGTGAAACAACCGAAGGGATCCAGAAATCAGGGCCTAGTGTCTGTGGAAGAACCAGTCGGAACCAAGATCGATGCGTCCGTTTCCATGAAGGGGGTCAGGAACTTAGATTCAGCACCGGGCACATGTGGTTAAAAGCGAATGTATCGCCTCAAAAATGCAAACCACAAAGCGATCTCAACGGCCTCCGACCCATGGCGAAACCAGCAATCTGTCCGAGCGAAGACAACTGCCTTTTTAAGGGCTAGCCTTCAGAAGCCATGGCCGAAGCGGAGAGAGCGGCCCAAATACACAGGCGGGAGCCACCGTGACCACTATAACTAAAACATGTGTTGTCTGCGATAACTTTGCCCACAATCGCCCCAGCCGTATGTCATGAAACTCGTGATTTAGTCGACTGACATGGCCGTGACCTGGCCAAGCCCAAGCCAGTCACTGTCCAGGCCATCTCACCTGGCGAACTGTCGTGGGAAGACTTCCACGTGGAGCCCCGTAAGCCTCATCGTCGTAAGTCGGACTTCCAAAAGGAGACTTTACATGCGGCGTGATGTAGGAATGCGTCTAACTCCTTCAGCTCACGTGTTCGTACCGTTCACGCGGTAACCCCTGCGTGTGTTATCACTGCACAAGTGAGACGCCGCGAAATGTGTCATTGGTAGGGCTTGTTGGACCAGCAGCACGACTGCCGTGTCTGATCTGCTCATCGATGTATGTTTATCGTACGGTTATGGGTATCTGTTACAAGGCCTCCGAAAGACGCAGTTTCCTAGTTCCAATCGCGGAAAGCGTCGCCTTCGCCAGTCGAAACACACACGCACCCACACAAACACTAATACTCTGGATGTGAACCAGTCCATCCGCTCCCCACACATACAAACATCCAAAGGCGCGTGGACCAGTCCAAACACAGATCGGCCTGCAGATCGCCCAGGACACAGCATAGAGGACAGAGCCTGCAGATCGGCTAGGACACGGCACAGAGGACAGAGCCTGCAGATCGGCCAGAACAAAGCACAGAAGACAGAGCCTGCAGACCGGCCAAGACACAGCACAGAGGACAGAGCCTGCACACCTGGCCAGGACACAACACGGAGCACAAGGTCTGCAGACCGGCCAGGATAGAGGCAGAGGGACAGAGGCCTGGCAGATCGGCTAGGACACGGCACAGAGGACAGAGCCTGCAGATCGGGCCAGAACAAAGCACAGAAGACAGAGCCTGCAGACCGGCCAAGACACAGCACAGAGGACAGAGCCTGCACACTGGCCAGGACACAACACGGAGCACAAGGTCTGCAGACCGGCCAGGATAGAGTGCAGAGGACAAGGTCCGCAGACCGGCCAGGATACAGTGCAGAGGACAGAGCCTCTCCGTTAGAGTCGATCACTGGACTCGAATCAGCAGCCGGCCCAATCAGCTGGGTGTCCCCCTCCCCACCGACACTGATTCTACGAATTCGCGGGATTAGAGGGCCCATCGCATTTGGGACACAAACTCAATGGAGTACCTACTGGGTCTACGCTGATTGCTTAGGAATTGATGGATCATGACAACTGGTCTCTTCATGACTGATAAGTTAAGATAGCGCGATGTCAACAACGTAGTGCGTGTCTTCACCTGCGACACGCCGCATCAGCGGATGCGCTCGGAGCGAGGAAACTGTACAATGTAAGGAGTGACGCAAACGTCCACAACGCGATACAAAAGGATCGCATAAACACCCGTGACACACAAACGTAAGAACATTACACGAATATGCAGCTTGCTTTGACTATCTGACATCCTGTCAGCACGGAACGCCACCCCGAAGACGTCCCGCCCCATTCCCCACGCCGCCGGGCCGCGCCCACTGGGCCGCGCCCGGCGCCGAGGGGCGGGCGGTATGTGGTCGCTTACCCCTCCTTGGAGCCGTCTGGCAGGAGCCCATTGGGCACCTGCACATAGAGACGCTGCCGCCAGAGAACGGTCTCCCAGCGCGCGTTCAGCGTCGTCGTCAGGGTCATGGTGATGCTGATCCTGACGGGCTGGCTTTCGTCGATGTTTGCCAATTCATTCTCCTGCCGCACAGGTCCGCCGGGGTAGCGTCAGTACCAGGCCCGGCTGCGGGCGGCGCCGCACGGCGACGGGCGGTGCGACGGTTAAGCTCCAGGGCCGTCACACACCCAGGTCAGCTGGGCTCCGGCGGCTCAGGGCGACATCGTACATCGTACGACATCGTACATCGGCATACAGCTAGACAATTCTATCGCGGTGTTAAAAGGTCAAGCTATCCAGAGGCAGGACTCATGGCGACGGTGGGGGGGCTTTACGCGCGAACATAAACTTTGAATGTATAGAAGGTCAAGCTCATCGAGCTTTCGGTAGTGCGGGCTGGCTGAATATTGCCCAGTACGACCCATCAGAATGCTCGGTAAGACTACATCAATCGTCACTCCCGCAAGGGCGAGGGTGTCGGGTGCAGAGGGCGGGGAAGGGGCAGTGGCCCCTCAAACTTGGTGAAATCTTGCGTTTGCCGTCCCGACTCTCTTGGGAGAATTTACGACACGAATGCATTTAAAGTGCGATCCTCATTTCTTGGTATGCGTCTGCACCCCTGTTTTCCGGTCCACGCTGTACTTACAATTACGCAACGAAAATTCGAACGAGGAAAACAGTTTGAATCAGGGCTAAGCACGTTGCATTTCCGCCAACCCAGCGAATCCAACATTTTAAATGAAATCGCACAAACACCGAGTGGCGTTTTTTTAACCTAGCGAATCGTACACCTCGTACGTCTAAACGAAGCATCTGTTGCACATGACGTGACAGCCCGGCGTAATATCTCATGAGCCAGCTGACATTCCAGGTCTCGAGCGCCGGTATCACTGGCATCGTCGGCACCCCGTGGGAGGATCGCGTGATGACGCACGCCGCACAACCTCTCAAAACGGCGGTGACAACGGCATGGCCGGACGATTCTGGATCTCACCGGCCCCGGCGGGCGCGCATTTGCGTTGTTGACGCGACATCTTCGGGAAAGCGCGCGCGACTTAACGCGCGAAGACGTTGCCACGCCCGGTGGGGCTGGTCGGACGGCCCTAGCACTTGTGGCCCGCAGCCGGCAGCGGCGGCCGCCCTTTGGTGTCTTCGGTTGTGCGGAGATCAATAGGGCGCCAGTTTTTTGGACCCGTCGCCATAGCAACACCGCACAACCACGCCAGCACGTAACAGACCCAAATGGGCGTCAAAGCCGGCATTACGTCACCTTCGGACGGTTGTAGCAGACGTCGAAGAGTTATGTCTGAATTCGGGGCGTCACATTGGGAGAGAGTCGCTCCAGGTGTGCATGCGCATAACGGTCCTCCAGGTCACACAGAACGTCACACAAAAGGTCATGGCTCTTAAACCGTCAGAGACTTGTCACCGCCCGCAGGCTGTTCAAGACGAAAACATCACGCGTGCAGAGCCAACGTGGATGTTGTGCAACTTTCAAGGAACAACACAAAACTGTGCTAACAGATCCTTCTACGGTCAGGACTTGACTGTTGTCGGGGAGTGTATCGACTTGGCTAAAACGTGGATCGGTAAGTCTTTTAGACAAGAACGCGTTCCCGGCATTAGGCCCTGATTGACAATCAAAGGTCAGAGGGAGGAAATCATCGTGCAATCGTGACGATCGTTCGATTATGTACTAAAAAGCGGCCTCAGTGACATGGGCGATAGCACACTGAGCAAACGTGATATAGGCGATAACACGCTGAGTACCCCTATCACGGTCGCAGCGGCACTGCACTGGCAGCAACAATGCGCCAGGTCACGATCAAAACAGCGATCTGATCACAAAGTCGGGTTTATTTTAAAATTCCTAACCTAGAATAATGCACACAAATAGCAGCGCGTTGGATAGTAATGCTCTTTTTAATTTACGACAAAATCTTTCTGGAAGGCATGATCTCCAAATCCAAACGTGACATTAAAAAGCGATAGCACCACGGATCAAGACATTCCTTGGGTCTTCTTACTCATGGTGGCTGCGAGAAGAATGCTTGCAACTAAAATTTTAGCAATATATGTCGATGGTGTTAACTGGCAATTTATAAAATGGCTACCAGTAATAAACGTTGAGCTAAAAAAAAATCCATCGAATCCCGGGGAGATTTTGCACCAACGACACTAAAAAGTGGTGCTGAATCAAGTAAATGAGGACAAAAGTTGCACATGCTTGAGCCAACTCCACTTGAGCGTGTTAAGCGTGGTGTTGCGGGCGCCGGGCTGACCGCGGTCAGCTGAGGCCAGGCGCTGAGGCGGCCGGGGCATCTCGTCTGCGTGCTGTGGGTGTCCAGCCACCGCCCAGCGGGGTCGCAACTTCCACGCCACAAGGGCGGACTCGGGTGACCGGGGAAAGAGGTGGTCCAGTGCACCAGTACGCGCCTTCAGCTCGGTGGCGTGACGCTGTTCGGACGATACGATCCTCTATGGCCGGTGCCTCGCATGCGCGTCGACTCTGTCGATCTGTGCGTATGCAGGCAATCTAAGTTCCTGATTCAGCAGTGCTTTAAAGTTGTTCGAGGGCGCAATCCCATGGATCATGATGAAAGGAGAGTTCTCCGAGTTTATTGAACAAATGAAGGTGCCATCAAAACTACATCTGACAGCTTTAAAACGTTTTTGTGGCACGTCAAGGTAATTGTAGTTATTCGGCAACAAATTGGAACCAGGTCTGACGTAGTTACTTAGACCTACGTACGCGGCGAGACTTTTATACTACTACAGCCTATCTACTAAAATGACTGAAAATGACAATTACCTGAACCAAAGCTAATCTAACCCTAAACCCAACCTTATAGCCAGATACAGTCGGATTCCTCTCATGACAAGCGAAATGCCCGGCTTTGTTACGCACCTCCAGCTCAGTAGCGGGCAGAAGGGACACAGCGTAACCAGGGTAGGGTGTTCGCATAACTTGGCCGGCGCGTAACTTGTGAGAGGGGAGTTCAAAATGGCTAAAAATCGTAGGTTGTAAAACCTCACGATCTGCAACAGATAACGCCAATTTAAGACGAGAACTGTTGCAAGAGCAGGTGCAGTCTGAAAACATTACTTTGTCTACAAGGAAGAGGCCTTTTTTAAATCAACCGAGGTCACGGACCACTGTTGCCTTACGCAGACTTTCTTGTATTGTGCTACATCTGAAATATTTCACGTCGTAGAATCTGAACTTGGGGAGCATTTTTTAGTTTGGTATGCCCTATCAAAAACTTCCACGGCACCCAGGCGTGCCGCCAAACTTGGCTAACCAGACATAAATTCGCTACAAATTATGTTTGGTATACCACTGAGCTTAGAACATGTTGTCGTAAAACTTTGCATAACTCTCTAGCGGTCATCCAATGTCTCAACACATTCAGGTTTTCGCTCTGCTCCTGTTCAAACGTACATTTAACCTTTCTCCCAAAACTCGGGGCCTCGACCTAGAAGGTTAGTGAATTAATCATGAGACCCTTAAAGCTGACTTCCAGTGATACTCCTTCATGGCAAGCAATTCACTGATTTTTGTTTTATGGCTCCAACTGAGAATACCGACCAACACCAGTACCGGATGTTATTACCCCGAGTTTTTCCACTCATTTCATCCTTTTCCCGGGTTTTCTGTTCCCCGCACGACAAAATAGTTCCAAGCAATCGGACTCGCGCATGAAACAGCCTACGGAGAAATGACATGGCCCTTTTTGGACGTCCCACATAAGTATTGGCCGTTTTGAAGACAATCTGGCCTACTGTGCAGCACGACCACTGGAGGCCAGCAGCTCATTGCACAGACCGTGACGATCTCGGCCAATAACAGATGGGAGCCGCCGTCATACATCGCCTCAAGGCTGCCAGCAGCCGGACCACCGACAAGAACTGTGCAGCCAGCTGCAGGAGACGCGGCCACATTCCAGTACAGCCAAACAGCGACTCCTCAAAGCCAGCCGCCACGTCCACGGCTCGCTCCATCGACCACCGCGCCGTCCGAGCAGACGGCGGTGGCGACGCGTGGGCCGCCAGCCCACCGTGCTGATCGGTCACGAGACATCGGCCGGACCCGACAGGCAATAGGGGAGCCGCAGGACGGGTGACGCAAGACACCCGGCGATGACAAGGCGCCTCGGCCGGGCCGCCGTCACAAACACAGCTGGCCGCCACGGCGCGTCGAACTCACTAGCTGATTTGGCAGAAAGGGCTCTGTAGATTTCCCCACGCCGCTGCCCTCTTCGTTACAAGACACAGTTCTGGCGGCATGGGGGGGCATCAAACCCAGTGCTGCCGCGCTGCCCCCACGTGGACGCTGTAGTGGGGCATGCTCATGCTGAAACAGAGGAGAGCCGGGTCAGACTGGGCCCACCAGGCGGCCCACCACATCCGCTGAGGCAGCTGGCCGACACAGCACTGCTGGTGATCAGATATGGCTGGCGATAATCTGGACACGACCTTAATTCCCTGATTTACCAAGAGACTCCCATCGACACATATAAACGCACATCGATTAGCTAGACACAGAACTGTATACGGTCATACGCCTCTGCCAATGGCCACGAGGAGTCCCTGGGGGCATCTCTGCCAACCTGGCCGAGCACGCGGTGCATTTCCGTGATCAATTATTGACCACTACCAAGCCCGTGGCGTGCACAGAGCCCAGGGCACGTCTTGTACTGCCTTATGTAAGCGCAGGGCTAGCGATACCGAGTCAGGCAGCCTGCAGACCGTCGCAATATGGTGCCCGCGCGGCCAGTGGACCCGAGCGCCGGGGGGGAGGGGATCTCCGCCGGATTATTCGCCGGCTGGCGGCCGGACCCGCCGAACACGAGCCGCCCACACCATGCTCACGTGACCCGGGCGAACCAGATGCGCGGCAACGGCCTTTGCGGAGGGGCCTGCGGCCCCCACCGGCAGCTAGCGACAGAGCAAGGTAGTGGCTCGACACGCCAGAAACGTTTCAACATTCGGTCAATGGCGTGCCAAGCATGTCGATTCACACTATAACACCCCCGGTTTAAGGCTTGCTGCCTGTTGCCATTCACTCGCTCAAAATCGGTCACTCAGCAACGGGCAGGATGGCGGATAAACCCGCGTGTAATCGCCTCAGGCTTGACAAGTGGGTCGCACAGGTCAAATGTCCGAGTTCGAGGTCAAAGGGCAACGGATCAGCGCCCGCGAATCGCGTGCGGAGGCCACGGGGGAGCCGGGATTCTGGTGGCGTGACTTTACATTTACACCCTGGACACCCAACCGGATGAATTATGGACCGCTGCACGCCAGACCCATGCAGCGAGGGCCGGAACGGCGCGCCCTCATCGCAGTGCCATGGTCCGAGGAGGTGGCGACCGTGCCCCGGCGCGTCGGTCAGCGGTGGCCGTCGGGCGTCAGGTGCGCCGGCGGCCGCCGCTGACCGGTCGATACGGGCGGGCGCCGCGCCAGCCGACACACGCAGCCGTCGACAAATGACCGGCCGCTCGCGCACCGTCGCCCGGGCGACGCTTTCGAAGCACGCCGACGCACGGCGACCCATGTCCAACACGCAGGTCCACGGGCACACTCTGCTGTCAAAAGCAATGCCTTTACTTGGGTCAACGTTCATGACGCAATAACTCATGTGCTATATGTACTGACTTGGAGGAAAACACCACTTAACCATAACTGTGTGCAACAACGAAAGGTTTTTTGCACAACGTTTGTTGTAGTTTGGCGGTTCGGGGGTGGTGGGCATGACACGTTGGTCCAATGTCTTACACCAATAACTCACGAATGGCAGGACCGTACGAACGTTTCAAAATGGCCAGATTTACTTTTGAGGCAAATACTTACCACTAAAGGGAGTGTCACATTTGTATGAGGTTTTGAGCTGAAATAGTCATAATGAAGGCCTTTGATGCAGTTCAGGGTCATGCCCTGTTTAAGACCTATAACCCTCTGGTTCCTGACCTTAAAGGCTTCAAAGATGTGAGAGAGTAATTGCGGGGGAGTATTTCAAGATGAACTTGCAATGCATGACAGTTAAAAAACGTCACTGATATCCTGTCATTCCACCGCCCATGCGCCGGTCAAGGTCAAGAAAAATATAACTGTCATGTCGTTCATATCTCGCGTTGGTGAGCACGTTTCCAGGCATAACGGACGTTAGCTGGCCTCGCTCAATGTTGTGCAAGGTACGATGACGCAATCAAACACCGACGCATTGCGGAGCATATTTACCAAAGAAGGAAATGGTGTTGTCTAGAGCAGCAATTTCCATTAAGTATACAAACAGTTTTAAGTAAACCTTTTCATCTTAATTGACGCTTGGTTCAATGTCTCCAGGTGTGAAACATTCCCTTTAAGCTGTGTCAAGTTTCCTGGCAAGCGATTTCACAGATTCTGATCCCCCGATTCTATCATCCCTGGCGGTCTTGCGGGTCTTAGGCAGGACGTAGCTAAGGGAATGGGACCATGCCCCCGCCCCGAGCAGGATGTTTACGCTAGATACTGGGTAATTTCGCGGAATTCGGTCAAGCTGCACAGGAGTTTGCAAAAGATGGCATTTCCCCGAGCAGAGGAAGACTGCGCTGCGTGCCTGGCCCCTATGCCGTCCATGGGAAGGACCAGTATAATTTGTAATGTCAGGTTATACCACCCCGGGTAACTGACGACGGCGGCACAGGCGCTTTCAATCGCCTCAAAGTAGCCTCGCTCCCCCACACCCGGCGACTCTCTCGGCATCTCCATATTCCAGCTAAATCACGAAAAGGCTGTCTCCAAACGGCACAACTTTCCATATTTTGGGGGCTACGTTCGCCCCGCCCCCCCCCCCCCCCCCACACACACACTCACTAAGGGGCTAACCAACCACAGATGGTAGACAAGTCAGTTCAGACTCAGATGCGGAACACACTTGCCAGGCAGATTCTGAACAGGTATCCGAGCATCATTGCCCTGGACGTAGCGCCTGACCAGTGGTTAAAGGTAAACTAAAGGCTGGCGCTTAAGTCATCCAGCCCCTGCGCAGCTCTGGATGACCTGGACTTCACCGGCCTGTCAACATCACTGAAGGTCCTCATCACCGCCATGTCAACATCACTGAAGGTCCATCACTCCTCAACCTATACCTGCTTGTCAAGCATGTATGCAAACCAGATCGTAATCACTACTATTGAAGGCAGCATCAGGGACTAACGAACACTCACCCGCTAAAAAAAAAAACACACGCGCCAGGTTAAATTCCACTTTCCGTTAGCCCCCGCCTCAGAACAAGAAATGTGAAATGCTGATGTGCCCACTCCAGTTTGGCAAGCAGTGAATTTGTTTTATCCGTGCACATATCACAGCTCAATTGGCGTCTGTCGGTCGAGACGGCAAATGGGCTACGGATTCCACATGACAACCTTTAACGAGTCATGTGTTGCAGCCTCTAGGCCACTGATCCGCCCAGGCATGAGTCAAACAGAAACTGACACGGAGAGCGAAGGCAATCGATCGTGTGCAGAGGCGAAGGAAAATTCTATCAACTTGAGGGAGGACAGCATCGCCATTTTAAATTACTTCTTTTCAGTCAATACTCAAATAGGCAACATTAAATTGTCAGTTCGTTGGGGCCTCAGTCATCTGACCCCCTCTCTTCACGCGCCACTGACTCAGTCCCACAGACAGGCATGCACGCAGAGCGGCAGAGACATGTCGAGGACGCGGAGTGTGGTGCGGGAGAACTGCGAAGGTCATCACACCGTAGGGCACCGCCGCCACCTGACCCGCATGAGCGCCACGTCACGGCGGGTGGCGAACGGCGGCGAGTGAGGCGCAAGGCCCGTATCCAGGAGGGCCGCTCCGGCCTCGTCTCCAGGGCGACCGACGCCCCCCCCCCCACCCCCCCCCCCCCACTGCCCAGTCAGCTTGCCGGCCACCGACGTGGGCGAGCGCCCAATCGATGACCCTGGTGCGGGGAAGCCCCGGCAGGAGCACGATCGAGGCGATCGAGCCACTCCGCCCGCCATCGCGCCGGTGCCCAGCGCAGGGCCCGATCCACCGGTGACCCGGCACGTCGTCGTCTGCACGCTACCGACCAATCACGGCGACCCGTACACGCCATCAATCAATCATGGCGACCCGTACACGCCACCGACCAATCACGGCGACCCGTACACGTCACCGACTAATCACGGCGACTCGCACGCGCCATCGACCAATCACGGCGACCCGTACACGCCACCGACCAATCACGATGACCCGTAAGCACCACCCGAGCGATGTACGCCAATGTGCGACGGCACCGAAAAATCGTAGTCTTTACGTGTGTAAGCGATTGAATCGCACCTGAATGTCATCGATTGGGTCAGAATGGGTCATTATCTACCAAATCGCAAACGTAAGTCACCCAATAAGTCATGGTAATGCTGTAAAATTATTCGATCACACAGAGAAAGCTCCGGCTGGCCACAAAACCCATTAGACCAGTTGGACCAAACAGTTACCGCAGCGCTTTGCAAACCTCACCTCCTTTCAAAAATCAGCTAAGAGTAAATTTTCCCAACCCGCAAAGCCAATCATGGTACAGCCGGGCTCCAGAGGTAGCATTTATTTGCGCATGTGCTGTAAATGCATCGTATTTAACGCGGCACCTCCGAGATACGCGTGCCGTAATGTGCAGTATGTGCCATATGTGCTGAAATCCTGTAACGTAGTCACTAACATGGGGCATCTTCGTCTTCAAACGAGCCGCGGCGATCACAACTGAGCTCAGAGAGCCCAATTAGAAGACGTGATTAAAGGAAGCATATCCCAGCCCCATACGCAAAATACAGCCATCATTTCAACCGGCGGTGTCATGCGTGACCGGCGTGACTGGGGCCCGGATGACCTCTATAGGCATTCCAGATGACCTCTCTAGGCATTGTGATATAACTCTTGACGACCAATGCGACGCACTCAACAGCTCCCGTCATTAAGCGTCAAAATCTAACTCGATGTCAGCGAGGTGGGGTGGGGGCGGTGAAACCCTCGACAGGGAGTCGGACAAACCCTCACA
The DNA here is from genome assembly GCF_011947565.3 of Pollicipes pollicipes. Lineage (NCBI taxonomy): Eukaryota > Metazoa > Arthropoda > Thecostraca > Pollicipedomorpha > Pollicipedidae > Pollicipes > Pollicipes pollicipes. The sequence goes on along the minus strand of NW_023596225.1, from coordinate 24,941,932 downwards.
ACTTACGGCTGCGAAGCGCACGTCCTCCCAAGTGAGCTAACTCACTCCCACTTCCAGGTGCCTTGACACCTTAGGAGGCGAGCTCAGGTGTCATGGGCCGGAGTTCTGGTCTGCCGATTATTTACGACGGCGGAGGGCATGACGAAGCCTGATTAAACGAACGGCAACCTTTAGGCGAACCGCCGCCACCGTGTGCGACGTTGGCAGCGGCCTGGCCAGAGGACAAAGGACCGCGTGATGACCTCTAGTCGCCCCGCGACCCGAATTGGCAGCGGTCGGTCAGGCGGCCGCTGCTCCAGCGACGCCGCGCGGTCCGCATTCGTCGTTGGCAGCCATTCTGGCCTGCCCGACTCGAGTCACATTGCGTCGCTCCCGCGTACTCGCGCGCGCGGACAGCGGTCAGCCCCGGAGCGCCGCCAGTCCGGCGGCCAGCCTGGGCGCGTCCGCCGGCCGCGCGGCCACGGCCAGCCAGAGCCTGCCCCGCCGCCGGCCACGGCCCCGCCGAGCGCGGAACGCACGGCCGCGCCATGCGGCGGAGCAGGCGCCGGCTCATCGCCACCGCTCTCCCGACGACCACTGGTCACCGGTCACTGCCGCACCCACGGGCATCGACGCACGGCTCACACGAAGTGACTCAATATTGGATCCAATATATGCACCCTCACTGTTGGAGACGGCGCAAAATGACCTTAGAAGTCGCCGCGTCCTTGAGCCCCAATCAACAACACCAATTGTCAATATCGGAGACGACTATGTACATATATATATTACGCAGGCCATTTGTACACTGTCAGTAGGTCACGCCATAAACGCTGAGCCACTTACTTGATGTAACTGCTTCTGCTTTTTCGTATGTTACCATTCTCGTCGTAAAAAACGACATTGGGTTCAACATCCATCTTGACGAATCTTTGCATACGACTGCACGTAGCACATGGGGTTCAGTTACAACCATCCATAAAATGCCACTTCAAAATTAACACATCAACCAGCCATGTCAACGAAAAACTAAGGCCACTTTCAGCCAAAAAGCTGTTACATATTTCCCATACGATTTGGCAATACTCTTTTAGTGCAATAGGTGCAAACCCCCACTGTTTGTACCAATTACAATAGACATGCCCCAGCCCCCACCGCGTGCCCTGCTTTCGGTCGTTACGTTATGGTCCAAAGCACTGCAGCAACGAAGACACCTATTGGTAGCCCCTCGCTGGCCATGAGGTACGTGTTAAAGAAAGTTGAGAACAAAATCGAGCGCGTAATAGAAGAACGAGAAATAGAAACAAATACCGCCAATCGGACTACAAAAGTAGATTATAATGCAGATACATCCGGCTTGGCCGCGTCCAGTCGAGTCGGACCCATTTTGCACTGCTTACGTTACGCCAGGACTCGCCGCGCTCACACACAGAGGAAACCCACAGCCAGCCGCGCCAGCCATGACAGTGACGCGAACACCCGGCCACGCTGGATCAGCTGTGCATATGCCTGCACTGCATGGGCCACTATCACCCTTCTGTATCAGGTGACCAGCGAGGATGCCAGGCGAAAGGCGTTCCCCACTGCCTATGAAATAATCCCAGGCGATCAATTTAGAAGAGCCAAAAGCCGTCTGGTCCCCTCGCCACCCCCTCCCCACCAACACAACGCCCCCGGCCAGCGCGTGCGTGGCACGCCGGGGGCCGCCAGCCACGCGGACTTTGCCCCGGCGGCGCCGGCGGCCGCGACCTCCCCACTCACAGCCGGCTCGGCACAACACTGAAGTCAGACGCCGCCAGCGCCGACGGCCGGCCGGCCGGCCGGCCGCCCGGCAACGGCCGCGGCCAGCTGACCTTGGGGGTCAGGGCCGACGACCACGGCCGCGCCGCCGGCTATTTCAGGCCGGGTCACGTGGTCCGCGGTACGCATCAGGCGCTCAGCTGACCGGTCACTGTGCGATGTGCCGCACAGCTGACTGGAATCTGTTCCAAATCCGAACCAAAGCGAATGGAGTCGAATCCGAATCCGATGCAAAAAGACTGTTGACAATTGAAATCGGGTTTGAGTCTGGATCCAGCCGTCAGAATTGCCCAATCTCATTCCAAATTTGAATGAGCTTTTATGTTTGCCAGACAGACAGGTAGCAATTAGCCAAGGTAACTTGGTATCAAAGTTATATGAGTAAATAACACACGTGTGTGTACGCGTGCACGCGTAGAGGAAAACTTCAATAGGTGCCGCACGAACCAGTTCTGATGCTCTGGAAAACTCGCATGTGCGTCAATTCCCAATTCGACTTAGCCAAGCAACAAACGCGATGAATCCGAATACGAGTTCAGATCTGATCAAAATGTAACCCATTCCTGGATCACAGCCCGTTACGCTGGATTCGATCTGGATTCCGCTCGTCAAGCACAAATCTGAGGTCCACACTCGCTGGCAGAGGGCACATGTCCAGGCACTGAGTAGTCTGGGGAGACGAATTTGGGACGAGTCTCACTTATGACACATGGAATCTATCGCCACTGCAAGGTGATTCTGGTTGGTGATTTGGGCTTCCCAATGTCACGACAACCCGGTCAGGTACCGCATACGAACGTGCTGACAATACAACTGCTAAAAAGAGCGGTCAGTGTAATTTCCATTCATGGGCGCAATCGGCTTGCTATAGACAATTCCATCGGCTTTCGAGGTTTCGAGGTTTCCGGACTTTCGGAGCACGAGCAAGAAAAGGACTACGAGGAAAGCGAAGGGAGGACAGAAAAGGCCACCTGCCGTCTCCATGAAAGTCGTGCTTGAGCAAAATGTGACCCAGGCTACAACGAACTTTGCAACCTTCAATTGCATCCTATTACGCGATTGTTCGCTCGCTAGAGTGGGCCAGATGGCGTCATGTCCGTTTCAGCAAAAACCTCGCAGCGCGTGAACATTTTGAATGCATCGCGTGGGGAAGGAAACGATTTATTTCGCTCGAAACCTTCGGGCCAGGGAAGACCACAGTGAATGGAATGTAAAGAAACTTTGAAAAAACGCGCAAATCATGGCGAACGCATTTCTAAATTGGATCGCTTTTGGTCAAAGAACAGTAGCCACTCTCAGGACCAGGCCGGAATACCACAAGCACGGCGTGGGCACAAATGTTTGCGGAGTCCTTGAGGATATCATCTGATAGAAGCTGTTGTTCATGTACCTAATCTAAATTTTAGATCCCCTGGTCTCACCAATCTCATTTCACAGTGACCATTTTCAGGTTCAATTAATCTAGATCTCATCGTTTTACTCATGGTACCTCTCATCCAAATATGGTGATTTTTGTTTGGTACTGCTGTACCTAGGAATATGTATGGTTGTGTCAGGCTTACTGCTGTATAGCCGCGCTGCCTGCCACTGTCAACATGGCACTGATCATTCAGCTAGGACCTTAATTGTACACTTAAAACTGGATGGAGCGATTTCGTGACATTTTCGAACCACACCCTTCATCGATTTCTTGACATTTTCTAAGAACGCCTCTGATAGCATCAGAATGACTTTTAACTTGACTACTGCTCACACTTCCAAGCCAAGCTCAATGGAAAAACCCTCATCAGGAAGCCAATCATCAATTGATGTACACCTTTCTAATTGTATATAATTCACACAAGCATGAATTTTTGATATGTTGTGGTAAGGTCAGAAACTTTCCTCAATACTTAATTACCATAATAAAATAAGTCTACATGTATGCTAACTTCCCCTGACTGACATGATCTGCTGCCTGTGGCAGATGCCTCTGTACAGTGGACATCACATGATTCCAGTGGGCAGGATGACTGTTAAAGGGCAGCTTGGACTGTACTAAGCATTACAACATGTTTATGGGAGTGTCCCATCTTTGGGGCCTATTTCAAAAACACACTCTAGTGAGCCCTCAGGGTCAGTTATGTCTAGTAATAGCACTGGGTAGTCATTGCTGATTGCAGCACTGTCAAGACATAATAAGGATATGAATTTTAATTATTTATAGTTCAAATTACACTGTCAATGCTTCATAACAGCATTATGCTTCTTCTCTGCAGTCACCATCACCATTGTCATGACACCTGCCACACACACCTCTACTGGTGTGAATAAAAGAATGTTTGTGATTGGCCTACGGAGCAGCAAGAGCCTGCTACTGAAAGGTGCACTGGTTAAGTTTGAATCAGTGCATTGCTATGGACCATGTAATGCTCCCACCCCCAAGCCAAAGCACCCCTCAAAAAGAGCAGCTTTTGAAAATGTCACAGGAGAAATCAAACTATAGTAACACATTTCATTCAATTCAAAGACTAATAGCTCCATGCTTCCATATTGTTCTGTCTAGATGAAATGTTGCAGCTATTATAGCATTTATAACACTTTTTTGAAAACTTAGCAAGTTGCAAACATTACAGAACACAAAAGTTGGAAAACCCAAGGCAAATGAAATGCATTATGTTCATTGTGGTAAGCAAGGGGTTCAAGGGGATTTCTGTCACAGATGCAGCTACTCCAAATCAAAATTCTGATCTATTCAGAGGGATTTCCAGAAGACTGGTGTTGCTGATAAAATTGCATGCATCTGATCTAACCATAAGTGAATATTACAAAAGAGTAGGATACTCACTATAAGCACATTCTGCAAATCCACAACAAATTCTGCTGTTGTCCCAGAATTGAATGGTCTGATGGTGGAATCATGGCTCACACAAGAATGGCTGGGTGTGGCCTGGGATCCAAGGAGCCCATCCAGTCAAAAGGGTTGACTTTTTAAAATATACTCAAAGAGCATACTATTTGTTCTTTGTCTGGAGAATGACAGGTGGTAACACTGACTGCATACTCTAGACATTATGCTTTGTTATGATGCTGCACTTTCAATGCTCAGTTTATCTGTTTTAAAAGTCTGAATGCCACCTAAAATTATCATAGTATGTGAAAACAATTCTTGATTCACAAAAAAGACAGCTTAACTTGACAGTATTGAAATTAATGCCATACTCAACACATCTCAGTGTGTTGATTTACAGGTTTGACCATCTTTTTCCCACTTTCTTTTCTTTTAAGCAGCTTTACATCTCAAGGCAGCCAATACATTTTAGACATCCCTAAGACACTTACCCAACACTGTCTAACAGTGCTGCATTAAATTGGAATGCCACTGCACATATTGCAGCTTGCAATATTATGCCACACATGCAGTGTAGCAGTGGTTACATCACTGCAACCACCCCAGTGCATGCACACTGTAAATTTGAGTGGTCAACACAAGTCCCATCCCAACTTTGGCAGTTACCATGAACACAGCAGTTAGAAAGCCATTGGTTCAAGGAATCACAATGTTGTAAAGGCATTTTCAAATGACAAAAAATACCCCATGTTTCTTCTAGGCAAAACCATTTCAAAATTCAGTGAAATTTAGCCTGGCTAGACTTTGATGCATGTGAGCCAAGTCAACTGCACCCATTTATCAATCCAGTGCAGTGGATAATTTACTTGCACCAACATGTGGGCACGTTGTACAATATGGGCATCAGAAATTGTGGCATGGCTTAGACTTACCTGACAGCATAAAGATGTGGATTCACAGGTGCACCCTTCTATTCTGCAGTTACCATCTAAATCTAACATTTTTTTATTTTGTGCTGACAAGTGATCCTTTGGTCAGAGATGAGATGAGGTTCAAAACCAGTGACAAAAGAAGTGATATTTGGGGTGGACAATGCAGCGTCTAACCCAAACCGCAACAAATGGATCCTACACTGAAGAACATTGCATTTTGTCTACATTTGTCCATGTATTATCCCGGGTATCTATAAGAGAATCTCAGCACAAATCTTCATGCCACAAATCTGGGCATTCAGATAGGCTCACAGTTGCAAGCAAATGCAGTGTATAGAGCTAATGTGCCAAGAAACCATAACATTGTGAAGGTTGTTTCAGGCAGAAATAATAACAAAACTTCTTGGGTGAAACTAATACACAAAATTAAAGCAATCCGGCCCAATGCTAATACGGTGCAAGGCATTAGGCTTGTGCATGCACCAGGTTCAGCACACTGACGCATCCAAGTGTGCACACTGATGCACACTGATGTGTAAGCAGCATTAGCAAGATTTTTTTGCACACTGTCATCCGACTACATCGCACCATTCATCAGCAGATAAAATACTCATCGATCTTCCTGAAATATCGCGACGGCAACGACCACGGCGATATCCAGAAAACATCGATTTTTAACGTCTTACTAGCGCCACAAATGACTCCAGATATATATCTTCATGGTGCTCGCAAACACCGGAACATCATAAAGAAAATATCACAAGCTCACGCTTCAACTCTTACCTAAGAGTGGATGATTTGAGTATCGGCATGTTTTTACCGTAGTCTAAGCTTGAGAACTCAGCAGAGGGCGCGACAACGTTCATGCTACGATCCTTCGGTACGAAGTGTCAATGTGTCATGAATGCAAGGCCTTAAATATTTCGAGGGAACAGGCTTCAAATGGAAGTAAAATGCAATCCGAGATAAATGACGTCATGCCTCATAAATGGAATATCGACATTAAGTCGCTCATAAAACGCGTTACATAGGAAGAGGAAAGGCCATCTGACCCTCTTATCCTCATTCTTGCCTCATCCTGAATCCTCGAGACGTCTTGCTCGTCGTGCTGCACGCGTCAGCACGAGTGGGCTGAGATGCCCCTAGAGGAAGATCCCGCACAGGTGCCCGGCGCATAGTTCGCAGAGGGGTTCCTGCGCGGGCCAGGGCTCGGCGGTTATCCCCCTCCCCGGCGCATATAGCCTTGCCCACCGTTATCCATTCTCCTTCATTCTATAGCCCTGAAATGATGTTTCACGATCGAAAGGACTCTGATCCAAATAACCAGTGGGAAATGCAATTTTCAGGGTTGTTTTATGGACCCTGGACGCATGTCAAGCGCAAGCGGTTCGTGTGGTAAAAGCGTGTTGCGTTGCTCAGGGCGTTATATACAAAAATATAATCATAAATATGGACACAACACCAAAGCTGCCTCTCAACAATGGTCTTAAACACAAACGGCGGATAGATGACGCTACTGCATACCCTTTGCAGCTGAGTCCTAGGCCTTTTTTGTTTAAATTTGCTGAAATTTGCTTCATTTTATGCACCAATAACGTTCCCGGGCTGAGACGGAACAAACTGGCGCATTTTCTCCCGCATAGAACCTCTTTGCACAATATATTGAATAGCTTCGCAGGAGAACAGCTAGGGTGTTCACAAACTTGATATTTGGTCCCTCCCCGACGATAATTCATTATGTGTGCCAAGAGGTGTAGTTTTGCAATATGGGTTAGGATTAGGTGGCTAAGCGGTGAAAATGATATGGTCTTTCCCAAAATACACAAAAACAGGGCTAACGCCTGTTTTGGCTCAGTTTTCCCTCAAAGTGTGAGGAAGAGGGCTGGAATTTTTAGGTTTCAGTCCGTCAACGGAAACGGAATCTTCACTTCCGTGTGTCTGTTTCCACGCCGCAGTAGCGTAGACAGGGGCGGATCCAGGATTTCGTCAATAGGGGGGGGGGGGGGGCACGCAACAGTGTGGGACCCACTGGAGTCTGCGGCCGCCTCCAAAAAACATATTTGCATTTCGTTTATAATATTTTAAGACATATATATATATATATATATATATATATATATATATATATATATATATGTGTGTGTGTGTGTGTGTGTGTATCTAACTATCCATCTAAATCTATGTATATCTATATGTGTGTGTGTGTGTGTATGTGTGTGTGTGTGTGTGTGTGTGTGTGTGTGTGTGTGTGTGTGTGTGTGTGTGTGTGTGTGTGTGTGTGTGTGTGTGTGTATGTGTGTGTGTGCGTGTGTGGGGGTGCTTACTTTTTTATGCATTTCATGAATACGGAAATCCATCTTACTGGGCGGAGCCCTATAAAGCATGCGATGCAATCAGCTCAATCAATCATTTTTTTATTGTTCACTCAATCAGTGAACAATAAACTTAGTTTACTTATAAACTCTTTATGTTTGCTATCAGTAGCTCTTGGTTTTCTGTAGGCCCAAAGCCCTTCAATTTTGTTGTGCTTTTGTTGTAAGAAAACTTTGTTGTGCTTCTTTGTTGTGCTTTTGTTGTAAGAAAACCACTCCGTCCGGCCGGTTGTGGGACCCTTCGGAGCCTTTAGGTCCCCTCGGCATGGACCATGGGGCATGGTTCCGCGTTTCCCCCCCCCCCCCCCGCCCCCTCTGCGTCCACCACCGGCCCTAGCAGCTGAATATATGGGCCCCGTCAAACACACAAAGTCATACATTCAAATAAGAAATACTCACGACGCGAGGTGTAGGGCTCTGAACGATTGCGTGCGCTCAAGCAGGTTAATGTATAGGGCCCCGTTAAGAGCGTGAGGCCCTCCATTCAAATAGAAAGCACCCAAGACCCAATGTAGAGGGCCCCCGAATGATCGAATGTGCCCGAGGAGGTTAACAGATAAGGTTCCCAAAAAGAGCGTAGAGCC
>NW_023596225.1:24835935-24928435 GCF_011947565.3 Pollicipes pollicipes | reverse complement strand
ATCGAGCTGTTTGCCCAGAGTGCTTTGATGACGCTGGTTGTGTGAGGAAGACCTGCACTCCAGTCTACCAAGCTACAAGGTGTCGACATCTTTTGGTAAGACTATCAGCTAAAGAGAAAATGTTGCTGTCGCGCCAAGGCGTGGAATCGTCCGACGCAGCTGTCGACGAGCTGAAGTGAGAGGAGCTCATCTCCCGCTCACTGTGAAGGGAGCTGCACCGTTCTCCGTACGTTCATTGGTTGGAGAATAGATCAGCGCACACGGAGCGGTGTGAACGCTCCGCGTCATCGCCGGCGTCGTCTCGACGCGGTCCCGACCTCGCCACACCGAGGGACCACCGGCGCCACGAGCGTTACGGTTCGCGGTCGCCTAACCGCGCGGCAGACAGCGCTGGTCGCGGGGCTGGGCGGCCGCCGGAGCGGTCGGCTGCCACCTAGCGGAAGTCCCACCAATCACTATTTCCAAGCTGCTGACCAGACGGTGGCGCGTGCCGCGCTGGTCCACCGGGTGGGCGGAGGCGCCCGAGACGCGATGTCGACGGTTCGTCTTCAGATGGCGACGGCGGATGGTCTCCCACATCCACTGCAGAACGTCGGCGGAAGCCCCGATGGAGGTCCCGGCAGCGCTCGGGCACTTAGTCACTGCCCAAACGGGTAAACGGTCAGGCTAGCAAAGGAGTGGCAGTGCTCCCCACGACGCACGTAAATATTAGCGGTTTTTTGGTAGACGATGCGCTCTTGGGTTCTGGCAGTCACGTGCGTCTCATTGATAGCCACGTCTTTGGTGCGATTGCTTCTAACGTCTAGCTCGAGCCGCCTGCCCGATTGCTGTCAGCTTCAGGTCATCACCTAAACGCGTTGGGTATCTGTTCCCTCAACATATCGGTTGCGGGGGGGGGGGGGAGGTGGGGCGGGTGAAGTGAGTGACAACTGTGACTGGGCTCATTGTGGCACATGACCTTTTGCATAATGTGGTTTTGGGAAGGGTTTTCCTTACAGAGAACAACGTAGCGTTGAATTTGCTCCGTAAACACCAGTCGGGAGGCCCGTGTCTGTCTCCAGCAGCCAGCCATGCTTGGCGGTCAAGGCCTTTGACGGGTGTGAGAGAGAGTACTTGTTCGTGGGGACAACGCTCAAGCACGGATGAAATATGCGACTGTGTATGATATGAATGTGTATGTGTAAAATATGTGCATTTCAAAAATTTAAGAAAAGCATTTTGAAAAATATTTGTAAAATAGGAAATATGCAACAATATGATAACATCGTTTACGCCAACAGAGATCCCAACGTGCATTCGTAGCCGATCGGATCGCCTGATCACCGTGCACACGTGACGCGTCAGTGGCTGTGCAGAGCGGATTTAGCTTGTTGAAGTACGTCGTCCCGAGTCTGCTTGGAAATCGCCGTTGACGTCACAGCAGAAGTGAACGCGGTCAGCTGACGACGGCCGGTGTCCTGGAAAAACACCAATGAGGTGTCATCAGAATTTGTAGCTGGCTCCCCTACCACTGGCTTTCAGCAAGACAAACTGGCGTCGTTGCTCAGATCATTTCAGGAGGTTTTTTTCCTGCGACTTTGCAGACATGGGCCGAAAAACGGTGGCGATATAAACCCGGTATTGAACGTCTCCTCAGCGACCCACCATTAGACGGGGGGGGGGGGGAGGGGCAGGTTTTACCCTCCACTTATCTCAAGAACGGCCGGCCCGAATGAAAAAAATCAAATCTTAATCGATAGCGATGTGGCGTAAGGTCTATCATCACACAACAAGCTTAAGCTTAAGTGTGTATCAGGGTCACAGGTCCAGGTCGAATTCTAAAAATCTTACTTTGGAATAGATGACCACACCCACAACATTTCATTCAGAAGCATATTTCATTATGTGAAATCACTACGCACTGATCAAGCAGGCCACATAGGAAGGCATCCAATGCTGTTCGCGCCGTACCAGGCCAAGAGCCAAGGTGATGTGCCGTGCAAATAAAATATAAAACCCTGGTCTATGTGTCTATTTTATCCGTTTATTTCCGTCATATTTGAACCATTTAAATGCGAAGTGGAGGAGCTTGCCCGCAATTTCGGGTATCAGGCAAGTGAGTTAGAGTTGTTACTTATTCATAAACCATCTAAGGTCAAGGTCAAATGGGTGCCATCGGCGGTGAATAAGCGCTTGGATCGACTTTTGCGTTGTTTTCGACGGTTTAGTCCTGCCGGCGGCGCAGACTGATGCCCTTCAACCCCGCCGCCAGTCGCGTGCTCATCGGTCCGCGTGCGGAACTGATAAACGGCTTCCGCCGCCCCGTCACCGTGCCGCGGCGGCAGACCTGAGCCAGACCACCCGCCGTCGCGGGCCTGGGCCCATCTGAGCTCGAGCAATATGCGTTGCGGTGCATTTCAAGCCATGACTCAGTCATTGTTACAGATAATTAATTGCTTGAAACTTGGTACAGGCATCCTTCACAGCCGTAACAAGGACGTGTTTTTTTCACGTTCCCAGGCTTTTGCGTCCGAGACCAAAAACATTGAGTAACTTACTTCTAACAAATATTTTTGTCATTTGAGCCTATCTTTCAACGTGCAATATTGACACCCCGAAATGACAAGACATATGAATGAGGGACTAATTGGCTCACATTTTTCACTTACATATGCGAAGTATCTTCTTTCGTTCGGCTTGCATGTTGATTTATCTACGGCTGTGTTTTTTTGTTTGCTTTTCCTTTTTGTAAAAGAAGTCAACAAACAGGACGTCGCTCTGACGTCACTCACGCTTGATTTATTATGGTCTCATTATTGTTGTTTTGACAAAAGGCGTAGAACTCATCAAGTGATAGTCACTGCAAATCCGCAGCGATATCTCCGAACGTTTTTGAATTTTTGCGGATATTGGATAGAGGGCTGATTTGATCCCCTCTTCCAAGTCAATGTCGGGTAAGCTTAGAGCTGCAAGAGCGAGCACACCCTCGGTTAGGAGCGGACCAGGGGGAAAAAGCACGGGGTCATTGTCCTCCCTTGGGCCACGAAGCGGCCCATAGGCTCCGAAGGGGGCCATAGTCGGTTGAACACACAGTTTGCGAGGTCTCAAGCTGCTTACGCTGTCCAGGGGCCCTACGCTGTTTCCGGGGGCGCTATATGTCCACTTGCGTGGTCAACCTGGTCGTTAAGGAGCCTTCTACGTTGCCTTTGATTTCTTTGCATTTGCTCGGAGGGCCCTGCACTGTTGCTGGGGCCCTTCCTGCTAGCGTGCCGGGACACTCTTGGTCAATCAGGGATCTCCCACGGATTCTTTCAATTCACCCGAAACGCTTTTCACGCTAAGCCCTTACTGGTTGCTCTTGGTTGCTCAGGGGTCCCGCACGTTGGTCACTGCAAATCTACCGGCACATTCGCGATATGCTCATAGACCCTCTACATTGGCCTAGGGCCCTTCTAATGCTCTGTCACTTGCTTGGGGCCCTACGCTTTTGTCAAGGGTCCATCTGTTAACCTACTTGGGCTCACTCGACCGCTCGGGGCCCTCCAAATTGGGTATTGGGTACTGTCTATTTGAATGGAGGGCCCTAAGCTCTTGCCGGGCCCTTATCTGTTAACCTGCTCGGATGCACTGGATTGTTCGGGGGTCCTGCACATCGGGTTTTCATATTTGAATGTAGGGCTATTCCCTCCCCCCCCCCCCCTGCCGAGGCCGTCTGATAGCCTGCTCGGACACACTCGGTTGTTCGGGGGCCTTTTACATCGGGTCTTGGGTGCTTCCTATTTGAATGGAAGGCCCAATGCCCTTGACCGTGTCCTGCCTATTAGCCTGCTTCCGCCCACTTGATCGTTTGTGGGCCCTCTACGTTTTCGTGGCTATTTTCTATTTAATTGGAGGACCATACGCACCTGCTGGGTGTCATTTGCTCACCTTCTCGGTCACACTGGATTGTTCGGGGTCCTGCACGTTGGCTCTTGTTATTTAAATGCAGGGCCTTACACGCCTGCCAGAGGCCATCTGATAGCCTGCACGGGTACACTCGATCTTTCGTGGCCCTCCTCACTGGGTCTTGGGTACTTCCTATTGAAATGGAGGGCCCCACGCTGTTGTTGAGGCCCCTTCTGATAAACGACTCTGGCACGCTTGATCGTTTGGGAGTCATCTACAATGAGACTTGAGTACTTCATATTTGAATGGGGAGAACCACGCTCTTGTCCACGTTCTTGTCGGGGCCCCATCTATCAAACTGCTCGGACAAGCAGCGGATCCAGAGGGGGGGGGGGGGAGGAGGACACGGAACCGTGCTCCTCCTTGTGCCCCAGGGGACCCGTGAGCACTAAAAGGGACCATGGCCGGGCAAACGGACGCAGTATTAAAACACAAAGCAAAGCAAAATTGGACGTCTTTTGGCATCCAGACGACCAAGAACAATCACAAGCAAAAATGATGCCAATCAGTAGACAAACTCGTCACGCTGTCCAGAGGCGTTGCCTGTTATGGAGCCCTATGTGTCTACTTGCCGGGTCAACTCGATCGCTAAGGAACCTTTCACGTTGCCCTTGATCTCTTTGCATTTTCTCTTAGGGCCTTACGTTGCTGTTGAACACTTTCTACGAACAGACCTCGGCGCTCTTCATCGATCAGGAGCCCTCCACGTACTCTTCCCATTTGCCCGGAAGGCTTTATACGCCTTTGTTGGGGCCCCATAAGTCGCGGTAAACTCAGCTTCTCAGAGGCCCTTAATGATAGTGTCGGGTTCTTTCCACTTGCTCGGAGGCCCTTGCGCTGTTGCTGGGACCAATAAAAGGTAAGGCACTGAGCCACTCGATGCAAAGAAACAGTCTATATTCATCTGGGGATGTTTCCCATTGATCTCGTTTGTGGAGAACCCCTCACTCCCATCGCGGCCCTTTCCGTTAACCTGCCCGGGCACCCTTGATCGCACAGGACATTCATTCACGCACACTGGTCTTGGGTGCGTACACGAATCACCAGCCCTTTTCCTCAAAGGGCCCTTTGCTCTGGCCGAGCTCCTATATGTCACCCTGTCAGGGCACTCCCGATTGTTCAGAGGCCTGACATTCCGGTCTTGCGTTCTTTTCGCGTGCTCTTGAGGATCCCATACTAATTGATGGAAGCTTCATTGTTGGCCTGCCGCAGGATCCATAATCGCTCAGGTTTCGTCGCTGTTGGTCTTGATGCCTCAGCCTCAGAGCAGTAGTCGGATATGCGCCGATGAATTTTTACGCGCAATGGTTGAAGACAGTTTTACGTGCCGCTAACGTAGTGTATAATAGTTTGGTTAGTTATCGAACTTGCGACAGCTGTTATACTTGTCATCCTATGCGTAACATCATTATCCATTTTATATCATACATTTTAATGCTAGGATATTTAGTAATTCTTCATAACAAACAAAGAGAAAACTCTGCGTTAGTCATCAGCTAGCAGCTGATCACATCGACCAGCCGGCTAGCTGCAAAGATGCTAGCAATCAAGTTCGTGCTTGATTTTAATGGTATTTAGCGGCAAAATTCAGCTTCTTTTGCCAATTTTTCCAACCAAACTTCGTCTCAAAATGATAGACTTTGCCATGATTTGGAGAAAATGAATGAACTCCATGTATATGTATCATGTGTATATTTGGCAACACTTGTTTTCTAGGGATGTACACAGTAAAATGGGCTTCCGTACAGAAACATCACATTAAGAATCTTGAGAGAACTAAAAACTATGATGGTCGGAGTTCTTTTTTTTTGGGGGGGGGGCTAAACTCTATGAGGATTTACAATGTTGCGTGCCCCCGCCCCCCCCCCCCCCCCCCCCCCCCCACCCCTTGACGAAATCCTGGGTCTGCCCCCGGCCTCGTTTAATACTGGTACACCAAATTCCATGGGGCCGTGAAGACGAATTGAGGTCGCAGCTTGATGGCTTACAGGCGTGCGGTACGCTCGAGGAGGGGAACACTTCCATTGAAACTCTCCCATCATTTTGATTCTAAACTGGTATAATGAGTTCGGATTATGCAGGGCATCATATTGACGATTGGGGGTTTTAGTTCCCAGGCAGTTTGTCCTCCTCACAATTGATCAGTTTATCTTTTCTCTGCATGGGTGGAACGTCGCTTCAACACTTTCGCCTTGGAATCTACAGCTTTCAGAGGAGTCGAGCAAATTTGTTGCGTTTTACGCGCTGGGAAAAACGTTCTACCCTCGGCGAATGCTCATTGGGTGCATGCAGTCATCGTACTTCTTGTATTCCGTCATGCAGAGGGTCCTAGGGGACTTCGAGCACGTACTTGTGCACACAGACGACGTCCTGCTCACAAGCCCGAATGTTGGGCAGCATTACTAGCTATTGCGCACAGTATTGGAGAAACTCCGTTGAGCGTAGCTTGAAAGCAGAAAGCGTCTGGATCAAGATACAAGTGGACCCAGAATGGTTGTAAGGCAAGCTGCTAACGTTTGTGATCTTGGTGAGAGGTTCTTGGTTGCAGCCTGGCTACGACAGGCTTGTCTTTGACTTGTTCCCTCACAGGCGATGGCAGTAGCTGGGGAGTAACTGCCCTGTCCCGGGATTGACGTTGCATCTGCTGCGGCATCGCCGCTAATTAACCAGCGCCCGCAGCCATGGAGTCGCGGGCATGGACTACTTTTAGATAGATCCTACGGTCCGGTTTCTCATACCGAGGACACGGCCCCCCTCCGAGTTGACGTAGCAGTCTGAGTCTGACTCCTAGCTCCGATAAATCGGCAAAGGCCTCGGAATGTCTGCGTGCTACAGCGGGCATCCTGTCAGCAAGCGCGTGGTCAAGACCGTTCCGCAGGTATGCCGTAAGTGGAAACTCTGCTATGTATAGTGTACAGTGCATGCTGTCGGCAAGTCAGGGTACGACGTGCGTTGCCCTCGTCAGAGATGATGCCATTTTTTTCGCTCACCTCAGCCGTGTCTGCACCCCACTCAACGGATATGAGTCATCGTGTTATGATGGACATGAATTTATTATCGTGAACGTGGTCATCGCTGACTCTCCAAATCAGATCCAACACACGGATGTCGCGCCCAGCCAGTGCAGTGACCATGACCTGGCAAATTTTACCCTAAACGTAACACGAAGCAGAACAGCAGTATGAAGGTATGCACAGCTATCGCTCATTAACACTGATATGCCGCTACAGAGTTTGACCACTGCCATAACTACAGAAGGATGTGTTCCTAATCGAGTTGTAAAACCTTCAACCATACATAATTTTGCGCTAAATTAGATCAGGCAGCATGCAAATCTCATTTCTGAAATGCCTCGGGTCTGTGTATTCCAGGAATACGATGAAAACCGAACATTTATCTATGCCTCTGTGTATTACGTGATCAATACATTAGAAAATAGGTGATCTTCGGCAATATTACCTCGTAAACGACAACCACACCAAACGGAGCCACGAGCAAATAACCAAAAAGGCCAGACACACTGTCTTTGCTGTGGTATGCAACCAACAATACGTATGACAAAGCTTGCTTTCAAAATACTTCAAAGCATATAGACCGAAACTATTCGTGCAGTTTTACATGTGGTAACGTTAACGTATTATTAACACCACTACCCGGGGCGGGGTAATCACTCCATTTAACACCACACATTAGCGGCATATTTGTAAATTAGGATGGTGGTTTCTACGCTACGATGCAAGTGCGGAAGGAGTGCACACAATACAACGGATCACAAATGGCATACGAGTACGTAATCCGTACATTACTGCAGAACTTTCTTTTTAGAGTACATCAACACGACGCAAGGTTATCAAACATATAAAGGGGCCGGGACATTAGGGAGCCGCCTAAGGGTCGGCAATCCCCAGCCGGGCTTACGTTTTGTTGAGGCGAAGACGCTCAGCGCCCAGCCGTCGGCGCAGGAGGATACGGTCTCCCAACATCGCTGTCCGTCACAATATCCCTGCGACTGTATTTGTCTCCGCCACCATAATTGCTCCTGTATCCCGCGACTGTGGCTGTATATTCCTCTGCCGGGGTCGGCTTTTTTAAGGACTGACTCCTATTGATGTTCCGGGCGCGCGTGTCAGGGACGAGTGACCGGGCCGAATGTGACAAACAAAACCGTTCTCGCACGCCGGAAAAAGCGGTACGTAGCCCGCGGCGGATAGATGCGCCGCGGGCCACATTATATCTAATGTTTATATAAAATAGGCTCGTGATTGCTGATAGAGGAACAAAATTGAGCTCGGCTATGTCTACCTTTCGAAAAAATATTCTGGGAAACCTCCGCGGGAGGCACATTGACCACCCCGTGTGGGCGGTGACTTCACTCAATACATAGATTTTGGAACGCTTGCTGAGCGTGACTTTAGGAGGTAAATCTCATGGAGAGACGGCATGTGGCGGTATTGCGGGAGCCAGGATAGTGAAGTGAGTCGAGGCCAGACAGAGCCTGACCCGTACTTTTACGGCACAGTCTCCGAGTCAAGGACATGTGAGAACTTTGCACCTAGAAAATGGCCATCAATATCGGGACGGTCATCATAAAAGTCAGA
Source organism: Pollicipes pollicipes (assembly GCF_011947565.3). NCBI lineage: Eukaryota > Metazoa > Arthropoda > Thecostraca > Pollicipedomorpha > Pollicipedidae > Pollicipes > Pollicipes pollicipes. Next base: position 24,919,913 of record NW_023596225.1, on the reverse strand, counting down.
GATCGCGGGCATGACCGAGAATCCCCGCGCATGACTCGCTACAGCCGAGACAATTTCAAGCACTCAAAACAATGTCAGTTTGTTTCAAATGAAGCAGATCGGCTGTCAAGCAACGATGGGATATTGGGTTGGGTGATTTAAAAAAAAAACAAAAAAAAAACAGGAGACCAGTTCACAGCCATTGGAGAAAGGGTGATATTATTTGTTTTCCAGTGTGCATCAGGTATCTAAACGTCTTGGGTAAAATTTAGGATGCGTTGCGTAGAAACATTGTTCGCTCACAGCTCGTTGGATCACCGCCCGCACGAGCATTGTCACTTGGTGCCGGCGTTTTATAGCTTTTGTAATGCAAAACTATGTTACATGGTAATATTTCACAAATTTTTGTTGACGATGTGACGCCAAACGCGTGCGTCAAGTAGTACGGGCAGACCGGGCTATATATATTGCTACCGATAGACCAGACACAGCTGATCCTTAACCCGCACTAGGTGCTTCAACGCACCAAATTACTACTGCCAATTTGTATAGGAACCTGAATAATCAAAAATGCACTAGTGGCATGCCACTTGGTGGACAAACGCTCCATCTAGGTGAGATCCGAATGCCAAATGAGTGACAAGGACCATGCTTTGAGCGATGGGAAGCCTATTTAGATACTCGTAACCTCGGATATTATTCTTGCTATGGAAACTCGATCTATCAAAGATTAAGAACGATCACTGTGCGATGCCGAAGTGATGACCTTTAACCCAGGTCACGAGCACACTGTTCCTAATTGACTTAGACCAGTTTTCTTTTCTGTTCCATCGTACGAATGCGCGTAATCTCGAAAATATATACGTTGTGCATATTCCGCACTTAATTGCATGTCCCGCAGCGCTAAGAACATTCCGACGAAGAGGATATGAAGGGGCCTCGGGACATACCTAGTGATCCACATGTCACAGGGATTTCACATCGTGGCAAGGGGATGCCATGCATCAGCTAATCCCCAGCACAACTTTGCCGTTAAAATCTGAGACATGACGTGGTTTTCGTGCTTAGATTTGTTATTTCTCCCGCAATGTGTTCGAGCAAAGACGGCACTGGAAAGGCCCGCTAGATTAATTTAAAGATTTGTGATCAGATATATCACAAAATGTATTTGGTCCACGACGCAGCCACGGCGGCTCGATCACCGATCACCACAACCTCCGTGACACAGCACAGCATCAGCGCCAAACAACAGACACCAAACGGCACATATACAAACGGAGCAGGGTAATCACAGTTTGTGCGTCGACACAGTGCCATACAACGCAATGCAAGAGCAACCAGCGCAAGCATTCCAATGCAGGAATGCTTTGGCTCTAAGCTTACGACAGTTTTAACCAAACACGAAGGGCATTTAACGCGTAGCCAACGAGGTATTACCAAAAAGGCACTGTCACTGTGATGCCCGTTGTACCATGACAGGCGCAACGAGCATCCGTGAACTTGCAAATATTTCCAGTCTTCGTTTTGGTGCAGAACATTCATGAACCATTCACCGCGCATCCAGTTCAGTGCAAAAAGGGGACTTCGCTCAAACATCTTAAGCTCATTTGATCGCGGAATATGCATCACAAGATAATGCAGACTGTTTGGATAGGCAGCGTGGGAACAATGTGATACTAGCAGCAATAACAAGACAATTTTTTTTTCTTCAAAGAACGGAACCATACTTCTTCCCTCATTCACGCTTCGTCCTGAATCGGCGCAGCGCCCCGTCTATCGGGAGCGAGGTCTATGCATCAGCCACGAGCCGGCTACGACGCGCCTCCTCTGACCCAACATGAGCTCCCGCGGGCGAAAGTGGATCCCTGCGCAGGATAAGGCCCTGTAGCAGAACACTGTGATATGCACGCAGTCTCACTTCACCACTCTACACCGCCTTTAATCATAAAGTTCAGAAGTGATCATTGGTGGCTGAAATGGCCCTAATCTACATGGAAGCAAAAAAGCCATACAGCCATAAACAAACCACTTCGGAAGACTCTCTAATCAAGATAATATCTAGTCCCTCATCAAAATATGAAATATAATGGAAGTCCATTGGTTTAACCAAATACCTGTGCACACAACATGCCTCCATAACGATTTGTACCGAGTAATCATAAGCGCACTTCACAGAACAATACTCAGCAAAGTCGCATCACGGCTTGCCGACCATCCGAGCACCAAGCACGACTCCGCTTGCCCGGTGGTACCGTCCCAGCGACCGGCCCTCGCCGTTGCCGGGCCTGCCGTTCAGCCGGCGCCGCAGAGTCTGTCCTCGAGCGCCGCCAGCAGCTCCTGTACCTGGCTAGCGAGGGTTGCGCCGCCGCCCTCGGCGCACCGCTCCAGCAGCGCCGCCTCCTTGGGGTCCACCAACCAGCCCAGCAGGCCCAGCCGGCCAGGCAGCAGCGCCGCGCGCGGCCACACCAGCTGCCGGCACAAATTGCTGATGTTGTCGCTGACCTGCGGCCGGCAGCGGCCGCGGCGCTGGTCGCACGTGCCACGGCAGTCGAAGAAGTGACAGTCGGCGTCGGCGTGGCAGTCAGTCGCTTGCTGTGTAGCAGCCATCTTGGCAGGCAGGAAGGCAGCATCCAGGTCAATGAAGCGCAGTCGGCCATCTGGGGCCTCACCAAAGTGGCTCCACTTGAGGTCACAGAGGTGCAGGCCACCTGGGAAGGCAGTCACCAGGCGGCGCAGGTACTGTAGGATGCGGCTCACACTGCGGGCTGCATGGCAAATGTCCATGAAGGCAGGCAGCATGTCCAGCAATGGGCTGTCTAGCAGGATCGCCACATGCTGCACGGCATACATGTTGCCACAGGTGCCCAGTAGCTCTGGGAACACGGACAGGTGCCGGTGCAGCTGCATCAACTTGAACTCATCATTGTGAGCAAACCACAGGATTTGCCTCAGTTCTGGCCATTTGGATTCATTGAAGAGATCAGCAATGTCCTGCCAAGGCCATAGCAGGTTCTGCACATCCATACTATCATCATTGCCTATTTCAAAGGCAACAAGACCTTGCAGTACATTTGCAAAAACAGCTTGCTGGTCAGCATGCTTTTCAAAGCTTACAAGTGACTGAATATATTCTTCACTTAAGATGGACAGATTCTTCATCTTCAGAATGGCTTTGCTACCATTCAGAGTGACACTTCTCACCAGGTCCTTTGACCCATGGAAGGGAAAGCAGTCCCCAATGGTTGCATGGCAGATAAGGTAACACATACTTCCAACTGGTTTTTGGCCTTCACATATTGATATTATCTCCTTGTCACCATTGTCCAGCCAACACTTTGATGATCTTGAGGCCATAAAGGCAATGCCTATGCCTATCAGCAGGCAGAAAGTGGTGGTTTGACATGGGTTAATCATTATTTGAATGAGGCATACAGTAACTAAAAACTAGGATGCCACACAAGATGCTTGAGTTGTTCAATTCAGATGAAACAGTGAGGCCCTGGCTTGTGCACTGTTTTTCCTTGCACAAGGAACCTAGTTGATAGTCATGAGGACAGGTGCCAACAGCCCATTATGCAACATTGCAAACTGAAATCTAATTCCTCATCCAAATGAATAATCCTCACATCGACATCCACTCGTGTGCAGATTTCTTACAACGGTTCCAAACCGCAAGGTTCAGTTTCGACGCCATTGAGTTCGATTTCATCGTAGTCGGTCTTCGCGGCGCGAGAGGCATCGATTTTCTCGGCATTATTTGCTGTCTTTAAAATCACTGCGTACTTTCCTTCCCAATTCCAAAAATGGCATGCGCACCTGCCGCCAAGACCCACCTCCCCCATTTCCTGCCGCAACGCGCAACCCACTCCCAACGAATGTCCTCGCAACTGATCAAGTGCGCGATAATCGTAGTAAGAACTTCAAGATTGTCTGTCATGAATTATCAAGAGGTTCGCTATACATTGGTAACCAAAAATAGTTTTGGATAAGCACATGAACTATACATTATTTTAAAAATTGTTTTCGATATAACGTATACTTGTCAAACCAGCAAACACTTCGAACGATATAATTACTTGGGTTAAGTACGTGAACAGGATTTCGAAAACACCGCCTGCAGGATATGAACCCGCTCGATCTCTTTATACTAATTATCTCCTGGGAAGATTCTATGTTGTTTTTATTTAAGATATCCAACGGAAACTTAGTTCGTATCTCGGAATGATCACTAAAAAAATCCCTTTGTAGCCCGGTTGAGCAACTTGCACAAGTAGACACAGAGGTCACTGCTCGCTCCTCTCGTGTGTTTTGCCCGGCAGGGGACCGGGTGGTTTGGAGGGATGGCCGCGCCAACGCACAGCAAGAAGAGGGTGTGCTATTACTACGACAGTGAGTTGTCTCAATAGGAATGTTTGGGGTACTTTGGCATTTATTTGTTGCCCCAGGGGTGGACGATGTAAACGCTGTGCATTCAATTTGGACGCCGGCGCCTTTGCGCCGTAGTTGTCTACAACCCTTTGAAACGGCATTTGAATTTATAAATAAGTGCATTCGAATGCGGCCTAACCCCAGAATATTATCTTTGTTGGTGCGCTTTTTGGAATTGCAGTTCTTTAGTGTGAATGCATTTGTTATATTTTTGAAGATGATCTGAAGATGCAGTGCTTCACTTTGTAAAGCTAGCATGGAAACCATGTAAGGCCCAGAGGTGCAGCTCAGTTTATTGGAGCATTTGTTAGAGGCTCTTAATTTTGTCATAATTTCGATTGTATTTTTATCTAAAACTGGAATTTAGCTAAATGTGATTTCATGCCATATCATTAGGGGTTTATGACACACTCAGCTGCTGAGGCTATATGGCATCGCCTGCCTCTCACTCTGGCAGGAAGGGTGGGTGCCGCAGGGAATCCATGGGGAATCTGTGTTGAAAGTCCATTTAGATGCATTGAACATTCCATTGAGATCACACAGGTTCCTGAGAGTTCTGGACCCTTCATAGCCTGAACTCCAAGCCTATGTATTATGCTCAACATGTATGGCATAGTGTGACATTCCAACTTTCATTTGAGTGCATGATACTGGACAGGCATAATTTCAGTTCTCAAAGCAATAATTATCATATAATTATGATATTCCAAAGTCAGCTTCTTAGCCTGGCCTTACTTTTCACAATGTGTGTGCCAGGTTCAGTGCATCAGTGTTATGTAGTCATCTAGAGCTGTCATTGAGCTGTCTCGTGAACTAGTCTGCAGCCCTGTAGCACCCTGTACACTTTTTATGTCTTTATTCTAGACCATGTGGTGCATTTTCACTGCATTGCAGGCTAGGCAGGTTTGCAGATTTGCATAAGGCCTGATTACTTTAGGATAATCATTTGTTTTCTGTCAGCCATCATCAAAATTATGTTAATTGCTGTCCAAACTTTCACATCCTTGCTATGCCAGAGAATGTTTCCTATAAACATTGTATGCAATTTTAGGGTACAACCAATTTTCAGCCTTTGCTTAGCTATATGCTGATGATGGTCATGCCAGTTAAATGCATCTAAGTGTGAGGTTAGGAATATTGCTTTTATTATTGTTGATATAGAATATAATATGGCATCATTAAACACTGAGATAAGTATTGATTCTATCACACTTGCCTAGGTGTTCCTTTAAAGAAGGCATAACTGACATGCAGTTGTCTGAAATTATAGATGCTTATAAGTGTATGCCTGATGACTGATCAATCAATGTAACAGAGTCTCAGTGGCTTTACACTATGCCTGAAAGTTTGATTCTGTGCGGTTTTATTTGAGATTACCTTATGTCTGACTATTCTTTGCTTTAGCATCATAAGTTCTAAGATAAAGATAGGAGATGTTGGGAAATTCCCTCAGTTACCAATGCTGGGATAACCAGTGTGTCAGGTTTGACAGGCTGTCAGCTTTTAAATATGTTTATTGAATGATTGCCCATAATATTTGCATGCCAAGCTGAAGTCTGATACTTTTTTAATAAATGATGGAATGTCAAGTGTGAGTGTCATAAGTGCCATATCATAAATGCCATGTGATAAATGTCAGTGTCCTAAGCATCATAGCAACATCAAGGATGCTTAGGGTGGTCATTTTCAATGTTTTACTGTAGCATGAAACTCGAGGTGACAAGGTGTTGGTGAGATATCAGATAGAAGAGGGCGAACTAAATTGTACAGATTTTTGTTGGGGGGACAAGGCCATGGTGTGGGCTTATTTCCCCTTACTAGGTATATCTAAACAGATTGCATATTATTAGATTTTTGACTAGCCAGTCTCATAGCATGTCCAGCACTGGGGAAAAACATCTGATTATAATATCCTGTCTTGCCATTTGTGTCAGATGCATGTGTGGATCACAGGTGAAATTTTTGTGTAGACATGCCGATGCCATTGATCTCATTTTGAATAATATTTTCCTGGTTAATGAAAGGATTGAGAGCAAGGATAGTAATGCAGAGGGAAAAGATGTTTTGACTTTGGTTTTATCTGATGTCTGTACATGTACATGATGTTTCTGGCTGTTAGCTATCAGGCTTTGCCCAGATATCATTGAAACCTAGGACTCCGTTTAAGCTTTCAGTCATGTGCGTGTGTCAGGCTAAATTTCTTCTTGGATTTACTGTGATTTGAATTGGGATCCTCTGATTTCGAGTCCAGCGTTATACCAGCTGAGTTACCCTGGACGGATATTCCTGGCATTTCTCTCAGTTATTTGCCCAGCAGGAGTTAGTGTTGACCCTGTGAAGTACTTGAGAATGTCTGGCATATTGTGTTCTACAAATGCTAGCCTCAGAACTGTCATGTTCTACAAATGCCTGCCTCAGAACTTTCTGCTAGCTTTTAGCTTGGCCCAAAATCTTGTGATTGGTAAGTTGCATTGGAACCATTTACCCATTTGTACTGTTTGATGGCACTCTAGAAGCTGCTGATATTATGTCATAAGTGTGTCAGGCTTTCTTAATAACTCTCCTGATAGGCAGCTGTGCTGAGCTGATTGGCCCCAGCTTGCAGGTAGAGCATCAAGCTGCTGCACAGTGGACGATATTCATTGTAACATTGTCATTAATTCAATGGGGCAGACCAGCTCTTAACTACTCATCTGACACCATTGGGTCAGCCAAATCAAAGGCAAATTTGTTCACCAGGTCATGAAAAGCTGAGGATTGGGGTCCCTTGCATGTGATAGTGTGTGAAGTACACATAGTGTATTGGTGTTGTGTAATCCAATAGATGTAGTGTCCAATGGCTATTGCTGGACTGAATGCAAAATGTTGTACTCTGAGAAATTTAGCTGATAAATAGTCTTGATTAGTGTTGCCGAGATAGAATTGCCATTTAACTTGACCCCAGTTGCCACAATCACTTTTGTACAAAAACTGCACAATTGTCATTTCTCCAGGCAATAGACATGCAGATATTGTGCTGATAGTGTATTGCCAAATTAGTTGATTAGTAAGTGTTGTCAGTTTTAGTCAACACAATTCAAACCATTGTCATAATGGTTGAGTCCTAGCAGGCCCCTAGTATTACAAGCCAGTTCATTGCAGGTATACCATATGGATGTGTTGTTTTCGACAAGGCATAGTACCAAAGGTTTTCAGCAGATAAGCCTACATCATATGTGATGCATAGGGAAAGCTAGTTTTGCAGAAAAGATGGCTCAGACATTTAAAGCATCATTGATTGGAAGCAAGTCTCTTCACTGGGTTTTGGTACTCAGAATTATTGGTGTTTTCTTATACTACTTTTTGGAAGGTCACTTTGTCTCATGGGTCTGATACACTGGCTGTCATGGTACAACCAGTGTGTTTCAGGTCTCATCTTGTTGCAGCATGAGATTCTCCCATCCTGAGGAGCTCTATGGTTATTTGTTGTTACTGGGCCGCCTGATGTACACACTGAACATCCATTGCTGGGAGCGTCATGCCAAGGTTGTCGCTCATTGGAGGGACGCATACGTCCTCTTGGGGCGTGCCTTCCCCCTCGTGCGTGCCAGGGCCTGGTGCCACCCCTGCTGCTGGCGAAAGAGAGACGGCCTATTGGGCGGCGCCTGGGTGCGTCAGAGAACACCAACTAGACGCGTGCGATTTTCTTTGCCGCCTTTCACATGCTCCGCGGGTAGATATGAGCTGTTTGTGTGCTTTCTCTGAGCTTTCCCATGTTTGTGTGGGTGACAAGTGTGAAACAGTAAGCTGTCTTTGTCCTGTGTTCGCATGTCTTTGGTACATGTGTGTGGTTGGAAATTCTTTCCAGGTTCCCTTGCAACAGTTTTAGAGTTCTTGCATTGCAGATTTTGTTTGCAATGTTGGTACATCTGCTTTTCATTGACTCCCACAGGTGTCGTATTTTTCTTTTTGGCCGGGTGACATTATTGTTGGCCCAGAGTGCCTGCTCGACGTGTTCATCGCACGCTTCAAGTCGGGAACATGGGTCATGTACCACGAACTTTTCTTTTTCACAGGCGATGTCGGAAACTATTACTATGGTCAAGGTCATCCCATGAAACCCCACCGGATACGCATGACCCACAACCTTCTGCTGAACTATGGTCTCTACAGAAAAATGGAGATCTACGTAAGTTGATTTTATCACTGTGTTGTGTTTTCGTCTGCTCGTCTTTCGCCGGGCTCCCCAGCGGGACACCATTGACCGGAGGTTGCGGATTTCACCCCTGCTCGTCTTCAGAGCGACGAGGCCAGATTAAAAAATATAACATACCAATCGGTAGCGCCCTTGTTACGACATTGGTGCTACCTCCTGCTGACAGGAGTGCTGCGGTATTAGTTATGCGCGGCATTACTTCTACTGTGAAAAGTCGTGCAGACTTTACTCATACGCGACGTTCGCACTGCTGCCAAGACTTGTACACAAAAGTGCTGTGCATCAAAATTTATGCTTTAGAGGTTATACACACCATTACATCTATTGCAAAAACTTATCCAATTTTCTCTTAAATGCTGCATCATTTCTTCTGCAAAATTTCATAAACGACGCGAGTGCAGCATGACAAAACTGATGCTGCAAAAACTTATGCTCGTCATTACTTATGCAGCAAAGACTCATGCAGTCTTCATTTGTGCGCGACATTACCTCTCCTGCAAAAACTTGTGTGCGACAGAGTACATCATGTCAAAACTTATGCTGCAAAAGATGTATACCAGCCATCACTTCTATAAAAACTTGACCACAAGTTTGCTGTAGCACTTAAGTTGCGTTTAAGTATTTGCGGTAGAAATAATGCCGTGTATGAACAGTGGCTTTACAAATATTTGCAGTAGAGTAATGACAAGTATGACTTTTGCAGTATAAGTTTTGTGGCGTAGCATCAATGTCGTGTGTAAGTCGGCAGCAGAAGCAATGTAACGCCTCTGCCTGTTTGAGTTTTTGTTGTAGCACTAATGTCATGGAACCGATAGCGGTATGGTATGCGGTCTCGGGTCACACAACAAACTTTGGCGGTTTCTGCTGCCGCGGCAGACCTGAGTCCCGCCGCCCGCTGCCACGGGTCCTGGCCCACCCGGGCACTGACAGTGTGTTGTATTTCAAACTATAACTCAGTCATCGTTACAGATAATTGCTTGAAAATAAATGCATGCATTCGTCATAGTTGTATCTAGGGTATGTTATTCAAATTTGGTGATTTATTAGTCTGAGGCCAAATATTTGTAGTGTGTTGTTGAATATTTTAAGTTGGCATTCATGCTTTATCAATATTTTTTCGTATTTCACATTCCAATATTTGATGCATAATATTGAAACAACACAACATGGCATATGAATGATGGATTAATTGGGGCACATTTTCTGTTTACAAATACTAGTGTTGCTCAGTTTGTATGCCAATCTGTTCACAGCTACACTTGTCAAAAATGGTCTTTTGCTCAGTTTTGGCCTATTATGACCTCAAAATTATTTAAGTGCAAGACATAGGCTTGATCAACTGTCAGTTACTTAAAATGGTGTGCTGATGTCTCAGTGTGCTTATGAATTATCAAAAATATTTGGTGGGGGGGGGGGGGGGAATTGACTCCCTTGATCAATATCCGGTTAGACCTCCCCTTTCCGACGCAGTTAGTGAAAAGCATGTGCTTTGACAGCATGCCCTTTTCGTACGCATTGGTGCAAGGTAATACATGATAATCGTGCCCTTCTCATTGTTCGTCAGTATTTCATATACTTATGCCGTTTTCACTACTGCCCTTAGGACTCAGCTGGCACTAGGCAACCCCAGACAAACGCCTAGTGGGTGTATCATTCGCTGGAACATAGGCGAGCTCATATCTGTGGTGTCGGCTGCTATCCACGGCGCACCCATAGTGCCCCCCCCCCCCTTGTCCCCTGACGCGACTAAACCGTGTCCTCCTCGCCGCAGCGGCCGCACAAGGCCACCCAGGAAGAGATGACAAAGTTCCACAGCGATGACTACATCCGCTTCCTGCGGTCCATACGACCAGACAACATGTCCGAGTACAACAAACAAATGCAGAGATGTGAGTGCTCCAGCCAGGATTTTTCAATGTAATAATGCTGAATGCTAGGTTATGCCTCGACGGATACCACTGAAGATCAATTTAAGAAGTAGTTTCCTAAAATGCATTTCAGCGTCGTGGTATATTTTGACTTTAAAGCAGTTTTACCAACTAGTTATGGTTCTTTGACCATCAGTATTTTGTATTTGTACTAACGTGCCATTGAGCTTGTATTCACATGGCTTATTCCTGTGGTGTTCCCCAGCTGCGTCTTCATTCCTACTTCCGTGGTCGTGTGGAGTGGGTCTCGTACGGACATACGGCGATGCGCCCCTGTCCGGCCATTGTCTGACGCTGCCCCGCTCCCGCAGTTAACGTGGGCGAGGACTGCCCGGTGTTCGACGGCCTGTACGAGTTCTGCCAGCTGTCCACGGGCGGCTCGGTGGCCGGCGCCGTCAAGCTGAACCAGCAGGCGGCGGAGATCGCCGTCAACTGGGCTGGCGGCCTGCATCACGCCAAAAAGTCCGAGGTGAGGCGACCCACACTGCGCTAAATGGTCCGTTGTAGGGTGGCCCACTCACGCCAAATAGTCCGTTGTAGGGCGGCCCACATCATGCCAAATGGTCCGGTGTAGGGTGGCCCACATCACGCCAAAAAGTCCGAGGTGAGGCGACCCACACTGCGCCAAATGGTCCGTTGTAGGGCGGCCCACATCACGCCAAATGGTCCGTTGTAAGGCGGCCCACATCACGCCAAATGGTCCGTTGTAGGGCGGCCCACATCACGCCAAATGGTCCGTTGTAGCGCGGCCCATATCACGCCAAAAAGTCCGAGGTGAGGCGACCCACACTGCGCCAAATTGTCCGTTGAAGGGCGGCCCACGTCGCGCCAAATAGTCCGTTGTAGGGCGGCCCACATTACGCCAAATAGTCTGTAGTAAGGCGGTCCACACGGCACCAAGTAGTCCGTTGTAGGGCGGCCCACATCACGCCAAATAGTCCGAGATAAGGCGACCCACACTGCGCCAAACAGTCCGTTGTAGGGCGGCCCACATCGCGCCAAATAGTCTGTTGTAAGGCGGCCCACACTACGACAGAACTATATACGTGTTGTAAGGAGGTCCACACCACGCAAACAGTCCGTTGTGAAATCGTTCATTCCACTTGGAAAGTCTGTTGTTAACCGCCCTTGTCGCGCGAAAAAGCGGCGGATAAGGCGGCTGAACCCGCTTCGGTCCAACTGCCCAAACCAGGGACGCCAGACAGCTGGTTTCATGCTATGATAAGTATATGTTGTGCTGAAAGCGTACACGATTTTGGAACGTGGGAAACGTTCTTTTGTTGTTGGGTCGCTGCTTGGCATTGATGCACCTGCATTGCCTTGTGAGTAAAGATTAAGCACAAACATCTTAGCTTCAGGTTTTCAGTCCCTGGTTCGCGCAGCTGGAAACCCGGCCACGGACTAGGGGCTGAGCGATTTACACATTGTGGTCTCATTCTGTCCTATGGCGTGGACGCGCAGCTGCCGGCCACTCTCACTGGCGCCGGGGTGAACCTTCCGTGCGTTTCAAGTTTTACGTGCGACAGACAGGGCTGTCGGCCCTTCCCAAATGTGATGAGCTCTGTGGCTGATCTGCAGGCGTCCGGCTTCTGCTACGTGAACGACATCGTGCTGGCCATCCTGGAGCTGCTCAAGTACCACCAGCGGGTGTTGTACATCGACATCGACATCCACCACGGCGACGGCGTGGAGGAGGCCTTCTACACCACCGACCGCGTCATGACCGTCTCGTTCCACAAGTACGGGGAGTACTTCCCCGGCACGGGCGACCTCAGGGTAAGTGGGCGCGGCCGCGCCGGTCGGAGTGCTCCCGCACGAGCTGGGAGCACTACCCGGGGAGATGGGCGCCGTGGAACTATTCGGATATGCGGTTGTCCCATGTTCGGATGGTGTTTCTCTCAGGTGGGGGATCTCAGAATGCGTGTCGGCTCTGACGTCGCGGCAGTTTCAGCCCGTGTGATGCGTGATGCTCAGACAGACGCTTGGCGACAGCGACTTGTGAAACGAGACCACTTGGCGCCGTCGTCAGCGCAGGCGCTGGAGGTCATGGTTTTGTCGTGTGTGCCCTCAAGCTAGAAATACGGTCGCCTTTGAACGAACCTAAGGTTGTAGAAGTGTGCTCCTGCTGGTGTGACGGACCAGCGCGGTCGACGGTGTCCCGCGTCCCGTGTTGAGGATGGTCGCTTTCCAGGACATCGGCGCCGGCCGCGGCAAGTACTACGCCGTCAACTTCCCGCTGCGCGACGGCATCGACGACGACGTGTACGAGCAGATCTTCGTGCCGATCATGTCCAAGGTGATGGAGACGTACCAGCCGTCGGCCATCGTGCTGCAGTGCGGCGCCGACTCGCTCTCCGGCGACCGGCTCGGCTGCTTCAACCTCACGCTCAAAGGTGAGAGGCGGTCGGAGCTGCTCCTCGAACCCACACGCTCAAAAGCGATGGGGCAGCGATGATAACACCGCTTTGACGTTGTGCTCAAAGGTGGACGGGCAATCAGAACGTCGCTTCAGCCTTGCACTCAGAAGGTGGGGGGGGGGGGGGAGGGGGGCAGCAGTCAGGTCACTTTGACCTGGCGCTCAAAGGTGAGGTGGCAGTGAGAGCACTGCTTCGACTCGACAGGCAGAGGCTAAAGGCGGCTGCAACACTTTATTGTGTGTGGGGGGGGGGGGGGGGATGTTGGAACGCGGCAGAGGAAAGCAGTAACATGGATGCCCGTAATGCTAACCCAATTAATGGCCTGCAAAAGCTGCGGAAGTCTGCATGACTGCGGGTGTAAATGCACCATTTCTGTGGATATCACGTTGTCACTCGCATGGTAAAGCCGTGGTGCTTGCGAAACGGTGTTGGACGCCCGCGCTCGTCTATCTACGTGACTGCACGTGTTTGCCCATTTCGTCGTCTACAGCTGGTATGGTCGGTGCTTCCTCTTCACCCCCTGCGAACGGTCTGCCGCCCCTCCGAGCGGTCGGTGCTGCCTGACCGGGCCGCGCCGTGTTTAGCCGATCTGATCGGTGCCTCCTCCTCACCCCTGTGACCGGTCTGCCGCCCCTCCGAGCGGTCGGAGCTGCCTGACCGGGCCGCACCTGACGCGCCTTCCGCGCCGTCAGGTCACGCCAAGTGCGTGGAGTTCATCAAGCGGTACAACCTGCCGCTGCTGCTGCTGGGCGGCGGCGGCTACACCATCCGCAACGTGGCCCGCTGCTGGACCTACGAGACGGCCGTGGCGCTCAACGTGGATGTGGCCAACGAGCTGCCCTACAACGACTACTTCGAGTACTTCGGACCCGACTTCAAGCTGCACATCAGCCCGTCCAACATGGCCAACCAGAACACGCCTGAGTACCTGGACAAGATCAAGACCAGACTGTTTGAGAACCTGCGCATGCTGCCCCACGCGCCAGGAGTGCAGGTGAGTGGCCAGGTGCCGCGCGCCTTTCATCTCCTCCTCGCGATCGTTTAGGGATAGCTGGATGTCCCTATGGTGGTGGCAATGCGATTTGGTGAATTTCGTTGTGTTACACTACAGGGGAGCTTCCTCTGCCAAGCTGTCATCATTACGCGTTTTCCGCCGCAGCAACCCTGTGTTTATTGCCTCTACCGCTTTTGCTGTAATTTTATTAAATCATATGGCTGAATCTGAGTGTACGCACGTAGTGTTTGAGTTCGTGGCATGTCTGCGAGTGATGGCCCACAAGTGTGGATTGTGCCCACATGGGTTTGATTCTGTCGTGTACTAGCACCGCTGACGTGGAATTAGTGCCGTGTCCGTGGTCCGGAATGGTGTGCCGACCCTTCCTGGCCGCCATCAGGCCCAGAATATTCCTGAGGACGCCGTGAACGAGGAGGAGGACGAAGACGAGGACAAGACGCACGCGCCCGACGAGCGCGTCAGCATCCGCGCCTCCGACAAGCGGGTACAGGGCGACAACGAGTTCTCGGACAGCGAGGACGAGGGCGAGGGCGGTCGGCGTGACGAGAGGTGAGCTCGGGGACGCGCGCGCGCAGCGCCGACACAAATGTCGAGCACTTCATCGTTTCGATTGCCACCGCATGACGTTATCAGTGTATTGACCTGTGTATCTGGGGATCGCGGCATCGTTACTTTCCCCGCGCGTGCCACACTCGGTGCCGCTGAGTCGTCGTCATCACGCCGTCCTTTGTGTGCGTGCGTGTGTGACAGCGCTGTCTGTGCCGCCAGCTCGGGCAAGAAGAAGAAGTTGCGGACGGAGGGCGGCTCTCCGGAGAAGATGGCCACCGACGAGGGCGACGTCAAGCCGGCCGAGGCCAAGGATGCCGTCAAGCAGGAGACCAAGCAGGCGGGCGCCGGAGACACGGCCGCCGCTGCAGCCGCCCCCGAGCCCATGTCCACAGCGTGAAGAGCCGACGGATCGCCGAACTGGTTTTATACGTACAGCATTTTCCCCATCCATCGTGGCTGAACTGCTGGTCGCCGCGTGCCGGCACGTTGATTGGTCGATTGTGTGCCACGTCCGGCGCTGGTTGGTGGAGCGTGTTCCACTCCGGACGCTGGTTCGTGCAGTGTGTCACGTGTCCGACGCTGATTGGTCGAATGTGTCCCACTCCCGACGCTGATTGGTTGCCGGATGGCGGCGCGCGCGCGCGCGGAGCTGGAGAGAACTGGAGCACCCACGCGCTGCAAGCTGCATGAGGTTGGGGTACTCTATTTTGTATTGTTTCACTGATTTTCGTTCCCAAATTGTCCGTTGGCATTCGGTTGAATTAGCCCGGGTAATGCGGCGTCTCTTGTTTGTACACTGTCATGCATCACGAAAAGGGTAGCATCATTCTCATCTTTCACCTCATGACGCTAGAAATTGCATCGTCAAGGTTATGTGAGTAGCTGAGCAGGTCGTCTGATGTGAACAATAAAGTGATGTTAAAATGTGCTGGATGAGTTTGACTTCGCTGTTTCCGTCGTCATCGGGGATCTACGACGCACTCAGCTGGTAATGCTGTATGGCGTCGCCTAATTCTCACCCTGGTACGAAGGGTGGGCACTGCGCAGAATCGAACCCCGTACCTCTGGTTTCCCAGACACTTCCCAGACACGCAGACTTGATGCAGTGAGGCGA
Organism: Pollicipes pollicipes; assembly: GCF_011947565.3. NCBI lineage: Eukaryota > Metazoa > Arthropoda > Thecostraca > Pollicipedomorpha > Pollicipedidae > Pollicipes > Pollicipes pollicipes. The sequence goes on along the minus strand of NW_023596225.1, from coordinate 24,904,288 downwards.
AGAAACGTGCAAAATGTCTACCCGGGCGCGTATGCGGGCAATTAACGGGTGACGCGCGGGCCCTGCCTTCCGACATCCTTTCCAGATCGGCAAGAGAGTTGTAAAAGCACCTCGGAAGAACACCGGGAAAATGGAGATATATTTTAGATCGGCTCGAACGAAATGTAACGGGCGTGACATGGCCGCGGCTGTCGACGCGCCCTTAAGCCCAAATCACAATACAACCGGCTATGTGTGGACGGGTGGTGTTCCCATTGTCCAGGGTACGTAGTGTCCAAAGTACAGAATATCCAATGTGAAGGATTTTTTAAGTTCATCATCTTCAAATTGCATATCGTCTAAAGCGAGAAATAACTTTTCGAAGCTCTGCTTTCCATTCAGAAACTATGAAAACGCCAGTGACGTAGCCGGAATTTCGCCATAGAGGGACCATATCTAGGCGCAAGAGGCCTTCAGAGGCTTTCAGACAAGGGGGCTCACTGCGTCGCCATAGGGGCCCTGTTTTTGGATTCCTGATACATTTGTACCGCACAGAATGCCCTTCTGAAGCCTCGAGGGACTGGGGAGGCGTTCCTATTGTCCAAGGTACCTAATGCCCAAAGGTACACAATGTCCCCTTCCACTCTGCACCATCTTGGAAGTTGCTTCTGATTTTGGATGTTGTGTGCTTTGGGCATTATGAACTGTGGACATTCTTTACCTTTGGAATTTTGTTCTTTGGACATTCTGTATCTTTGGATATTCTGTACCTTGGACAATATGATATGGATCCGAGGACTGATGCCGAGAGGATTGCGCCTTTGCTAAAAATTTCGATTCCCAAAGAAAATCTTCAAATTTGGCAGCACAGCTTGTTACACGTTCAGTATCTGGTCCATACGGTATATACCCCGCGTTGGTCCATGCAGTCTTACCGGCGGAACTGAAAGCGGGCTTCAGCATATGGAGAGCTGTTGACGGGTTTTGTCATCGCAAGCGATTGAGGATATTCGCTCACCCATTTGCCGTAAACCTTCGTGACTCGAAGAAGAAACCATGGACGACATAGCAGTGGAAACTGTGGAAAATGTGACTGAAACTGTCGAGAACATCACGGAAGCTGTGAAAAATGGTACTGGAAAGATTCCGGCTACCCCGGAGGGAATGGCGATTGCCTACAGCAGCTTGGTCATTATGGCATTGCTGCCTATCTTCTTTGGCTCCTTTCGTTCCATCAAGCATCATGCAGACCAGAAAGTGAGTATTTGTTTTGCCTTTGCTTATCCACAGCATACAGGTCTAACAGGATATGTAAGCAAGGTTATTGCGGTTGAGATTGCTGTTTTTCAGAATTTGTGTGCATAATTTGTGTAACATGCATTATGGGGGGTCTGTTTTTGGGATGGTGGTGGAAAACCTCAGCATAAAGTGTCTGCAGCTCTGAGTGTGAAGTCATTGGAAACCACTAGTGTTAGGTCATTGGAAACCGCTGAAGGCTATGGAGGGTTGTTGGCTCAAAGTTCTGAAATGTCCATATTAAAGCTGATATGCAAGCCTGGGATGGCACCAAGTATTCAAGTTGATGCAGAGAAACCTTGCTCCAGTTACAGTCATCATGGCATCAGTGTGGCTGTGGCATGACCCTACCATGACTGAACACAGCATGTATGGTGTCTTCTCTGAAGTGCAGTCCTGGTTGGCCCATGACTGTCCGCCCATTGCACCAGCAGGCCAACATGGTTTCAGGAGCTAGAGCATACAGCTCTTTATGAAATGTGGAAATACTTAAAACTTTTTTCAGCCTACTGGGATATCAGCAATGTGCATACTTTGCTGATGGAACTTTTAAGGAAATAATAGTATTTAAGGGGTGCCATCCATGGCAGTGCAGACAGTGTGCCAGTGCTTTCACAGGTTTGTACATGGTGGCTGGGGATGGGAAATCAGCTGATGGAAGGAAGTGTTGCCCTCCCTCTCCTATATTTCCTGTGGTAGGAAGAGAAAGAAACAATACAATTTTCAAGCAAACTGTGTGCATGCAACACTGCCAAATTGATGTGAACCCCAATAAACTATAAACATGGATAGCAATCTCTCAATCCTTTCTGTACATATGTCTGTAGTCACTAGCATTGCAAGCCTATGTCCACATGACAGAGGAATTGGGTGATTTCATAGGTGCTGATCTTGATGTCTTTCAGGAAAACTGTGAACGCACAGGAGAGAAACCTGAGAGGATGACCCGAAAGGATGCAGCAATGTTTCCAATTATAGCCAGTTGTGCATTATTTGGAATCTACATTGTTTTTAAGGTAAGTTGTATAATTTTTAAAAGCTTTGGCAGGAAAATCATTAATTAAAGTTCATGTTGTCATTGTTAATCATTGTCAAGGCATCCATGTCTGAAGTTTTGAACACATCCCATACACTAATAAAGCAAAGGTAACAGAAAGGCTGCTTCTTCTTTTAACCATTTATGAACTTTGTTGCAAATACAGTTTGTATCATCATGATTACCACACAATGTAAACACCTCAAAATCTTTATTGAAAAGTCCAAGTTCACATCTCATCAAGTCATGCAGTGTCCCTCAAACCATGTCACATTATGCTGCAGATCTTCAGCAAGGAGTACATAAACCTGCTGCTGACGGGCTACTTCTTCATGCTCGGCGTGCTGGCGCTGACGCATCTTATCAGCGAGCGCGTCGGCCGACTGCTGCCAGCCTCCGTGCCGTTCATCCAGTACCACCTGAGGTTGACTCAGGATGCCACAGAGGATCTCATCGACTTCAAGTTCAGCACACACGACTTGGTCAGCCTGGCGCTGTCGGCTGCCGTCGGCGTCTGGTACCTCGTCCAGAAGGTGCGTCGCCCGCCCGCGCTGCCCTGGGGCTCAGGTTCACTCTGGGATGGAGTCACACCAGCCCGGCCCTCCCTGTCGGTCGGCATCTCCCGTCCGTCCCGGTGACTCAGTCGGTTAGAGCGCGTGCCTTTCAGTTCATCCAACCGTGGCGTGGTGGGTTCGAGTCGCTTTAAGCACTTGCTATTTGCCCTTGACAGGTATGGCCTGCGGCCGGTGGCAGCGGCCACGACAAAAATCAGATGACGTTAGAGAGCAGGACGGACCGTGCCGAACAATGTGGCACATCAAGCTTTCGCCACCAAAGTCCGTCATTGGCCTGTAATTGGTAGGGATCATTGGTCACATAACAAACACTGCTTACGGTGAGCTCCGATTCCATAAATCCATCCATTAAAAAGGGCCCGGATTAAGTCTAAAAAAAATCGAAAAAATGCGCCCGGAATGGCGGCGACTGTGCGTGTAAGTTAGTTGACTGGAAGGGTTATTTTTTGTTCCGTCATCGCGACTCCATATCATGGGACAGGATTCCGGACCTTCGCCCACTTTGCAAAAACAGCATTTTGTTCGTGGTGCGCATGAAACGCCGTAACCCCAAAAGGCTTTGGATGCCGCCGCTCTCTGGGAAAACCTCATTGAACTGAAGCACGCCACATCGCGCGATGTGAGAACACGAGGTCTAGGAGAGCATCTCGGGAGTATGGAAGCTCAGCGGCGGCGCTCAGTCGTGACGCGCGCCCGCTCCGCGGACAGGAGTCGTCACGACCTGCCGCTGGGGCTGTGGGGGGGGGGGGGGGGGGGCATGCGGGCCACGACATGGTGCGGTCAGAGGCAGGAGGAGTGACGTCAAACGGTGGGAGACGGGGGCGGAATGGTCAGACGGGCCGGATGAAGACGAGATCACCCGCTGAGAACGGTATGGCTGTGCTTCTTCAGAAATGTGCAGCATCGCGTACTGGCCAGTGTTTGTGAGTGCCTCGTGGCGCGCCACACCTGTCGATAGAGTGCCCGTTGACCCCCCCCCCCCCCCCCCGGTCGCCCCCATGCCCGAGCACACTTGTCCAAGCGGAGTGGTGTCGATGTGTTCGGTCCCCGGCGACGGCATGAACAGAGCCGTCGCGTCATGGCCGCTCTGAGTCTGACGTCACCGCCGTGGGGTCACCGCCACCCCATTGTTCTGCGCCTGACCAATCACGGGTAGCTTGGTGCAAGAAACGTGTCGAATGCCTTTCTGGAGGCAGCTGACTACAGGGAACACTGAAAAGCACTCATTTCGTGGAAGCTCGCCAAAACAAAGACGGGGGAATACCCGCCTGGATGTGACCGGCTGGGGATCCCTGGAAGTGCTCGCTAGGGGGCTGCGTACGCAACAGTGAGGGAATACCCGCCTGGAGGTGACCGGCTGGGGATCCCTGGACGTACTCGCCAGGGGGCCGCGTACGCAACAGTCAGGGAATACCCGCCTGAAGGTGGCCGGCTGGGGATCCCTGGACGTACTCGCCAGGGGGCCGCGTACGCAGCAAAGTCGGGGAATACCCTCCCGGAGAGTACTAGCCGCAAGAAACCCGGGCAACACCCGTCTGCAAGCTGTAGTCGTAGGCGCACGTTGGTGTGCGCAGCGGTAAGGCGTATTATAAGTCATACATGGAGGGAGGACACACATTGAAAACCATCAGTTTTTTGCACGTTTTGTTCTTTGAAGTCTATTTTAACCGGTGTGCCCACTTTGGGCGTAATCAAGCGGTGGAATGAAGCAGAAGTATGCCTCCAAATGCATATAAGGCTTGATTCCCGAGGAACTTAGAGCTCTGTGCAAAGTATCGGTCCTCGCGTGTGGCATACTGTATTGCAGATGATCTTCCTTTACAATGAAGGCAAAATAGCTTTGCATTTTGCGTAGGCATAGCTGGTTATTTGTTTTCAATTGACCAGAAGACCGCCAAAGGTTTTTGTAGGCGTGAAAAATCCTTGTGCTGCTGGTCGCACCGAGCCCACAGAAGGTCATGAGAAGCGTGCGACCCTCGTAAATGGCGTCTTAAATCCGAACAGACCCGCCGGAAAATCCAGATCGGCGTCCGGGAGCCCGAGTACCAGAGGCGCACAAACGGCCCGAGAAGTGTGGCGTTCGAATTGTTTCACGGCCAGTCCTTTCCATGCGTAATATAAGTCATTTGAGCAGTCACGTCAGTCGCGCGGCCGACGTTAAACTCCGAACCCCAGGACCGGGTGGGCCACGTCACACGTGACCTTCTCCTCCCGTGTCTTCTTCGCCCATCCATAGAACAGGAGCGTATGCAGACCGATGTGTAGAAAAATGCTTCCGACATGGCGAAGCTCGCTTATAAGGTGGGCTTGGCTGAGCCGGGCAGAGTGGCGTCGCAGTCCAAGGTCAGGAGCCGCCAGCTCCATATGGAAGCAGTGAAGTTCAATTTGTTGTTGTTTTTTATGGGACTAGGCTGTTATACGGGGGGGCTCCGGCAAAGATCAGGAGGCTGAGAATAGGACAAAGACCGCACTGACCAGATGAGTTGGGAGTGTGACCAGGCTCTCGTCCCGCACCCATTTGACCCTCCCCCCCCCCCCCCCCCGTCTCTCCTCAGCACTGGATCGCTAACAACATCTTCGGCCTGGCGTTTTCCGTGAACGGGGTGGAGATGCTCCACCTGAACAGCGTGCTGACGGGCGTCATCCTGTTGGGCGGCCTCTTCATCTACGACATCTTCTGGGTGTTCGGCACTGACGTCATGGTTACTGTCGCCCGCTCATTCGAGGCGCCCATCAAACGTAAGTGAAAGCCGGGACGGGGCAGGTGGGCTCCCTGTGAGACCCCCGCGCCGCCAGAGTGGTTACTGTGTGGAGGGGGGGGGGGGGGGGGGGAGGTAGAAGCGGAGGAGCAGCGACGGCGATAAACAGATTAACGCGTCACACCCGTCTTAAAATGCCAGCCACGGACTTTCAATGCTCTTGGCAATGTGCAGTGTGGAGAGGAAGGTTGTGACATACGCACTGGAGACCAGGGCCGAACTCGGCCATTACGAGGGCTGAACGATGAGTGTCTGTGTTAATGTATGCTGCACTGCGCGGTGAGGGGTTTCCACAGCAGCCCCTCCGAGGGGCTGGGGCGCAGCCTGCACGCCACCCCGTGACATATCCTGGCGTTCTTTCTAGTCGTCTTCCCGCAAGATCTACTGGAGAAGGGCCTGGCCGCCAACAACTTCGCCATGCTGGGCTTGGGCGACATCGTCATTCCGGGCATCTTCATCGCCCTTCTGCTCCGCTTTGACATGAGGTGAGCGCCGCTGCTGCCTCCGCCCGTACAGCCTCGGCAGAAGCAGGACCCTGTGCACCAGGGGTCACTGGTGTCACCAGTGTCAGCTGACCGGGCACCGGTGACCCGGCACCCGTCGCCACCCTTGCTCTCGGCGTGGGACAAATACGACTCGGTATTGCACGCATCAGGGGTAACACCTGGCTGCGCTTTCACGGTATTGTTTTGTTTTATCCACTATTGTGGCCCAGTGCAAACGTAATTGCCCGTCGCCTAGATATTCCGAGAGCCGACATTGCTTCTTTGATTCCAGTCTGAAGCGGGGCTCGAAGGTGTACTTCTATATGACGTTCGCGGCCTATGTGGCCGGCCTGCTCACCACCATCTTCATCATGCACGTGTACAAGCACGCGCAGCCGGCGCTGCTGTACCTGGTGCCCGCGTGCCTGGGCACCCCGCTCCTGCTCGCCCTGGTGCGGGGCGACATCAAGACCATGTTCCAGTGAGTGACGCGGTCGTCTCTCGCTGAGCCGGAATGTCCGGTTGGGCGGCAGTCCCTGGTGGCCGCTGTAGCGCTCCAGGGGCAGGCGGTGTGCGGAAAGGGGTCTCCGGGGACCGAATGACTGGACTTTTTCGAGACCTACTGGATTGATTCGTCGGGAACGTGCAGATGCGTTGCGCGAAATTTGTGCTGCATGCCATGGAGTGTGTGGCTGATGTGCTTGAAATCTGTGTTTACGTCCATTGGGAGTGTCGCTCGCTCCGGCGTCTTCACACGCACGTTACATTCACGCCCCGACCGCTCCCGCTCAGGTACGAGGACCATCCCGAGGAGGCCGAGGCAACAGAGGCCAAGAAGACTGAGTAGTGGACCGGCGCCGAGCTCGCGCCGCCTGACGGACCGGGCCGCGGCCGACGCGCCGCCCTCGCCGCGGGGTTCTGAGCTTCGCCGGCGGCGGCAGGTCTTGTCCGCCCGGCTCTGCCGCACTCACAAGGCCCGCTCGCCCGGCGCCGCGGCGGTTCGACCGTTGTTAACCGTCGCCTTGTTGTGCTCGCTTCCGGAAGGACGCGGCCGGCCGGCGGCGTGCGTGGAGACGGCCTGCTTCGCGTGCGGTGGGTGTGGGTGTGGGTGTCGCGGCGGACGGGCGACGTGTGGACTGAGCTGGTTGTGCGCTGCGTCGGAGCCCGCGACAGGTGGTGCGTGTATGCTGGGCAGCTGCGGACGTTTGCTGCGGATGGCTGGTGCGCGGGTGAGGGCGTGGGCGGACGGCCACGGCGGCAGGGGCTTCAGCACGCGCCACGCTGGACCAACCTGAACATAGAATTCGTTTGAACGTGGCCGTTGCCCGCGTTCTCGAGTTCGTGTCCGTTATTTTCCGAGGAAGCGCACCTGGATGGTGGCTGAGGTATCTTTGGACGGACTTCCTTTGTACTTGTGTCAAAATTGGCCGCTTTTTATGCAACTATTTGTTATAGGTTTTGGTACCAAAAAACAGTATGCCTAGTGCCGTATGTGGCAGTGTCTGTAAAAAGGTGATGGCTTGGCTGGGACTGGTGGTTGGTCCGTGTTTGTTGATTTAGGTATTATGTGTCATGCGTATTGCCATCACAAATTTTCAGCCTTGTTTATGCGTCACATAGTGTTTATTTTTTGGACAATATAACGTTGGCAATTTCTGTTGTGTTCGTGAACGGTGTGCTATTCGAGTCACACGGGAGTTAAAAATAGTCCTGTCGAGGTTTGGAGACGAGTTCGTCGACGTTGAAAGAAGCATTCTGTACTCTTGGGCCAATGTTCAAGTTTCGTGGGCTACCTCCACGGCCGTACTTTGCTAGCCGCCTGGACCCAGCGCGCTCGTCCGATGGAACAGGCACGGGACTGCTTCGTTGCCGAAACCCACACAAGGCGTGCGCCGAAGTTATTGATAAGTATTAAATAATTACGCAATATTACAAGCCGTCACATTGCTCTTGGGTGCGCGGATGTAACTGAAATGCTGAACACGTTTCATCAACGAGCGCCAACGACTGGCAGTCTGGTGTTGTGTGTTCCGGCCCACGCCATGCTACCTGCCAGCTGCCGACACAGCGCTGCGGGGCCCGAGCATAACAGAGCAGGCCGGCGCCGCGTAACCGGCCACGTATGGGAGTGAAAAGGTGGGCAGTTATATGGTCGGTGCTTCCGTTTCAGGGAAACGCCGGATTTGAGAGATGGAACAGTGTATGGAGCACCACCAATAAACCTTCGCGGAATGCCTAAAAGGCTTTTTAACAGGAATTTCCTGTCTGAGCAATGCAAAGCATTTGGCGGTGTTATGTCTGCTGGTTGAATGAGACGCACTAGGCGTCACTTCATGCTTGCCTTTAATTCAGACGCCCTTAGCCGCGCAGTCCAGCGCCTGCCACGTTCTCAAGCACGTAACGAGCCGCGCCTAACGCCTCCTCTCGTACATGTTCTGCATCGTTCGGTCAACAGCCAGCAGGAGCATGGCTCGAAGTAGGTACGGCACTGGAGGTGACCCTCTGACAGGACCACGTGTCTCGGACAGTACCAAGGGCCCAGGTTTGAAACAAGCAGGCCCCCAAAACATTCAAGGCGGCTTTGAAGCAAGCGGGAGACCCTCAGCGATCTTCACGTTTTCTAAGTGATAAGGCTGCTGCCGAGCCCAGGAGCCTGACCTACCAGGACTGTGGCAGGCGAGGCTGTCAGAGGGCCCCAAAGCGGTTCGCACATTTGGAATGGACATGGTGATGTAGGGATGGCTATGGGCCAACAGGTGATTATTAATGGGACGTGATTTTGTCAGGGTAAGCAACGAAGTAAACCATATACCCGAGTCTGCTTGGCCGCATTGTGCGTGTTCGCACACGGGTTCATTTTTTAAAAAATGTGCGTAGAGTTTACCCAGCCACGTATAATGCCAAAATCGTATAGCGTGGCATAATAAAAGGCTACGAAAATGCTGTGGCGTCAGGTTTCCGCCCTTTCAGCAATCCCGCCTCCGAAGATCGCCATCCGTCACCCAGGCATCTCCGGTGACCAGTATAAAAAACAAGTCTCGCACACAGCATCTAATACAGCATCATCATCGTAACGCATTATTCAATTCAAATATGCAAATTTGCATGGCAACCGTGACGCAAAGTGTATGCACTTTTACTAATCGGACGTGAAAGTGTCGGGGTACGGCCTCCGAGCGATCTGAGATAAAAAGCACTACCATCAATAACTCCGTCAAGAATGTATCACTGCGCTTATTGACGACGGCTGCCAAAATCAACAGGGTTTCAAACATATGCATTTTAACACCTTGACATCGATGTCACTGTCTGCTTCCAGCCCCCGCGCGCTCAAGGTTCAATTACGTGGTAGCGCACAGCTCCTTCAACAATTTATTAGTTCCAAATTTTAAAGCGGCTATGTGGTCACCGTGATGTCAGGCATACTTCCTACTGCGGTCCAGGACTAGACGTGCAGTCACCGATAACTCCATCAATGATTCGTCAATTCCAAATCTAAAGATTTCCACGTCATTGCTATGACGTCAGAAAAATTTGCTTTTAACTAGCTGTCATGCAGATATCACCGTTTAAACGCAGCTATTGCAGGTACTCAAATGTGTTCACCCAAAATTCCTTCAGTAAAGTGCATTGAATTAGAACTGGAAACAACTTCATGGCTCGCGTGACTTGAGACGCGTGCAATTTTACAACCTTGGCCTAAAAATTCCATCGCATAATCCGCACGTAGAGGCCAAGTACGTGGTAACCAAAAACAATATTTGTAAAAAAAAATATGAATCTGGAAACGGCCACATAGTCGACGTGATGCCAGGAATTGGCCCTCTTAGCGGTCCCACGTGCAAGGTAGCTGTTAAGCATCCAGGTAATTAGGGGTGAAATACAGGTCACACATCACGTGCTCATGCATGATAACCGTGATACGCCTGGCCTAAACGGTCACGCGATCGTACCATAATACGTAACGTTAAACGTGTTCACGCATAGCTCTCACACTAACGTACCGGCCAACAATCATGAAACTGACTGGTGATCGCTCTACAGCCTAGATGATGCACTTTTCATAAGTTGATCTCTTGGGGTCATGCACCTAGCAAGGCCGGAATACGAGCCAATGAATTATTGTCGGAGAGAAGGTGACCGTGAATGTAATTCTCAAATATCCGGATCTTATGCGGTGACTTCGGTTGGTCAAGTTGTTGGAAATCCATTTATCTTAAGCTTCGGTGTCCAATTAGCAGCATTTAGATTGGAATCTGTGCACTATTGACGAGATAACCCTTGCATGCATTTTTACCTCCACGTGCCTGGAGGCTAGATGATGATATATGAATGTCAGGTTGTTGAAAAAAGCGTGTAATCGACGTCATGATGACCATGTAAGCGCCTTCAGATTTGAGATCAGTTGATTGTACTATTGAGAAAGTTATCAATAACAATTTATTCAACCCCAAAATGCATGGAGGCTATATTCCCCCCCCCCCCCCCCCATGGAGATCAGGTTGTTGAAAGTGTACGTGGAGGATGCCGCGACCCATGCAGCTGTGTTCCTATTTGGGATCCGTGCACTGTGGGAAGACCGCGTGACCATTCAGTCTAGGCGTATCATGGTCATCCTGAACACATGGCGTGTGACCTGTATTCGGCTCTTAACTGCCTGGGTGCTGAGCGGTGACGACATTTGCATGTCAGGCTGCTAGAACGACACATTCCTGGCATCGCGTCGCCCGTGCAGCCGTTTTCAGATTCAGAATAAAATTCTTACAAACTGCGCGTTTGGTGACCGCGTATTTGGGCTCCTTATGGTACAGAAAGCAATCATTGTGTTCTCGGCGATTGTCTTGGTAAATGTAACAGCGAGACGTTGACCTCCAGCAGTAATCAATGATGGCAAAGTCATGGAGAAGCCTGACAACACATACACCAATACTCCTGCACCAATGCACAGACGAGCAGTTTTTAAATGGCCCAGGCCCGAGGCATTTAAATACTTGATAAAACTGTGACCACGTGAGATGCAGATAACACCAGCTGAGTCTGGATGAGACAGATGGGAGTGGATAGGATCGGACAGGAACGGGCGGGACCGTACGGGACCAGATCACACCAGGAGGGACCGGATGAGAACAGACAAGATGGAACTGGATCGGGCTGAACCGGACGCGACCAGATGGGACCAGATCGGACGAGACTGGACCGGATCGGGCGGCACCACACGAGACCTTGTGTGACCGCCGGTCACACAAGGTCTTTAATTGCGCCCCGGGCGCAATTAAACATGGGATCTGAAGTCACCGGACGTGGTCGGGAGGAACCGGATGGGACAGAACAAGGCCAGACGGGACCAGACCGAACCAGACCGAACCAGACGAAACCGGACGGATCCGGGCAAAACAGGACGAGATCAAACCCTTTCCATTCTCCAGCTGAGTTATCGGGATGCATCATACCAGGAGGTACGGCTAAACGACGTCATAGAACAACCATTTATTGCGTTGCCAGTACTCGGCGTTTCAAGCAGTGCTTATGGTCACGAGTGGGCCATCATAAACACGTCCCAGTGCCTCGTGGACTTCCTGACGACGACTCGTGGACTCTTTTATTGCTGTTGACGTTTTACCCTTTGGCTTTTTTTCTGATGCGAGTTGTATCGCTGGCGACTTTTTCCGTTCAGCTTTTTCCATTAGACTTTTTCAACCGAATTTTTGTCCGGACACCAAACGGTGATATTGAAGGACCAAGTTCGGGAAGGACCAGAGTCACCAAACGGTGATATTGAAGGACCAAGTTCGGGAGCGCGTGCACTTGACTTTGCGGTGCTCGCGTAACCGTTCCAGGTTTGGAATCGATCCATGAATAAAGGAAGAATTATTGTGCATTTGGATCTTGCGTGCCTATACGATGACTGGTGAATTTCATAGGTCAGGACGTTACAGCGCATTATCTATCATCACGTCGACCACGTAGCGGTTTTTTTAAGGAGAATCGGGGCGTTATTGGCCCAGTGAAGGCATTGGCCCCAAAAAGGCATGGGTTAATCACACGATAACCAATAATAAGTCGTCTCGGTGACGTCAAGTGTCTGCTGCTCTGACAACCGACATGCAAACATCATCGTTTGGGCTCCAGACATGTGAGGATGAAGTGTAGGCTCAGTTAGAATGCCCTGAATAATACACCGATTACAAAGTAAAAAAAAAACGTAGCATGATCACCGTGACATCAAGTGTATGCAGTTTTAGCGCCATTTGATGTCCAAAACTAATTGTGTTGCTGATCAAATCCTAAGCAATCAGGATTTTGAATCAGCTCATTCATTGGCCAAGTTAACATGACCGCGACTTTTATCTTCGAAAGACCCGAATGATAATGACTTTTTATGACAGATTGTTAAGTGCTTGCATCTAATGTCACCGTGGCCACGTAGTCGTTTTAAGATTCAACAGCTGCAGTTTAACCCCTTGGATGGTCTTATACTGATTTGACCATAATGAATGAGCGCGCGGCCTCGTAGGTGTAATCCCCACACAAGTGTGCCGATCGACAGCTTTTAAATGGCCTGGTGCTCGCCACACAGCATACATACTACAGTTCTCATATCTCGATCTCCATATGCCACGTGCGAATGTAAGAGGTCGTTAGAGGTCCAGGACAAATGCTAATAGTCCATTTAATGGCCTTGTTCAAATACGTGTATCATCTGCTCAACTAATGCGACAGTGTCTTTGATCATAATGTTTAGATGCTTGGTGGCAATACTGTGCCTCTTGCCGGCTAAATTTGGCAAAATGCGCACATTTGATGTCGCGGTGACTCCTTGCGGTTTTCAGTTGAAGATGCAACTGATTGACTGGGTACTTGATCTGTGCCCCGGTTTGTAATCCCTAAAATGTCTGCAGGCTAAGCAGTGACGGCAGGGTTCAGGCTGCTAAGCGTGCACATCGCAATCGTCGCCGCACCTTCATGCGCGCTTATAACGCGTTCATGACGCCTTTGTGCCTTTTTAAGCGCCTTTATGGTGACCATAAAGGCGTGTCCAGATTTCGAATCGGTGTGCTGTGCACGAGTTGTGAGTGACCGCGCATGTAACCCCGTGAATGCCTGTGAAGTCTGTATGGATCGAGGTCAAATTGTTAGATGTGTAGATGTCAACATCTTCACGTTACGCCAACCATATCGTAGTTCTCAGATCAGCAATTAATGCATCATTGAAGGAGATACAGTGACTGCGTATCTTGGTCCCTAAATGCCTGCAGGCTTCGTGTTGACATTTGGAGGTCAAGTCGTTAAAGCGGTGCACCTGGCGTCACGGCCAACACGTAACCGTTTTTACAGCTTAAATTGATGCGTTATTGACGGTGTTGTGCGTGATCATGCGTTGCTTCATCGAAACATAAATCTGGATATGAATACAGATGGGACAATTATCCGGACTGTTGTTTACATCAGTGAGCTATTGTCCACGCCACGTTTCGGCGGGCTACTTTTCCGAACATCGCCGGGTGGTGGTCAGTCCCGATAAAAGCATGACGAATTTCGGAGCATAGGTGTACTTATGTATGGCCGTACGTACTACGTGCTTGCATCACAGCTTCAAAAGCACCGGCGGAATCCCTCGAGCGCCAGGTTCTTTGAGATGGTCCTCGGTTAATCTACATCGCAAGACTGTAGGTTCGAAGCTCAGAGCCTCCAGATGCTATCGAGGTTGTCATACATACACGGTTAAACACCAAACAACTTATGGCGCTATGTGGGCCGACCTGATAGTGGCTGGAGCTGTACCTGGTCAGACATCTACATTAACAATAACACCATTATCGAGGACTGCAGTTTGAATACTTCAGGCACTGCAGCCATAAGAGAACCGTCCCCACCCCGTCTTCTGACTGCGTCTGTTTTGCTACGTATTTTTGCACTTACGCCTGGTTTCAAACATCTTCTCAGGAAGAATATGACAATCATCATAGCTCACATTTTGACTGACGTGGACTTGGCAAGAGCGCGATGCAGGGGCGGCTCTAGCCTGGAGTTGTTCTTTTTTTTTGGGGGGGGGGGGCAACTGTTCGTCGCCAGCTGGCTGGTGTGGGATTCGTGGTCCAGTGCATGGTGCCTCTCGCGAGTACCTAGTAGGGACACCATTTAAAACCGAAAAAAGCACTGAAATGCTTTCGAATCTTAAACGGAAGCTAAAACAAAACAGTTAAAACGGACGGTATGTAGACGAAACTTTTATGAAGTTCTGGGAATGTTTTTTGGGGGCCAAAACATCCTCTTAGAGGTTTTGGGGGCATAGCCCCGTGCCCCCCCCCCCCCCCCCCCCAGGATCCGCCTATGGCGCGATGGCAGATATCCAGACGTATGTTGGCAACGACGCTGGCTCTATGGCTTGCTTTTCCCGCCAGCATGTTGTTCCTGTCAGCAAAGCGTTAAGGCTCTCCACTCTCAGCAGCGGCCCAACCATGAGATGTCTTACGGTAGTGGAGTCCAAAATCGGACTCCCCTTGTAAGAGGCTGTTTATTCGCCCACGAAACACTACAACCAAGCAGCCCGAACCATTAACACGCTCGTAAACCGCCCAACCACCTCCACCCGAGCTACGAGGCCACGTTATCCACGTTATCCACGTTCTCCAACCACGTTAGCGTGAGCCGGAATGGGTCCAGCGAAAACCAAGTAAACATCTCTTTTGTTCACGGGCGCGCCCTACATCTGGCATCTAGCTTCTGACAAACCTCACGATCCTCACATCCAACAGATAGGTACGCCCTCCATAATGCCCCTCCCTGTGGAGCACGCGCCATACAGGTGTCGCGGCGCGCCTAGGTCCGCTCGTCTGCCCCGCGAGTCAGCTGACGGGCCGATGTTTGAGCCCAGAACTGCCCCCGCGCGGCCGGCCGGCCGCCGCGGCGCTGCCGGCGCCCGGCGCGGTATTTGCCCCCAGGCGTCGCACCGCAGCGCCGCCCGGCCGGCCGCGCCGTACCCAGTCGCTCGAGTGCAGCGCTAGTGGAGGGTGAGGGCGCGCGTGTGGATACCGGCAGCGCGCACCACTAACGGGCCAGGACATAGGTAGGTCTCGGTGGGAAGGGCGATGCGGCGGCGCGCTTTGTGACGGTGTGCTGTCGGTTAAGGCGTGTATAATTGTTGCGAAGTCTAATGTGCATCACAGGTTGTATGCACCTGGTTGTCCGCACCGACCTCATTCGTGATGACTAGATGTGACGACGCGGTAATGATGGTCCAGAAGTCCACTCTGCTGCGTTCTTAGTGCAGTAGCCACCTGGGAAAAGACCGCAGAGATGTAAAACGATTTGTTGTTTTGCCTGACCCCATGGGCCCGATTTTCCTGAACGCCTACTTCCTTCCTCGGCCACACCTTGCTCTGAGCCTTTCTTTTAAAAGGCAGCGATGTGAGATTGTGAAACGTTTTATGCTTATAAGATATTGTAAACGACACAAATTCTTTGGGGGGAGTTCGAAGCCTCAGACATCCTTTCTTGTTGTGGACTTTCGCCGTCCCAGGAGCCGAAGAAACCTTCAGGGTGTTTAGTCCGCTGATGCAGATGACTGCTTCGAGGCGCATCAAATGGTGTGCCGGAGTCCCGGGACCCCTTCCACGTCATTTTTTTTTTACTCTGGGTCGAAGTATAATTCGTCAGCACTTTTCCAGCCCTCTTCGCAAAAATCCTTGTTGCGCACTGCCCGCATGTGTTTTCTTGAACATGTTGGGCGTCTAGAGCCAAGGCGAAGGCTGTAACAGTTGCCTTCATGCTCAAATTAGAACCCTTCAGTCAGTCAAAAATTTGCAGATGGCACTCGTTTCCGCCATCTTTCTGCAGCCAGCAGCCCACATTCATGCCACGGTGCTGCCCCAACGACCTCCGCAAAGGTCACGTGACACCCTTAGTGGAGCACCGCTGGCCAGTTTCTCAAAAGTCGAAAGTGACTGAGGACTGAACGGTTTTATTGCGGAGAAGAGAAAGGAATGAGAAGGCGGGTCGACAAAGCTCCGCCGCTGGCGGTTGCAGTCGGTAACGAGTTCCGCCGCTGGCGGTTGGAGTCGGTACTGAGCTCCGCCGCTGGTGGTTACAGTCGGTACTGAGCTCCGCCGCTGGTGGTTACAGTCGATACTGAGCTCCACCGCTGGTGGTTACAGTCGGTACCGAGTTCCGCCGCTGGCGGTCGCAGTCGGTACTGAGCTCCGCCGCTGTCTGTCGCAGTCGGTACTGAGTTCCACCGCTGGCGGTCGCAATCGACTGACTCGGCGATCGCGAAAAGCTGAGTCCGCACCAACCACGAAAGTGCGTGCCTCTGAGCTATACACCACGGCGGCTGCTGCCGGTCCTGCAGCGCCGGTGGGGCCGTGAGTCAGGGACCCGACCCCGGCGGTGACCGGCCCCGCTGGATTGGCCGGCTCCGTGTCCGGGCCGCGCGGCCAGGCGTTGCGGGGAACCCCGATCGTGATGGGGGCGGTAGGCCGGCGGTCAGGCGGCCACCTGCAGACAATGGGCCTCGTTCGTGACGCCGCGCCGGGTAAGGCCCAGGGCGTGGCGACGCTGTCCACGCAGCGCCGCCCGGCTGCCCACCTCTCCGGAAGTGGCCGCCCTCTGTGGTCCGTGACATCAGCGGGATATCCAGCGACAGGTACGATGAAGGACGCTGAGAAGGGGCTCGCTTGCCGACGCTGCCGACCGGGACGGTGTCGGACTGACAAGTACCGGTTGCGATTTTATCTCTGTAGGGTAGTTTTGTCATTTTATGTTTGTTTTATTTCTGTGCGTTTTGTTGTATAGATGGATATTTTGTTACACACCCGGAGACGGAGCTTACAACCACTTGTAAAATCCGGGTGTCGCATACAAACCACACCGGCCCGACGTCAGAAACAAATATTTCGCGCGTTTTACATTATTCCTTGACCTGGGTAGTATGGCTATGCATTTTTATGACGTTTTACTACCCTGGATTTGTGTCATTTAAAAACTCATGCAAACAGTAGAAAAGCATTCATGGCAGCCGGGTGTTAAGTTCAAGTTTCTGAATATGGAAGGGATTAACGCACCGCGCCGACCGAAATCGGTCGCATCAAAACCGCTCTTATCACGTCGGACGTCAGGCCCATTTCTGACATGGAAGATAAGGAATACACACTGCTGTGGGCGAATAGGAAATTCATGCTGTTTTCACCTGGGATAAGAGCTTTCCATCTTATTGACCACCCTAAGCAGTAGTCGGGTTCATTGACTATCACACGCAATAGTCGGGTTACCATGAAATACCCTTCGGAGTGGTCGGACTGTTAATGTTTTATGCCGGCAGTGAAATGATGAAAGGAAATTGCACTGAGCCTTTACGGGACACGTTAGACAACTTCGCGTTTTCACCCGCAACTGCCATGTGGATTAACGTGGGAGGGCGGCATGGCTTTGGGCCTTGTGTCGCTGCCAGCCCGACACTAAGCCGCCGTCCTCGTGACGCCCGCCGTGACACAAAGCTCGCCTGCGTGTGCCGTTTTCCGAGGTCAGCTGCCTCGGCGCCGGCGGTCAGTTCGGGGGTCCGGCTGTCACGTGCGCACAAGGTCGGCCGTGTCGACCGAGCGGTCAGCGGCGGGCGGGGCCTGTGGCGCGCCCCGGTCAGGGTCGCGCCCCGCGCACGAGCGAGCGGCCGTCACGGCGGCCGTCACGGCTGCCGTCACGGCGGCCGTCACGGCTGCCGTCACGCCGGTCGCGGGAGCCGCTGGCGGTGGCCGCCGCCCGGCCTTGGCGACAGCTCCGCTGGGGCTGGCGCAGGAGTCAGTCCGCACCCCGCCACGGCGCCGCGCGCTGTCCGCGACCCCCGACAGTGACCGGGCGGGCAGGTCTCGCCGTGGTCATCCCTGGTCGAGGACTGCGCTGTCGGTTCAGCACGTGTATGGTGAACGTTCGTCAGAGATGTATCCCATCGATGTCACTGAAAAAGGGCCTCGATCTACATTATTTCAACGACCGACAGCGTTTGGATGTTGTCTTATTTGATCACGGAGGGCCGCGTGAGCCTCGAGATAACGTCGAGGGCAACAGTGCCCTTCATCTGGTCGTCTGGCGACCAAACCGCTGCGGACATGCACAAGGGATTATTGTGCAACAATGATTTCAACAGAACAAAAGCAGTAATGATTTCGGTGTATCGGCAATAAGTGAGCAATCCTCTGATATCAACCTAATCCTGTGATATCAGCTGATGTGTCAAGGTGAGTGCAAGTTACCTTTTCAGTGGGCTCGCCGCAACAGTTCCCTTCATTGTTACTGCGCTAGGATGCGGCGTTTTGCAGGGAACAAGCGATGTAGCAGACGTGAACCGCAAGCATTTGTCCTTGAACCATGTAAGTTATCGTTTCCTTTGGATTCGTTGCAGCAGTTTCCTTTTTTCGCAATGGTGGGAAGAAGCGACGTTTTGCGGCGAGCGAACGATGCAGCATGTTCTGGCGAGAACTGAAGCTTGCGGGAACAAGGTGCAGGGAAAGGGACATAACTTCTGTTTGTTGCGACCCTGTGCAGTGTCGCATAACGGCCAGGTCGGCTGCAGCTGTTGTTCCCTCGTCATGCTTGGATGAGTTACAAAACACCGTTGCCAAAGTGAGCTTTGCATATCTGTCCTGCAGCCGTGCGACCTTCGGGCTCGGACGACCGCTTCCTTCTCTGGCCTGGCTGCGGTGCGGAAGCAGAGCCCGTGCTGGTATTCTCGCTGGAGGTTATATGGCGCCTCCAGGTCAGCTCTGATCCAGCGCTCTTCCTGTTCTGAGAGGGTGCCTCCAGCTCTGTTTTTGTGCGGGGTCACCTCTGCTGGCTGAGCTGCACCTAGGCCGGCCGCCCGCGTCTGGCGTTTCCCTGGGGGGCGCGGTGCGTTCACATGGTTGGATGGGGGGGGGGTGCACCCCTATCACGGCACAGCCCGCATGATCGCAGCTCGGGGCCGCTGGGCTGCGACCCGACCTCCACGAGATGTTTGCCGCGACTCCCTGTTCTGTATTTCACAACGGCAGAGCACGGCCGCGGCTGGTGTTATTTTCCCTGTTCGGTGCCAGGCGCTGCGGTCTCCAGCAGCCTCCCGGCGCCTAGCGGTAACCCCACCGCTCCTGCATACGTAATGACGCATCTGCGACGAATGCACGCGGCGCAGCGCTTCGGAGAGGCGCCGCGTCCACCACGCTCCCGGCTTTGGAGGTCGACCTCCGCTCCAAGATGGCCGACGCTGGATTCCGGAGAGCCGGCAACTGCAGGCGTGTGACTCAGACGGGGGCCGGCACATCGCCGGCTGCGAGGTGTGGACTCGTCACGTGACGGCCATGCACCGGCCGTGGACTGATCACGTGACGAGGATGTGGCCGTCTGTGGGCTGGTGCACAGCAGTGACGTTCAGGAGTTGGACTGGTGGCCGGTGCACAGACCTTACCGGCTACGGATGCGGCGCGCTGCAGTGACGTCACCGACTGCGGACTTCACGGGTGACTGCGACGCCTCACATCTGCGAGCTGTGCGCACGCACGGCGCCAGCTGACGGAGAGTGACGCGCAACAGCGGCGGTCTGAACACGGAGCCAGTCTGCAGAGGAAGGCTAAGAGGCAGGCCTAGCTGTGGCGTCACTGCCTGCGTGGTGTGGAGGGACACGTGATTTGACACGACCACCTGCAGAACCGTCACGTGACAGCGGATTTACTGTCGCTCGGCGGACCCTGATTGGCGGTCCGTGGAGTTGCGGCGACTTGCCCGATTATGTCCCGAGGGTGTTGGCTGCTCAGATTTGGGCATGCCGTGAATCAAAGGGAGGCAGGCTGCGTTGGCCATTTTGCCTGCGTTAGGCTGGTCATTAGGATTCTGGAAACCATATTTATGTTGCCATTATGGCCCGATCCCTAGTGATAGTCCCTGGTCTCTAAACGCTGTAGTTTATATAACGTAACCCCAAGTGACCCAAGTGACATTTCCAATGGCTTGCTTTCGTGCTAATACCGATAGTCACGAGGCCAAACGACCTGAAGCTAATTACTTCGGAACACACTGGTTTTTACGTTACTTGCCCGTACTTTCGTCGCACAAAAAATGTTCTCGCATCCAGGCTTGTTCTAGGATCCGGTGGTGGACTGGAGCCGCCCTTCAGATAAGGCGCAGTGTCCGTCACTGGTCTCGCAGCCTTTGTCAAACGGCCATGTCAGCAGCCAGCTTGAAAAGGCTCCTGTGATGTCGGCCTGCCCGACCAGAGTAGGCGCTTAGGATCCGGGACCATTTTGGGGCTCCCAGGTTATGCCCGCTACAGTTTGGCCTTTTTAGTCGTTCCTGAGTTGATAGTTTTTGCGGTCGTTCATACGTAACGACTAGGAAAGACCACACAAAAAGAGAAACCAGTCTGCTGGGCAGGCCGGCCAGCGCTCTGGACCCGGTGAGATAACCGAGCGCTCTGCACAGAGGAGGCCCATTCTCTGAGATCACGCGCGGAACAACTCAGTCTGCTGGGCAGACCGGCCAGCGGCCTGGACCCGGTGAGATCACGGAGAGCTCTGCACAGGGAAGGCTCATTCCATGAGATCACACGGCGGAACAAATCCGGGGTCAGCGACCCGAGCCATGACTTTGGGACAGCGGACAGTCAGCTGCTGTTCGCCACCAGCAGGTCGTGGCTGGTAGTGAAAGTCCTGTCAAGAGCCAGAGCCGGGGTCAGAGTCCAGTCAGAGCGAGAGTCAGTCCCAGCCAAGCTCGGAGGTCCAGAGGCGGAGTCAACCGAAGAGAAACAGATAGAGCCAAACTCTGAGCTAGAGCTCGAGCTCGCGCTCGAGCTACAACTTGAGCCAAAACCGGACCCGGAGCCGGAGCAGGAAGCAAAGCTAGTGGCAGGTCCCAGCCACATATAACGTTGAGATAAAAGGATAGAGCCCAACCAGAGCTCGAACCTGGAGTCTCGAACTCGGATCCCGGGCCTCATCGGGCGACCTCGTGACCTCTTGGGTCATCGGCTGCCGCTGCGTCACTGGGAAGGTCAGCGACCACCACCCAAACGACGCTCACCCGCAATGCGGCAGCAGCCCCCAAGCCGCGCGCGAGCTGCCATTGGTTCGCGCTTGTCCTCTCCCGCAGAAGCGCGGCGGGTGACCGGTGACGTCACAGGTTTGGCGAGGTTGGTCCCGGGATGCAGGAATGCGATTAGGCCTAACGACGTGGCGATATTTTGGCGTACGTGTCTAGCGTCGGGCCTCAGGCGCAGGATAAATGTGGCACTGTGTGGATTCAGTACGCAAAGGAGCGAGATTGATTCGAACGTGCTCCGGTGCGGTGAGGGCGGGGACGCCCAGCGAGTGGATTAGGTCAAGGTCATGACCAACAAGCAGCATGTCAGGTTTGATGGAGTCCTCCGTGCCAATAGTATGCTGGTTGAAGTGTGGCTCCATTATTTTCTTATATGGAGTATCAAATGGCTTGGGAAATTTTTCTGTCTATTTGTCGAGCTGCTGTCTAATTTGTCACGTTTCGTCACGTACCATGAATATGTACTCAGCCCGTCTGGCAGTGCGGTAAACCGACGACCATGCTCGACGCTGGGTCTGGAAGCATCAGTGAATGGAAGCAGTGGATCAGTGAGTGGCCAGAATAAAGTTGTTTGCATTTTTATCCAGCCTTGTGGAGCCTATGCTCATCACTGCTGGGCTAGCATGACTGAATATGTTGTTGCTTGTCGCCTTGTTGTGCAAGCCCATGGCTACATGTAGATATTTCCTGACACGTTGTAGCACGGCTCCCGCTGCTTGGTAGCCGAAGGACGCGTCCATCGTCATGACCGTATGTGAGAAGTTGGGGTCATAAAAGTGCCTTAGCCGTCATAGTTATTTACTCCCGTCCTCAGGACATTATAGGAGGGAAAGGGCGGTTGCTGACCGCGCATTCTCGCGTCAGTTTAAAGCCACTGGCCGTCATAATCGGCTATAAAACACACATTTAGTGGACTATGATAGTTATGCTAATAGTCAAAGGTCAGATAATATTTGATTATGGCAGTTCAGCCCTAGCCTGTCGTTAAGGGCCATTCCGTTTTGGATATGGGTTCTCGAGCACTTAATGACGAAAATTGCAGACGTTATGTACATGTAACAGTACAGTCAACAATGGATTTTTATCTGCTGACAGGCCCTCATTCTGATATTCTTTTACCAGCATTTTGACGTTCTCCTTTTGACGACTTCTTGTACCAAACACAATATTGGTCAAGGCTTGATGAGCTCATTTTACATTTCATGCAACGCGATGTCCAATAATTAGTATTCACCACGTAGTTAAAACTGCGATATTCCTGATGCCGCCGCATGCTCACCTCTCAGCTGCCTTACACCGTTTAAGCCCAGACTGGATCGGTTCGAGAATTGCTGAACCCAGCTAAGCATATCCGACCGGTGCCTCTGACACGGGAGGGCATGCATATGGGACATCTGACACGGGAGGGCATGCATATGGGACATCTGACACGGGAGGGCATGCATACCTCGTCATACGTGCTGCTATTCATATTTATGCACGCCATACTGTCGGCCCCTGGCCCGGACGAGGTCCGGTTCGGGGAGCCGGACGCCTTGAACACGTGTGATCCTGAGCCTCGGTGCTGTGAGTCATGACTTCTGGTAGGCTTCAAGGCGTCGACGGAAAAGATCGACCGGCTACTTTCGTTTTTCCTTCCGAGCTGGGGAGGACGGGTTCTAGCGCTGCCGCCAGCGAGCAGTGATGCATGTGACAAAAACTCCCCTGACCGGTTCTGCAGATACCAGTCAAAATCAAATGCCCCAGAAAATGAAGCAAAGCAACTACAGTGCCCGCCGTTGCTTGCCACCATATGTGTACTGGTGCCCAAAATGGTAATAAGCATGGAGCGATGCAAATATTGGGCGGCAAGCCTTCGAATAATCACAACTAGAGCTTTTAGCATAAGCACGTGTGCTCCTCTACTGTGTTTTGAAAAATAGTTTTCCCCTCTCCCCTAGTATCTTCACTATGGCACATCCGCTGCCACGGACGACAAGCGAAACATATAACAAAAGCCACACATAAGCCTCTGGACAGCCATTGTCAGTCGTCCACATGGATCTGAAGGCCGCGGCCCAGTGTTTGGCGGCCGCGGTCGCGGGGCCCCGACACCGATCCGCGAGAGGCGCCCCCCTGCGCCGCCACCTTGGCCTGAACAGGCGGAGGAGCTGCATGGCTGATGAGGTGCTGCGCGTGTGCCCATGTAGAGCGGCCGGCGCGGACGATCGCCAGGCACCGGCGCCGGCCGCCGGCGCATTCCGCCCGGTGAAAGCGGCCCGGCCCGGCCCGTCTCGTCTCGCGGGCTCGGGTGGACGCCGGCCGGGGGCTCATCTCACCGGGAGCGCGCGGCGCGCCGCCGGGACGACCTCTGGCCACTCAGCGGCTTCAGTGGCTGCTGTCCATCGCGGGGACACGCCGCCGTGCTATGTGTCGTCACTGCGGGGCGCGTCACTGCGCCATGTACCGGCGTTGTCGGCATTCCTTACCGGGCCGCATGCGGCCCATTTTCGGGGGACGTCTGGCTGCGCCTGTCCACTGTGGGAGGGCGTCAGCGGGTCCCCCGCCATGCCTTCACTGTAAGGCCGGTTCCCAGTCTTCGCGCTGTCCGCTGTCGGAGCTGGTCACCAGAGCTGCCATGCTCCCAGAACTTCCTCTTCGCGACGCGCCTCCATGTGGCTGCTGTCCATGGTCGAGAGTGAGGGGGGGGGGGGGGTACCGACTGCGGGAGCCGGGGCAGCCACCCCGATGTCGACGGCCATTGTTGTTTGCGCCGGCGTGAGGGCGCGTCTCCGCCTAATAGGCCCCTCGCAGCCCACGGGCCGCCCCCGCCCGACCCGACTCGACGCGGCTCGGCTCGTTCCGATGATGCGCCGGTAATTGGTTGGCCGGCCTTGAGGGGTGAACCGACTTGAACGGCGCTGGGAGCCGATGGGCGCCGCTGGCGGCCGTCGACAGGGAAGCGGCTGACGAGCCAATGACCGGCCGGTCAGCCGTGTCCGTCCTTCCCACGGCCCGGCGGCGTCCTGCCGCGCCGCGCCTCACCGCGCCGAGCCGAGCCGAGCCGAGCCAAGCCGAGCCGAGCCGAGCCGAGCCGAGCCGAGCCGAGCCGAGCCGAGCCGAGCCGAGCCGAGCCGAGCCGAGCCGAGCCGAGCCGGGCCGAGCCGAGCCGAGCCGAGCCGAGCCGAGCCGAGCCGAGCCGAGCCGAGCCGAGCCTCACCGCGCCGCGCCTCACCGCGCCGCGCCTCACCGAGCCGAGCCGAGCCTCGCCTCGCCGAGCCGCGGCCGGCGATCTCGGCCGACGGGCTGGTGCAAAGAGGCCGTACAGGACTGCAGGACCAGTCCCCGTGCGGCGCGTGAACTCGCGGGATGGAGTGGGGCTTGACAGCGCTGTCGCTCCGGTGACAGAGCTATGTGTCTAGCTGACGGAGACATACCTCAAGTCATAGTTTCCCTTTTGTAACTGCCTGAAGTCGCCGGCCGCTGTAATCACATGTTTTGGATTACAAGTTATGGGTGGTTTTCTTTTTTATTAAATCATTACGAATCAGCTCATGCGCGAGTCTGAAGTCACTAGCCCAGGTAAGCGACTAGGGGCGCTTAGCAAGACTGACACATGTGGTTCTTCAGGCCTCACAGATCCCGCCGCGCCTAGCAGCGCTCCTGCGTGGTCTGAGGGTTATGCTTCCCGCAGCTCCAGGTTTGAGTATCGGCTTATCGGCATGCCGCTGGAACGGCGTCCGTGCGATAGATCCACTGTCTGGGCATGACAGTTTTGTCCCCCATTCGGTCATCGTCGCTCAGTCGATATAATCGCCGCAGGCAGTGAATTATTGAGACGGTCATGCCGCGCACGCGCACGTGATGCTGGTGTTTGCGTCTGAAATTGGAGCGCTAGTACTGGTATTGACGGCGCAATTGTTTTTTTCCCTTCGCAAGGGCTCAAACATGGACGGATTGAGGGGAGAGGCTGTAGGAGGATCTGACGTCTGATCTGCAGGACATGTAGTCCGTGCCCGATTTAGACCGGCTGCGACGGGCGTAGCGAAAGTTTCGCAAGCACCGGTCAAACAGGAGCTTTTCGCAAGCGTCTGTCGTCGAATGTTCATTTCCCGGGCTCAGGTGACTATCTTCAGCCCTGAAAATGCTATTGTCGACGGAGCGTGGCGCGGCCAGCCGCTGTTCTCTCCCGGCATCGCGTGCGCTGGAAGCTCAGTCATCAGTCGTAAATGGCGTGCGTGCCCCAAGCCTCGTAGACGTATCGACAATCCATTACCGCCGGCGGGACATCTAGGGGAGGGGAGAGGGAGAGTGGCACACTGTTCGACACTTAGCAAACGAATTTGTGCGATGTGGCCATTCGGCATGTCCATGTGTTTTTCAATCGTTTTTCACCCTGATTTTGTTTTGCTGGGTACGCCTCTGACCACTGACATCGCCTTTTATCGATTGACCTGGATCCGCAATTTAAAAGCCATTCGCTGTGAAGGCATGGCAGGCTTTGTGCTTGTGATGAATAGAACCACAGGTAAGTGCGCCGTCACAGACAATCTGTCGTGGAGTGCTTCCGCTAAGTAGCTTACGAGTGCTGGGAACGTCGCAAATGAACGAACACTGTCCGTGTGGCGGATAAGAATTCCCTCCGCACCATCGTCAGCGCGGCAGCCTGACACGGCATCATCCTCTTTGAACAGCTTAACCGAGCTCGATTTTTACGGCGCTGCTCCTCGCGTCGCCACGCTGCTGCCAGTCCGGATTATCCGCGCTGCAGGTCACACCACGACGGCTCGGCCCGGCCCGGTGACGGTTGCCGCGTCCGAGCCGGATTTTGTCCCGCGACTTTTATCGGACCGCGATGGCTGTCGCTGCTGTTTGCGTTCTGTCCGATCACCGGAGCTGATCCAATCTGGCGCGGCATGGCACTTGAGTTTACGCTGGGGTGGGTCGCGCTACGGAGGAAATTGCGCGCGTATTCCGTTCCCGCTGGCCTGGCCCGACCTGACCTGACCTGACCCGTGTTTCAGCTGGTGGCGGCGCCATGGAGGGCTGGCTGTGCGCCCTGACCCTGCTCTCGCTGACCTGGCACGCGGCCGGTCACGTGGCGCTCACGTTCCCGCCAGCGCGCAAGTTTGACCTGGACTTCCTCGATACGTTTCGCACGAAGCCGCCATGCGGCATGCCCAAAGGTGAGTGGGCGGCAGAGCCGCGCCGCGGACCAACGGAAAACCAACTGAAAATGAGAAGGCTGACCGCGCTGGATCTGGTAAAGCCTGGTCACTAGGAGAGGGGAGTCGGGTTTGTCACAGCACTTTGTAATGGAAACACGTCCAAGATGATTGCAGTGCAAGTTCATAAAGGTGAGTCGTCGTCGCAGTAATGGTTCACTTTAACTGCCTACGCGCGTGGTACTTTAAGAGGCAATCATGGTGCACCCTTGGCACCGTGAGTCAGGGGGCCGACCGGCCGGCCTCCATAACGGCCCGCGTGACGAGGAGGGCGCACGTGCTGAGGCCGGTCTCTGTGATGCTGGGGCGGTGGGTATGACTCGGTTCGTTTAACGGTATGATAATCGGCTTCTGCTGGCTTACGATTGGTTCTGGCCCCGGGGAAACGTCCCATGCATGCGTCACAAGGCGCTTCTAGATGAAGTCTCGCTGTCACGAACTCCAGGGCGAAAACGCGCGCTGGCTGGCTGCACTTGTCATCGTCACCGGGGTCAGCCCCCGGCACGTGTCTGCGATGCCTGGGTTATCCCCCGGCACGCGTCAACGATGCCTAGGTGAACCTCCGGCACGTGTCAGCAATGCCTGGGTCAGCCCTCCCCGGCGCCGGGTTCAGCCCCCGCACGTGTTCGGGTTGTCCAGATCGATTCCTCCCCCCGCATGGATCTGGTCCACCCCCTTTTCAGCACATGTCAGTGGCTCCGCCCCTTTCCGGACGTGGCGGGGGCTTCACCCCTCCCCGCACGTGGCAGCGGCTCCGCCCCCTCCCCGCACGTGGCAGCACGCCGCCTCTGCACGTGGCCCCCATACCTGGGTCACTCCCCCCCGCACGGCGCGGCGTCACGCTCCTATGCGGGCCCGGGGCCGGGCCGCGGGGGGGGGGGCACCTGACGTCGATCAGCGCCCCCGGCCGTGCCGCGCTTGGCGGCGCCAAGGCCGGTGCTGCTGCGGCCGCCCGCCTCCGCCGCCGTGCTTACGACACGCCCGGTAAAAGCGACCCGCCCGGTTTGGAGCGCGTCGCCGGCCGCCGGCGCCGCGGCGCCGTTCCGGCGGCGCGGGCCGCGCTGGTGACGTCTCACTGGGCGAGGCGAGCGGTGAAAACGGCGCGGAATCATCACGTGCCCTGGAAATGGTTTCCAGCTCGGAACGTGTCCAGGTTTCACCGGATTAGGAGCTCCCTCGGGTTTGAACAAACGATGTCCGAGGCATTCTTCACATTTGGCACATTCGCATAACACAAAAACAAAATAGTGCGACACCAGCGTGTGAATGAACTCTCGGCATTCATTCTAATGGTATCACTGGCCACATTGGAACGCTATCATCCACCGGATAGCCGATCCATTCATGGGAGCTGATGGCCGGCTCGGAGAATGACGCTATCTACGCCAAACATGGCCTGCGGTGAGGCGGCGGAGGCTGCGCTGGAATTGTTCCGGACGTTCCGGTCGACCGGCCGTGGCTGGCCGGCCTTCAGGTGGCTTGAGCGTCGCCGGGTCCGGGGCAGCTGCGGACCGGGCCGGTCCCGCCCTCGCCGCCAGTCAGCCACCCTGCCCCTGTCGGCGGGTCTGTGGCGCGGCGCCGCCTGACGACGGCCGGCGCTGCACCCCGGCGAAAGCGGCGCGGCGCTCCCCCGCCCCGTCTCAGCTGCCCCGGCCAGCCGGCGCGCCACGACTGCCCCCTTCCGGTGCTGGGGCGGCGCGCGCGGCGCTGGGACGCGGCCGGACCGGACCCAACTCTCGCGCTGCCGTCGCCGCGCCGCCGGTCTTTGTAAGGATGGCACTCGGAAGTCACGCGATCAGGTCTCACGGCCCGCCACGAGACTGGAGCCTGGTGCGCCGCCGGCCAGGCTGCAGTCTGGGGGAGGCGTTTCGGACGGGAGCGCGGTGCGCCGACGTTCGGCGGCGAGCCCGGTGGGCTGGGGCGGCGGCCGCCCGCGATCTGGGTCAGTGGGTGGCCACTGGACGCGTGGGACCATTGATCGCGTGCGAACGGTGGCCGCCTGCCTGCCGTGCCGACGTCGTACAGTCTTACACTGTCTGGCTTCTGCGATTGTCTGCGTGTCAGGGGCTCGTGATCTGGTTGCGTGGGCACCAGATCGCGGTGTAATTTAATGAATTCGGTCTGCAAAAAAGGCGGCTGACATCATTATCTGCATCAATGCTGTTGATGTTTATCATCAATGCAGACCGTATTCTGCCTAACCTCACTTTAATTTGAAATCATCTTCGAACATGTGCTGCAGGGAGTTTTCTAACAGCTCTGAATTATGAGCCAGGCTGAGCTGATTAGTCTTAACCCGGTCTTACTGGCCGCTTATCTTTTCTAAACGCAGAGTAAATCTGTCGCAGCCAGTTGGCTCTGCGGGGTCTTCTGACATTCCAGGAAAACAATGCTACAGCCGCTAATTGCAAAGACAGCTCTGAAAAACGGACGCTCTTGGGGACCCAAGTAGCTGCTGGACATGGCTACACGACTTGTCCAGCATGGCCGTGGCGCGCGCGAGGAAAAGATTTAAACACCGTATCACACGCCCTGAAAACCTGCGGCGTTTGCGGCCCGACGGAGCGCAGTGCGCAGCAGCCGGTGCTGCGAGCGACCACCTACGCGGTGCCGGCCGTGCCTGGCGCGGGCCCGCGCGGAGCTGTGCGCTGCGCCAGCGCAGCCGCCGCGCGGCTAGAACCCGGGTGTTTGAGACCGCTCTGGTCCGCTCCAGTCCGTTCCGGTTTGGTCCGGTCCGCTCCGGTTTGGTCGGTCCGCTCCGGCCCGCTCTGGCCCGCTCCTGCCGACGAAGCTGCCAAGCCCGCAAAGTCGGCCGACTTCGGCGGTGCCGCGGCCGCCGCAGGTGGAGCGGGAGGCACCTGGCGGCCAGCCCGGCGCACGCGACTGGATGAGCCCCGGCGGCACGCGCAGTTGGACATGCACGGGGGGATCCGGGACGGCATGTGGCAGGCAGGCGCCAGGAGACCGCGACGCCTGCCAAGCCCTTCGAAGAGAGCTCATGCCGGCACATGTTCAGCGGTGTGCGATGCTGCACCGATCGGTCCCACCCCGGTGGAGGGACGCAGCTGGCGGCGTGTGGCGGCGGTCTCCGGGCCAGGCCGGGCGGCCGGCTGTGGTGGAGACGTGGGCCGAAGACGCCGCCGCTCGTCACTGACAGCTGGCGTGAGAGCGGAGCGGCGCCGGCCCAGCGCCGCGGGAAACTGTGGCGGGAAGCGGTGGCGGGAACCGCTGGCGGGAAGCCGCGCCAGGAAGCTCGGGCCAGCCGTGGCTCCGGGAGCTGTGCGGTGCCGCCCCGCAGCGTATCGAGGTTCTGGTCCGCTTCCTGCTGCCGGACGGAGCTCTGCTGGCTCGGGGCGTCCCTGGTGATGTCAGAGCCGACCCTCGGACGGGTCAGGCGGCGAGGCCTGCACCTGGCAGGCCTCGCCAACAACAGCTGCTGTTGCGGGGTCGTCGTGCTGGTTTGCAAAACGTTGTGCTCTGCTGGACCGTTTTCGACGAACTAGAAATTATTGCACAGTCGTCTAAACACGAACTTCGTTCTCACGGCATCTCGCTGTCTGAAGCCCACATGAGCATGCACCTTACAGCATCCTGGAATGCAGGAGCAAGACAGAGCAGTCGCTCGAACACGGTGGTCTGCCAGCGGCGAGGCCCCTGGCCGTCGCAGCCCCGCCGGGCGCGGCCGCGGCCTGCAGCCGTCCTGTGCATGCTGAGGCGGGCGGCTGCACCCTCATCACCGGCTCGGCAGCGGCGCGTGACGGTGGGCCTGCCCCGACGCCTGCTCGAGCCGCGGAGAGCACGGCCAGCTCACGCCGCTCGCGCTCCTCCGCTGCAGCGGCGCTGCATGTCGAGTGGTGCTCGCGCTCAGCCGCCGTGGGTTCTTTGACAACGGGAAAGAGATCAGCAGATGGCGGCATGCAGCGGCTGGAGCGGGCGGCGGCCGCGGGCGGTCGAGCCACCCACTGCTGTTTGGCTTGCCCGGTGCCTGTAAGGGTGCTGTGACGTCACTGAGACTGACAAGCGGTTAGGGCGACGGCTCTAGACGGGCCGGAATCTTCCTACCATCGAGCAGCATTACGCCGGCGCTGACTGGATGTCGGACGCCACTGGATCTGCGCCAAGGCCGGCCGAGTTTCCTCATTTCCTCCCTGGCACACGCTGTGTGCAGGACCAGGGTAGGGAAGGTCGTCATATCCGCCGCGCAATCTGCCCGGCTGCAGACTTTAAACGAAATCGATTAGTCATCAGCTGGGGGGTTTCCGGCCCTGAGTCAGACCCGTGGCGACGGTCGAAGACAAAGCGTACGCGGCACGTGCGGACATTGCACCCAAGAGGTTTTCACCCACCAGCGACGGATGCGGATGCGTGCGCGTCGCGTCGCGGGTGCTCCCTCATGTGGATAGACATTTCTTGAAACGGAGCGTGCATCCGACTGTGCAGAAATACAAAAGTTTCGGCTGTGCGTGAATGATAGCTACCTTATGTACTGCACACAAGGCTGCGGGGTGATTTCCGTCACGCTGGAGGCTTCAAATGGACGGATGCGGTCCCCAACAAGCAAATGAGCTTTTCCCATGACAGGCAAAGTGACGCCCGAGATGGGTGAGTTGGCCCAATGACTGTCGAGGCGAAGCCCGCAAGATGTGAGCCAATACGTAATGTAAGCGAGCCGACACTCACGACAGACGAATCGATGCACACAACAGGCGAGCCGACACTCACGACAGGCGAGTCGACAACCATGACAGGCAAGTCGACATCCACGACAGGCAAGTCGACATCCACGACAGGCAAGTCGACACCCATGACAGGCGAGTCGACACTCATGACGGACGAGTCGACACCCTCGAGTCGACACGCACAACAGGCGAGTCGACACCCACGACAGGCGAGCAAACGCCCATGCAGGCCAGCTGCCATGGTGGGCGGCGGGTAACGAGCGGCGCGCGGCGCAGCCTTGAGCGCGCGCGGCCGGCCCGGCCCGTGCCGCGGGCGGCCGGCGGTGGGAGAGACTGGCAGCCCAGCGGAGCGTGCCGCCGCCGCCGCCGCCGCCTGGGAGCGCCTCGCCACGGCCGCTGTCGTGACGGGGACGGGCTCCCGACGCCAGCCTCAAAGCAGCGCCGCCCACTGTTTGTCGGCAAACGCCTTGCATTGTCTGCCGGCCTGTTCCGGGCCGCCCCGGCCCTGAGAGCAAGGCGCCTCTCGGCGTCCATATGGCTCGTGGGGCTCGGCCGGCTCCGCTTAACATACACGCACACGCGTCCGGTCCGGTGCGAACGGGGCGAGGACGAGCGAGGTGCGCTGCGCCGCTAAACATACACGCACACGCGTCCGGTCCGGTGCTGACGGGACGAAGACGAG
Organism: Pollicipes pollicipes; assembly: GCF_011947565.3. Lineage (NCBI taxonomy): Eukaryota > Metazoa > Arthropoda > Thecostraca > Pollicipedomorpha > Pollicipedidae > Pollicipes > Pollicipes pollicipes. Next base: position 24,872,539 of record NW_023596225.1, on the reverse strand, counting down.
CGAGATGCGCTGCGCCGCTAAACATACACGCACACGCGTCCGGTCCGGTGCCAACGGGGCGAGGACGAGCGAGATGCGCTGCGCCGCTAAACATACACGCACACGCGTCTGGTCCGGTTCTGGCGGGGCGACGACGAGCGAGGTGCGCTGCGCCGCCAGTGACGCTAAGGTCGCCAATTACGCGTGACGCTCGTCCTCCTGCAGGCGCCAAAAGTTTGCCCAGACCTTAACCCGACCGTTTCGACCAGGCCTTGCACCTTTGACCTGGACGTTCGGCCAGGTTTTGCAAGCACCTCGATGCATGGATTGGACGCAGCTCCTCGCTTTGTGGTCACGAGTCACGAAGTTGGTAGCTGGGGTACCCTGGTCATCAGCATAGGAGCATAGGTCCCACGGCCATTTGTTCCCATGATGAGAAAATAGCTTCGCCTAGTCGTTCTGAAAGTTGAGGCATCACTGCAAGGTGAATTTCCAGAGTGCAAGCGTTTCGTCACATCACGGGTCTCAGACGAACACCAGGCATGCCACATCCGTACGAAGGCTTTGTTCACAAAACCGCCGTGTGATAGCTGCCCTTACTTCCCTGTGTGATACCTTATTTAGTGATCCGCTATATAGCACCTGCCCTTACTTCGTACCGTGGCTTATTCGCCCGGCAGCTGCCAACCAAAATGGAAGAAAGACTCTACAGGCAGTTTACAGGCTTCTCACAGATGTGTATTGTGGTGAAGGAGGACAGACCTTGAAAGTGTGCCAATACATCATCCATGTCTTTTGAAATGACGTCAGTTACGCCAGTTCTGTAGGCGCCGTTTGTGCCAAGTCACGGCACTCCCACCCTTGACACGGCCTGCTACCTGTCCGATTCCGTGACACGGCCTGCTACCTGTCCGATTCCGTGATTAATCTGAGAACGGCAACGGAAGCCGGCGTGTCTGGGGCACCCGGATCATAAATAATGACATCGCTCTGTTTAAAGCGTGGCTTGTCTGTAAAACTCGGTGTTGGAGCCATGGACACGCCAGGTTACCTGTTCATTGCTGGAAATGTGCACTGAAAGATATAAAAGGGATTGGGCACCGTTCCAATGCAGGAATTTTCCTGTTGCCGCGTTATTTGGCTGACGATCTAGCCTTGTCTTCATGACTGCAGATTGGCGTTGCCGTGTTTGCGGTAAATGATCAAAGGGAGATACAAAAGAACGAACGCGAAATTTCAACCAAGACAACCATGGTGCCTTGAACGGGAATAATTTCGAAAATGTAATACAAGCATGTCGTGGAACACACATCCATACATGGCACAGCACGTGCATGCAACGCTTTGCTCGCCCGCGACTTTCGAGTGAAGCTATGAGTGGACACTAACAATGGCGGCGATGGGTTCGTTTTTACCTTGACGGCTTCATACACGCATAGTGAAACATCACGCTGGCGGATTGGAATGCGTTTTACGACACTGCCCGTTGAATTTAAAACCAACGTTGCATTGCAAGCATTGTTAATTTTTCACCTGATCTCTGGAAGGCTGATCGGGACACTTATCTGCCATGTCATTATGCATATCGCAAACTTCTCTGTCCCTCTGCCGAAGGAAAGCGTTTCTGGTAGAATGCGCAGGAGTATAATTATGTGCTGTTTTCTGCCACCGCACATCGCCAAAAAAGACCATGGATTTCACACTGGGCTAGACGGCAACCATGACGTCAGCCCACTGGTTGAAAAGCCACAAAGAAACTGTTGAGGCGCCTGGTCATTACACCCACCCCTCGCTGTGGAGCACGCGGCCACCCCTCGCTGTGGAGCACGCGGCCACTCCTCGCTGTGGAGCACGCAGCAGCCCCTCGCTGTGGAACACGTAGCCACCCCTCGCTGTGGAGCTCACAGCTAGTGTTGAGCCTGGAACTTCGATTGCAATCGCGAGACAGGGATCGAACCAAATCAATGGCACGGGCCGGGTGGTCACGTAGTAACGACCATCACGCTCCGATTAGTTATCGGCAAAACGATCGTGCCCAATTTTATCCCGGCCATCAAGCATACACCATTGCGCAACAAAGCCTTTCTACACGGCACAAAGGAGCTCTCTTCAGTGACAATAGAAGTTGTGTTCTCATTGTGTGGTGCAGTCGGGGTGGCTTCTGCGTGTGCTGGCTGTTGAGGAAATCGTAACCAGCGAGTCCGCGATTTGTATCATTCATGCAGCCCAAGCTTTTGCCAGTGGGAGACATCTTTTTGACACTCTGGTCGCACAATTGCTATTGTTTCTCTTTCACAATTTGGCGGAGCTTTAGCTTTAAAGCGAGCTTTAGAGCTTAGAGCTTTAGAGCTTTAAAAACAGCTTCGGGGTCTTGAAGGATTGATTATTTGGATCATTCACTGTCACCTTCGCCACAATTGCCGATGCAACTTATCAGAGCAGAAAAGGCTCGTCGCCGTTGCGACCTCAGCGTGACAAGCTTATTTAGCGTGGATGCAATCGTGCGCCAAACGCTGCCATGCCAAGAGCAGGGGGTGACGCCTCAGTTCGGTGCATCGCCGACCCTGGGCAGGCGAGCGCGCGGCGGCGCCGGACCCGGACCCGGACCCGGGCCCGGGCCGTCTTCCGCGGCTGTCGGGCTTTCACGTGCAGCCAGCTGCCGGCGGCGTGCGCCGGTCCAGCACGCGTCAGGCACGAACGGCGCAGCGCCGGCCGGTCCGCCGGCCGCTCGGCACGGCCGGCTCTGCAGGCCCGCCGGAGAGATGTGGCGTGACGACATGAGGGCGGCTCGCGCCGGAAGCGGCGGCCGGGACGGGTGCGGGCCGCGGCCCGGCCGTGACTGGCATCGACGGGCGTGGGAGGGCGTGCAACATCCGGCTGACCTGAGCTGGCGGGAGCGCGATGACCCGCGATTGCCTGCCCGGGGCGTTCCCGCGCTGGCCGAATGTTACGCCCTATTTCGAGGCGGGACGATTGACGCCGGCGCTTGTTCTCCGCTGTTCACGCCGTTGCCCGTCTCGTGTCGGTACCGAGCGGAGTCAGGGTCAGCCTCAGAAGTGCCTCGGTTGATAGCCGCCGAGCTCCTGGTCCTGGCCTCGAGCGTGAAATCCAACGCCAAGCAATACCTTCTAACCTGAGGCGTCTCCAGCGTGAAAGGCTGCGACTCGAGTAATCGCAGGTCTCGCCTGAAAAGGGTTATATGACTATTGCCCGTGGGATAGCTATTCCAAGACCTTCGACGTCACCATATCGTCATAGGTGACACAACCATTGAATGCATTCAACCAAGACAATTCTCGTAGTTCTCGTGCCGGTCGAAGTTTTCACGACCTACAAAAAGAGCACGTAAGACTGGGTCCCCAAGCGACGCGCTGCCGCGACGTACACCATCCTCGCTCGATGCCCTGTGAGAGGGCGAGGAGAGTCGTCCTCACTCGCGTCCCGCCGGGGAGGGGCTCTGCGCGATGACGCGGATTTTGCTCAGCGTCGACCTCAGCCGGGCGGCCGAGGCGAGCCGGCTCTGCCGGCCGCCGCCGCCGCCGCCGCCGCCGGGCTGGGGTGTCCCAGTTTCACCGCCGAGTCAGTGGAGTGGACCACCGGATCGGACCGGCGCGCGGCGCCGGTGCCAGCGGGGCCGAACCAACCACTTGCGCCGGCCGGGCCGGACCGAGACCGGGCGTGTCGGGCGAAATGGACTGGCCCGTGTGCCGGGTTAACTCACCTGACCCTGTCCGACAGGTGAAGAGCGTCAGCTGCTTGTGGCGATGCGCTCTTGTCATCCAGCACGTTGTCATCCATCTAAACATGTCAACTACGACAACCTTCCCAAAACGCACGCGCCCACGGGAGCGTGTGTGGCCGGAAAACGGCCCTCTGCGACCGGTTTCAGCCGTCAAATGCGTATCCATAAAAGTCTTGACACGCTACTTGCGGAGTGGCGGGACACGATGTCAGCGGTGCCGTGACCGGAGCGGCGGGATGCGATGTCAGTGGTGCCGTGACTTGAGCGACGGAACACGGTGTCAGGGGTGCCGTGACCGGAGCGGCGGGACACGATGTCAGTGGTGCCGTGACTTGAGCGACGGAACATGGTGTCAGTGGTGCCGTGACCGGGGATCGGGACACGGTGTCAGTGGTGCCGTGACCGGAGCGGCGGGACACGATGTCAGTGGTATCGCGACCGGGGATCGGGACACGGTGTCGGTGATACCGTGACCGGGGATCGGGACACGATGTCAGTGGTGCCGTGACCGGAGCGGCGGGATACGATGTCAGTGGTGCCGTGACCGGAGTGGCGGGACACGGTGTCAGTGATGCAGTGACCGGAGCGCGGGACACGATGTCAGTGGTACCGTGACCGGGAATCGGGACGCGGTGTCAGTGGTGCCGTGACCGGAGCTTCAGGGCCGTGGAGCTCTAATGCGCTTGGACGGCGCGGACGGCCATCAGCTCATCATGACCGACCTGGACACGCGCGTCCATGCCTGCTGGCCGTCACTTTACACGTCATTCACGCCGACCAAGGCTCCAAATGCGTGGCTTCTGACCTATCACGTCGCCCTCACGCACGCCCGCTACATCGCTCCAGCCGGCCCTTGGGTGTCCCGCCCCGTTCTGTACGTGCCCAGGCGGTGTTTGGACACGCCGCCGTTACGCTCCGGGCGGCCGGAGGCCCCGCCCGCTCCAGCGCCCCAGGCGGTCCCAGATACGCCCACCCCCGAGCCCCGGGCGGTTTCTGCGCTGGCCCAGCTACCATTTATCACTAACACTATTTGCCACCGGCGCCATTGTTCGGCGAGTGTACCGTGTAAGGCGTCATTGAGGCGGCGCCCGGGGTGCCAGATGCGCGTCCGCAGCGCGACGGCGGCGGCGGTGGGAGCCGGTGGGAGCCGGGGCTGGGTGTGGCTCCCAGGAGCCGCCTCAGGGCTCGCTCCGCGGCCGGCGCCGCCGCTTTCGGCACAATACGCTCATTATGCACGGCCGGGGCGGCGGCGGCGGCGGCGCGCGCGCCACGCGACCCAGCCCTTCCCAGACGCGCCCGCGCACCGCGCCGCCTTACTCAACCGTTTAATCAGCCATTGTGGCCGATTGGGCAACGCCGTGTATGCATTGTCCCACGCCGGCTGATGAGCGAATGGTGGCAAGCCTTGCATGGGCTGCGCGCGGCGGCCGTACCCCAATGCTAATTCGGTCAGCGAGTTCACCAAAAACAGGCCCACGCGGCGCAGCGTCTGCTTGTCATATGCAGACGCGTTGGTGGACCAGTGACCTGGGCTGCACATGGTGTGAGAACTTCTCCCGGGTCACGGTCAGGCACGATCTCGGCTCACGCCTCGTCGAAACGCGCCGCGTAACCAGCGTCGCCCGTCGGTACAGCGGTCGCCGTCGGTACCGGCGGGCTGGGCTGTGCTACGGCGCCCGGCGGTGCGCTCGTGCAGCGCCACTGGCCGCCGCCGCCGCCTCCCGAACTGGTGACGCTCGGCCGAGCGAGCAGCGGCCGGCGAGACGGTGCGACGGACCGCGGCCCGGCGCCGCCGGAGCCGGCCGCGCGCCGCCGCTGTGGCTCGGCCAGACTCGCCGGCCATGAACGGCAGATGTCCTGAGCACGCGATGTCGCCCATCCTGCTGCCTCTATGCCCCTCTGCGCTTGTCTCCCACTCTCCAGCGTGGCGGTGAATGCTCCTGAAGATTGTTTGACTTCAGCGCCGGCACGGGGCTAACCGTGGCCGGCGTGCTCCTGCAGTCCCTGCTCTGTGTGCTCCGCGTGCGTCTGTCGTGTTCCATGTGCCCGCGCCGTTCCGTGTGCCTGGCGTGCTCCGTGCGCCGCGTGCTCGGCGTGGCCGACACGCTCGCTGCCGCCCCGCTATACGGACTCGGGCTGATAGCCGGCCGACAGTTCCGCACCGGCAGCGGCGGCTCCCGCTTCGGCCGCGACCACCCTCTGATCACGGGCGCCTGGCCGAGTCGGTCCGACGGCGCCCGGCAGAGGGAGCGACCGACGCGGCCAGGTGTGCTGCTGGCCAGGCCCCGTGCAGTCGGGTCGGGTGCAGTGGGGGCGGAAACAGAATGGGTAGAACAGCACGGCCTGTTGCAACGCGGTGGAAGGCGCTGGTGTGGCGTACAGTGTCGTCTCGTCCAGTCTGATTCGATCGGGTTGGGTCTGGCGCCGCCGCGTTTGGTGCGCTTGGATCCGCCTTGTCCTGGCTTGGTGATGTCTGGTACCGGCATGACGCGCCGGATTTGCTGTGGTCTATTGGTATACAGTCTGGTCTGGTGAGGCCAGACCTGAGGCAGTTAGGGAGGCGGTGCGTGCCGCGAGACAGCGCCACCCGGCGACGCGACCGGTGGCGTGCTTTCTCATTAGCCTATCAAGCGGCGCCTTCGTGTGCTGAAAATACCGACACGCCGGAGATGCAGATGAGAAAAAGCGGACCGCTGCCCTGTCGTGCAGATGTTGCAGAACATCTAGACGCTGCTCCACGGTTGCCATGGACCACCTGGCTCTGAAATAGCAGTCGGGGCGAGATTTATTGAACCACTGACACGGTGCCCGCCAGGTGGCAGAAAAGGCTGCTCTCTTGTTCAGCATCGACGTCTCGCCGGCGCGCCCCGAGGCCGGCTGATGGCGTCGTGTTAGCCGGTGGGCCTGACGAGCCGATCTCATGGCCCCGGGCTCAGGCTGACGAAGGCTTTTTCCTTTCAGGAGAGATCAAGACCTCGGTCCGAGCCGGCTCCTCGTTCAACGTATCCTGGCATCTGGGGTACCCCCACCAGGTGAGACCAGCGCCAGTTGCGGCGACTCACCGCTGCCGCCGATCAGCGGCCCACGATTGGCAGTTGTGTGTGAAAGCTGGCTTGGGTGCTGTTTTGTGTGGGTGTCACCCTGGTAAACGCCGATCTGACCTTCAGTCAATGATAAACGTTCTGAAATCATTTGGAGGTCACCGACCTTTCACCTGTGACATTGTTCAACGTCGCGGGTCCGGCACAGTTTTGTCACCGTCAGCGAACTTGATGCCGAGAAATGCACCAACGCGCAGTTGATGCATTTCTCGAGGTCTTCGAATATCAGCAGTTGAGCTCCGTTGCGATGATACTCCGTACGAAATCCCCTCGATTTCTCGGAGAACCTGGCTGGACAACGCTCCGCTGTCCTCCTCCGGCTGGCTGGCGCGATATAATCTCGCCAAACAATGATCAGATCGTCAATGGCGTCCTGATGAGCAGTGGCAGAACGGAAGGCCCCTGCTCGGCCACGGTCCCGATTTCGTCTATTACTTCATTCCCGTCTGTTCCTCGGTTTCAATTTGTTGCCCTGTTTCCGTGCCCACATCTCGCACCATCTGGAGGACCGCGTGGCCTCCTGTGGACCCCGAGAGAAATTTCGGCCCTCTGGAGAGATTTCCGTCCTCGGAGAAATCTCACAGAGAAATCTCCCGTCGTGATCGGCTCACTGCCCGGCGACCATACAACACTGGGCTCAGTTTCACCACCATTAGTGCTACTCATCTCGACGGCGACCGGTCATTGTGTCATCTGGCGTCCCCTTCATCCTCCTCATCAGCCTTTATTCGGCCTCAGCCCCCGTCCCAACGTCGCCACCACTCTTGATCCCAGCGGCCGTCTGTTCCCGCTGCTGGACCTGCGTCAGTCCCAGTTCTCCGCTCAGTGCGGCTACCGGCCTGCTCCCGCTGTCGGACCTGCGTCAGTCCCAGTTCTCCGATCAGTGTGGCTGCTGGCCTGTTTCCGGTCGGTGCACCAGCCGCAGCCGACTCCGGCCGCGCCGGCCGCCGGCAGCAGGCGGCGGCCGGCGCGGCTTCGCGCTCTGATTGTGTGCGGTGTGGCGCGCCCGCCAGCCGCCCGGCCGCTGGCACAGCTGCGCCGCCGGCGGCCGACGCGGCTCGCCGCCGCGCGCCGCAGACCGCGGCTCCCGCCTCACCGCCTGGGTCAGGTGTGCCGGCGCCGGGGCGTTGTCTGGACGGGAGCGGCCCTCAAATGGGACAGAGATGTGCGTGTGAGGAACGCCGTTTGTGTGAATTTTGTGAACGAGAAATCCTGCGCCCTGATTGCGTCAGGATTGTTAGAATGGGGGACAGGAAGGTTCAATCTGCATGGTTTTGTTGCCAACTGGGATCGAATTGTGAGCGTGACTGGTTTGGTTCTCGGAGTACATGCAAATTGCATATTGTTGCATGCATCCTGAACACAACATCCCACGGCCCACGTAATGGGTTTCCGGTGAGATCAACAGATTGCGTTCGATACCGGTTGAGCTCAGCTATTCTGGCGCTGGGCACCTGAACTGAATGCCGCCAGGCTGTAAGCCCCACATATGTATCCTTTGGCAGTGGAGGCTGTGGCGGCTGCCGCATTACATGAGACCACTCGTTGACATCTATCCAAGCCCAAGGCATCACTTATCACGTCCGCCTCCGAAGGGGCTGCTAACGGCGCGCTAACGGCGCTGTGTTCGCGCCGTGTTAGAACGCCACGCCAGCCATCACGTGTCTGTCGTTCTCAGGGCGGCTACAAGCTGGAGCTGCTCGACGCCAACGAGAAGGTCAAGATGACGCTCACCACCGACGCCGACGAGAAGGGCTACAACGCCCTGGACACCACGTGAGTGCTGCGAGCTGGACCGGGTGCAGTCGAGTGCCGAGCCGCCATCCTTCTGTCTCGAACTATGCCTGGGTGTAGTCTCACTTCGTTCCGCTGTTCGTGTTTGTCTCGGGTCATGTATGGGTGTTGTCGCGTGCCGTCCCATGGCCTGTGCCTCTCTCAAGACATGTATGGGTGCAGTCGCATGTTTTCCGACGGACTCGGCGAAGAGCAGGGCGGGGACAGGCCAGGTGCAGTTGCGTGATGCGGTGCTGACCGTGGTCCGTGCCATGGTCCGTGCGCCGGTGCAGTTGCGTGCTATGCAGACCCGACCCTCCTCCGCGGGGTGTGGGCCCCAGAGAGGACCGGCACCGGCCGCGCTCGTGCGTGACACGGCAGGCGGCTCGGCCGCCCGCGGCCCCGCCTGCGCGCTGCACGAGAGGGGCCCCGCTCCCGGCGAGGCGCCGGCTGGCACGGACGGTGACGTCACGGGCGCGGGGTACAGGGAGACAGGTCCCGCCGAGCCCGGTGTCTGACGGCACACTGTGTGACTTCCCGATACACAGCGCGCTGGGGTGCGGGCTTCCCACGTCATTGACAGCACCTGCCGGCACGTCCTGGACGGAAGCTCTTCTGCCCATTGAGCGAGGGGCAGGGCCGGGGCCGTTCTCACCGCAGGCACTCTTCAAGCGTGTGCGGATCCTCCTGCATCTGCACGTCACGCTGCCTCAGACATTCCTCTGTTGGCTAGTCATCCATGACCGCACAGCAAAAACCGGCCGATCGCCCGCCACTCGGCGCCACCCAGCGGCGGCGCTGAGCAGCGGAGTCAGCGCGCCTTCCTCGTCTTACCCGCGGCGCGTCGTGCCTCGCCGGCGCCTGACTTTGACCTTATCGCCGCACCCTTGGACCAGATCCATTGAGCGGCTGCTGGCAGGCGGGGCGGGGCGTGGCGTGGCGCGGCGTGGCGGGGAGGGGCGGGGGATGGGCTGAGGGTGGCGCCCTGCCGTGGCCGGTCTCTGCTCCACCCACGGCCGGCGAGACTTACGGCCGGCGCGTCTGCCGGCGCTGCTGACGCAACAGCGTGGGGCCCGCGGCCCGTGACCCGACCGTCGACCCCGACCTCTGCGTGGCCGGACGCGGCGGGGGCACGGCCTGTGCCGCTGAGCACGCCGGCACCAGATGCGGGGCTCGCCGTCTTATGGCGATGGATGCGACTGTATGTGACTGTCACGTTCGTGCCCAGCTTTGTGTCGGTCCCAGGTTTTCGATCTAACTTGTACCCGACTCAGTGTAAATGTATGGATTTAATCGTTTATCTGCACGCCCCCCCCCCCCCCCCCCCGCTGACTGTTCGAAAAACGAAAAACTATTTTGATAGTAAATTCCAGACCTGTCAAGGAGGGAAACTGGGAAATTCCCCGAATTTCATCATTGATTCGCAAGTTTCTTTAGGTTCACTATGAATAAATCAGGTTATTTCGTTTCTTGAATTCCTCAATGGACGCAGAGATAATGTTATATTTACGATGTTTACGGCAAGCTTCTCCACCAGCCCGTCCCTCATTGACATCGTCGTCCTCTCGGGGGTCATAGACGGAGCACGACTGACACCGATATCAAGTCTCTTGTAATGCCATGGACCTTCACATTCACAGCAACCCGCATCTCGACTTGATATTCTGATTGTAGACAGCACGTGCTCTTGCAAGACATCAAGCTATCAGCAGCCCAGAATGGTCATGGGCTGCCCTGGAATATTGCTATGAATGTGTTATGAGACTTATCACGATGCGCTCCGAGACTCGTGACCAGGCGCCCTGAGACTAGTCACAATGCCCCTGGGACACGCCACAATGTACCCTGGACTCGTCACTTTGTACCCTGGGACTCCTGGGACTCGTCATAGTAGGTCCCGAGGCTCATCACAATGCATCCCGGGACACGTCACGATGTACACTGGGACTCGCCACAATGCATCCCGGGACTCGTTACAATGTACCCTGGAGCTCGTCATAATGCGCCCTGAGACCCGCCGCAATGTGTCCTGAGATTCGTCACAATGTGTCCTGAGATTCGTCATAATGCGTCCTGAGACTCGTCTCAGCGTGTGGTGGAACTCTTGGCAGTGTTCTGTGAGATTCTCCGTCGTATGCTGGGATGGCCTTCGGTGCCCCGTCTGCCGGGGGGCCGCCTGTCGTGGGCCGGCTTTTGACCTGGTCGCCCCGCTCGCCGGCAGCGCCCAGACCCAGAGGGTGACCATGCCGGAGGGGGTTGAGTGCCTCGACTGCTCCATCCGCCTGATGCGCCAGGCCAGGGAGTTCGGCGACAAGTACCAGTTCTGGAGCTGCGCCGACGTCGACATCATTGGTGAGCGAGCCAACGCCGGTGGGCACTCTCTTTGAGTGGCGGCCACCCAGGCAGGCCAGCGAGTGTTTGCAGCGCCAATTGTGAGCAGAGGAGAGTCTTGAGAGGAGTACACACATGGCGCAGTGGGGAGGTCGGGAAGGGCGCGTGCGGATCGTGCGGAGCGTTGGGAGACCGCGCAGGTGGGTCAGGGCCGTGCACTGAACGAATATGTGACGTCACGGTCGGCGCTAGAACACACGGGAGCATGGTCGCCTGCCGTGCTGCTCACTGATCTGTGAATGTCGTAACTTCGCGTGTGGTGTCTTGGTCTCGGGCTGAATGTCGCGAGTTAGCGGCTCGTTTCGGGCTTGCCGCGGGTTTTTGGTGGATCGTGCGTCGGTCGTGGGGAATTTGTAACCTCAGTCGTCTGTGACCTCAATGGTCCGCGGCCCCAGCGGTCTGCGGCGCCTCAGTGGTGCTCACCACACGCTGTTTGTAAGACCATTATGTAATCAGCAAGACGCGCCCTGTGTGGTTGGTGGCGAACGCGGCGTTTTTGTGCAGATCAGCTGCGCTCCCATGCGCGGTGATCGCGAATCGTGTACACATTCTGTTTTGTTGCGCCATGCATGTGGTGAGGGAGGTCTCTATTGGACCTTTCGTGTTTTTATCTTGCTCCACGTTCCGATGTAAACCTTCGCTTTTTTATGCCCACGTGCCTGTTGCTATAGGTATGCATTACGCCGAACTGCGATGAATTCTTTGATTTGTAAAACCTTGCGGGCAGGCTAGATAATTTCGGACTCCACATAAACTCATTTTAGTCAAATACCGTCTCTTTGCGGCAAGTTGTGTTGTATAATTTAGGTATTTAATGTGCGTATTTATTAAGCGTATTTAGATACACATTTTACGAACTGTAGCATGCATAATTTATCATCAAATCCAACATGCTGTGTTGCAGAAAAATTCTCGTCATGAATTATGCATGCAAACCCTTTGCAAATTGAACCACGCAACGCTTTTAAGGTGCTGTCATCATCTGCTGTGACATGCACTAGGCTGTAATTAGCGGTTGCAGGGATGGCGCTGTGCCTGGCACAGGGTGTTATTATGGTAGTGTGATCCTCTCAACCCTGGTTTTTCCGATAGCCGAAGCTAAAACTCACTTGGCCTGAGGACTAGCCTAAAAGAAGTATGCATGACTGATGCATGCAATTTTTGAGAGTAAAAGCAGGTTGCCGCAGATTGCATGCGTATTATTTGACCGCAGAAATTTCCACCCGCTTTGAGCATTTGGTGATCTGAACACAGAAGGTAGAGCTGCGCATGACATTTACGTCTACGTCTGCAGCAACAGAGTGCTTGTGCTGAAGAACAGAAAGATGACGAATCATTGGTTATACTTTCGAGTCGTACACTAACACTGAACAAGCTGCACTTGGTTTCGTTGGCTCCAATCTCGTATCAGTCTCCGAAATTTTTGTTCAGTGCTCTAGACTGTGCACCTTGTGTCCTTGCGGGATGAGAAGATCTCATGGGAACAATTTCTTCGGCTAGCTCAATTTGCTCCGGCCGCGACGCTGCGCGGAGGAGTCCATTGGAGGCATTTGGAGATCTATGGGGACAGTTTTTCGGTGAGCTCTGTTCGTTCTTAGGCTTGTTGCGGTATTTCGCACTGGTCAACCTTGAAACATTGCAAGTGATTAATTACTCAATGCACGCACATTGTTTTACCGATTTCGTTCATTGCTTTGCAATGCGTATGAAGTTCGCATCTGGCTTGAGAAGTTTACAGATGTTTGATAACTTGTTTCTGTGTGACTGTCTCTGGAGCAACGGGGGAACATTCAGCTGGCACATTTGATTGCGTGAATCTTCGGCGGGAATTTTCAAGGACAAGAATGGTGCTGTCATCCAACCGGCTTTGAGAAGCGGGACGACTCCCGTGTGGGCGCTGGCGGGACGCAGCTGAATGGCCGACATTCCACGGCGCTCCACGCCGTCATGCGTTGCTTCGGCCGCAAAATCTCAGCTATGGCGCGCGCTCTACACTCCCTCTTCGACGAAACGTCGCCAGATCCTCCCGCGGAGCCCGCTGCGGCCACGTGCCCGTGATGTCAGGGGGACGTGCCGCGACGGCGACGGCTGCGACGCCGACGGACCGCCGACCGCGGCGGCTCCGGCTGCTGCCGGCCGGAGAAAGTGGCCGGCCGACAGAGCGAAGGCCGCGCCGGCCGGCCCCCGGCACGGCCTGCTGGAGACGCCTCGGCCGGCTGCCGAGATGACGAAGATCTGGGGAGCGGGCGCCCGCAGGGAGGCGGCTCTCGGCTTGTCTGTGGCATCACACATACCTCAGGAAGACGGGAGGATATTTGTTTGAGTTGGGCACAGGTGTTTGAGCCGGAGAGCGCGCTTGGCTCAGACAGTTGCCCAGTTAGGCCAGATCCTCGCCTTTTGTGGACCAAAGGTATGCCGAGCGCATCAGCACGCTACGAATTGCCCCAGAAATCCCCTTATTTGGAACGGTGTTGAACACTGGTAATCAGTTCACCGGCTGTCTCTGCTGATGTGACTGACGGACGCTGATCATTGGTGACGTTCCTGGCAGGTGCTCATGTAACTGACTAGTGCTGATGTGATTGCCTAACTACTGTTGATTTGGCTGATGGGTGTTTATGTGACAGAGGGTGCTGACTTGTCTGACGGGTGCTAATGTGACTGGCGGCTACTGATATGACTGGCGGGTGCGACGTGACTGGCGGGTGCGATATCACTGGAGGGTGCTGATGTGACTGGCGGGTGCTGATGTGACTGGCGGGCGATGATGTGACCGACCGGCGCTTATGTGACTGACGGGTGCTGATGTGACTGGCGGGTGCTGATGTGACTGGCGGGTGCTGATGTGACCGACCGGCGCTTATGTGACTGACGGGTGCTGACGTGACTGGCGGGCGCTGAATGACCGACCGGCGCTTATGTGACTGGCGGGTGCTGATTTGACTGGCGGGTGCGATGTGACTGGAGAGCACTGGTATGACTGGCGGGCACTGATATGACTGGCGGGTGCTGATGTGACTGGCGCGTGCTGATGTGACTGACAGGTGCTGATATGACTGGCGGGTACTGATATGACTGGCGGGTACTGATATGACTGGCGGGTACTGATATGACTGGAGGGGGCTGATGTGACTGGCGGGTGCTGATGTGACTGGCGGGCGATGATGTGACCGACCGGCACTTATGTGACTGGCGGATGCTGATTTGACTGGCGGGTGCTGATTTGACTGGCGGGTGCTGGTGTGACTGGCGGCCGATGATGTGACCCACCGGAGCTTATGTGACTGGCGGGTGCTGATTTGACTGACGGGTGCTGATGCGACAACTAGCTCTGATGTGACTGACCGGCGCTGGTTCGTCGCAGGGAACGACTATCGGGAGGACTGCAACGGCCATGGGCGCGCCTCGTTCGGCCGGTGCCGCTGCGACCGCCGCTCCTATGGCGAACGCTGCCAATTCTCGGTGAGCCCCTCTCCCGCCCGGCTTAGCGGGCAGACCTCGGAATCCTCCCACACGGTTGCCACAACAATGCACCGTTACGTGCAGCGTGCACGGTGTTCACGGTGCAGGTGATGCTCTCGCCCTCGTGTGCAACCTCCGGAATCGTGCAATTTCTCTGGGAGCGCGGCGCGCGAGGTCGTAATGTTTGTTTGCGCCTCGGACGCCTATGGGCCACGCGCCGACTCGTTCGGTGCGGGTTAATGGGCAGCGGTTTCGCCTTGAGGCGTGCGACTTTTGAGGGCGCTCTTCGCCATTGTTCGCCGCCGCGGCGAGCTGCCTGCTGGATTCACTCTCCCCGGATCTCAACCGTGTTTTGACGACCGCGCGCGCGCGCGGAACGCGCTGCCGACGTTTGTTTTAATGTGTCTACTTTTACTAGAAGCGTTTCTCCGACCTGTGCTGGCCGTAGCTTTAGGTTGCGGCAGAAACTTGCTGCACTTTGTGTGCAGGCTCACATTATAACATGTTAAGGATTTTAGGTCATGTGCAATTTAGTTTTTGCATCAGCCTAGTACGTAGACTATGATTAACGCTCCCTGGTTTCATGTTTGTGGAATCCTTCGCTGGCAGCAGTGCATCCATATAGTATATCTCATTAGCTGGTATGCTGGTATAACGCGCTTGATATGACTAGGATGCCGATCTGATATGTATGGTACACATCTTACGTCCGATATACGTCTGCATCTGCGTCCAACATATCTATCGACTATGCACCTACTGCTTCTCAAATATGTCTGTTATGTCTGCTTCAGAATGAATGTGAGCAAGACTCACATTGCGGGACGTACGGCAAATGCATAGACCTCGCTGCTACCACCTACCCGAAGAAGCAGTGCTTCTGCAGGCTGGGCTTCTTTGGAAAGGATTGCGCTCAGAGGAACCGTAAGACAATGCTTATTGACATCAGCTGATGTCCTCCGTTGGCCAGTTGCTCTCTGCGCAGCGTCTTTTGTTTGGATTATGCGATTGACCGCGCTTCTTCGTTTTTGTTTTCTTTTGTTTTGCTTTTTTATGTTTTGGTATGGCCATGGCCCTCCGTCCCTAAATATTTCTCTTCATTTCAATCGTTCATCGTAAATCTATGCATTTTATTTTTGGTTCCTGGGGCTCCATGTTCCAGCTGCTTTTGGCCTAGACATATTGTGTACCAGTCGGTCTGTTCGAGCTGAGAGCGTGGATGAGAGCAGCCCTGCCAGTGACGTGGGTGGGCGCACGGTCCGGCCCTGCCAGTGACCTGGGTGGGCGCACGGTCCGGACTGCTAATGACCCGGGTGACTGCACGGTCCGGCCCTGCCAGTGATCTGGGTGGGCGCACGGTCCGGACTGCTAGTGACCCGGTGAGTGCACAGTCCGGCCCTGCCAGTAATCTGGGTGGGTACACGATCCGGACTGTTTTGGCTGGTCTTTCCGCTACGCCGACCTGTACCGTTGACGTCAGTCGGTGCCCCCCTCCCCCCCCCTCCGCCTCCCCCGTCACGAACCGTTCTCACCGCCGGCTTGTTTCCAGCGGCGGGCATGCGCAAGAAGATCACCAACTTCGGCCTGTACCAGAAGCGGGAGATGTCACCCGAGTACACGTTGTACTGGCGCGTGCTGCCCGAAGTCTCAGAGATCGAGATGGTGATGCAGGTGCGCGGCGTCAGCTACGCCGCCGTCGGCTGGCGGCCCGGCAGCCTGGACGCCTCGTGCAAGCGGTTCCCGGCCATCGAGGAGACGGGGACGGCGTCGGCGCGCAACAGCGGCTCCTACGGGCAGTCCGCGGCTGAGCCCAGCAGCGAGCCCGAGCCCAGCAGTGAGCCCGAGCCCGAACCTGAGCCCGGCAGCGAGCCTGAGCCCGAGCCGAGCGGCGAGCCCGAGCCCAGCAGCGAACCTGAGCCCGAGCCGAGCAGCGAGCCCGAGCCGAGCAGCGAGCCCGAGCCGAGCAGCGAGCCCGAGCCGAGTAGCGAGCCCGAGCCGAGCAGTGAGCCCGAGCCCAGCAGCGAACCCGAACCCAGCAGCGAACCCGAGCCCAGCAGTGAGCCCGAGCCTACGGGCGAGCACGACCACCACACTGGGCCGGAGTCCAAGAGCAAACCGGAGCCCGCGAGTGAGCCCACGGCCGAACCCGAGCCTCAGGCCGAAGACGTGAAGCAGGAGGCGTCGTCAGGTAATTCACGGATGGATAAGTTCAGGTCCGGTGGGTTCCGGAGCCAGCGCAAGGCGTGGAGGACGCGCGGCACGCCGCCGGCCGCCCGCGCCGCCGCCGCCGATCAGCTGCGACTGCGCACCGACGGTAAGTGACCGGCCCCTGTCGGAGCATGCGTCGACCGACGATTGCCTGCGGCCACTCACCCGACTATGGAAGGCTGCGGTAGCACCACAGACCCGGAGGAGGCGTCGGCCGGTGCCGGCGGCGTCGGCGACGGCCGGGAGGACACGGCTCGCTGTCCTCCCTGCGGCTGCTCTCAGACCCTCTCCAGCTGGACCGGTTCTCGTAGCCTAACCCAGAGGCCCCTCTCACTGCACGTCCGCGCTCTGTAGTCGGCGACAGGTATGTGCAGGGGTTTTGTACATACGGCTTGCCCTCTGACGTCTGTGGCTGGTCACGGCCGAGCGTGGTGACAGCGTGCCCGGCCGGGAGCCGGCCGACTCCTGGCGCCGGTAGACGCTGCCACCAGCGGCCGCGGCCAGATCCCACTGACGCCGGGTCGGCACCTCCGCCTGCAGGAGAGACTGCTGACGCGGCGACAGAACAGTTAACTGGCCAAATTCACAACGACATTAAAAGCATGAGGCGCGAGATTATAGTTGCCGGTGGCAGTGAATGAAGCCTCGACCATCTGTGCAATGCTCAGTTAGATTCATAACTAGCTGCGATCTCTCGCATCCATTAGTTACGCGTTCATCATCTGAAGTCAGCTGCCAGCAAAAGCCCGTTACTGCAAATTCTCGTTGGGCTGGCTTTGATGAAGCACACTTTGTAAAAGTACGTAATCCAGCCTGAATCTACCTAAGCACCCTTTTGACATCCCGACAAGCATGACTCACCAAAATAACACAAAGTTCTCGCATATTTAAACTAGTCTATGGTAAGGTAGTTGGTTTTGGGCTGAGTGCGTTTTTGTTACGATTATTTACATTCCATTGAAATCTGTATTGCTGCGAGCATGGCTGTGTGTTTAAAACTTGTCTTAATGAGCGTGTAGCCTTTTAACTCACCTGGTTCATTTGATCACGGCACATCGCTTGTGTTTGACTAATTCCTGGGAGAAGTAACATAAGCCACGCACTTTCAGGGCAATCAGAGGTGATTACTCGACAGAAGCGTCAGACCCATGGTGAACCAAACCCGACGAGCGAGCCCGAGCCCAGCAGCGAACCTGAGCCCAGCAGCGAGCCAGAGCCCAACAGCGAGCCTGAGCCCAGCAGCGAGCCCGAGCCCAGCAGCGAGCCTGAGCCCACCAGCGAACCAGAGCCCAACAGCGAGCCTGAGCCCAGCAGCGAACCCGAGCCAAGCAGTGAACCCGAGCCAAGCAGTGAACCCGAGCCAAATAGCGAGCCCGAGCCAAACAGCGAGCCTGAACCCAAGAGTGAACCCGAACCGTCCAAATCAGACAGAAAACGTAAGCACATTGACAGTTAAACGTGAAGTGATTCCAAGTAACTCACACTGTAATCGTTTCGTATTGTTTCATTACACCCGTTTCTGAGCATTGCATTAATCTTCCCGGACGTACCCCGGCGATATTTCCTGTTCCAAAAGTGTACATGCAGTAGGATGGCAATTCCTCTGTGCAAATTGATGGAATTATACTTAACCCTTTAAGTCGACCACGTCCACAGTTTTTATAACTGCCTTGTATTTGGCGCTAAGTAATAACCTGAACAAAGATCGACCATGGTCGCGGCGAGTTTGTGTTTTTTTTTTTGTTTCGTTCCGCTTCGTTTTCGAGATCTGATCATGCAACTGGAGGTCTAAAGACAGTCCTGCCCCTTTCGGAAGCCCCTTCAACGCCCGAAACTGTGGAGCTGTATGCTACCTGGCCGCCGCTCCCGAGGACGCTGACATCCCCGCTCTCCGCTCCAGCCAAGCAGGTCAACCTCCCTCGCGTGGGCTATTACCCAGGCGGTGACTTCCACGCCATGGACTGCACGGACATCGTGCTGGGGCGCGCGCGGGGCAACTTTGGCCGCGTCGACGACTACTACACGCGCGACCGCTCCACGCCGCGGCGCGACGAGTTCTGGGGCGGCAGCGGCAGCCTCACCGGCAGCATGGCCTACGAGGAGGACGGCATCACCACCGTCGCGTTCCGCCGCAAGCTGGACGGTAAGGGCGGGCGCCGGATCGGCTGGAGCGCGATCGCCGCGTCCCGGTAGCCTTGGCTGGCGGAGGTAGCGCGCTTTACCTGAGTGTGGCCTGTTGCATTTGTTTGCCGAGACATAAGGGTCGTTCGGACAGGTTCGACAAGCTGAGTTCTGGCAGGCTCGCTCGCTCGCTCTGTCTAGACTATCCTTGGGACACAGTCTGCTAAAGCACCTCGACAGTGAATGGCATCTTGCGGCTTTCTGCGTGATGTGCCGTGCGTCATGGTGCCGACTTTGCACCGTCATCGACCGGCCCGAGCGCGCAAATACTGGTCCTGTGGGCGTGTGACTCGCCCGTTTCACACCGGCCAGCCGAACGCCTTCTGACCAGCACCGCCCCCTCGCCACAGCGTCCGAGCCGACCGACCACGCCATCGAGAAGGACCTGATGCACGTCATCTGGGCTCGCGGCCAGCAGTCGGGCGACTACATGCACCGGCCCAAGTCGGGCCTGGAGGCGGGCAGCTCGTCCGTGCCCAACTTCTACCGGCCGGACGAGGTCAAGTACCACGGCAGCGGGCAGCAGCGCGGCGTGGCGTCCATCGACTTCCTGGAGGGCGGCAGCACGCAGGAACTGTCGCCGCGTGCCTACGATTTCTGCGGCGCCGAGTGGCGCTGGCCGCCGAGCTGCAGCATGGACACGGCCGACTGCGAGTACGCCGTGCGCTGGGAGCTGCTGGAGGCGAGCGACGAGGTGCGCTTCACCGTGCAGAGCGACTCGGACGAGCACTGGACGGGGGTCGGCTTCTCGCGCACGCCCAACATGCCGTCCAGCGACGTGGTGCTGGGCTTCGTGGCCGGCTCCGGCCGGCCGCTCGTGCTCGCCGGTTGGCTCTCGGGCCACCTGCCGCCCATCACCGACTCGCGCCAGGACATCTTCAACAAGACGGGCTCGCTGCGTGACGGACGCCAGGAGTTCTCGTTCATCCGGCCGCGCCGGACCACTGACGCCAAGGTGAGCGGCCGCCCGGCGTGATGCGAGGGCGTGGGACGCGACACGCAAGGTGTGCCGGGGAGGCGGCGCGGGAAAATCGTCAGCGTTGTTCGATAATCGCTCTCTCTGATGAGTGGATGGCGAGCCACGCTCAGCCAGTGCTCTCAGGCCGGTTTGGGTGTGCTGTCTGAAAGCGCCCTTCTTTGTGTTTCTTTCCTTAGACAAAAAAAAAACAGGTGGGACCGATCCCCAGCTGAGCATCCATGGGGCACCACGTGACCCCACTCTGTCTCATGCCCCGTCCCTCTCCAGGACGTGTCCTTCACGGACGACCAGTGCCTCTACATGCTCTTCCCGATCAAGGGCGGCAACTTCTTGCGCTCTTCGAAGCGATTCGCGAAACACAAGCAGACGCCGATCGTTTCCTCCGAGAAGATCTGCATCAAGTCGTGTGGTGAGTACCATTGCGGAGGCCCGACAGGCCGTCTTCGACATTTGTCTGTCAGTTGCACTGTTCCCATTGTTTCTATCTCTCTGTCTGTCCATCTCTCTCCTGCGGCCGGCGCCGTCCACGACCAACGTGACGTGACCTTAGTTCATGGAGGTCATGCCCTCTTCATGACCTAGCCGCACGATCCATCACCTGGCGGCTTTCTCGTGGGAAAAGGTGACGTCACAGGCGAAGAGGAGCCGAGCGGCGTCTGCGCTGCAATTAATGCATCGTTACGTGGAACAGGGATCTTACTGTTGCCTAGTGATCTACCCGGGAGCATAAAAACGCCCGGAAATATTATTTTGTGGAATGGATGCTTCCAGTTACCGAGGCACTGTTTTCGTCTATGCAACAAATCTTCTGTGGCATTTTTATTGGAAGCCCAAAGCTGACGCTTAGTGCTTGGCACGTTCGATAGAATCAAATATATTCGTACATGCCTTTTTCGAGCAATATTACACAGCATACACGCAGATGTGTACATATTTCGTCACGCATATCTATGATGATACATAAGATATGATTGTACATACGTAAATGGAAAAGTTAATGCAGAAATCAATATTTTCCAGAAATCGTGGCGGTAGGGCTTTTTCGTCGAACGTTTTGCACGAACGTATCACATGTTCGCAACATAAACCAACACACTGAAACATTCCTGCGCCGAACATTGTGACCTATTGACATTTTAATGATGTTCTGTACGTATGACAATGAGAGTCAAATGCAAAGGCCCTTAACTTTATAGGCGTTGGAATTGTGGCTGGTGGGGGAGCAGTGGGTCCCATGGCACCCCCAGTTTCCGGAAATACCGAACATTTACTCGGCAGGGCTCGGTATTAAAACATGACCAACACATGCCGACGCATTAAAGTGTTCCCAAAATTGGTCTTGGCATCCCCTTGTTGAGGCGTTCCTTCGCCTGTGCATAAATTTTTCATGCCTTAGGGGGCACAGGCTATTCTTTCCCATGTAGCCAGCGGGAGCACAGCGGAGATGGTCTTACGTGACGCGTTTGCGCAACACTAAGCCCTTCGTCATGTCCGGTGTGTGAGGATGGCCTAGAGCCTGCCCGGCGTGTGCTGGAGGGCGGCCAGAAGCCTGTTTGTCGTACCCGGACGGCAGGTGACCTTTGGAAGCATACGCAAGGTGGCGAGGCTGGCAGCTGGGATAACAATGGGCGGTGATGGTGATTCGACTTTGGCTGGCCGACCCAGCCGGCACTTCTCTTGACCTCAGTCTGACCTTTGACCGGTGGAGGACGGCCGCCGGCCGCAGGGGGAGAGCATGACCCCCTGACCCTCCTCACGCCGCGGCGTCTGGTGACTCTCTTCGCGTGTTTCTGTCGTAGCGAGCTGGACTTGGGGCGCCTGGCCGGGTCGGGTTGGCCCTCACCTGTCCGGCGCCTGCGCGCCTGCGCAGCACGCGGCGCCGGCTCTGTCGGGGGCTGGGCACGTGGCGGCGCTGTCCCTCCCGCGCCGGCGGCGGCAGGCGGCGCGCCCGCGGTGACGGCCTCTGCTCTGTGTGTCGTTGCAGTCGGGCCGCAGCTGGGCAGACATCAGGGCGACAGTGGCGCCACGCCGCGGCCGGCCGCCGCAGCCGCCAGCGCCCTCTGTGCGGCCGCCCTCCTCCTTCTCGCGTTCGCGCACTAGGCCCTACGAGGCGGGCCCTTCGGGTGGGGTGGGCCGTCCTCATCGCGTCGGGTTCTGTCGGTCATCCACCCTGGGGACGGCCGGCTGTAACGGTTTCGCACAAAAGTTTGTCACAGTCAGCAGCTTAGCAGATTATTATACCGATATAGGGCACAACGGCAGCAGGAATAGAGACCTCAGTAATTCACACCAGAATCATAATGCCACGTAGCAACGCGCCCATGCCTGCATAATCGCGGAAAGGAAAGCCGTCGGAGGGTGGGGAGTTTACAATGACCTAGCCGGCCACAACAGCTAGGCGTACCTTCGGGCGATTGTAGTTCCCGTGGTCAGGTGCGGTTCCTGCTACCGGCCTCGTGACACGGGTAGGTGCCAGAACGGGGTGATGTGTCGAAATAATTGCGTCCAAAAGCTGTGAGCTTCCCACTACGTGTGTTTATTGTTCGTGCCGTGCACCACTTAGGTAATGTTAGCAGTTTTAGTAGCTTGCCATATGTCGCTGTGTTATTCTCGGCGGTCGTCCGCACCTGATGCCCTTAAGGTCGTGCTGCAGCGTTTTCCCAGCCACGCTGGACTAGGAGCTGCGCCTGGCATTTACCAGCACGTCCGGCGGTGTTCAGTTTCAGCACTGTGCGTGGTGGGAGATCGGGGTGGTGGAGCATGGAGCTGGTTTTCGCCCACTTGTGTACTAGCAGCGTTCTTTTGCATGCCACATCTGTCGAACCGCGATCCCAGGTCCCGGGAGGCGGGAGCGGGAGCGGGAGCGGGGGCAGATACCTAAACCTCATTTTGTCGAGCTCAGGCTAGAGGACAAACGCAACAGCTTTGCGCATTTTATTTACAAACTGTCACGCGAGCGACTCCCATTGGGCGGCGCTATCCGGGTCTTTTGTCGCTTTATGTGTTGTCTACGTGACCACTTATCTCTGCTGGTGTAGGTACAAGATACGACCACCGCTGTGTCATTGGGCGGGAGTCAGATCTAACTTGTGTAACGGAGAGAGCCTGCAGATTAGTTACAGTAGTAAGGCGCTCTGCGAACAAATATTTGTCTGTGTCGTAGGAATCACGTATTGTGTAATAATCAAAGTCCAGTGTCATGTATCATGCTTAATGGAGCGAAAGTTTCCATGGTAATAAAGATTTGATTGAGAGTATCTAAATTATGTGCTGATTTGTTCGATGTACGGCATCTAAGGATGGCTTCTTCATAATCCAAGGTTAGTACCAACCAGTTTTTCTATCCAATGCTTCCTGTATACTTTTCAACCAAGCACTGCATCATATTTTTAATGTCGCAGAAATCGCATTGCTCCTGACCGCACGCTGCGCACCAAAAGCTCCCATGGATAAAAGATTCACCGAAGTGTTCCGAATCTCTGAAATGATTGGGAACGTTCGTAATAACGGCTCTAATAATATTCTGCATTTTGGTGAGACCTCTCGGACGATGTATTTACTGAACTTTTCTTCATCTTCCCAGAAGGTTCGGTATTATTGGGTGCATGTAGTACATGATACCATGGTGGCTGTGTTGACGTCACTGCTCATCGTTGAGTTCGTCTCCGTATATCGTTCAGTTTAATTGGTGCGTCTGAGGTAGTCCCTCACGATTTACGCATGCCGAGGGCCCGGCCAGTTCCGTGGAGGAAAGGCTTAATATAAATTTGCACGTTGCCCTTTGTTTACACTAAATGTCATACTGTCAGAAACTTGATCTGACATTTCGATCCACTCTGGGAATATTTAACACAAAGTGGAACACATGAACTCACTACGTGACGACTAGCAAGTGTGCGTCAGTTTTTTTTTGCTCTATTTCCGTTACGTGACGTACAGTTTGAGCGTTAACACTGCCTGAGCACAAATTATGCACTGATGTCTGAGTGTGGTCTGTCGGTATTTGTGTTGGTACTCGACACTTGCGTCGATACTTGCGTCGGGACTTGCGTCGGTACTCGACACTTGGGTCGGTACTTGCTTCGGTACTCGACACTGGCGTCGGCACCAGGAGAGCGACTGGTCGCTGGTCCGGTGGCGCCGTCTGCCGCTCCTGACCGCCGGACGCTGACCCGCCGTCGCCCCCTCAGCCAGCCTCGAGCCGCTGCTGGACAAGGACGGCAAGCCACTGCCGCCGCCGCCGCCGCCCAACGTTGAGTACGACGTGGAGCTGAAGCTGCGCGGCCTCGGCGACACGTACATGCTGCCGACGCCCGAGTCCGAGGAGTTCGAGGTGCTGAGCGAGCGGATCCGGCGTGACGTCATGTCCCTGCTGGAGACGGTGCCCGGCCTGAAGAGAATCCGCGTCACGCAGTTCCAGGAGTGAGTGGTCTTCCGGCGGGGTCGCCCGGCTGGGGGAGTCAATGGGCTGATCAGTGGGCCGGGGTCGGGCGGTTCGAGGAGTGAGTGGGGATGTGGGCGGGCTCGCCCGGGTCGAGGAGCGAGGCGCGTGGACAGGCGCTCCCAGGTCCTGCGGTTACTCGGGCAGTGACGCGTGCCCGACGCTGCTGGGGTGTTACGAGCTCTGTGACAGTGCCCCCTGCCCGTCTATAATGCGAAGCGTGCAGTTCCTAGCTCTACTCCACGTCTGTCATGGTTGTAATGCATACGAGTCCCGTATATTTAAGTTTAAAAGTGTTTTGACGTCTAAGAGCAGCTTCTTTGAGGCGCCAAATCACAGGACGAAAGTACCTTGTTGCCCGTTATTGTAAACGCATTTCCAACTCACCAATACGTAGATGTGCCTCCGTAGTGGTGCCCCACCCTCAATCCACACACACAGGCCGACCTTTTGAAATACGCCTGCGCCCCGTGTGACCGGCCGTCGCCAGCGGCGCTGTGTCCTCATGCCCTGTTTGCAGTGCCGTGTCGTGTGCCTTGTCCTCATGTCCTGTTGCAGTGCCGCATCGTATGCCGTGCCTACCGCCCCGCTGTAACTCCCCCCCCCCCTCGCTCACTAGCGATTCCGGGAACGTGGTGGCACACATGAGCGTCCAGGTGGACCGTAAGCGGATGGCTAAGGAGCTGAAGCGCGTGGAGGGCGGCGAGGAGAAGCCGCGAAACCGTGGAGACCGTGCTCACCGAGTCGGTGCCCACCGGCATGGTGGGCAACCTGCAGGTCAACCCACAGTACCTGGTGGTGCAACCCAGGAAAGGTGAGCAGACGCGCCTCTGGCCTGGTGCGGGCATGCCTCCCACGTACATCCGTGATGCAAGTAGTGTTATTGAGCTTATGGCAAGTAGCGTTTTATGTTGGTTTCTTTGTACTTAAACGGTAACAAGGGTTCGGGTTTGGTTTCTTTTGTAAAACCAAACTTAGATAATACGCGTTAAGATTATATTTTTGAATGAAGGTTTGCGTCGTAATAATTATGGACATACACCATGTCTTTGGATACTGCATGAGTCAGGAAGCTGTGGATGGCACAAACCCAAATGGGAGATAGGTGGCAAGGGCGTGACCGCTGTGTGCAGTCGGTTAACGCACGGCCAATGTCCAACATCTGCAGTAACATCTGTCTGCAGCCGGCCCAGGCGAGCTCCGTGCCGACTATGCCGCCTGTGTGCACTGCGTGTGCCGAGCCTGACGCCGCCCGAGACCCGCTGTGACCGCTGGCTCCGACGGTAGCCTGTTGCGGCCCTCTGTGGTCGGTCCTGGCGCCGGGTCAGGCGGATACCCCGCCCCCGGCAACCTGACATGCCACCGTGCTCCGGCGCCGCGCCGGTCACGGAGCACGGGATCGCACGTTGACGCCGCCCGCGCCGCCGCTCTTCGCAGAGGCGCGCAGCCTGGAGGCCAACGGCCCGATCCCGCAGGAGCAGTGGGACAGCGAGCTGATCAAGATCTACATCATCCTGGCGGCCGTGGCGGCGCTCATCCTGCTGGCCATCGTGCAGGCGGCCTGCACGCTGGCCAGGAACCGGCGCGCCTCGCCGCCACAGGCCAAGCCGCACGGCAAGGTCAGCAGTCAACCGGGCCGGGCCCGCAGCAGCGCTCCGTCCAGCGCGGCGTCTGCTCTCAGCGCGACGTTCTGCTGCGGCAACGCGCCACTCAGAGAAGCGCCTCTGTTCGCCGCGGCGCCGCTCAGAGCTGCGCCTTTGCTCGGCACGGCACCGCTCAGAGCTGCGCCTCCGATCCGCGCAGCGTCGCTCAGAGCTGTGCCTCCGTTCGACTCAGCGCTCTCTGGATGTGATGCCGGTCTTGTTTGCTGGCCGACGGGCAATGCTCACCGCCTTCCGCTCCTGTCTTGAATTGAAGCCGCCTTGAAACACATGTGTTGGCCACCTGGGTGAAGACAGCAAAGCTACCATTCCACGCACTTCTCATTTGCCACTCACTGCGCATGCTTTATGGACGGGGGAGGGGCAGTGAAGCGCTCAATTTCAAATTAATTTCCAGATCGAGACCGTGTTTGTTTCGAATCTAGCCCTCTTCGTGGTGTATGAAACGCGCTGGCACAAAAAAAGAACACTTCTAATGCAAATCAGCTTAAATGTGCGTGAGCTGGTAGTCGCGTCTCCACTTGGCTGCATTTGGTGACACAGCGTACTCATCACCCGAGGACGTACATTTCACCGCCGTGCATCTTGCTCTCTAGGTATCGGCTCAGTCCTACATGTTTTTCTGAATGCCCTGTGAGTAACTTCTCCCTTCAGCACATCTTCGCACTGCTTTCATGCCCGCCTGTTGGGCAGACACGCTGGGTGACGGGTAGAGTTAGTGGGCATAGATAAGCATGCAGTTAGCTGCACCAGAGGTGAGGATCGACCCAGAGGATCGTGTTATCCGTAAGAACTGAAAGCACGTCACGGCACAAGCTAGGCGACTGCACTGAGAACAGGCTTATGGAGCTTCCTCGTGCCTTCTGTCGTTCAGCTACGTATCAACGCTGTCGAAGGCTGGAATTCTGTTTGTTTCCAGTCCGTTTTTGGGAGTGTGTACGCCGCCTTGATGGCGATATCCTCACCGAACCCGCCCCTGTCGGCATTTTTGCCTTGCGTGAGTTCTGCCAGATGATACGAGTGACACCTTCGTGATTCCGCCACCGGCTTGCTCGTGTGCGTGGGTCCAGATCCGCTACCAGGGGTGCCCTTTTTGACTTCTGCCGGCTGCTGCTCATCTAGTGAGCTTGCCAGATATGCAGCAGCCGACAGCCAGATGGTATCCTCTGTAGCCCGTTCTTGCGTATCGGTGTCCGTCGGCGGTGGTCCTCTCCAGCTCGTCTTGTGTATCGGTGACCGTCTGTGCACCTCTCTGATGCCTCTCGTGCCGCTCTTCTCTACCTGTCGAGTCCAGGCAACGGTAGCGCCCTCTCTAACCCGCCCGCTGCGCCGCAGGACCGCCTGATCACCAGCTCGGCCTGGCGCGACATGGCCGCGCACAACAACTACGGCTACGAGAGCTTCGAGCCGGACACGGCGACGACTGGCCGGCCGAGCAAGAGCCGCGGCCCGCCGCCGGGCCAGCCGGCGCCGCCGCCGCCGCCGCCGCAGATGGTCGAGACGCGCTCGCTGCAGCGGCCGCGCTCGGGCCCGGCCGGCGGCGCGCCGCGCTCCAGCTACAGCCTGCCGCGGCCGGCCAGCCAGTTCTCGGCGGCCAGCTACCAGCCGGGCGGCGAGCGGCGCGCGCCCGGCGCCGCCGCGCCCGACTTCTACTTCATGCCCAGCCAGCGCAAGTACTCTCGGGCGAGGTGGTGCGAGTCCTACGTGGACCTATAGCAAGCAGCAGTGAGCCGGCCCGGCCCGAGCCGGGTCGCTGACGCGTTAGCTAGGGGGTGGGGAGGGGAGGGGAGGTTCGGCGCGTCGGAAGCTGCGGTCTACAGAGCGGCGTTGGCCGGACCGGCGAGCGTCCGCCGCACCGCGGGCGGTCCGCGGACCACGCCTCGGCAGGCGACCGCCGCTCGCTCTCCCGGCGCGGGGTTTGGCGGAAGGGACGGCGCCGGCGTGAGCGCGAGGCACGGCTCTGCCGCGTGACGGCCCTGTCCTCCTCCGGGGCTTTCGTCACGGTCCAGTGCAGCTCGGCTATTGTGGCGTGACTAATTGAGAGCGAGTATTAGAGGACGGCGGCGGCTCACTCGCCGCGCGGGACCGTCGGGACGGTGAGCTAGGCACTCTTGCGGCGGGCTACCGCGCGAGTCGCCCGGACCGTGCCGGGGGCCGTCCGCTCCCCCGGAGTTGCTCAATGGGTCGGCTTCCCTGCCCCGTCGGGGGCCGTCCGCCAGGCTTCAGCACGCGACGAACGGCGACGTCTTCGCGGTGCGAGCTGACGACGCGATCAAACGCAGACACGCTGCGCCTAAATACGGAATTGTTGCGTGCTCACGACACGAACTTGAGACTTGTCCGACGTGGGTTCGATGCGTGTCCAGATGTCAGCCTGGATTGTGTCCCGATGCTAACTTGGACACCCGGGGGCCGGCCTCCTTCCTCCGGCTGACATATCGAGAATGAGGAGGTGTTGACGCCGGGGGCGTGAACATTTTACGTCTGTTTTAGTTCGTAATTGATTATGACCTTTGACCAGTAAATGAACTCGACTGAATTTGCGCCAGACGGTGAATATCGTACTTCCTTTTGTGCTCTGGCCGTTGTGAATAGCCTACAATGCATCGAACGAGCACATCATCACGCCCGCGTCGTGTTGTGATTATGTAAAACACGGTCTCCCATGTGAATATCATGTAACAAAAATGCGTCATGAACATAAGCTTTCGGTACTGTGAGCGTGTGAATGGGTGCCTGCCGCATGATTGACAAAAATAAATCAATGACGTAAGAGAGCACCGCGCTGCGTGCAGACAACACAGGACGATTCTCATCCTTGGAGCAGGCCATCGCGGTGAAGCCGAGGTAAATTACCGGTGCGGGCTTACAAATCACAACAGATATGTGCAAGGAAGACGACTGAGTGCACGTGGTGTCAACAGCCGCCCGGTATGACTTGAGTGCTAGGCAAAGTATTCGCTCACGTTGTGGCCTTTGTGTTTTTCGTACCAACTATTTGAGCTGTTTTTCAAACACAATCACTCTCCGGGCGCTATGTGCTCATAAAACGCACTTAACGAGTGATGTAATGAACCTATCAATAACATGCCTGATACGAAACTCCTCAATTAGATACGAATGCTACGAACGTACGTCGGTTGCAAAAAATAACTAGAATTTTGACCAGATTCCGCTGGTATCACATCCTGCTAGCGATTTCACCTGGCGGCTCATGTGCTCTGACCGCTTGGGGGGGGGGGGTCAGAGCACATGAGAGAGTGGGAGGGGGGGGGGGGGGGTTACAGTTCCGGACACATCCCGCGGGAGTGGTCGTCTGTGTGGTATTCACTGCACAATGTCGACATTAGCGTGGCACCAGCGGACCATCACGACTGCCAATCAGTGATGCTACGCATGAGGCGCAGCACGCCACGTTAGTGCTGCTCTGCTGGGGCCGAAAAACATGCCTGATGCCTACGGATCCTGGAAGGTAGGACTCAAGGATGAGGAATTTTACCATCTCCAGGCGGTAAAAGCTCCGGGCGTCAAAGACGTCAAATGCTACCTAGTGTTGTGAAAACGGCGCAGTGAAACCAAAAGCCGCAATGCGTAAAGAGTCAAATGTCCCACCGTCTCAGCACGGCCAAAGGCTTTCCGGCAAAATTGGATATTCAAATCCAACAGCAAAGGTCCGAAACGGCAAGTTGATTCAAAAAACTGCTAGTAAACGATAGACAGACACCAGCGCCCGAGGTACACTCACCCGGTACACCCGAGGTAGCACTCCGCTGAGCCAGTGGTCCCTGGCCTGGGCCATGAACAATGCTCTGGTGCCCATCGAAGGTCCGTCGTCTTGTACCATTGCCCAGAGCTAGGGAGACCCAGCTGTGCCTGAATCAGGCATTGCCGAAGTCGGCACGAGAATCATGAGATTTCCTAAATTTGGAATGGTATGCACACACCACGCCGCTCAACGAGCGCACGTCCCTCCATATTTGAGAACCTCTCGCGGCCAACGCCAAAATGTACGCAGCACCTCACCCTCGGTGCACTAGGACGCCCCAGTCAACAGTTGAGAAACCATAATGAGCAAAGCTGGCGCCTTTGCAAGCAGGGAGCTTGGGGCCCCTCCATCTCAACACGGGTCTCGCTTCGTGTCGTCATCACGGATTAAGCGGGCCCCCGAAAAAAAACAGGCAGACACAGTGTCAGGCTGTCCCGATGTCACAACGATGCCAAAACAACACAACTGACACCACACGTGTTTTATAACGGTATATTTAGTCACACATGTTAACACGACCCTTCAGTGGGTACTGGGTACACATGCAAGCAACCAACGGGACATGCGCCCGGCCAGGCACGAACGCCATCGCGCTGTAATTCAC
Source organism: Pollicipes pollicipes (assembly GCF_011947565.3). Taxonomy (NCBI): domain Eukaryota; kingdom Metazoa; phylum Arthropoda; class Thecostraca; order Pollicipedomorpha; family Pollicipedidae; genus Pollicipes; species Pollicipes pollicipes. The sequence goes on along the minus strand of NW_023596225.1, from coordinate 24,842,251 downwards.
GTCACACCACCGCGTCTGGCCGGGGAGGGTTCCACCAAGCCTTACCGGGTCAGAGGGCGGCAAATCGATCACAAACGCACCTAGTTTACAGTGCTTCCCCATAACTATTAATCACGATCAGCCATCATGCTCGGCTCAGCCGCAGGCGTCAGCATTTGCGCGTGACGATACAAAACAGAATCCTCTCACCGACAAAAAAATCACCGACAAATAATGACGCTAACTCATCAACTCAACACAGCCCGACGCGCGTAAGCCAGTACGCGCGGCGAGTCGAGACCACAGCGACATCGAACACAAAACTCCACAGGCGGAAAGAAAGACCGTGGGCGAACGCAGCGTAGCGGCGGAGCGCGGCGCCTTTCACTGCACGCGGGGTCAGCCGCCGCTGACCATGTGGCGGCCCCCGCTCGCGGAGGCGCCGCCGGCCAAGGCCCCCCGCTCGCAGAGGCGCCGCCGACCAAGGCTTTAGCTCGCGGAGGCGCCGCCGGCCAAGGCCTCAGCTCACAGAGACGCCACCGGCCAAGGCCCCAGCTCGCAGAGGCGCCGCTGACCGCGGCCCCAGCTCGCAGAGGCACCGCTGACCAAGGCCCCAGCTCGCAGAGGCGCCGCCGACCGCGGCCCCTGCTCGCAGAGGCGCTGCCGACCGCGGCCCGGCCGTCGGCGCCGGGTCCCGTTTTGACCGGTCGGCAGCAGCGGTAACCGACCGGCGGACTGCCGCCCATGGCCCCCGGCGGGTATCACGTGGCGCGCTCGGACCGGCTGGAACGAGAGCAGAGCAGGCACGGTCAGACGCGGGCTGGTGCGGCGAGTCTGCGCGGCGCGGCGAGACGCGGCGCTTGTCAGACCACTGCTGGCGCACGGACGGGGAGGTGTGAACAAACAGACACAAACAAAAACACACAGGCATCAACAGAGACACAAAGACATCGACACGGATCGACAGACTGACACAAAGAGACATGCTGCACAAGGACGGACTGACATGTTGTACAAGCATCGTTTGCTAGCAATTGTACGACGCTTCACATCCGAAGGTACCTGATATCAACGTGATGTCCCGTCTGCCCATCCTAGTTCCTCGGCGCCACCCCTCCCCAATTGAACTGTCCAGTACCACTGGGTGGGCTCAACCGTCGCTCCGGTATCTTCCCTCCCTCCCGGACTAGACCTCTCGAGATCAGTCGTCGTTTTCCCAGCCTCTCGGAGCCAGCCTTCGTCTGTCTCCAGCTCCCTCCAGAGTCAGCCGTTATCTCCCCTCCTCCCTCCCGGACCAGACCTCCCGGGCCCAGCCACCGTGTTCCCAGCCTTCCGGACCCAGCCTTTGTCTGTCTCGAGCTCCCTCCGAAGCCAGGCGCCGTCTCCCCTCCCTCACGGAGGGCAGCCGCCGCGGCTGCCGGTGTCGGCGCGCGCTGCGGCTGCCCCGCTCACGGGCCGCTGCCGTCCGTACCAGCGCCCGCCGGCCCCCCGCCGCACCGCTATCTGTCAGCGCGCCCTGTCACCCCTGTCGGCCCCGGCGCCGACTCGGTGCTAGTCTGCACTGAGCGCGGTCGCTGCAGTCTCCGCCGTCCGAGCCGCGCTATGCGCCGGTGGTGGTGTGCGCCTGTTGAGTAGCTGCAGTCTCCGCAGGTCGCGGCGGGCTTGGCCGCAGCGAACGGGCGGGACGAACGGGAATTGGGATGTCGTATGAGGTGGTCCCGGGCAAGTTGATTAATCGATGTCAGATGAAATCAGATATAGACGGCTTATCACCATCAGACGGAAAGAGTAATTGGCCCAATGAATAAGTTTCAGTAAGCAACTTTTTGTCTGTGTTGGCCGCATGAGAGCTGGACCGTTGGTAAAAACGAGCATTTGATTCGAACATTCGCTAAGTCTATCTCACAAAAAGTTCCTAATCTATCGGAAGCAATAACACTCGGCGGTGTCCATGTCCAGGACGCGATGCACACATAATAAGTAACAAAATCGGTTTCCGTGAGCACACAAATTGCGTACCAAGCAACCAGGCCCAAGTTCAGAGGTTTCTGTTTGGAAGAGAAAGATTCAGCGAATCATTACTGTTAATGAATAATCCGGAACCCATCAGCTCATCGGAAACCTTCCCCACCTGCAGGGATGCAGTGGGTATTACACAGCACGCGCTTCATCCCCGTTATTGATAAGTTAGATATTCGCCATTGCTCATGGCGTGTGACGGTGCATCTGAACATTGGAAAGGCCAGGCCAAACACTAATGTTGCATGCTTTGGTTTTCCTAACGGTTCCTTTCGCAAGTTCCTCGTAAGCGAAACGTTTGTAAATATGAATATTTTCACAGACATCCGGTATGTTATCCGGTTTCCCCATGTACGGAAGGCTGGTTAACTGTTAGGTTTGACGCAGCATTGTAACATTGATTGCTACTCAGCAACGGCCAAAGGCAAGGGCCAAACGGCCAAACCTTGTATTCACATCGGGCCGATTTCTTTCCGTCAGACGTTACGCAAGGTCGGCGTACCCCTGGCAGCAGCCATACGGAGCGACAGCGTAGAAGACCGCACTGCATTTGCCATCTAGCCCACTTGCAAACATACCATGATAATACAAATATCGAACAAATCGATTGGTCTAACTGCGATAAAAGTAGCAATTATCACAGGCTAAGTCTCCAGAGTTGGTCTTGCATGCTCTAAAACACCTACTGATCTTAAAAAGGTGAAAAAGAAGGTTAAATATCTCCAATACACGTGCCTTCTGCAGAGCTGGAGATCCTTCCAGAGCTCGGGATTCAAAGCTTTCTAGTTCTCAAAAACAACAAAGTCATGCTGAATTTTCGGATCAAGGGAAGCGTCCAGATTGGCAGCCAACCGAGTTATCCAGCTTCTGCGCCAATCCTGCAAGCTCTCAGAGAGCAACGGTCGTGTTTTCGTTGCGACTGTGCGTGGCGTGCTCATCGCACGCTCGCCCTGACCACGCTCCGGCATTGGACGGGATAAGTGGACTGCGTTGCCTCATGGCCAAATTTGATCGCGAAAGCCAGGCCAGCGAGCGACGGTGGCTGCAGTCGACAGCGCGTGCTCGCGATGGTGAAAGGCCAGGTGACAGCGCGGGCGGCAATTTTACAGCAGTGCTCTTATTACATGGGTTTGTGGTCCGACACAGTACGCAGCCATGACCTAATGTGTTGCAACTAGCTAGTATCACCCCATGGTGGGGCTTGGCGGAAACAGCTCAGTCCTCTGAAGTGAAGGCCGAGTTCCTAGAAGGAAAGCTAGATGTAGAACAGTGACACCATGGGCGAAGTCGGCAATGCATGTGTTAGCATTGATCGTCAACCCTCACAGAAAATGGAAGGCATGACCATTTCCCCACTTCACACGTGCTTTCAGCGCATGCGTAGCTCAGCCGTGGCTTCCACAGCTGGCCGTGTGGCCACCTGCGGTCTGAATCAGGCAGCACGATCCATTCACGCGCGGCTGCGCCGCGGTTCAAGTGGATCGGCCTCGGTCGTCTGCCAGTGATTGAGGTCTGTCTCGCCCGTCTGATCCACTCGGAAGCCATTTATGCCAAAGAGAGGAACTACTGTAGGAATAGTGCGACCACAGCAAATCCGCATTGACCCAGGCCTCCAGGGTACCCTTGCGCCGTATGCGAGCGGTGTGCAGGCGAGACTGCACCGTGACCTGCGCCGGACCCCGTCCGATTCGTGGAACCCCTCCGAGATTACTCCACAAGGAAGCGGGCGGCGGAGTAACTGTGCGACCGCGGGCCGGCCCCTCGCTGCCCAGCGTTGCAATCAGGCCGTAATTGGCTGCCAGCGATGGCCGGGCGGCCGTGCCGCGCGGACACACAGGTCATGGTCATGCTATGTGGGTGCTCGGGTCATCTGGCACGGATGCAGCGAGGATGCATGAATTCCAACCATGAGGATGGATGGATGCACGAAGCGATAATACAATACGGTGAGATTATAGTCTGACCATGGGGATGCGCTGGGATATGATGTGGAGGCGGGCACCGACACTGCCGCATAACTTGAGGATAAGTTGGGAACGTGCGGACATTTTCACATGCTTTCTATCTCCAGGTTATGCTGATGTGGCAGGCAGTTTGTTTATTGCCCACGCTGTAAACCACAAATTACCCACAAAAACGTGCCACGTCAAATCGTTTAGTCCATCTGCTCATTGCAGCAGGATATCGGGGGCCCATCTGCAATAAATCGGCTTTGTCCGAAACTGCTGGGGAAGACGAGCCATCAATTGCTATCTCTTCTTCGGGCAAGCTGCGCCTAAGTATCATTTCCTGTGTCTCCCTCGCTTGCTTATCCCACGCCGCATCATTATGACACACGAAACATTGAAATAAACGTGCTTTTAGCAAAGTAGCGTCCCAATAGCCTTCAGTGATAATTACTCTCTAATGCCTAATTAAACTAGAGTATATATGTCTGGTGATAGCAGGACAGACACTGCACTTTCGCTTTTACATCAAACCTCCATCACAACGCAGTCTCACGGTCGTCGAGTGTCGCGATGACCGAAAAACCGCATGGGCTGGCAAAAATCACATGGATGACTGCATGGCTTGCCTGCACTTTGCACAATAGCCCAATTAAGAAACGAACTAATAAAACATTGAAAAATTAAGCAACTGGCTGAAACATATCACTCCGCACTGCGTCTTAAGCATAGCCATGACGCAAACCCCTGAGATACCCTTCATGATGATGCCGTAAACGCAGCATCTTTTACCCGGGAAAACCCTACCCTTTTCGGTGGAATTTCCGCAACTGTCAGCGGACAACCAGTTCATCAAATTTTTTCTATTTTTGATGGACATAATTTCATAGCAGCCCCAACTCGGGAATCCCAATTTCTACTGGCGGTAATGCCGTGAGCTACACACACTGATCACGCCCTATAAATGCACCGATTAGACAGCATGGATGAGGGCATAATCACGTTGCAAGATCGCTTAAATTACGCCGTGCGGCAGCACCAGCACGCTGCTCAGATGCACCGAAATGGCCTAACGGCTGTGGTGAGCAAACCTGCCAAGGTGCCAACGGCTCCGTTACACGCCGCGCGGCCATAGGCGGAGCAACACGTGGCCAGGGGCCCCAGCCGTGCCAACCACTTTCCCAGCTTTGGTGCTAGCGGCCGAAGCTGCATTGACTCTCGACGGAGAGAGAAAACGCCTCCCCCAGCCTCCCCGCCTCGTCCCTGCATTAGGAGCAGCCGCGATATCACGCCCGGCAGACCGCTCCGATCGCAGAGATAGCCAGGGACTGACCTCCACACCGGCGGGCACGGGCGGCCGGGGAGCGGCCTCACATCGGCCGGACGCCGCCAGCGCCGCCACCAGCGCCGGCACGAGCGCCGCCCGGCCGGCACGCGCCGGCGGCGCCCCGGGTCGGCGCCTGGGCTCGCCCCTGCGCTCACGCAGTGCAGCGGGCCGGCCGCCACCCCGGCGCGGCTTGACGCAATTGGGGTGAGGTCGGCTGGCGGCGGGAGAGCGGACGGCCGGGCCGTGGACGGCGTCCCGACGTGGGTGTGGCCATCGCCGGGGCGACGTGAATAGACCGCGGCATTGGCACAGGCCCCGCTGCAAGCGTTACAAGGTGATAATTGTTGGGCAATCCCTGACGCGGGCAGCAGCGGGCCAGAAGCGCGACGTGAATCAGCCCGGTTGGGGCAGTGGGGCGTGCGGTATGCACCTGAGGTTGGGGCGGTGGGGCGTGCGGTATGCACCTGAGCTGTGATCAGCCAGGATCGGACCGCAGCCGTCTGCCTCTGAGAGCCGAGCTCGGCAGCTGCATGAGGGTGGGGCAGCGTGTGGACGCCGCCCTGCCACCAGATCACTGCTATACGGCTCGCGGTCGGCGCGTGGTCTACTCGACGCCTGTCCGTGAGGCACGACTCTGGGCCGCTGACTCGGACCGGACCCGCGGCCCGCTCCAGGGTTCGGTCCAGGACTCTGAGGAGTCAGACCTCGGGTGAATCAGGACCAGACTCGGCGCCAGACGTGGCAGGATCGGCCGGGATGCTGCAGCTCGCGAGCGGCTGGGGTCGTGACATGGAGGGTGACGGGGTCCGGCGGCGTCCGGCGTGGGGCGTCACACGCTGCCCGCAGCCGGAACCCGAGGTTTGGGGCGGCGCCACTCGCCCCGAGCGTCGCGCGAGACCACGCCCAAGGGGGCTGGGCAGGTGGCCAGACCCCCACGTCATACACACACAATCACACACAGACACACACACACACCACGCACACACACACACAACAAACACACACACACACACACACACACCCAAACACACACATGCATACACAC
>NW_023596225.1:24808739-24835835 GCF_011947565.3 Pollicipes pollicipes | reverse complement strand
TGTGGAAGAGTTTCATGAATGCTTCCGCTGAAACTAATGTTCTGCGCTTATGACACCAATGGCATTGTGAATAGCACTGATATGCTAAAAGACGCAAGTAGATGGATTGTATAATCTTTATTTAACAACCTACAAGACCTTTCATCAAGGTCTTACCCGTACCCATATTGATATAGATAATTTTTCAGACACTACCCATCCCAAATCATAAACCTCCAATATGGGCGCGCGTGGATTTACCGACCCCGTGAAGTCGTCTAGTATCCAGCACTCTCCCACCCCCGCGGTGTGCGCAGAAACCTCGCGCATTAACAAGGCTCACGCTACACCCCGGTTTCTGCTTCGATAGCAAAATGACATATACTGAAAAAGCAAGTCCAGTCCAGAAGTCTAGCATTCCATCAAGGCAGCTCCGCCTTAATGAAATCCTAGACCTCGTACGCTATTGCTAAGAGGAAGTGTTTAACATGGGTACGTGGTCTTGAAGTGAGATTGACTTTGAAGTCCATTCAGTGCAGTTCACCACCCCGCCCATTTAAGACCTAGACTAAGATTAAGACTAAGACCAAGACTAGACTGAGATTAAGACTGAGACTAAGACTAAGACTAAGACTAGACCACTAAGCCTAGACTTTCTACCAGCATTCATATCAGATGAAGCATGTTTTTGTAAGTTTGAGAAAGTTGAACAAAAGTTTAAGCAAATGTGGATCATCGTCACCTTAAAACAAAACAAACAAAAAAAAAAAAATGCAGAGAATTCCAGTTCATGCTGGCGGCAATAGGTTTGCAAGATAGTCCATTTTGTTGGTATTTGCCACATTGGAAAAGAAGATGTTTGACTGTTCAAGAACAATCACATGGATAACAACGAGGACGAGGCTGCAAATATAAATGACTGTGCGTAAGCTTTGTGTGGCCAAGTCGAAGACAGGTCAACACCTTCTCCTCCAAACGGTCTGTGCGGTTTGCCGATATCCAATGTGTAATGTCTGGTTTTAGGTCATGAAGCTGGGCTTTGTTGTTTTACGTCCACTGTTGTTGCCAAAGTTGTTTTGTCAAGTAGCGGATGGATGCTTATAGTGTGGCATATTGGTCATGCCCTTTATAAAGTGGCATGACCAGTAGGAATGGGTGTAATATGGTCGTCCGTCAAGGCTTCCTTGGCCAATTGGTCGGCCCGCTCATTCCTACTATGGCCTGGGATCCACAAAAAATCATGTGTATGCCTGTGTGTGTAAAAATGATGCAAGTTTGTGGTACTGACAAGAAGGTGGTCAGTTAGATCGGGATCAATAAGTGAGTGTAAAGCTGCTTTTGAATCGGAGCAAATCACTATGGTCCTGATCCTATCATTTTGACGTTCTATGTGTTGTAAGGAAACAAATATGGCAAGCAGTTGCGCAAGACAAACAGATGTACCATGCGGTAATCTACATGTTTGAGAATAATGTTTGTGGCATTGCATTGCACATCCTGTGCGGTTTCCGGTCCTGGAACCGTCAGTATAGATAAAGTGAAAATTTGGATATTTGATCCACCATGCGGTTGAACTTCTGTTGTGCATAAGCTGCTGGCAAAGAGCTTTTAAGATCTTTAAAAAGAACAACATTTTTCCTGTTTTCAACTGCCAGGGTCGATGATGGTAGCTTATGATGATGGTCAACGACATAATCTGCAGGCACGGATGTATGTGGCACTACGTAATTTATGCTTTGGCAGAAGACGGTTACATGAGATGCGATCGTCAGGCCAGAGCGGCTTTCTGCCGGTCCTATATATGTGTGATGAATTCGGGCAAGGTGTTTAAGGATGTAAATGTTGGATGGTTGGGATTTTGTCGAATCTTTGTGATGTACCTTAAGGTGTATTCAATGCGTCGAAGGGCTAGAGGCATAATGTATGCATCTACCTCGAGTGCAGAGATTGGAGATGTCCTCAGTGCTCCCTGTGCGAGCCGCAAAAACACATTTTCCATGACGGTTAGTGTTTTTAGGCTATTTTCACTACCACACTGCATACACAGCAAAGCCATATTCGATGATCAAGAGAACCAAGGATTTATATAATAACAATAGCTTATGACAGTCAGCCATGTAGCGTGATCCTGAAATGCAGCTGAACAAATTTAAATATGGTCCATTCATTTGGTGCAGGACATGTTCGTCATGGTTTGTGCGTCGATAATCTCTTGTCAAGAATGATACCTGGATATTGAATGAGGAAACAAAAGGAATACGATGACAGTCGAAATAAAGAGAATATGCCGGTGTAACTCGTCGCCTTTTACTAAAAATAATAACGGCATATTTTTTAGAAGAAAACTGGACACCATAACCCTCTTGACCACTATTGTATTTTTGTCTCATGCATTTTGTTGCGTGGTAATGAGTAATCGCATTCTTTGTCTGAACACCAAATTGCGCTGTCATCCAGCAAAGAGTGAAGGGAAATGCCGATGAGGAAGTTCATCAATATAAATCATTACTCATTAGGCTTGAAAAGCATAGGAGAAATGTACCTACCGTGCGGGAGTCCGTTTTCTAGGAAATGAACATCGGAAACAGCCAGTCGACATCTCACACGGAACGGCTGTATCCCCGAGAGAAATCTTACAAGGCAATGTGCTAAATTTGCCTGAAATCCCAACTTTTTAAAGCTTGAAAATAAGAGCCGGGTTTGAAATACCATATCGTAGGCGCCAGTAAAATATAGGAATGCAGCTTTGATCTTGCATTCTGGACGGAATACGCGACGAATGTTCCTTTTCCAGGCACATTATATGGCCACAGACGATACGGTTGCGTCTAAATCCACCTTGTTGGTCCGGTATCAGTTTATAATGATCTATTAACCAGGGAAGGCGCTTTCCATCCATGCGTTCATGAGTTTTCCAAGGCAAACTAGTGAGCGCAATAAGACGCGAGCGCTGGCTGGGTTGTGAGTGTTCTTGCCTGGTTTTCGAAGTGGGGATGATTATTGTGTCTTTCCATGTGTCTGGAAAGGAGATGGAAAGACCACAGGTCGTTGAAAATAGTCAAAATAAGCTGAAGCATGTTGTCGAATAAATGACGAAAGAGAGAATAGTGTAAGTCATCCTGACCTACTGAAGTATTACCGGTGGATTTAATTGCATAGCAAAGGTCCAGCAAGGAAAATGGTACTTCGTATGTCTCTGTATTATCAGAAAAGAAACTTGCCGGAGGCAGATGAAAACCTGAGCCGTGCACCATCGATGAATCCTGGTGTGTAATCATGTGATGAACTACAGTGAGTTATACTGTGGGCAAGACTGTTCATGATCTGGCGGCGGTGTCGGTGATTAAAGCGTTGTTGACTCTGAGAACCGAGAGTGAAAATGAAGGGCTTTTGCCAGGTAGTGAACGAACTAATCCCCAACATTTTTCTTAACGGAACGGCTTCTCTGCAAATTGTCCGTAAAAAAGATAGCCATGAGTAACGTTTGCGGCTCTTATGATTTGCCTGGTTTTTGCGCGTTCAGAGTTGCGTGCAAGTAAATGAGAAATATCGTGATTGCGTTGAAAACTGCGAAAGGCACGCTTACGTCTCACAATGGCCTTTATTTACTTCATCTGTTCATCACGGCACAGGGATGCGTCGTGGCGGGCATTTTGTCAGTGGAATTGTCGCGGTCGCTGCAGAATGGATAATATGTGTGATAAATATCACACTCCCCGCTCTGGTGAATCATAGCTAAAACAAAACTCTTGAAATTTGGTCTCCAATATGTCTTTCGCAGATACCAACGGGGTATATGTCGATGAACTGTATCAACAGCAGCATCAAAAGTGGCATAACGTCTAGTTGGAAAATGTTCAATGTCGTGGACATCTCTCTCAACAGTTTAGTCAAGGAAAGTTCTTATTAAGCGAAGGCACAACGACAAGTCAATGGCTGTTCCCCGTTCTAGCAGGTAGGTGGTAATACATATTATTACCTTTGTTTAGAAGTACTGATTTGTGTGCATCATCAAAATCTTCAACCAAATGTCCTCAGCGACCAACGGCTTGGGTGCCGTTTCTCCACGTTGGACGTTGGGTATTGAGGTGGCCGAGCATGAGAATTGGGAAACGAGTTGGTCAAGTTGGCGTAAGAGACCCGTGTTGTTATAATTTGGGTGTCATTGTATATTAAGCATATATCGATGGTACGGCCATGCAGCCCGATCCGGAGATGCAACAGCCTGAAGAGGTGTGTTAAGAGTGAGTGGTTGTGTGTGGTTAATTCGTAGCTGATATACAGCCCCTCCACCTTTTCTGTACGGCAATGATGATTGGAGCTAATACGCGCAAAAAGTGCTTTCATTTCGGACCATTTTGAAATCAGACTGGGACAATGCCCCTGTAAGATGAAAGGCATTCAATGATGAAGGGTTCCATTCCCCCTGGTTGATGAGAATCGCACGAACGAGACAGGCCGAGGGCGTCCCCTCGCCTCCCTCACTGATGGCTGGGACCGGCAAGTCTTCGTTCGGGCGCTTTATGACAGGCATTGTAGTGGTGGGAGGGCTGGTAACGTTCGGGTGGCGGCCCGGAGGGGTCGGGCTGCCGACCATTCATAAAAGGAGGGCTAGAACGCCGGACGGCCCGAGCCGCTACGTGTATAACGCACAGCCGGCGGGCTGGAACACCGGCACACCTGGGGACGGGGGTGCACGGGCGCCCTGCTGCACCCGAGCACCCAGCCAGGGACGACTCAATGGTGGTTTTTGTCTGGGTACGCGTGGTCGACTCAGCTGAGACATAAGAGCGAGGGGTGAGGAGCTTCGGGTTGAGGCAGTTGGGTAATTGAGTCTGTTTGTGTTCCACATGTGACCACTGTGACTTTGCTACCTGTGCATAGGTCTTGCTGAACCAACGATGACATCTTGGACAGACAGTTCGCCGTGCCTCGGGATACGACACACCTGGTCTTGGCCTTTATAGAGCAAATTCTTTTTCTTTTCTCCAATGACATTGAGAAGAGTTGGCGGCATGATCATCACTCCCAACGGCTCAAACATTTTTGAAGTGATGTACAGGCAGAGAGCTCTCGTGAGAGGTCTCGCCAAACCCTGAGACATCTGGCGGCTTTGTTCGCAAACCTTGCTTGCCGTGTCCTGGCCGGTGGCATTTCAACAGCTGAGGGATGGATTTGGGATGAACAACTCCATTTTCATAATGGGGGTAACCAGCTGTGAGCGTTTCGGAAGTCTGTTGGTAGCAAAAGAGTGAGAACAAGAGCTGATATCGCGACGGCTGGCCATCTCTGAAGGTCGTCAGACGTCTGACATGGCAAAACCTTCTCGCCCGAGAGCTCCGCCAGGATCTCCTCCTCCGTCAAGAAGCGGAGTTTGGCGCGAGATGTGTGCCTTTGGGTAGTGGTTTCCGGCGTGGTGGAGGGACACTTTGACATGCTTGCCCAAGGAATTCCGTGTTTGGGACGATCCCTGGTCTATGCGCGAGTGGTGTTTTGATGATGAGTGATCCGCTTGCCGGCGCTTCAATTTTCAGATATAATGGGGCGCAGATAGCCTCAATGTGCTTTGATGGCCAGAAACGTTGATCCCTCGAAGCAGCACATTTTCATCACAAGGTTGAACGATAACATACGATCTGAGAGGATCCAGAATTGACTCAGAGAGCAGGCGAACACTGGTCATTGTCGAGCGAGGGTTAGCGTGAGGGCGAGCAAAGCACCGGAGTGGTCAAAGACGAGCGATGGTCGGAACCGGGGGTGATGGATGGAAACAGGTGCTGTTCGGCCACCGCGGTGGAAGTGTGTGTTACCAACGGTCATGGCCTGGGGCACGCAAGAGTCATCAGGCGATGCTGCGGCCAAAGCGGGGCCGGCGGCACTTCCGTCGTCCGTGTCCAAGGGCGTATCAATGTCGGAGGCCGGGTTCGAATCTGTGTCGGTGTCATCCTTCTTGCACTTTCCGCGCTTCCCAATAGTGGGTCAGCGGGAAGAGGGCAACCAAACTCAAGCGAAAGATGCAAATTTGGACCAACAGCGAACAAAAAAGCAACGAAAACGACGATGAGAAAAAAGGCCTCCTTGGCAGAAAGCCCGCAACAGCAGCAAACGCTTCTGTCAGTAATGGTCTGGCTAATCGGGCGTAGCCAGCGAGTGGGTCGACGATGTCTGATCTCTGATTTCACTTCCGTCGAACACATATTCCATTTGGTGCTACATAACGCAGGAAGTTGAGCAGTGGTGCGATTTTTTGACTGAAATAAGACTGGGAATCAAATAACTTAAGAACAGCGCCATGACCGACCATATAAGTGTGAATACACAGCAAAAAATCCGAACAAAGACAGAAGAAAACCACGAGAAAGGTCGAAAACCCGAGCAAATTAGGATGTTCGGCTGTGCACACACGCTGCAGGAACACACCGTCACCTCTCGGCAAGTTACCAGTAACTGCTGGTAACCGAATGAGTCTCACCCTCTAATCCCTCTGACCTACTACACAATCGTCATGTTTCTGAAGAGAACCCAAGTTCAGTTGTACGTATAAATATAGGTACATCGTAGCAGTATACCCTACCCGAAAATATTAACAAGCTTTCGCCCGTACGCGTCTGACCAAGCCATTCTACATCAAACCGTGTTTGAGGCCCTCCGGACCACATTCAGTAGGCCATAGACGACGCCAGTTTTTGTTGATCACAAGGACTCAAATTACTAACTTGTGCCTTCTGTGAATTACACCCCTTTGTAACGTTTTCACACTTCACATAGTGTGTGGATTCTGCGGGTGGTGCGCGTGTGCGCCGTGCAGCTGGCCGGCTACCGGTGGTGTGTTCGCCGCCTCAATTTTGTATCCAAAAACATGCCGTAAAAGGACCTCAGCATTACACACTTACTGCCTATATTGCTGCTCTTTGCCACACAAAAGCAACATCGTGTTGGTCCTTGCCAACACAAACATAAAACAATCATATCAACAATACTGAACCCCGGACCGGTCTAACAGGGAAGGTGTTGGATATCAAAGGCATGAAAAGCCGGTCACTGTATTTGCCAACATCGATACTTGAATAAATATTCAATACGAGCACCCAATCGCACGCAATGTTTTTTTTCCGGTATTCTGCATAAATCAAAGACATGTATGCACGACTCAGGGGAACATTAAGCATCATCCACCAGCACGCTTGATTGTCTCAGCCGCTGTAGCCTCCTCCCTTCTGGCTGGGCGCTCCATAGCTAGACGATACTTTGGCTGCAGGGTACTTGCCTGTTCCACTGTAGGTGGGAACCACACTGTAGCTGGAGGACACGCTGGAGCTGTAGCCACCACCGCCTCCCCCGCCTCTGCCGTAGCCACCACCACCTCCTCCCCCGCTATAGCCACCGCCGCCACGGCCACGACCGCCGCTGTAGCCACCGCCTCCCCCACTGCTGTAGCCACCGCCGCCACTGTAGCCACCACCTCCTCCTCCGCCACTGTAGCCACCGCTTCCACCGCCACCGCCACCACTGTAACCACCGCCTCCACCGCTGCTGTATCCAACCCCTCCGCTTCCTCCGCCGCCGTAGCCACCGCCTCCACTTCCACCGCCGCCGTAACCTCCGCCTCCGCTTCCACCGCCGCCGTACCCACCGCCTCCGCTTCCGCCGCCGCTGTAACCACCGCCTCCGCTTCCACCGCCTCCGTAACCACCGCCTACGCCTCCGCCGCCACCGTAACCACCGCCTCCTCCGCTGCTGTAACCTCCGCTCTTTCCTCTTCCACCGCCGCTGCTGTAACCACCCCCTCCGCTGCCACCGCCTCCACTTCCTCCGCCGCCCCGTAACCACCGCCTCCGCTTCCACCGCCGCTGTAACCACCGCCTCCTCTTCCTCCGCCGCCGTAACCACCGCCTCCACTTCCACCGCCGCCCGTAACCACCTCCTCCGCCTCCGCCGCCGCCGTAACCACCGCCTCTTCCGCTGCTGTAACCTCCGCTTTTTCCTCCTCCACCGCCGCTGCTGTAACCACCCCCTCCGCTTCCACCGCCGCCGTACCCACCGCCTCCACTCCCTCCGCCACCGTAGCCACCGCCTCCACTTCCACCGCCGCCGTACCCACCGCCTCCGCTTCCACTGCCGCTGTATCCACCGCCTCCACGTCCACCGCCGCCGTAGCCACCGCCTCCACTTCCACCGCTGCTATAGCCACTGCCTCCTCCACTGCCACCACCGTAGCCTCCTCCGCCTCCTCCGCCGCCTTTGCCGCCGCCTCCGTCAGCCAAACACAGGCCGACAAACAGAAGAAGGGTAACCACCTGCAACCAGGGAACCGTCGACTTATGGCATACATTTCTCTTTCAACTGATTGTGGTCTGTTCAACTCTTCGTGAAGGGAAGGAAAATCCACTTCACTATTGGCAAAACAAATGAAGTAACGTTACACTTATACAAGTAACGTTACATACATATATCGCATCCACAAAGGCTCCACAACCGGACGTGACCCAGTAGACCCGGTCTCCAGCTGAGATGACCAGCTGCGGGCTCGACTGATCTGCCTCGCCGGCTGCACCTTACCCTGGTGAGAGCCATGCTGGCGAGCCGGGCCGCTGACGGCGCTGTGTGCCGCTGCCGAGCCGACCGGCGGCTATATACTCGTCGGCCGGAGAGAGGGCGGCACCCATGACACGGCCGGCCGGGGCATGCGCCGTCACGGAGCCGCAGTGACCGCGACCTCGTGCAATCAGAGCACGGGACGAGCGTCAGCCGGCCGGCGTGTGACCCGTGGTTGTTCTACGGCAGAGATGACTGTTGGCTATAGAGGGGAACGGAAGGTGCCCCGCACCACAGTCTGGTTCAGCCCGTTGCACTTGGGTCGTGCTCATCCCTTTGGAACCACGGGTTGCCCCGTGAAAAACTTCTCAGCTATAAGAAGGGCAGTTTTTGAAACTATTGTAGTGCTGTCGCCAATGTAATGTCACCTGGAGTCAACAACCCAAAATGCCCGGCTGTCCATAAAAGGTAGGATGCCCCTCGCCCCCGGAGATGTTACATCAGGCATTATTTGCGGCAGCAACATGACGCTGCATTAAGAATAGTTGCTCTCGTTTCAAATACTGAAGGTTGCAACCGTTTCAGAAAATAAAGTCTAAAATGTTTGTAGTTTTGGTCATGGCATGGCAAGTATGTGTACAGGAAGTAGCCCTGGAGGAACGTTCGTTGCCCCCCCCCCCCCCCCCCCCTCTCGATCTAAAATCATGACATGCCTTAGTATTCAGGTGGCAAAGGATCGGCAGTAACCATTTTGGATAACAACGTAAAAATATGAAGATCAAGCACACGCGATGTTGTTTTACGACAGGCAAGAAACTTGGCACACCCGCGTTGAATTGTACTTTACTGCTCCCATCCACACCCCTGTTACATGGTCCAGCTCACGTTCCTGACAGGAGATTATGTCCATTTCCATCATTGATTTAAACGGATGTTGCCATTTATGAGCCATTAACTGAAAGTGGCTTGGTTACGACAGCAGTATCAGTCTTATTCCTCAGAGAAAAACCAGGAGAATTGATATATAGCTGGGCTGATATTTTGGGAATATACCTTTATCGAAACAACAGCAGACATGTTGCCGAAATATCATCCCAACTACATCTCCATTTTCCTGGCTCTTTCTCCAAGGAAAAAGGCTAATACTTCTGTCTTACCTGTGTGAATGATGTTCCTCACTAATGCACTGAACAACTTATGAAAGTGGCTTGACTGACTTGGTGTTCGTCTGTGGCGTCCGTGGCGGCGGGTGAACGCGCTACACTGTTGATGAAAACGGCCCACCCGTCATGCCTGTTGGCTGCGGCGTTCTGAGACTGTGAGCCACCTTTGGCGCAACTTTTGAGAGATTCTAGACTTATGTGCCCACTGTCATACACCAAGTGCTCCGATGGACTTCCAACACCCAGGAGCCGCAATGCCATGGTTTTGCGCACGTTTGCAATCTCACTTCTTCCCCGTGATGTCTGCCAAGGCGCATGCATTTTCGAAGAATGACTCGTCCAGCAGTCAGGCTTCAACTCTGGGGCGTTTTTGCTGGATTTTACAATGAGGGGCAGGGGCGCCACAACCGAAATATTTGCACTAAAACGGAGTATAGCTCACAAAAAAAGCGTGAACAATTCAAAGTGTGTGGTAAAATAATATATGTTTTCGATCTTCATCATTCTTACGCACCTATCAGAGACATAGCATTATGGACATTTAGCTTTGCACACACCTATTCACACCTGTCTTTCATTTGGTTATGGGAGGGCCCGTGCAAGCACGGGTGCTATTTGCGAACGCACTGCTTCCACCACAGGATCGCATTAGAACCTCGCCTTTGTTAATCAAACCGCCATTTTTCCCCCACTCAAAGAGGAGGCATGCCATTTAGCTAAGGGGGGATACTTACCCCCCAAAAACAATTGAAAGGAATATGTCAAAAACGGGGAAACAGCTGTTTTCGGCAGCCATTGCTCCCTCGTTTCCACTCTGAAGTTATGTTGTGAAACCACATGCCAGCTCGGACTACTCGTCCCACAGCTCTGCGTCTCTCCCGCTTCCTCTCCTGAGCTTCCCCTGTTCCATCCCTAACAGATCAGGCATGGACGTATGACATGGGTTGTGCTTGGCTTATGCACTTGCTAAGCGAAGCATGCAAGGTATTCGCTGATCTCAAGAGTCATGTTAGTGCCGATCTAGTCTATCGGTAACTTTCCCTTAGACCTTGTCAGACAGTATTGCGGAACGTTTTACGTGCGGTACAACATCCCATCACGGCCGCACGGGTCGGTTGACTCGGGTTCGTGGGTTTCCAGCAGAGTTTTTTTCCGTCGGTCTGTCAAAACCCCCTCAACACGGCCGCGCACGGGCCAGGATGACCTCGTGTGACCAATGGCTACGATTCGCCCATTCCGGAGATTCTAACTAGTGCAGCGCTGGTTGACAAGCAACTTTTTGGCAGCCAGGCAAATTTTCGAATCCACGCCGGTGCTAAAAACGGCTCAGCGAAATGCGCGTCCAGCAGAGGCCTTCACGGGGAAAATTTACGTTACTCAATCAGCCTACTACAACTGGGGCTCATCCCATACTTCCCCGTCACTCATTTCGTATCATCTGTAACCATCCGTTACACACTCGTATGTTCTTTTCGGGAACATTAGCTCTGAAATGTGGAAGAGTTTCATGAGTGCTTCTACTGAAACTAATGTTCTGCGCTCATAACATCAAGAGTATTGTGAATTTGAACTGATTTTGTTAAAAGGAACGCAAGTAGCAGCATTGCATGATATTTATTTGACCATCTACCCGACATTTCATCAACGTCTTACTCACGCCCATATAGATATCCGTAATGCTCCCAGAAACTATACCCATCCCAAACCATTGCCCCTGAAATATGGGTACACAGGGCTTGTGAACCCACGCCGCGAAGTACTCCAGGGTCCAACACTCTCCATCACACCGCGGGTGTACGCAGAAAACTCACGCATTAACGAGGCTCACGCTACACCCCGGTTTCTGCTACGATACCAAACTTACATACACCGAGAAAGCAAGTCCAGTCCAGAAGTCTAGAATCCCATCAAGGCAGGCCAGAACCCCTCTCTGATCCAGGCGATAAAAACCGCATAAACCTTGTTTTACGTTTCTACATTCAGGCGGAGCGCAGCCAGCCGCGATTTTTTTGCAGTGAGTTCGGAAACTTCATCTCTAGCGTTTAAGATAAGCCGTCTGTTCTGGGGGCGTTAGGGGATGTTGATTTGTACCAGCTCCCGCTTGATACGCGATCATCGGAATATCTACACCGATACCAAAGCCCACGCAACATGTACCACCCCCCCTTCCCCCGTTTCTGCTGACCGGGATGTGTTCCATTAACTGCCCCACGCGATTATTTCTCCATCGACGCCATTTTGAAACAAAACATCCACTGGAAAATCCGATCTGGTCCACCCGCCACTGCGGGTCAGATTCGACCGCCAATAAAACGCACCAACGGCTTTGTGTCATCATGCTTCTGTGGCTATACTCACGCTGGATGTTTTGCTGATTGTGGTGATGTGTTTGGATGTTTAGAAGACGCATAATGCGTATTTCCATCAGAGGTCATTATTTGTGGTTTTTGAGTGAAATGTCACGGACATGGCCTCCATAAAGAGTAAACAGAGTACTAACCGGCGAGACAAATTTCGATGTTTTACAAAAGGTGGCAATATATCAATCAGGTACGCCAACGTTGAGCAGTGTTCATAACCACGCAGAAATTATTCCGGATGAGCCTGAGCAGGTGCTCCTAAGGTGATATAATAGAATGAGGATAAAAAGTGATTTGCATTCATTGCATATTCACGCAGGCAGGGGCATCACTTGGCATATTTTCGGGGGGCCTAGGCCCCACCCCCCTCCCCAATGCTGACTTGAGCCCCCACCCCCTCCCCCCTCTGCTCATTTGAGCCACCTCAACGCATAGGTGGCTCATATGGGCCCTGACGGGTCGTGGATATGCATAACCTGAACCTCCTGAAGGGCAGTTTATTGTCAGTTCGATTGTCAACGGGGATGTCCCCATTGCAATGTGACGACGAGACAGTGATGTATGCACTGCTCTCTTAGTAACAATGGGGTGGGCGGACTGTAGTGCAATATAATAAGGGTGGCCATGGGGTTTTAATGCGAGAGATTTTGATCTGAACCTAGCACATAATTCGGACATTTAGATTGGATGTATTTTCCACATGAGCACCGACACTAAGCAGTGATGGTTTAGTGAGTGTTGACAACCGTAAAATTCTGAGTCAATGGCCAGCTCACCTATAGGGATGGGCTCAAGTGCATTGCGGACGGCATGATCAGAAATAGAAATTGGCGGCCGGTCTTCCACCTGGTGGTACCACAAAAATGGTGTTGAGGAACATGATCAAGGCATTTTGTGCCATGTAGTCCCGAGTGAAAAACATGGTGATGGTGTTGATAAACTTTTGCGAGGAAATCTTATTATAAGCACAGCTAAGAAATTACTCAGTTTGTCATCCTCTCTCTATTCAATATCTTTCCTTCGGACCTGGTCTTTCTTGATTTTATGCACTTTCAAAACGTGATAGAGCTTTGTTTACGTCTTTTTTGAAGGAGAGTGCTCAACATTTGAATGTGGTCTTTAAGTGAGGTAGACATTTTGAAGTTCAACCAGTGCAGTTCACCGCCTTGTGCATTTTGAGGCTTAAAACCATCTGGTTTCTTAGCTTAATGCCGGCGAGTTTGTGCAGACTGCCGTGCGGGGAATAATTATTGGTAATCCAGGCATGCATTACGCCATAGAAACGCCACGCGAATAATGCCACCACATTGATGATGTGGTTCTAAACGCCAACAAGGCATGATCATCGAGTTCTTTGTGTCTGGCGTATATCAGCACGATTTCTGGCACCAGCGGACTCCAGTTGCCTCTCATCACCATTGGGGCTTTATGACGCATTCAGATGCTGAAGAGATATGGTACTGCCTGCCTCTCACCCTGGCAGGAGGGGCAGGCACCGCGGGGAATCGAGCCCCGTACCTCTGGTTTCCCAGCGTTTAACGCGGACGCGTTAACCGCTGCACTATCGGGGATCTCAGCAATGGCGTGTGCTCAGCGCTATTTTCAACCACGTATCACATTTGGTGGTACATAACGCGCGAAGTTGAGCAGTGGTGCGAGCTTTGACTAAAATTAAACTGGGAATCACGTAATTTACGAACAGCGCCATGACCCACCATGTAAATGCGAATAAACAGCATAACATCACGGGCAAGGATATAAAAACACCACGGAAAACGCCCAAAACCCGAGCAAATTACGATATTCGGCTCTGCAAACACGCTCCAGGAACACACCGCCACCTCTCGTCAAGTTACCAGTAACTACTGGTAACCGAGTGAGTCTCACCCTCTGTCTCTCACCATAATCCCTCTGTCCTACTACATAATTGTCATGTTTGTGAAGAGAAGGTGTAAGTTCAGTTTAACATATATATGTAGGCATATCGTAGCAGTAAACCCCACCCGAAAAATATCAAAAGGCTATCGTCTGTACGCGTCTGACCAAGCCATTCTACATAAAACCGTGTTTGAGCCCCCCGGTCCGCATTCAGTAGACCATAAACGACGCCATTTTTTGTTGATCACGAGGACTCGAATCACCTACCCGTGTTTTCCGTGAATTGCACCCCTTCTAACGGTTTTACACTTCACAATGTGTGTGGTTTCTGCCGGTGGTGCGCGCGTGCGCTGTGCAGCTGGCCGGCTGCCGATGGTGTTATGTGCCGCCTCAACTTTGTGTCCACAAATGTGCCATAAAAAGACCTCAGCATCTAACACTTGCTGCCTTTATTGCTGTTCTTTGCCATACAAAAACAACATCGCGTTGGTCCTTGTTAAAACCAACATAAAGCGATCATACCGACAACACTGAACCCCGGTCCGGTCTGACAGGGAAGGGGGTGGATATCAAAGGCATGAAAAGCCGGTCACCGTATTTTCAAACATCGAGAATTGAATAAATATTCAACACGAGCAACCAATTGCGGGCAATGTTTTTTGAGATATTCTGCATAAATCAAAGGCACGTATGCACGAATGAGGGTCACATTAAGCATATTCCACCAATACGTCTGATTGTCTCAACCGCTGTAGCCTCCTCCCTTCTGGCTGGGCGCTCCATAGCTAGACGATACTTTGGCTGCAGGATACTTGCCTGTTCCACTGTAGGTGGGAACCACACTGTAGCTGGAGGACACGCTGGAGCTGTAGCCACCACCGCCTCCCGCGCCGCTGCTGTAGCCACCACCATCTCCTCCGCCGCTGTAGCCACCGCCACCACTGCCACCACCGCCGCCGTAGCCACCGCCTCCCCCACTGCTGTAGCCACCGCCGCCACTGTAGCCACCACCTCCTGCTCCGCCGCTGTAGCCACCGCTTCCACCACCACCGCCACCACTGTAACCACCGCCTCCACCGCTGCTGTAACCACCCCCTCCGCTTCCACCGCCGCCGTAACCACCGCCTCCACTTCCACCGCCGCTGTAGCCACCGCCTCCACTTCCTCCGCCGCCGTACCCACCGCCTCCGCTTCCACCGCCGCCGTAACCACCGCCTCTGCCTCCACTGCCACCGTAACCACCGCCTCCTCCGCTGATGTAACCTCCTCTCTTTCTTCCACCACCGCCGCTGCTGTAACCACCCCCTCCGCTTCCACCGCTGCCGTATCCACCACCACCGCCTCCACTTCCTCCGCCGCCGTAACCACCGCCTCCACTTCCACCGCCGCCGTAACCACCGCCTCCGCTTCCAACCGCCGCTGTATCCACCGCTTCCAGTTCCTCCGCCGCCGTAACCACCCTCCTCCACTTCCACCACCGCCGTAACCACCGCCTCCACTTCCGCCGCCGCCGCCGTACCCACCGCCTCCGCTTCCACCGCCGCCGTAACCGCCGCCTCCGCCTACACCGCCACCGTAACCACCGCCCCCTCCGCTGCTGTAACCTCCGCTCTTTCCTCCTTCACCACCGCCGCTGTAACCACCGCCTCCACTTCGTCCGCCGCCGTATCCGCGTCCTCCACTTCCACCGCCGCCGTAACCACCGCCTCCGCTTCCGCCGCCGCCGTGCCCACCGCCTCCACTTCCACCGCTGCTATAGCCACTGCCTCCTCCACTGCCACCACCGTAGCCCCCTCCACCTCCTCCGCCGCCTTTGCCGCCTCCTCCGTCAGCCAAACACAGGCCGACAAACAGAAGGAGGGGTAATCACCTGCAACCAGGGAACCGTCGACTTATGGCATACATTTCTCTTTCAACCGATTGTGGTCTGTTGAGCTATTCGTGGAGCGAAGGAAAATCCACTGCATTATTGGCAATACAAATGATCTGTTAATAACATCATAACAGGCACCCGTGCATCACGGCCACCACAATCGGCTACCCGTTACAAAATCGGATAGAAGTGATGCGGCATCTTTAAGCTGACCAAATTTGACACCGGCGAAAATCTGAGCCAATTGTCAAGCGTAGCAATGAGGCAAGTTAACAACACTGTCTCAGGCGATGGTCATGTTTGTACTGATAGCCCACTGAGTTATTAACTAATTTTGCTTCACTGCAGTGCTTCGGAGAAGCTCTCGTCCTGATTATCATTCAAATCTGCCAGCTTGGTAAAACGGACTTTTTATCAAAGAAAGCCTTTGATGCGGTGCGAAATTTATCTTATGGTTTTTCGAAAAGCAAAATGGGGTCCTTTTTGGACCTGTTTTGCAGGACCTATCGAACACAATAGTGCTATTTTCTTTTGATGGTTGAATTCAGGTGAGGATGCTGTTCACAAGAAAGCGTACATTTCTCAGCTCTAAACCCCTTGTGAGGCCACCGGGAGCCATTTTGCTATCTTTTGCAACGAGCATTGTCACATACAAATGTCACATACAAATGTCATATCCGCAAAGGCTGCACAACCATCGGGCGTGACCCAGTAGACCCGGTCTCCAGCTGAGCTGACCAGCTGCGGGCTCGACTGATCTGCCTCGCCGGCTGCGCCTTACCCTGGTGAGAGCCATACTGGCGAGCCGGGCCGCTGACGGCGCTGTGTGCCGCTGCCGAGCCGATCGGCGGCTATATACTCGGCGGCCGGAGAGAGGGCGACACCCATGACACGGCCGGCCGGGGCATGCGCCGTCACGGAGCCGCAGTGACCGCGACCCTCGTACAATCAGAGCACGGGACGAACGTCAGCCGGCCGGCGTGTGACCCGTGGTTGTCCGTCGGCAGCGGTGACTGTTGGCTATAGAGGGGAACGGAAGGTGCCTCTTACCATATCCTGGTCCAGCCCGTCATATTTTGGTCGGACTCATTTCTTTGCAACCACTGGTTGCCGCGTTAAAAATTTCTCAGCTATAAGAAGCACAGTTTTTGAAACTATTGTAGTGCTGTAGCCAATGTAATGTCAACTGGAGTCAGTAACCCAAAATGCCCGGCTGTCATAAAAGGTAGGATGCCCGTCGCCCCGGAAATGTTTCATGGTTCGTCATTTTGCGGCAAGCAACATGACGCTGCAGCGAAAATAGACGCTGTCTTTTTAAATACTGAAGCTTACAACCATTTCAGAAAACTAGGTCTAAACTTTGTCTTCCTTTGGTCCAGGCATGGCAGGCATGTGTTCAGAAAGTAGCCCTGGAGAAACGTTCCGTTACTCTGCCCCCCCCCCCCCGTCTTTTTAAAATCATGGCATGCATTACTATTCAGGTGACAAAAGTATCGGCAGTAATCACTATGGATGAAGACGTAAAAATATGAAGATCAAGCACGCGCAATGTTGTTTTACGACACTGATCCATCATTGATTTTAACTGATGCTGCCATTTGTGAGCCATTGTAAGTAAAAGTGGCTTGGTTAAGACAGTAGTGTTTGCCTTATTTGTCGGAGAAAAGTCAGGAGAATGGAGATATAGTTGGGTTGATATTTTGGGAAAATGCCTTCATGGAAACACCAGCAGACATGTTGCCGAAATATCAACCCAAATAAATCTCCATTCTCCTGGTTCTTTCTCCGAGGAATAAGGCTAATACTTATCTGCGTGAATGATGTTTCTCACTAATGCACTGGACAACTTATGAAAGTAGCTTGACTGACGTGGCGTTCGTCTGTGGCGTGCGTGGCGGCGGGTGATCGTACTACGCTGTCGATAAAAACGGCCCACCCGTTATGCCTGTTGGATGCGGCTTCCTGAGACTGTAGACTTGCTTTGGCACTATGCTTTAAAGACTTTGTAGGCTTATGTGCCCACTGTCATACAGCACGTGCTCCAATGAATTTCCAGCACCCAGGACCCGCAATACCATGGTTTTAGTTTAGGATCGCATTAGGACCTCGCCCTTGTTAATCAAAACCGCAATTTTCCTCCTCAGATATAAAGCATGCCATTTAGCTAAGGGGGACACTTTTCCCCGCTCCAAAAAAAGAAGAGTAATATGTCAAACACGGGGAAACAGCTTTTTTCGGCAGCCATTCCTCCCTTGTTTCGACTCAGAAGTTATGTTGTGAAACCACATGCCCGCTCGGACTACTCGTCTCACAGCTCTGCGTCTCTACCGCTTGCTTTCCATCCCTCACAGATCATATGCATGTTTTTTATCGGACGTATGGCATAGGTTGTGTTTGATTGATGCACTTGCTAAGCGGAGCATGCAACGCATTCGCTGATCTCACGAGCCATGTTCGTGCCGATCTAATCTGTCGGTAGCTTTCCCTTAGACCTTGTCCGACAGTATTGCGGAGGGTTTTTCCGAGCAGTGCAACATTCCAACTCGGTCGCACAGAACACGTTGACTCG
The DNA here is from genome assembly GCF_011947565.3 of Pollicipes pollicipes. Taxonomy (NCBI): domain Eukaryota; kingdom Metazoa; phylum Arthropoda; class Thecostraca; order Pollicipedomorpha; family Pollicipedidae; genus Pollicipes; species Pollicipes pollicipes. The sequence goes on along the minus strand of NW_023596225.1, from coordinate 24,817,478 downwards.
GGTTCGTGAGTTTCCAGCAGATCTTTCTTTCGTCGGTCGGTCAAAATCCCCTCAACACGGCCGCCCACGGGCCAGGGTGACCCCGTGTGACCAAAGACCAGCGATAATTTCGCCGACAGTCTTAACAACAGCTCGCCCACCCCGGAGATTGTAGCCAGTACAACCCCGGTTGGCAAGCAACCTTTTGAGAGCCAGGCAAATGGCAAAATCCAAGCCGGTGCTAAAACGGTTCAGGAAAATGCACGTCCAGCAGAGACCACCACGGGGGAAATTTCCTTTGCCCAATCCGCCTACTACGAGTGGGGCTGTTCCCATACTCACCCGTTGCTCATTTATCATTACTTGTAACCACCCGTTAGCCACCCGTACCTACTTTTCAGGAACATTAGCTGTGAAACGTGGAAAAGTTTCATGAATGTTTCCGCGGAAACTAATGTTCTGCGCTTATGACACCAACAGCATTGTGAACAGCACTGATATGCTAAAAGAGACGAAAGTAGATGGATTGTATAACCTTTCTTTAACAATGTACAAGACATTTCATCAAAGTCTTACCCACACCCAGATTGATATAGATAATTTTTCAGACACTTTACCCATCCCAAATTATTACCCCTGCAATACAGGCGCGCATGGACATACCGACCCCGTGAAGTCCTCTGGTGTCCAGCACTCTCCCATCCCACCGCGGTGTACGCAGAAACCTCGCACATTAACAAGGCTCACGCTACACCCCGGTTTCCGCTTAAATAGCAAAATGACATATGCCGACAAAGCAAGTCCAGTCCAGGAGTCTAGCATTGCATCAAGGCAGTTCCGCTTAATGAAATCCTAGACCTCGTACGCTATTGCTAAGAGGAAGTGTTTAACATGGGTATGTGGTCTTGAAGGGAGATTGACTTTTGAAGTCCATTCAGTGCGGTTCACCGCCCTGCCCATTTTAAGACTCAGACTGAGATTAAGACTCAGACTAAGACTAGACTAAGATTAAGACTGAGACTAAGACTAAGACTAGACTACTAAGACTAGACTTTCTGCCAGCATTCATATCAGATGAAGCAGGTTTTTGTGGGTTTAAGAAAATTGAACAAAAGATTAAGCAAATGTGGACCACCGTCACCTAAAAAAAAAAAAATACAGAGAATTCCAGCTTATGCTGACAACAATAGGTTTGCAGGATAGTTCATTGCTGTTGGTGTTCGCCACATTGGAAAATAATATGTTTGACTGTGAGGGAACAACCACATGGATAACAACGAGGACGAAGCTGCTGCAGATATAAATGACTGTGCGTAAGCTTTGTGTGACAAAGTCGAAGACGGCTCAACACCTTTTCCACCAAACGTTCTGTGTGGTTTGCCGATATCCAATGTGTAATGTCTGGTTTTATGTCATGAAGCTGGGTTCTATGGTTTTCCGTCCACTGTCGTTGCCAAAGTCGTTTTGTCAAGTAGCGGTGCATGCTTTTATAGTGGCATGGCCAATAGGAATGGGTGCAATATGAGCGTCCGTCAAGGCTTCCTTGGCCAGTTGGTCGGCCCGCTCATTCCCTACTATGGCCTGGGATCCACAAAAAATCATGTGTATGCCCTGTGTGTGTAAAGAATTATGCACGTTGATGATACTGCCAAGGAGGTGGTGAGTTACATCGGGGTCCATAAGTGACCATAAAGCTGCTTTTGAATCGGAGCAAGTCACTATGGTCCTGGTTCTATCATTTTGACGCTCTATGTGTTGTAAGGAAATAAATATGGCAAGCAGTTGCGCAAGATAAACAGATGTACCATCCAGTAATCTACATTTTTGAAAATAATGCGTGTGGCATTGCATTGCTCGTCCCGTGCGGTTGCCGGTCCTGGAACCGTCGGTATAAATAAAGTGACAATTTGGATATTTTGCAACCATGTGGTTGAACTCCTGTTGTGCATGAGTTGCAACTCCCTTGCGGGAGTCCATTTTCTAGGAGATGAACATCGGAAACAGCCGATTGACATCTGACACGAAACGGCCGTATCCCGAGAGAAATCCCACAAGGTAATGTGCGAAATTTCCCTTCAATGCCAACTTTTAAAGTTTGAAAATAAGTGCCGGTTTGAATACCGTACCGAAGGCGCGGGTAATATCTAGGAGTGCAGCTGTGACTTGGCGTTTTGGAAGGAATATGCGACGAATGTCCGTTTTTAGGCGTATCATATGGTCACAGGCGATACGGTTCCGTCTAAATCCACATTGTTGGTCCGATATCAGTTTATCATGATCTATTAACCAGGCAAGGCGCTTTCCAACCATGCGTTGCATGACTTTTCCAAGACAACTAGTGAGTGCAATGGGACGATCGTTGGCTGGGTCGTGAGTGTTCTTGCCTGGCTGTCGAAGTGGGATGATTATGGTGTCCTTCCATGTGTCTGGAAAAACGTAGGAAGACCACAGGTCGTTGAAAATGTTCAAAATAAGCTGAAGCATGTTGTCGAATAAATGACAAAAGAAAGAATAATGTAAGTCATCCTGACCTACTAAAGCATTACTGGTGGATTTAATTGCATCGCGAATGTCCAGCAAAGAAAATGGTACTTTGTATGTCTCTGTATTATCCGAAAAGGAACATGTCGGGGGCAGATGAAAACTGAGCCGTGCACAATCGATGAATCCTGGTGTGCAATCATCTGATGAACAGCACTGAGCTATACTGTGGGCAAGACTGTTCATGATCTGTGGCGGTTCGGTAATTAAAGCGTTGTTGACTCTGAGAACCGGAAGTGAAAATGAGAGGCTTTTGCCAGGCACTGAACGAACTAATCCCCAACATCTTCTTAACGGAATGGCTTCTGCAAATTGTCGTAAAAAAGATAGCCATGAGTAACGTTTTGCAGCTCTTATGATTTTCCTGGTTTTTGCGCGTTCAGAGTTGCGTGCAAGTAAATGAGAAATATCGTGATTGCGTTGAAAACTGCGAAAGGCACGCTTACGTCTCGCAATGGCTTTTTTTACCTCATCTGTTCATCACGGCACAAGGATGCGTCGTGGCGGGCATTTTGTCAGTGGCATTGTCGCGGTCGCTGCAGAATGCATAATATGTGTGATAAGATCAACTCCCTGCTCTGGTGAATCATAGCTATCCTGTTCGGCAAAACAAAGCTCTCGAAATTTGGTCCAAAATGCCTTTCGCAGATACCAACGAGGTATATGTCGATGAACTGTATCAACAGTAGCATCAAAAGTGGTATAAAGTCTAGTTCGAAAGTGGTCACTGTCGTGGACATCTCTCTCAACGGTTCAGTCAAGGGAAGTTGTTATTAAGCGATAGTACAGCGACAAGTCAATGGCTGTTCTTCTTCTAGCGGGTAGGTGGTAATAAATATTATTACCTCTGTTTAGAAGTACTGATTTGTATGCATCAACAACATCTTCAACTAAATATCTTCAGTGACCAACGCCTTGGCCGCCGTTTCTCCACATTGGACTGCGGGTGTTGAGCTGGCCGAGGATGAGAAATTGAGCAACGAGTTGGTCATGTTGGCCTAAGAGCTCCGTGTTGTTATAATTCGGTGTAATGCATATTATGCACATGTCGATGGTACGGCCATGCAGCCGAACCGAAGGTGCAACAGCCTGAAGAGGTGTGTTAAGAGTGAGTGGTGTGTGTGTGTTAATTCGTAGCTGATATACAATGCCCCTCCACCTTTTTCTGTACGGCAATGATGATTGGAGCTAATACGGCAAAAAGTGCTTTCATTTCGGACCATTTTGAAATCAGACTGGGACAATGCCCCTGTAAGATGAAAGGCATTCAATGATGAAGGGTTCCATTCCCCCTGGTTGATGAGAATCGCCCGAACGAGACATGCCGAGGGCGTCCCATCGCCTCCCTCACTGATGGATGGGACCGGCAGTCTTCGTTCGGGCGCGTTATGACAGGCGTTGTGGTGGTGGGAGGGCAGGTAATGCTCGGGTGGCGGCCAGAGGGGTCGGGCTGCCGACTGTTCATAAAAGGAGGGCTAGAACACCGAACGGCCCGAGCCCCACGTGTATAACGCACAGCCGGCGGCCTGGAACACCGGAACACCTGCGGACGGGGGTGCACGGGCGCCTGCGCACCCGAGCACCCCGCCAGGGACGACTCAATGGTGGTTTTTGTCTCCGTCCGCGTGGTCGAATCAGTTGGGACTTAAGAGCGAGGGGCAAGGACCTTCAAGGGAGGCAGTTGGGCAATGGAGCCTGTTTATGTTCCACATGTGACCACTGTGACTTTTGCTACCTGTGCATATGTCTTGCTGAACTACGATGACATATTGGACTAGACAGTTGGCCGTGCCTCGGGATACGACATACCTGCCTTGGCCTTTATAGAGCAAAATCCTTTTTCTTTTCTCCATGACATTGAGAAGAGTTGGCGGCATGATCATCATTCCAACGGCCCAAACATTTTTGAAGTGATTAACAGGCAGACCTCTCGTGAGAGGTCTCGCCAAACTTGAGACATCTGGCGTTTTGTTTGCAAAACTTGCTGCTGTGTCCAAACCGCTGGCATTTCAAACACCTGAGTGGATTTGTTCTGAACACTCTAATTTCATAAGGGGGGTAACCAGCTATGAGCGTTTCGGAAGTCTGTTGGTAGCAAAATGAGAACAAGAAGCTGCTGTCGCGACGCTGGCCATCTGTGAAGGTCTTCAGATCTCGGACATGACAAACCTTCTCGCCCCCGAGCTCCGCCAGGATCTCCTCCTCCGTCAAGAAGCGGAGTTTCGGCGCGAAGATGGTGCCTTTGGTAGTGTTTCCAGCGTAGTGGAGTGACACTTTGACATGCTTGCCAAGGAATTCCATTGTTTGAGACGATCCCTGGTCTATGCGCAAGTGGTTGTTTTGATGATGAGTGATCCGCTTGCCGGCGCTTCGATTTTCGGATATAATGGGGCGCAGATAGCCTAAATGTGCTTTGATGGCAGAAACGTTGATCTCTCGAAGCAACACATTTTCATCACAAGGTTGAACGACAACGTACGACCTGAGAGGATCCAGAATTGACTCAGAGAGCAGGCGAACACTGGTCATTGTCGAGCGACGGTCAGCATCAGGGCGAGCAACCACCGGAGTGGTCAAAGACGAGCGAGGGTCTGAACCGAGGGCGTTGCACGGAGACGTCTGCTGTCCAGCTACCGCGGAGGCGGTGTGCTGGGGCCACCGCCGCCGTACCAATGGCCACGGCCTGGGGCGTGCAAGAGTCATCAGGCGATGCTGCGGGCCCAAAGCGTGGGCCGGCAGCACTTCCGTCGTCTGTATCCAAGGGCGTATCAATGTCAGAGGCCGGATTCGAATCTGTGTCGGCGTCATCCTTCTTCCACTTTCCGAGCTTTCCAATAGTGTGTCAGCGGGAAGAGGGCAACCAAACTCAAGTGAAAGATGCAAATTTTGACCAACCGCGAACAAAAAAGCAACGAAAACGACGATGAGAATAAACGCTACCTTGGCAGAAAGCCGCAACAGCAGCAAAACGCTTCTGTCAGTAATGGTCTTCCTAATCGGGCATAGCCAAAGAGTGGGTCAACGATGTCTGATCTCGGATGTCACTTCTGTCGAACACATTCCATTTGGTGCTACATAACGCAGGAAGTTGAGCAGTGGTGCGGTTTTTTGACTGAAATAAGGCTGGGAATCAAATAACTTAAGAACAGCGCCATGACCCACCATGTCAATACGAATAAACAAGCAAAAAAATGCGAACAAAAACAGAAGAACACCACGAGAAAGGCCCAAAACCCGAGCAAATGACGATATTCGGCTCTGCACACACGCTACAACGAACACGCCGCCACCTCTCGGCAAGTTACCAGTAACTACTGGCAACCGAATGAGTCTCACCCCTCTAATCCCTCTGTCCTACTACATAATCGCCATGTTTCTGAAGAGAAAGCCTAAGTTCAGTTGTACTTATAAATGTAGGTATATCGTAGCAGCATACCCTACCCAAAAATATCAACAAGTTATCGTCTGTACGCGGCTGACCAAGCCATTCTACATCAAACCGTGATTGGGCCATCCGGGTCACATGCAGTGGACCATAAACGGCGCCAATTTTGTTGATCACAAGTACTCGAATTACTAACTTGTGCCTTCTGTTAATTACACCCTTTTGTACCGTTTTCACACTTCACATAGTGTGCGGATTCTGCGGGTGGTGCGCGCTTGCGTTGTGCAGCTGCCAGGCTACCAGTGGTGTGTTCGCCGCCTCATTTTTGTATCCATAAACATGCCGTAAAAGGACCTCAGCATCACACACTTGCTGCCTATATTGCTGCTCTTTGCCATGCGAAAACAACATCGTGTTGGTCATTGCCAACACAATTATAAAACGATCATAACAACAACACTGAAACCCGGGCCGGTATAACAGGGAAGGTGTTGGATATCAAAGGCATGAAAAGCCGGTCACCGTATTTGCAAACATTGAGACTTGAATCAATATTCAACACGAGCACCCAATTGCATGCAATGGTTTTTTTCCGGTATTCTGCATAAATCAAAGGCATGTATGCCGAATGATGGCCACATTAAAGCAGCATCCACCAACACGCGTGATTGTCTCAGCCGCTGTAGCCTCCTCCCTTCTGGCTGGGCGCTCCATAGGCTAGACGATACTTTGGCTGCAGGGTACTTGCCTGTTCCACTGTAGGTGGGAACCACACTGTAGCTGGAGGACACGCTGGAGCTGTAGCCACCCCACCCGCCTCCCCCGCCGCTGCTGTAGCGACCACCACCTCCTCCACCGTTGTAGCCACCCGCCGCCACTGCCACCACCACCACTGTAGCCACCGCCTCCCCCACTGCTGTAGCCACCGCCGCCACTGTAGCCACCACCTCCTCCTCCGATGCTGTAGCCACCGCTTCCACCCCCACCACGCCACCACTGTAACCACCGCCTCCACCGCTGCTGTATCCAACCCCTCCGCTTCCACCGCCGCCCGTAACCACCGTCTCCACTTCCACCGTCGCCGTAACCAACCGCCTCCGCCTTCTACCGCCGCCGTACCCACCGCCTCCGCTTCCCGCTGCCACTGTAACCACCGCCCTCCGCTTCCACCGCCGCTGTAACCACCGCTCCACTTCCACCGCCTCCGTAACCACCGCCTCCGCCTCCGCCGCCACCGTAGCCACCGCCTCCTACGCTGCTGTAACCACCGCTCTTTCCTCCTCCACCGCCGCTGCTGTAACCACCACCCCTCCGCTTGCCACCACCGCCGTAACCACCGCCTCTCCGCTGCTGTAACCTCCCGCTTTTTCTTCCTCCACCGCCGCTGGCTGTAAACACCCCCACCGCTTCCACTGCCGCCGTACGTACCCACCGCCTCCACTTCCTCCTCCGCCCGCCGTAACCATTCGCCTCCACTTCCACCACCGCCGTAACCACCGCCTCCCGCCTCCGCGGCCAACCGTAAACCACCCGCCTCCCTCCGGTGCTGTAACCTCCGCTTTTTCCTCCTCCACCGCCGCTGCTGTAGCCACCGCCTCCACTTCCTCCGCCGCCGCCGTAACCACCGCCTCCGCTTCCACCACCGCCGTAACCACCGCCTCCGCCTCCTCCGCCGCCGCCACGTAACCACCGCCTCCTCCGCTGCTGTAACCTCCGCTTTTTCTCCTCCACAGCCGCTGCTGTAGCCACCCCCACCGCTTCCACTGCCGCCGTACCCACCGCCTCCACTTCCTCCCCGCCGCCGTAACCACCGCCTCCACTTCCACCACTGCCGTAACCACCGCCTCCGCCTCCGCCGCCACCGTAACCACCGCCTCCTCCGCTGCTGTACCTCCGCTTTTTCCTCCTCCACCGCCGCTGCTGTAGCCACCGCCTCCACTTCCTCCGCCGCCTCCCTCCGCCGCCGTAACCGCCGCCTCCGCTTCCACCGCCGCCGTAACCGCCGCCTCCGCTTACACCGCCACCGTAACCACCGCCCCATCCGCTGCTATAACCTCCGCTCTTTCCTCCTCCACCACCGCCGCTGTAACCACCGCCTCCACTTCCTCCACCGCTGTAACCATCTCCTCCACTCCCACCGCGCCGCCGTAACCACCGCCTCCGCTTCTGCCGCCGCCGTATCCACCGCCTCCACGTCCACCGCCACCGTATCCACCGCCTCCGCTCCCGCCGCCGCCGTACACCACCGCCTCCACTTCCACCGCTGTTATAGCCACTGCCTCCTCCACTGCCACCACCGTAGCCTCCTCCGCCTCCTCCGCCGCCTTTGCCGCCGCCTCCGTCAGCCAAACACAGGCCGACAAACAGAAGAAGGGTAACCACCTGCAACCAGGGAACCGTCGACTTATGGCATACATTTCTCTTTCAACTGATTGTGGTCTGTTCAACTCTTCGTGAAGGGAAGGAAAATCCACTTCACTATTGGCAAAACAAATGAAGTAACGTTACACTTATACAAGTAACGTTACATACATATATCGCATCCACAAAGGCTCCACAACCGGACGTGACCCAGTAGACCCGGTCTCCAGCTGAGATGACCAGCTGCGGGCTCGACTGATCTGCCTCGCCGGCTGCACCTTACCCTGGTGAGAGCCATGCTGGCGAGCCGGGCCGCTGACGGCGCTGTGTGCCGCTGCCGAGCCGACCGGCGGCTATATACTCGTCGGCCGGAGAGAGGGCGGCACCCATGACACGGCCGGCCGGGGCATGCGCCGTCACGGAGCCGCAGTGACCGCGACCTCGTGCAATCAGAGCACGGGACGAGCGTCAGC